>NC_141669.1:122313908-122952317 GCF_028749965.1 Puma concolor | reverse complement strand
AAAGAATGAAATCTGGCCATTTGCAACTACGTGGATGGAACTGGAGGGTATTATGCTAAGTGAAATTAGTCAGAGAAAGACAAAAATCATATGACTTCACTCATATGAGGACTTTAAGAGACAAAACAGATGAACATAAGGGAAGGGAAACAAAAAATATAAAAACAGGGAGGGGGACAAACTAGAAGAGACTCATAAATATGGAGAACAAACTGAGGGTTACTGGAGGGGTTGTGGGAGGGAGGATGGGCTAAATGGGTAAGGGGCACTAAGGAATCTGCTCCTAAAATCATTGTTGCACTATATGCTAATTTGGATGTAAATTTTTTAAAATAAAAAATAAAATTTAAAAAACAGAAAGAAAAATTAGGAAAGAGAAAGTAAACTTAAAAAAAAAAAAAAGAACTGCACAGGGATGCCTGGGTGGCTCAGTCAGTTAAGCGTCTGACTTCAGCTCAGGTCACGATCTCACAGTTCATGGGCTCAAGCCCCACATCGGGCCCTGTGCTGACAGCTCAGAGTCTGGAGCCTGCTTCAGATTCTGTGTCTCCCTCTCTTTCTGTTCCTCCCCTGCTCGCTCTCTCTCGCTCTCTCTCTCTCTCAAAAATAAAGATTAAAAAAATATTAAAAAAAAAAGAAAATATCTATAAAGTGATAAACCTCTAGTCAAACATATCAAGAAAAAAAGAGAAAGGACTCAAATACAATCACAAACGAGAAAGGAGAAATAACAACCAACACCACAGAACTATAGTGGTAAGAGAATATCATAAAAAAGTATATGCCAACAACTTGCACAACCTAGAAGAAACAGATAAATTCCTAGAAACATATAAACTACCAAAACTGACACAGAAAGAAGAAAAAAAGTTGAACAGACCAATAACCAGCAGACATTGAATCAGTAATCAAAATACTTCCAACAAACAAGAGCCTAGGACCAGATGGCTTCACAGGTGAATTCTATCAAACATTTAAAGAAGAATTAACACCTACTGTTCACAAACTATTCCAAAAAATAGAAAAGGAAGGAAAACTTATAAATTCATTCTCTGAGGCTAGAATTACCCTGATACCAAAACCAGATAAAGACACCACAAAAAGAGAGAGAGAGAGAGAGAGAAAGAGCGAGAACACCACAGGCCAATATCACTGATTAACACAGATGCAAAAAACCTCAACAAAATACTAGTAAACTGAATCCACCAATACATTAAAAAATGATTCACCATGACCAAGTGGCATTTATTCCCAGGGTGCAAGGGTGGTTCAGTATTCAAATCAATCAACGTGATACATCACATCAATAAGAGAAAGGATAAGAACCATATGATCATTTCAATAGATGTGGAAAAAGCATTTGACAGAGTATAACATCATTCATGATTTTAAAAACTCAGCAAACTAGGTTTAGAGGGAACATACCTCGACATAATAAAGGGCATATTTTAAAAACCCACTGCTAACATCATCCTCAATGAAGAAAACCTGAGAGCTTTTCCCCTAAGGTCAGGAACAAGTATGTCTACTCTCACCACATTTATTCAACATAGTACTAGAAGTCCTAGCTAAAGCAATCAGACAAGAAAAAATAAAAGGCATCCAAATCAGTAAGGAAGAAGTCAAACTATCGCTTTCAGTATTTGCAAATGACATGATACTAAATATAGATATACTATATATATGATACAGCCCAAAAGACTCCACCAAAAAATTTCTAGAACTGATAAAGTAATTGAATAAAGTCACAGGATACAAAATCAATATATAGAAATATGTTACATTTATATACACCAACACTGAAGTGGCAGGAAAAGAAATTAAGAAAACAACATCCCATTTAAAATTGCACCCAAAATAATAAGATACCTAGGAAAGAACCTAATTAAAGAGGTAAAAGACCTGCACTCTGACAACTATAAAACACTGATGAAAGAAACTGAAGAGGTCACCAAGAAATGAAAAGACATTACATGCTCATGGATTGGAAGAATATCATTAAAATGTTTATACTACCCAAAGCAATCTACACATTTAATGCAATCCCTGTCAAACACCAGTATCAGTTTTCACAGAACTAGAACAAACAATCCTAAAATTTGTATGGAACCACAAAGACCCCAAATAGCCAAAGCAATCTTGGGGGAAAAAAGAGCAAAGTTGGAGGCATCACAATTCTGGACTTCAAGTTGTATTACAAAGCTGTAGTAATCAAAAAAGTATATAGTAGTGGCACAAAAACAGACACACAAATCAATGAAACAGAATAGAAAACCCCCAAATAAACCCCCAAGTATATGGTCAATTAATCTTCAGTAAAGCAGGAAAGAATATCCAATGGGAAAAGACAGTCTCTTCAACAAAAGGTGGTGGAAAAACTGGACAGCAATATGCAGAAGAATGAAACTGGATCACTTTCTTACACCATACAAAGAAATTAAAAATGGATTCAAGACCTAAATGTGAGACCTGAAACCATAAAAAATTGAGAAGAGAACACAGGCAGTAACCTCTTTGACATCAGCCATAGCAACTTCTTTCTAGATAGGTCTCCTGAGACAGGGAAACAAAAGAAAAGGAAACTATTGGGACTATATAAAAACAAAAAGCTTCTGCACAGCAAAGGAAAGGAAACAATCAATAATACTAAAATGCAACCTACAGAATGGGAGAAGATATTTGCAAATGACATATCTGATAAGGGGTTAGTGTACAAAAACTTGTAAAACTCAACTCCCAAAAAACAAATAATCCAATTCAAAAATAGGAACACATGAACAGATATTTCTCCAAAGATATCCAGATGGCAAAGAGATACATGAAAAGATGGTCAACATCACTCATCAGAGAAATGCAAATCAAAACTACAATGAGATATCACTTCACACCTGTCAGATGGATAAAATCAACAGCACAAGTAACAACAGGTATCGGTGAGGATGCAGAGAAAAGATAATCCTCTCGAACTGTTGGTGGGAATGCAAACTGGTGCTACCATTGTGGAAAAATGCATGGAGATTCTTCATAAAGGTAAAAATAGAACTACCATAATCAGCAATCACACTACTGAGTATTTGTCCAAAGAATACAAAAGCACAAATTCAAAGGGATCTATGCTCCGCAATGTTTATAAGCAGCATTATTTACAATAACCATATTATGGATACAGCCCAGGTGTCCATCAATGGATAAAGAAGATGTGTGTGTGTGCGTGTGTGTGTGTACACAGAATTTAAGCAACAAAACAAATAAAGGGGAAAAAGGGGAAAGAAACAAATCAAGAAACAGACTTAATTACAGAAAACAAAGTGATGGTTAAGAGAAGGGAGGTGGTTGGAGGAATGGGTGAAACAGGTGATTGGGATTAAGGAGTGCATGGTTCTGATGAGCACGAGGCAATATATGGAATTGTTGAGTCATTGTATTGTACACCTAAAACTAATATAACACTGTATGTTAACTAGAATTAAAATCAAAACTTTAAAAAAGGAAACTGGAGAAATTGATTTTCATAATATATTTAATTCACCGAGTATACCTAAAATATTTCAACATGTGAGCAACATAAAAAATTGCTAGTGAATTATCTTTACATCCTTTTTTCATTCTAAGTGTTTGAAATCCAGTGTGTATTTTACTCTTAGAAGACATCTCAATTTGAACACTAAATTTCAATAAAAATACTTGATCTGCACATAATGGGTCACAAATCAGCCCTCGATAAGTACAAAAAGATAGATCATTCCATGCAGATTTTCAGACCACAACGCTATGAAACTTGCAGTCAACCACAGGAAAAGTTTGGAAAGACCACAAATACATGAAGGTTAAACAACATTCTATGAAAGAATGAATGGGTTAACCTGGAAATTAAAGAAGAAATGAACACATACATACATGGAAGCCAATGAAAATGAAAATACAATAGCCCAAACCTGTTGGAAAGTAGCAAAGGCAATCTTAAGAGGGATGTATACTGCAATACAGGTCTACCTCAAGAATCAAGAAAGGTCCCAAATGTACAACCTAACCTTACACCTAAAGGAGCTACAAAAGGAACAGCAAACAAAGCCTAAAGCCAGCAGAAGAAGGGAAATAATAAAGATAAGAGTGGAAATAAATGATACAGTTTCATTTATCTGTTTTGTTTGTATGTTTCTAAGAGTTGGTTCTTTCAAAGAATTAACAAAATTGATAAACCCCTAAGCAGACTTATAAAAGAGACAGAGAGAAAGAAAGAAAAAACGCCCCAAATAAGTAAAATCACAACCAACACCACGGAAATACAAATGATCATAATATTATTAAAAAACATATGCCAACAAACTGGGAAATCTTCAAGAAATGGGAAAATTCCTAGAAACACAAACTACCAAAACTGATGCAGAAAGAAGTAGATTTGAACAGACCCATAACCAGCAAAGAAATTGAATCAGTAATCAAAAACCTCCAACACAAAAAAGTCCAGGTCCAGAGGGCTTCCCAGAGGAAGTCTACCAGACATTTAAATAAGAGCTGTGGTGCCTGGGTGGCTCAGTTGGTTAAATGCCTGACTCTTGGTTTCAGCTCAAGTCATGATCCCACAGTTCATAGGTCTGAACCCCACATCGGGCTCTGTGCTGATGGTGTAGAGCCGACTTGGGATTCTCTCTCTTCCTCGCTCTCTTTCTCTCTCTCTCTCCCTCTCTGCTCCTCCCCTGCTTCCTCTTTCTCAAAATTAATAAATAAACTTAAAAAATAAAAAAAAAAATTAAAGAGGAGTTAATACCTATTCTCAAACTGTTCCAAAAAAAAAAAACAGAAATAGAAGGAAAGCTTCCAAACTCATACTATGAAGCCTGTATTACCTTGATTCCAAAACCAGACAAAGACCCCACTAAAAAGGAGAATTCCAGGCCAATATCCTTGATGAACCTGGGTGTAAAAATTCTCAACAAGTTACTAGCAAATCAAATTCAACAGTACATTAAAAGAATTATTCACCATGATCAAGTGGGATTTATTCCTGGGCTGCAGGGGAGGTTCAATATTTACAAATCAATCAATGTGAGACATCACATTAATAAAAGAAAGGATAAGAACCACATGATCCTGTCAATAGATGCAGAAAATGCATTTGACAAAATACAACATCCTTTCTTGAATAAAAACCCTCAAGAAAGTAGGGACAGATGGAATGTACTTCAACATCATAAAGGCCATATGCAAAAGACCCACAGCTAATATCATCCTTAATGACAGAAAACTGAGAGCTTTCCCCTTAAGTTCAGGGACACAACAGGGATGTCTACTCACTGTTGCTCAATATAGTATAGTACTGGAAGTCCCAGCCTCCACACTCAGACAACAAAAACAAATGAAAGGCATCCAAATCAGCAAGGAAGAAGTTGAACTTTCACTATTTGCAATCGACATGATGTTCTAGGTAGAAAACAGAAATCTGTTGTATTTCTACACATCAATAATGAAGCACAGAAAAAGAAATCAAGGACCCAACCCCATTTACAATTGCACCAAAAACCAGAAGATACCTAGGAATAAACCTAGCCAAAAAGCTAAAAGATCTGTACTCTGAAAAATAGAGGACATTTATTAAATAAATTAAAGAGGACACAAAGAAATGGAAAAACATTCCATGCTCATGGATTGCAAGAACAAACATTATTAAAATATCTATACTACAAAACAATCTACACATTCAACACAATCCCTATCAAAATACCATGAGCTTTTTTCACAGAGCTTAGAACAAACAATCCTAAAATTTGTATGGAATCATAGAAGACCCCAAATAACCAAGAAATCCTGAAAAAGCAAAGCAAAGCTGCAGGCATCATGATTCTGGACTTCAAGCTATACTACAAAACTGTAGTTATCAAAAAAGTATGGTACTGGCACAAAAAGAGACACCTAGGGCAATGGAATAGAAAACCCAGAAATGGACCCACAACTATATAGTCAACTAATCTTCAACAAAACAGGAAAGAATATCCAATGGAAAAAAGACAATCTCTTCAACAAATGACGTTGGGAAAACTGGATGAATGAAACTGGACCACTTTCTTACACTGTACACAAAAATAAATTCAAAATGGGTGAAAAACCTAAACATGAAATAGGAAACCATCAAAATCCTAGGAGAACACAGGCAGCAACCTCTTTGACCTCAGCCAGTGCAACTTCTTACTAGACATATTGCCAGAAGCAAGGGAAACAAAAGCAAACCTGAACTATTGGGCCTTCATTAAGATAAAAAGCTTCTGGGGTACCTGGGTGGGTGGCTCAGTTAAGCATCTGACTCTTAATTTCAGCTCAGGTCATGATCTCATAATTCGTGAGCTCAAGCCCTACATCAGGTTCTGTGTTGACAGTGTAGAGCCTGCTTGGGATCCTCTCTCTCAAAAATAAACTTTAAAAAAATGATAAAAAGCTTCTCAACAGCAAAAGAAACTATCAACAAAACTAAAAGGCAGCCTATAGAATGGGAGACGATATTTGCAAATGATGTATCGGATAAAGGGTTAGTACCCAAAATCTATAAGGAACTTACCAAACTCAACAACCCAAAAACAAATAATTCAGTTAAGAAATGGACACAAGACATGAATAGACATTTTTCAAAAGATGACCTCCAGATGGCTAACAGACACATGAAAAGATGCTCAACATCACTCATTATCGGGGAAATACAAATCAAACCCACAATGAGATACCACCTCACATCTGTCAGAATGGCTACAATTAACAGCTCAGGCAACAACAAATGTTGGCAAGGATGTAGAGAAAGGAGAACCCTCTTGCACTGTTGGTGGGAATGCAAACTAGTGCAGCCACTCAGGACAACTACGAGATATTTCCCCAAAGGATACAAAACTACTGATTCAAAGGGGCACTGCACCCCGATGTTTATAGCAGCCTTATCACCAATAGCCAAACTATGGAAAAAGCCCAAATGTCCATCGACTCATGAATGGATAAAGATGATGTGATAAATATAAATATAAATATAAACACATACAGCAAAATATGACTCAGCCATCAAAAAGAATGAAATGTTGGGGCACCTGGGTGGTTCATTTGGTTAGGTGTCTGACTTCAGCTCAGGTCATGATCTCATGGTTTGTGGGTTTGAGCCCCGCATCGGGCTCTGTGCTGAAAGCTTAGAGCCTGGAGCCTGTTTCAGATTCTGTGTCTCCCTCTCTCTCTGACCCTCCCCTGCTCACATTCTGTGTGTCTCTATCTCTCAACAATAAACGTTAAAAAAAATTTAATGAAATATTGCCACTTTCAATGACATGGATGGAGCTAGAGTGTATTATGCTAAGTGAAATCTGTCAGTCACAGAAAAAAAAATACCATTTGATTTCACTCATGAGGAATTTAAGAAACAAAACAGATGAACATATAGGAAGGGGGGAGGAAAAAAGAGGGAAGCAAACCATAAGAGATTCCTAATGATAGAGAATAAACCCAAAGTTGATGAGGCAGGTGGGTGGGGGAGGGACTAGATGGGTGGTGACTATTAAGGAGGGCACTTGTTATGATGAGCACTGGGTGTTGTATATAAGTGATGAACCACTAAATTATACTCCTGAAACCAATAATTCACTTTATGTTAGCCAGAATTTAAATAAAAATTATAAAAGAAAAAAAATACTTGATCTGTGTTTAGAGTTCACAAAATATACAACTGGAAAAAATAGAGTCCCACACCCGAAATCTTCCAAAGATAGTTGAAAGTTTTCCAATAACTGAATTGAGTATCCTTTTTTTTTTTTTTTGGAACAAGCAAATGAATTCCTTTTTTTTAATATGAAATTTATTGTCAAATTGGTTTCCATGCAACACCCAGTGCTCATCCAAACAGATGCCCTCCTCAATGCCCATCACCCACTTTCCCCTCCCTCCCACCCCCCATCAACCTTCAGTTTATTCTAGTTTTTAAGAGTCTCTTATGGTTTGGCTCCCTCCCTAACTTTTTTTTTCCTTCCCCTCCCCACATGGTCTTCTGTTAACTTTCTCAGGATCCACATACGAGTGAAAACATATGGTATCTGTCTTCCTCTGTATGACTTATTTCACTTAGCATAACACTCTGCAGTTCTATCCACGTTGCTACAAAAGGCCAGATTTCATTCTTTCTCATTGCCAAGTAATATTCCATTGTGTATATAAACCACAATTTCCTTAACCATTCATCAGTTGATGGACATTTAGGCTCTTTCCATAATTTGGCTATTGTTGAAAGCACTGCTATAAACATTGGGGTACAAGTGCCCCTATGCATCAGCATTCCTGTATCTCTTGGGTAAATTCCCAGCAGTGCTATTGCTGGGTCATAGGGTAGATCTATTTTTAATATTTTGAGAAACCTCTACACTGTTTTCCAGAGCGGCTGTACCAGTTTGCATTCCCACCAATAGTGCAAGAGGGTTCCCGTTTCTCCACATCCTCTCCAGCATCTATAGTCTCCTGATTTGTTCATTTTAGCCACTCTGACTGGTGTGAGTGTGGTTTTGATTTGTATTTCCCTGATGAGGAGTGATGCTGAGCATCTTTTCATGTGCCTGTTGGCCATCTGGATGTCTTCCAGTCACGGATGTCTAGAGAAGTGTCTATTCATGTTTTCTGCCCATTTCTTCCCTGGGTTATTTGTTTTTCGGGTGTGGAGTTGGGTGAGCTCTTTATAGATTTTGGATACTAGCCCTTTGTCCGATATGTCATTTGCAAATATCTTCTCCCATTGCGTTGGTTTCCTTTTAGTTTTGTTGATTGTTTCCTTTGCAGTGCAGAAGCTTTTTATCTTCATGAGGTCCCAATAGTTCATTTTTGCTTTTAATTCCCTTGCCTTTGGGGATGTGTCAAGTAAGAAATTGCTACGGCTGAGGTCAGAGAGGTCTTTTCCTGCTTTCTCCTCTAGGGTTTTGATGGTTTCCTGCCTCACATTCAGGTCCTTCATCCATTTTGAGTTTATTTTTGTGAATGGTGTGAGAAAGTGGTCTAGTTTCAATCTTCTGCATGTTGCTGTCCAGTTCTCCCAGCACCATTTGTTAAAGAGACTGTCTTTTTTTCCATTGGATGTTCTTTCCTGCTTTGTCAAAGATTAGTTGGCCATACGTTTGTGGGTCTAGTTCTGAGGTTTCTATTCTATTCCATTGGTCTATGTGCCTGTTTTTGTGCCAATACCATGCTGTCTTGATGATGACAGCTTTGTAGTAGAGGCTAAAGTCTGGGATTGTGATGCCTCCCGCTTTTGTCTTCTTCTTCAATATTACTTTGGCGATTTGGGGTCTTTTGTGGTTCCATACAAATTTTAGGATTGCTTGTTCTAGCTTCGAGAAGAATGCTGGTGCAATTTTGATTGGGATTTCATTGAATGTGTAGATTGCTTTGGGTAGTATTGACATTTTAACAAGTATCCCTTTAAAGTTTAAGAATTTAAACCTCATGCCCCCATTTCAACAGCAAAAGATTGTTAGCAATGACAATATTGGACAGCAGAGATCTAGAACTCACTTTAAAACTTTATTGGGTCTTGATTACTTCAATTAGTTTGCATCTTCAGAGAAGGAGATGCTGAAAGGCATTAAACATGCAAGATATTTATTGGAGAAACAGGTAGGAGGGAAATGGGGAAGGAGCTGGAGGAGGAAGGGAGAGCTGGTCTGATGCCCCTAAGGAACAGAGAGAAGGAAAAGGGGGTGGGTGGGCAGGCAGGCAGGGTCTTAGACAGCAGTGTACTTCTAAGAGAGTTGTAGCAAAGCTGATGGGGAGCTGTATTAGTCTCTGTTGCTGCTATAACAAACCACCACAAGTGTAATATCTTAAAACAACATGAATCCATTATGTTACAACTCTTTAGGTCCCAGGCTGACATAGCTCTCACCAGGCTAAAATCAAGGTGTTGACAGGGCTACATTCCTTTCTGCATGCCCTAGAGGAGAATCTATTTCTTTCCTTTTCCTAATACTTGGGACATCGACATTCCTCAGTTCTTGGTCCCTTCCTGCATCGCAAAGCCAGCCACAGAAGGTTAAGCCCTTTGCAGGCCCCATTCCACATACCATTTCTCTGGCTCTCTTTTCATCTCTGCATCTCTCTTTGATGACAACCGGCCAAGTTTCTCCACTTTTAAGGAGTCATGTGATTTCATTTTTAAAATTCTTTTAAATTTATTTTTGCTCTTTAATTCTTAATTTACATTTTTTATATTAAATATAATTTATTGTCAAATTGGTTTCCATGCAACACCCAGTGCTCATCCGAACAGGTGCCCTCCTCCATGCCCATCACCCACTTTCCCCTCTCCCCCACCCCTCATCAACCCTCAGTTTGTTCTCAGTATTTAAGAGTCTCTTATGGTGTCATGTGATTTCAATGGGTCCACCTGGATATCCCCACTTCTCCCCCATCTGGAGGTCAGCTGACTGGCAACCTTAATTCCCTTTTGTCGCGTAAATTGATACACTCCCAGATTCCAGAGATGAGGATGGGGACATCTTTGGGAGTCTGTTATTCTGCCTGCCACAGGAGTCCTTGAGCCAAAGTTACTCATCACAGAAGCCCTGCATCTTGCAGAATGTGGCTGCCTTAGACCTCTGCTGTGCTCAGTCCTGGGCTGAGAGCAGCCCACAGGAAGAACAGCTGTAGTTGGCATGTACTCAGTGATGGGCACAGAATGCAGCAGTTGGAGCCTTAGATCAGTTTCACCCCCTGAGGCAGGGGATCTGAAAGGTGCATTCCCATAACAACTACACTCCTTTGATTTTTTTAATTAGCAAAACAATAATAATCCCTTCCTTTTGTAGCTTCTTCAGAAAGCTACAGAAATTTAAAAGAAAATTCTTAGAAAGCTGGTAAAAGGGAATAAGAAAATCCCATCAAAACTGACAAGCAGAGGAGCCCTGGGATCCCAGCCTGATTCTGAAATGACTTAGACACCTCGCTAAATCTAAGCAGCTGTTACAGATAGCCTTTAACACAGGTAATCGCAGGTAATAAAGCCACCCCCCAAAACACAGGAATTAAGAGATTTTAGAGATCAATACAGTGCGCATCAAGAGCTGGAGCTGTTCTCCCAGTCACACTTTGGTATTGATGTTGGACATCTCGCTGGACAGGATTCCAGCCATGAGCAGATCGGGGACACTGTCTGTTCTCCCTTGCTATATTCTTACTGACCAGGCCTTAGTGGTTTCCAGGCAAGGGGGAATCAGCTTCACAACTGTTCCCCAGATGTCCGTTCTTAGTGCTTCCATGAGCTCAAATGGTGGTAGGAGAGAATGAGCATCTGCCAAAAAGTTCCCCTGGTGTCACAGAAAGAACCAGATGCTACAGCCCCAGGCCTGAGTTTGCACCTCAAGTCTTAATCTAGCTTGCCATGTGATCTTATTTTGGCAAATGGACTTTGTCTCTCTGTGCTTCAGTTTTCCTCTCTGCAAGATGCAATATTCACCTGACCTTGGATGTCGTGAGGGCTAAATGGATCTGTGAAAGGAACTAGCCCAGTGCCTGACACATAGTGGGTACTTAAATGTCCAGTCAAGTCAGAGGGTGGTTAAAAATCAAGGCAGAATGTGACTAAGGAGTAAGAGAGGGAAAGAGAGACAGATGGTATAACAGTGATCCCACAATCCACTCCTGTGGCAGCCAGCCTCCACGATGCCCTCTGTTGATCCCCACCCTCCCACATTTACCAGGACTGAGCTATTGTGACCAACACAATGCAGAAGGAATGATGGTGTGTAACTTCTGAGATTAATTTATAAAAGGTTGTGTCTCCTGGGTGGCCCAGTCAGTTAAGCATCCGGCTCTTGATTTTGGCTGAGGTCATGATCTTGCAGTTTGTGGGTTCTAGCGCTGACAGCAGAGCCTGCTTGGGATTCTCTGTCTCCCTCTCTCTGCCCCTCCCCTGCTCTTTCTCTATCTCAAAATAAATAACCTTAAAGGTAAAAAAAAAAAATGTTGTGTTTCCTGTCTCAGTCCCTCGTTCTCTCCCTTAGATCACTTGCTTTGGAGGAAGCCAGCTGCCCTGTGCAGGGACACTCAGATAGCCTATGGATAGGTCTGCTTGGTGAGAAACTGAAGCCCTCTGCCAACAGCCATGTGAGTGAGTTTGCACAGTGGTTCTCCAGCCTCACGATGATTGCAATATCTTGATAGACTCCATGTCAGAACCACCCAGCT
Source organism: Puma concolor (assembly GCF_028749965.1). Lineage (NCBI taxonomy): Eukaryota > Metazoa > Chordata > Mammalia > Carnivora > Felidae > Puma > Puma concolor. The sequence continues at coordinate 122,940,131 of NC_141669.1, read as the reverse complement.
AAACCACTGCCAGATTCATGATCCACAGGAATCAAGAATGGGGTAATTCATTATGCAGTAGGTGGCCTCGTGAATTGTCTGAGTGAAAGACAGCAAAACATAGTATATTCTGAGCACCGATCTTGATCCTAACACTTACCAGGCAAATAACCTGAAGGCTCAGAGGTACTCTCAGCAAAATGAGGATAAGAAATCCATCAGGCACATGTAACAAGAACCATGAAAATATATATTTCTATTTAAAAATGCTGATTCTGGAATTCCAAGGTAAGGAAATAATATGAAATGTGTTAAAACCATTATTCACAAAGATGCTCATCACAGCATGTCTAATGGTTTAAAAAATGAAATAACTTGGGGCGCTTGGGTGGCTCAGTCAGTTGAGCTTCCGACTTTGGCTCAGGTCATGATCTTGCGGTTCAGATCATGAGTTCGAATGCCCCATCAGGCTTGCATTGTCCCCCTCTCTCTCCACCCACCCCACCACTCACATTTTCTCTCAAAAATAAGCAAACATTTTGGGGCGCCTGGGTGGCTCAGTCGGTTAAGCGTCCGACTTCAGCTCAGGTCACGATCTCACTGTCCGTGAGTTCGAGCCCCGCGTCGGGCTCTGTGCTGACTGCTCAGAGCCTGGAGCCTGTTTCAGATTCTGTGTCTCCCTCTCTCTCTGACCCTCCCCCGTTCATGCTCTTTCTCTGTCTCAAAAATAAATAAACATTAAAAAAAAATTTTAAAGGGAAATAACTTGATTCTCCCATAATAGAGAAAGAGCATCTTAACTGTAGGGATATTATATATATTATAACCTACTCAATTGCCACAGCAGCTACTTTATCCCCATAGTAGATGAGGACTTGAGACCAGAAGTGAAGTCACTGCCCTAGATTATACAACTCTTAACAGTAAATCAAATAATTATTATTGCCAGACCTCACACTTACACAGTATTTATTATGTGCTAGGCACTGTTCTAAATGCTTTGCATAGAAGTCATTTAAATCCTATCTTGTGTGACTCTAGAGTGTTCAAAATTTCATTAAAAACCACTCTGTGGGCCAGACACAGTATTGTGGACTTTAACTGCTATACCTTATTTATTCCTAACAACCCTATAAGGTGTGCTATTGCCAGATAGATTTTATGGATAAGGAAACTGGGATCATAGAGTAAATTAGCCATTATATTATTTGCCCTCACTGGAGTAAAGGAAACACTTGAGTAGAATCTACTCCTATGTCACAGGAGGAGGAGGTCATAAGAAAGAGCTGGCAAACAGGAAATATATATATTTACTCAGCATGAACTAATAGACCAGATACTACTTTATAAATTCTATGGGCACAGAGATCAAGCCCTTGATCTCCTGGCATAGGAGTTAGAAGAATGGTTAATAAACATATATGTGCGCGCGCGCGCGCACACACACACACACACACACACACACACACACACACACAGTCAACTGGTGATTAGCACAATAAAAGAAAGATAAATCAAGGATACAGCATGCCTGGCATGGGACAGAGTTGCTGTGGTACACAGAGTGATCAGAAATGACTTCTTTGGGGGTGCCTGGGTGGGTCAGTTGGTTAAGTGTCCAACTTCAGCTCAAGTCATGATCTCATGGTTCGTGAGTTCGAGCCCCAGGTCAGGCTCTGTGCTGACAGCTCAGAGCCTGGAGCCTGCTTTGGATTCTGTGTCTCCCTCTCTGCCCCACCACTGCCCACTCGCACTCACTTTCACTCTCTCTCAAAAACAAAACAAAACAAAAAAACAAGAATGTTCTAGTGTGTTTGAAGAACAACAGTGATGTTAGTGGCAGTATAATGAAGTGACCTAGAGGGAGAACAATAGGAGATGAGGTCAGTAGCCCAAATTGCATAGGCTCCTGTAGGCCACAGCAAAGTTTTGGCTCTTACCCTGAATGATATGAGAGCCAATGGAAGGTTTGGGGGAGAGGAATGACAAGATATGACTTAGGTTGCAAAAAAGGAAAGTAATCACTTGAGCTGCCATGTTGAAAATAGGCTGCAGAGAGGCAAGGTCTGAAGCAGTGAAATCATTTAAGAGCCTACTACAGTGATCCAGTGACAGATGCTAGTGGCTTAGATTGGGATAAAAGCAGAAGTAGTGGGAAGTGGTTGGATTCAGGATATATTTTGAAGGAGAGACAACAGGATTTGTTGATGGATTATATGCAGTATAGAGAAGACTGTCAAGACAACTCCAAGGATTGTAGCAAAAGCACTGGACAAACAGACATGTCTCTTACTGAAGTGGGAAACACTAAAGGAGGGACAGGTTGGAGGAGGAGGAAACCATGAGTTGGATTTTGGTCAAGCAATGTTTGAGATGCCTATTAGACATTCAAGTGAAAATGTTGACTAGTCAGTTGAATATATGAGTGTGTAGTTCAGAAAAGAGATCCAACTTGGATTATAAATTTGGGAGTCTTCAGCCTGTATTTAAAACCACTAGAATAGGTGAGTTCACCTAAGTAGTGAATGGAGATAGAGAAATGTCTATAGGTTGAGTTCTGGGGCAGTCCAATCTTTAGAGGTCAAGGAGATGAGGAGGAACCAGCAAAGGGGAGGGAGAAGAAGCTACCAGGAGTGTAGTGTCCTAGCAGTTAAGTGAAGAAAGCACTTCAAGGAGGAAAAAATTATCAACTGTGTCAAATGTTGCTGATGAGTCAAGCAAGATGATGGCTAAGAACTGGGCATTCAACTTGGAAACATGGAGGTTGTTTATGACCTTGACAAAGAACTGTATTGGTGATGTGATGGGCATGAAAACCTGTAGTAGGATTGGCTTTACGAGAGAATAAAAGGAGAGGAATTGGGGTGAGCATGGATATCCCTCAAACTCAGGTATCTACTGCAGTCACAAACTGGTCCACCAAAGTGACTTAGGTAGACAAAGAGGCCACTTTCCTCTTCACTATAGTGATAGAGCTCAGGACAAAGGAATGGCTTCTCATCAGCAAGAAGCCAAAGAGGAAAATGACATGCGTATCAGGCACAGATCCATGCCTGAAGTGGCAGGAAGAGCATGGCAGGGACAGGGAACATATATGGCCATTCTTCTAGGGGTAGGGGGAGGCAGGCAGTCCCAGAAACTCATAAGGAAGTAGGAGTATGGGTTTTGGGCTACAACTGAGCCAGGCTATGTCAACTCCCCCCACCATGGATGTGACCCTAGAAACTGAAAAAATGTAGACAACTTAAAGAGAAAAATCAGTATCATGGTACATATAGCATGATTGCTATGTGGAAAAAGAAAATTCCAGGAAAAGACACTAATGAAAGTTATCAAAATGTAAAACAATGTCAGTGTTAAAGCAATGAATTGTGGGTGAGTTCTTATTTTCTCTATTTTGTAACTTGTAGTGCTCAGGCAGCTTTTATGATACAAAAAATAATAATAATTTCAGGGGATAATAATCCAAGCCTCTCTCCCAGAGTTGTTATAAAGATTATAATAATGACTAATATTTAAATAGCTCACAAAGTGCTTTTCACACATGTAATCTCATTTAATCTTCACAACCAACATGTCTTTTTTTGGCATTTTGCAAATGCCTTTATTACTGCACTTAGCAAACAGTGGTGCAATGATCTGCTTATATATCTATTTCCCACCCTAGACTGAAGTACCCCAAAGATAAGAATGTCTTTTCATCCTTCTGCTTCACAAGTAATACAAGCCATGGCACATGACAGGAGCTGAATAAATGTTTGGCAACAGGTGGATAATGGTTGGAAAGATGGATGGATGGATGGATGGATGGAAGGAAGAAGGAAGGAAGGAAGGAAGGAAGGAAGGAAGGAAGGAAGGAAGGAAGGAAGGAAGGAAGGAAGGAAGGAAGCAAAAATGGATGGACAGATGCAGGGAGGGATGGACAGACAGACTGAGATCAGGGATCAATAGATTATGACTTCAGACATAAGCACTTAATTGTCCCCAAATCACATACGTATCCTTAATGCCTACAAACTGAGCCAACTACCACTCCCTCTCCCCCCAAACTAAGTATTTTTAAAACCCCATGGCTAGCTGACCTTCTCCTTATCTCACATGTCTGGTGATTTTGGCCAGTCCCTCCTTTTAGCTGTCTTCTTGTACACTTGTATTCCCATGCTGCTCTCTGCTTCCTCTCTGCTGCCCTAAATCCCATTCCTCCCATCTCACCAAACCTTTCCACCCCATAAATCATATCTGAACCATAAAAAATGTTGCTACATCCTCCAACTCTCATGTTCTGCCTAACATAAACCTGGCTCTCACCATGTGGCCCCACTTTACCTTCTCTAGGGAGCTTCTCATTTTTCCCCATCTCCAGGGAATTTTTCTAGAACACCTCTGGGTTAGATATTCTTCTATCTGCTAGCATAATAACATTGATTAGATTTGTCAGTGTATTAGCTCTTTATCTTAGCAGTTGCCTTCATGTTCTACAGAAGCTCTACACACAAAGCCAAATTTCTGTGTGCAGACAACTCAGGCTCATTCATATATCTGGGTAGCTTTTACAACTAGATATTTGCAAGAAACATGACATACTTAGCACAAGCATCAGGACAATTCCAATTGCAGGGGACAAAAATCTAGCTCTACCTGACCTACATTAAAATAAAGTGAGTGAATTGTCTCATGCAGCTCAGAAAGTCATTCTGGCATCCTATGTTCAAGACCATCAGGGCTTTGCCTTCTTTCTTCATGGTGGGAAAGATGACCACTGGAAACCTTGTCCCTACATGGCCCATAGTCTAACATGAAGATATCCTCTTTCCCCAGTATTCGTCTGTCAATCACATACAAGAGCTCTGACTGGCCCTGAACTGGGTATCAGTTATGATGTCCAGAGGAATGCAGTACTGTGACTGAGAGCCCCAAAAGGAGCACAGGAATTCAGAATGGTGGTGGCAGGCATATGGATCCCTTGAGGTAAAACAACACGCACACTCCATTTAAGTAGGATCCATATCATCTCAAAACAGGTCAACAGTGGACTGGTTACACACACACCAAACCATTCATCCTTCCACTTTTATATCTGCAACACTTTCCAACTTGCTAAGAATTAGCAACATCTAAATGGAACAGGATAAGCAAGGATGGAGGATATGCCCTTTGACTGGGAATTTACATATAAAATTATTAACCATGGTTTCTTCTATCAAGAAAAGTGAGGGAGGGGAGAGGTAGTGTTAGAAAGGAATTTGATTTTTTTTTCCTGTGCTTATTTTTCTGTATTGTTTGATGCTTTCACAAAAAGCATGAAGGAATGGAAACACCCCCCCCCCCCCCCCCCCCGGGTAAAGGAAAGAGAATGAAGATGCAGAAGTTTGGTTCAAAGAGAGACTGGAGATAAAAGGGGAGGAAATGGAGTTTGCTGGGAGGGGTGCACAGAACTGCAGGGCCTCCCCCATGCCCTCGTTCTTATACAGCTAACCCAGACATGAGGCAACAAGTGGCAACATCTGTAGTCCCTTCACAAAGCTAAAGACAGGCATAGAGTGGAGGGAAAATTGTTTTTATTAGTGCTATATTTGCCCACTGTTTAAATTCACACTCCAGTGTATTAGGAATTAATTCAAATGTGGAAATTCATTTCCTTTGAACAGTATGTTGGTAAATTAAAAAGTTAAATTGGGTCTAAAATCTATCCTATATTTAAAACAAAAAACAAAATTAAAGTCACAAATTAAAAAAAAAAAAAACTGGCCAGCATTAAAATAGGAAAAGACCAAGTTGGGAATTAATATTTCATCCAAATTTGATAATTATTGAATTCCTGTGGATGTAAGTTCCAGTTGAATTATCAACCTTGTCTGGACAGAACAAGAATGATTTTTAAAAATAGGCTTTAAGTCAAGTTGCATGAATGATGGTATACAGTGTTGGTATATTTTGGAATGGGGGAAAAGTGAATGATATATTTGAGTGTCATTAAGGCTGTCGTGGATGAGAAATGAGGTCACTAAATCTGACAGTGTGCCATGATTTGGCTCCATGGAATGTAAAATTAAGAGAGAGAAGCACAGCATACCTAATCCTTGTGCAGGATCTGATCGGTTTCACCCAGAACACAATGGCATTTGCTGAGAACTACTACATTTAAAGATCATCAATATTGTCTATTTTAGAATCAGTTTCAGTTTGGAAAAGGGTATGGGTAAATTGAGAAAATACAGTTTTACTGAGACCACCTGACATTCAAGAATTTTACACTAAGCTGAGTGGATTTAATTTCCTAAAGCAGAGTATCTGTTGTTGTCTCGATCCCCCGTGGATGTGGGGAACAGAAAGACAGATAAACAAGTGTTTAACATTCCTGACTAGACCAAACCTCTGTACATTATTCAGAATGCAGCTGCTAGGAGGGAAAATTACATACAACATCTTTCCACCCAAAAAGCAGGAACATGTGATCTTCCAACAGATACACTCAGAGATACCTCCCCTTTTTTGCTCAGTTAACAATAACTCTACCCAAAGGAATTTCTATACCAGATGTATCCAAGGGACCAAGGAGAGTGGGAGGTATTCCAGAATTAAAGGCAAAGAATAGTGACACGAAATTAGTGACTGCAAACCAGATGTTTAAAACAAGAACTATTATGGGACAGGGCAAGAGGGCCATTTTTCCCTGCCTCCTGCTATCTCCAAAAGGCCTCAAGCAGACTTCTGTACTCTCTTCCACTGACTCTTGTACATCCAGTCACAGAGCAAACTGACAAATGTTCATCATACAGCTTTAACCCTGTGTCTCTTTATCAGACCCCACCCACCTGTAATGCACCATCAATTAATTCTGTAGTTAGGTTGTAAAGAACATAATTATATTCCATTCTTTGAGTGCTAAAGTGTTAATTTGTTTAATGTAATTCTCTTTTAAGATCTAGAAATGTGTAGCTCTGTTTTAACAAGTAGGCTTTTTTTTCTTTCTTTGAGCCTTAAAATATACGGGGGGTAAAGAGTTCTGTTCTCTTTCATCCCTAAGAAGCCATTGTCACTGAGGAGGATGACTATGAAGACAGTTAATGTAACTGAAAGACATAGGGTGGTAGTGACTGTAGCAGACTAAAGAGCCTATGCCCAGATGCCCCACTGAGAAGAAATGGTACCTATTTAGCACCAGCTGATTGTTGCCATGTGGAAATTCAGGCCCAAGTTTACTAGACCTCTCCGTATTTTCAAGAGAAGCCATAAATCCAAATTTTTAATGAAGTATCTCACTTTTTAAAGGCTGGCTACATTTTTATTACACTCTGTATACCAAAACAGAATATATCTGCCATCCAGAGTTAGCCTGTGGATCATCAGTTTGGACTCATGACATACTTAAAGATAAAAGTCCAGTTGTAAGGCATTTAAAGGCTCATGGCAATGTGCTTGTCACCCTAAGGACAAGACAGTCAGAACAACCATGTCCTGATTGGGTCCTTGTGCAAACAGGAGCCAAGGCCAGACTTGAGGAGATGACCCAAAGCCATTTCTTCAGTGCAGATGTAAAGTAAGTGTTCCTGGGATATGTATTCCATATATTAATTGGGGCTCATGCCATTTTAAACGTGTGAATGTTTCTGTTATAGTCACTTTGTATAAACCATAGAACATTGCCTTTTGGAAATCATAAACTTTTATCAAAAGAAAACCAGTAACAAGTGGATTCTGAATTATTTAACTATAGAAATTGTTCTTAATAAGTTGAGATTGAACTTAGGAAACACAGAAGTACAGACATGGGTTTCAAAGAAATAATAACAGATAAAACCATAAGATTTCAAGGAGTCGAATATATCCATTTGCTTATTCAACAAAATATTTACTGTGCTACAAGGTATACATGCATATGTTCTTGCATCTTTATGACAACCTCCTGTCTTGGTTTGGGTTCCAGAAGAAGCAGAACCCGAGGCAAAAATTTGAGTGTTTGTGTTTAGCAAAAAGGTGATTTTAAGCAACATTGGTGGGGGTGGAGAAATGAGACAGAGAGAAAGTAAGTCAGAAAAGGGTGTGCTGTCACACGCAGTCACCACCATGGGGAATTGGATTTCATTACCACCATGAAGCTCCGGGATACTATGTAGATAAGGTGTTTCAGTTACCCATTCAAAGAGTGAAGGAGCTGGGATATTTGTACAATTAGTCCCTTTACTCGTTGGTTGAAAGCCGTTCACAAGGAACATTAACTCCTTGGCATTTCAAGCTGCCGTACTAGCAAGCGGAATAGTCTTTGGCAAGAGAGAGCCCCCAGGAAAAGAAATGCAGGTGCTGGCAATGAAAAGTTAGTCCAACACACACAGAAATGAGCCACAGAGATATGGGTGGAACACAATGAGTGTCTGCTACAGCCCAAAGGTCCATCCTACCCCTATCCCCACTTCACAAATGAAGAGACATGTGGGGTTCACTCTTATAGTAGAAAAGTACTCCTCCCTTGCAAGCTTGCCTTGCCAGCCAGGAGCAAGCAGACAAGACTCCCTGGATAAACAGGGACGTGGAGGGTACAACTAAGTTGTGAGCTGCAATGACAGCCATAGGAGAAGGTACTGGTAGTCTACACCTTGGTCCCCAGGTTTAAGCATCAACAAACATCAGCAGGCATCAGCAAGCAGGGCTCCGATGCCATGATGTGTATGATCTTTGGGCATCATCAGTGATGATGGGAAACATCACAGTGAGTGGAGACAGGAAAGGAGGAAAATGACAAATATTGTCATAAAAGAGCCATCGTGAAGGACCATTGAGCTACCCCGAGACCTTTGATACGGTTTCATGAAAAAGTGAAGGTGTGTATACTTACCTAGACTATTTATGACAATTCAGAGTGACCTAATTTTTATCCGTAAGTGACAGAAATTAAACACCGAAGGTGCACTGGGCTTCCAGAAGTACTTTCTCTTTCTCCATTGAAGGTTGTACCAATTATTTAAGATGACATAGATCAATTACCAAACTATTAAATGTCAGTTAACATCTCTGGAAACTGAATACAAAATGAACCAACTAACACTGCCTTGTTATAGCCCCATTGTGTATAAGAATTAGGTTTAAATGCTTAATGAATGTATGAAAATATAATTACCAAGTTATTGCTCTTAGAGAGATGATTAATAATCATATCATTGACTTTTCCACTGTGCTCTTGAGTTGTTGAACTGGAATATTTCTGCCCTTTCAAGAAGGGGAAGAGACAGGAGAATGTTGCCTCTTTCTCTCTCTCTCTGCACACACTGAGGAAAGACCATGTGACCACATAGCAAGAAGGCAGCCATCTGCAAACTAGAAAGGGGGCCCTCAACAGAAATCAAACTTGCCAGCACCTTGATATTGGACTTCCTAGCCTCCAGAACTGTGAGAAACTAATGTCTATTGTTTAAGCCACCCCAGTCTACAGTATTTTGTTATATAGCCTAAGACACACTCCTACTAGACTCTAATCTGCTTGGGAATTGGACACTGCTCCTATTCATTCTTTATTTCTAGTACCTAATGGAGAGACTGGCACATAGTAGGTGCTTATGAATGAAGGAGGAAACCTACCTTTGTGGTTGAATACAATTTTTGCCTTTATTTGGGGATACGACATAGAACTAAATGATCATATTTGAAAACATCTAGGAGTTTGAATCTTGAGTCTACCGCTTATTAACTGAGCAACCAGGATCAAGCCTCTTGACCTCTCTGAATATCAATGTTCTTAATTGCAAAATGATGGTTATCTTAGCTTGGCTTCCTTGAAGTGGGCTATGAGACAAGGACTTAGAAGCAGATGATTCTGCAGAGGGTGAGAAAGTGAGATCGAGAAGAGAGAAAAGCCAACCGAGCATGTGTTCATGAGCAGGTTACTGCCGTGGGCCACTGGCACTCAATCCCACAAAGAAGCTCTGAAAAAATGGTGTAAAATGTGCCCCCAGAAACTTCACATACGTCAGAAGCTTAGACAAATTATCTGCTCATTCCACTCTCTCACTGGTTCAGAACTACACACCCCCGCCCACTCTGGGATCTTTACTTCTACTTTCAGGCTTTTCTATGTGCAGTAGGGCAAGTCTCCATGATGCCAGATAAAGCCCTTGGGCACAGGAGGTAGGGAGCCGTTGTGCTCCCTAGGTGAATTCAGGTGAGCCAAGGGGAGGTAGGATGGGGCGTTACCAGTGTCTGCTACAAGAACCACTTCACAGAGAGGCTGGAAGCATTAACTGAGAAAATGTATACAGAGCACCAGCCACAGTGCATCATCCATGAAAAATCACCTACAAATTTTTGTGGTGGTGGTTGCAGTGGTTGTTCTTATTAAATACGGTGGTGAAAATTGCAACTCGTAAAGAGAATGCTTGAATTTACAAGTCAATTCCACAATGCTGCTGCCTGTTCTGAATCAAGGTCTTCTGCAGGTCCATGAATTATATAGCAGTGAAGAAAATATGATCACTGCTCCCACGGAGCTCACATTCTAGGAGACAGCCAGACTGCAACGTAAATGTTGATTCCCCGATCTGTCTGCCTTCATCTCTTTGGGTGGGCTTGCTCTTTCTTTATGGTATCAAGGAAAAAGAAAATCATCAATGCACACACATTTTATTACTAACTAAACTAAAATACCAAATACATCATCACTTCTACAAAACCTTGTGCCACATACATACATGCCTTATATGCAATGACCACTGCCTTAGACTGTAAATATGGTTATTCTAATGTGATTATTTTTCTTCCTAACTACTATGGCCCATCAACAGTATCTTAGTTTATGTTTTCTAAGAAGCAGATACTGAGAAGATTCAAAGGCAAGGAGTTTATTTGGGAGGTGATCTCAGAAAACTATAAGCAAGTGGCAAAGTGAGGCAGGGGTAAAAAGACAATGCTGGGTGTATTATCAACCTGTTTCATGGTGGACAACTGGATCTTAATCATACTAGGGAACTCTGTGCATCAATGTAGAACACACACCTTACAATAGTCCCACCTGGAGGATGAGGGATCCCAAGTATTTAATAATACCAGCTTCCGTTAGGCACCAGTTGAGGAGGGCTCCCAGAGGGGGTTAATTCTCTGGCTCTTCTGGGCTGCTGAGCTTTGTCAACAGATCAGGTTCTGGTGGCGAGAGGAAGCCTCGGACAGTTGGAAGTGAAAACAGAGGAAGCTTAAATAAGAGCTCTTGAGTAGTCATATATCAGAGCCACGGAGAGGAGATTCACTGTAACATAAACTATATGAGGCCAGAGACTGGGTCTGTCTCCTTCATCATAGATCCCCAATTTCTAATACATTCCCTGGCACATAGTAGGCATTCAATGAATACTTTTGGATGGATGGATGGGTGGATGGCAAGCAGGTAGGCAGGCAGGCATTTGCACATAACCTTAAAGGATGAGTAGGAATTCACCAGGCACTCCAGGATAAATAAACATCATAGTCAAAAGTACAGAGTTATGTAAAAACATGCCTCCATGTTAGGGAAGCTCTCAGGGCAACCCATTACTTTAAAATGTATAGCTGCTCAGATAGTGTTTCCTTCTACAGAGACATCATATGCCTCCCTGTAAATTCCACTCTCTCCTCCTACTTTTGCCATTTGAAGCAGCAGCAGCAACAACAACAACAACAAAAAAAACTAACTTCTCCTTCATATCACAGTCCCTCGGATACTTGATGACATGTCCCCTTTCCCCAAACTTAAAAATCTCTAGTTTCTGGTCAATGCCCCAGAAAGAAGATTTTCATCCAGGTATTGTTTTTGACCACATGACATTAGACTTTAGGTCCTCAGATTAAGAGGGTAGGATACAGCACTGTGTACTTAAGTGTCCTCCAAATGTGGGTTCCGATTTTGACACTTCCAGTTGTATTATTTGGGGTAAGTAACTTATCTTCCCTGAACCACACTCTTCATCTGTAGAGTGGAGGTCATAACACTTATCTCACTGGAAGCTCTAGTGGGCATTTAATAAAGTTCATTCTCTTCCACTGAACTTACTGACCTTTTCTCCACTATGTTCCTACTAAGCCACATCTCTCTGACATACCTCCCTCCCCTGCAGGACTTGTGAGCTTACAGTGTAGAACAAGGATGAGACCAGATAAAGACCCATGTCACCCAGGCCATGGCACAGAGAATTTAGTCCATAAGAGGCTGCCCTGGTCCTCCCTCCCTCCTCTCCAGCAGCTCACAGTTAAGCAGCCATTCTTGCTCTACAAAAGTAGAAATAAGTACTGCTCACTTGTTCACCTGCTGAACAAAGGGCCTGATTACCCAAGAAAGGGAAGTGTCACCTACAGGAATCAATACAGATGAGGCTTTGAAAAGGTTGGCTGGCTGCACAGGATTAGGTATTGATCTCACTTGTTTTCCTAGTTATTGCTCTGTTCACCACCTATGGAGGCCACTTCTAATCTCCCAATACCAAACAAGACAAGAGAGCTCAGCCCAGAGCAGACTGGGTAGATGATGATTGCAGAACATGAAGGAAATCCCAGTACCCCTATCTAGAAAACCATGAACATAGGGGAAGAGATCCCTCTAACACCGTATGACAAGTTGGGATTGACTGAAGGGTTAAAACAGAACTGTGCACACAGTTGGTGTGAAACCCAATCTTCAACTGCCCCATGGAACTCTGAGATGTCCAGAAAAAAATCAGGAAGATAGTAGGAGGGATCTACATAAATGTCTGTTGGTCCTCTGGGAAAACCTATTAGTGGAAAGTTAGTGCATAAAAATAAAAGAACATTGTTTTGCCTACCAAATTGGAAAAGGTTTTTTAATGATAACATTGAGCGATAGCAAGTGTTCAAGGAAATGAAAGGAGTAACTTTTCTGGAGGGCAGTTTGACAATACATTTAAAATGCTGTAAAAGTCATCATACACTTTGAATCAGTAATTCCACTTCCAGGAATTGAGCTGGAAAATGTAATTAAGAATGTGTACAAGCCTTTGCTCCAAGTTAAAAGGCACATGCCCCTTCTTGGAATACAGACTGGGGTGGAGAAGGAAGGCTGGTTATGAAGCCCAGGATGGAGTCGGAACTACAGTGAGCAGTTCCCAGATGTTATGTAATAGAGGGTCCAGATCTGATGCAGAGAAAACTCTATCCAGGAGATCCTTGACTAGTTGATAACCATGCGGGCATCACTGTGTTAGGAATATGGAGAGGACCGCATCCTTGCCTTAGAAATGTTCACTTTATAAAAGGGTGCATGGGCAATGAAATGGAAAAGTACACAATCTTTTAGTGGCAACTGGAAAATCAAGGTGGGTGGATGCACGGAACTAGAGGGTTAATTCTACATAACGGGTTAGTAAGGCTCCATCAGGGTATGACTCATGACCTGAGTCTTGAAAGTGAGCAACATTCAGTAAAGGGGACAAGTACGGGAGGAATATTCTATGGTATAAGAAAACATTCATGAAGTGCATGTGTACAGAGAAGAGAAGGTCACTTGGAGAAGAAACAAGGTAAGATGTCAAGGGCCCCTAAGACCTACAGTGAGGAACATGGGTCACAGTGACCCAAGTTACGATTCCAATGCAAGGAGACATGAAAGCTGAAACAGTGGCTCGTGTTTTTCTTTAAAAACAAAGTCAAGTGCCTTGAACTTTTGACCCAGGTCTTCTTTCTGTCTCCTTATGACATTCCTTCAAAAATAAAATTTATTATGTGGAACTGGAGAGTGTTATGCTAAGTGAAATAAGTCATACAGAGAAAGACAGATACCATATGTTTTCACTCTTATGTGGATCCTGAGAAACTTAACAGAAGACCATGGGGTAGGGGAAGGAAAAAAAAAAAAAGAGAGGGAGGGAGCCAAACCATAAGAGACTCTTAAAAACTGAGAATAAACTGAGGGTTGAGATGGGTATTGAGGAGGGCACCTGTTGGGATGAGCACTGGGTGTTGTATGGAAACCAATTTGACAATAAATTTCATATTAAAAAAATCCTTTGTGGAAGCAACAGAAACTTCTCAAAAAATAAAAATAAAAAAATTTATTTGAAAGTTCAAACTCTGAAAAATACTTGTGGAATATCTCTTACTTCCAGAACCATTTGAGACTGCTTTGGGTAGAAAATCTAACTCTCACCAATCTGCTTTAATTTTACCATCCTTGCAGGGATGGGCCCCCATTCATCTTTGCAGTCAATATTCTATGAGACATAATCACTGAAAGCCCATTTATTCCACTATTGGTAAGCCAACGTCATACAGAAATCTGGTTAAAGAACATATGAACGGGGCACCTGGGTAGCTCAGTCGATTAAGTATCTGACTTCAGCTCAGGTCATGATTTCAAGTTTCATGGGTTCAAGCCTCGTGTCAGGCTCTGTGCTGACAGTTCAGAGCCTCGAGCCTGCTTTGGAATCTGTGTCTCCCTCTCTTTCTGCCTCTCTCTCAAAAATAAACATTAAAAAAAATTTTTTTTAAAGAACACATAATTGTGGATCTCACTGCCTTTTTCTTCTGTAGACAGAAACTGGTCATGGGCTACATAAAATCAGTATTTATCTCTGGTTATTTAAGCTCATGTAGAATCAGTCCCTAATACCATGTGGGAGTCAGGGTCAATAGAAAGAGTCTTGACAGCTAAGATTATAATTTTCAGTGGGGAACAAAACAAGAAGTGTTCTAGCCATCTTTAACTTGTATTTGAGTAATTCAAATATACCTTTGGGTAAGATAGACACATATCTACCAGCTACAGAGGGCAAAAGAAAGATAAACGTTCACTTATAAATTGATAACATGGTTTTGTTGTCACACACTAAAAAAGTATTTATTGTAAAAACTGTCCCTGCTATGAAATCACTGACAGAAGAAATAACTTAAGATTAACTATTCCCAAACCAAAGCCACTCTTCTGGTAGCTGCCTCCCAATATTACCTACTAATAGCCATAATCATTAAAGCAAATGACAATTATTTCCCACCCTGTGTCCGTGTCATTTTTCAATCTGACTTTCAAGCTCATCAAGAAGTAGAGTCCAGGGGCACCTGAGTGGCTCAGTTGGTTAAGCATCTGACTCCTGATTTCAGCTCAGGTCATGACCTCATGGTTTGTGAGATGGAGCCCCACTTCGGGACTCCGCACTGACAGCATGGAGCCTACTTGGGAGTCTCTCTCTCCCTCTTTGCCTCTCCCCCACTCGCACGTGTGCACACTCTCTCCCCCCCTCTCTCTCTCTCAAAACAAACATTTTTTAAAAAGAAGTAGAACCCATTCTGGGGTGCCTGAATGGCTCAGTTGGTTGAGCATCTGACTCTTGATTTTGGCTCAGGTCATGATCCCAGTGTCATAGGATTGAGCCGTACATCAGGCTCCATACTGGGCATGCAGCCTTCTTAAGATTCTCTCTCATGCTCTCTCTCTCTCTCTCTCTCTCTCTGCCCTTCTCCCCTGCTCTCTCTCTAAAAGAAGGAGGAGAGGGGGAAGGAGGAGGAGAGGAGGAGAGGAGAAGGAGTCGTCCATTTTTTTACTCTTTGAATCTCTATCAGCTTTGTAACTTGCATGATTGAAAGAATGTGGGAGAAAAACTCAGGTGTCAACAAAGTCTAAGTGGAAACCTAGATGTCAACCCCACCTACTATTAATAAGGCAGCATGCCCCTTCCCCTTGATGGTATCAGAGAAATTCAGCTAAAACAGAGTTCAAGAAGATCCAGAGTCTTATAATAACCAAAATGTCCCAGTTTTAATACAAAATAACATCATACCAAGAACCAGGACTCTAACTGAATGAAAAAAAGATAACTGGTAGATGTCAATGATGAGATGAGAAAGCTATCCAATAAGAACTTCATTTTTTTATTTTTTTAATGTTTATTATTTATTTTTTTTTTTTTAGAGAGACTGAGCATGAGCAGGGGAGGGGTAGAGAGAGAGGGAGACAAATTTGAAGCAGGCTCCAGGCTCCAAGCTATCAGCACAGTGCCCAATGCAGGGCTCAAAATGACAAACCATGAGAACATGGCCTGAGCCGAAGTTGGACATTTAACCGACTGATCCACCCAGGTGCCCTAATCCACTAAGAATTTTAAAGCAACCACCTATGAGCAATTATGAAAAGATGTGAAACAAGTGGAAAAATAGAAGGCTCAGCAAAAAATAAAAGAAATAACGATGAACCAAATGGAGGATTTAGAACTGAAAAATACAATAACTGAAATTTTAAAAACTCATCAGATGGTCTCAATCACAGAATAAAAGGAATAAAAAGAATCAGTAAACTGAAAAACATAAAAGCAGAAATTACCCAATCTGGACAACAGAGAGACAAATAATCTGGGGAAAAAATGGAGGCTCCAAGACTTTGGGGGGCTTTAACACAAGCTCTAACATTTGTGTTCATTGAGTCCAGGAAGGAGAGGGGAAAGAGCAGGGCTGAAAAAAGTACTAAAGAAATAAAAGTTGTAAACTTTCCAAATAACGACAAAAGATCTAAACCTGCAGTTTCAAGAAGTTGAGCAAATCCCAAACACTTGAATGATGGCAGATTTCTCATTAGAAACAATGGAAGCCGGAAGGAAGTGGCATGTTTTTCAAGCACTGACTTTTATCCAGTGAAAACATACTTCAAGAATGAAGGAGAAATCAAGACTTCTCTGATGAAGGAAAACTAAGAATTTCTCACCAGCAGACCTACCCAAAAAGAACAGCTAAGGGAAGTTTTAGAAATAGAAGTGAAATGATAGAGGCACCTGAGTGGCTCAGTCGGTTAAGTATCCGAATTTGGCTCAGTTCATGATCTCATGGTTTGTGAGTTCAAGCCCTGCATCAGGCTAAGTGCTGACAGCTCGGAGCCTGGAG
Organism: Puma concolor; assembly: GCF_028749965.1. NCBI lineage: Eukaryota > Metazoa > Chordata > Mammalia > Carnivora > Felidae > Puma > Puma concolor. Next base: position 122,923,316 of record NC_141669.1, on the reverse strand, counting down.
CCTGCTTCAGATTCTGTGTCTTCCTCTCTGTATGCCCTTCCCCCTGCTCACGCTCGCTCACTCTCTCTCTCTCAAAAATAAACAAACATTAAAAAACTAAAAGAAATGAAATGATAAAAGAGGGAATCTTGGAACATCGGTAAGGAAGAACATAGGTAATTATGACAAACTTTCTCCTCTTGAGTTTTCTAATCATGTTTGATGGTTGAAGGAAAAATTATAACAAAACGTGTAACAGGACTTGTATGATAAAAACTACAAACCCCTGATGAAGGAAATCAAAGAAGATCTAAATAAATGGAAAAACATCATATTGGGTTGGAAGACTCAACACTGTAAAACTAAATGCTCAACTTGATATACAGGTTAATGCAATTACTATCAAAAATCCCATCAAGACTTTGCATTACACATACATATATACATGTACATGTAGACATATACAAGACTTTGTATACATACATATGTATACAATTCCAAAATTTATATTAAAATACAAAGGTATAATAACTAAAAACATTTTCTTGAAAAAGACTAAAGTGGGATGAATTCATGTACCCAATTTCAAGACATATTATATAGTTACAGTCATCAATACAGTGGAGAATTGGCAGAGGGGTAGACAAAACAGATCAAATACTAGAACAAAGAACCTCAAAAGAGACCCACATAAATATGCCCAACTTATTTTTGACAAAGTGCAAAATCAATTCAATGGAAACATAATTTTCAACAAATTATTCTGGAGCAACTGGGCATCCATAGGCAAAAGAGAAATCTTGACCTAATTCTCACAACTTAGATGAAAATGAACTTAAAATGGAGAACAGCCTATGTAATATAAAACTATCAAAGAAAATCTTCAGGATCCACAGGTAGGCAGGGTTCTTAGACTTGACATCAAAAGCACGATCCATAAAAAGAAATATTGATAGACTGGACTTCATCGAAATTAAAACCTTCTGCTCTGTGAAAGACCAAGTAAAGAGCATGAAAACACAAACTATAAAATATTTGAAAACCACATATCCAACGGGAGGACTGGTATCTAGAATATATATAAAGAATTCTTTCAAAATCAACAGTAACAAAAAGGCAATACCATTAGAAAATGGGCAGAGGACATGAAAAGACATTTCTCTTAGAGAATATATAGACGATTATAAGCCCATAAGAGATGTTTAACATTATTAGCCATTAGAAAAACACAAATTAAAATTGTAATATCACTGCACATCCACTGGAATGGCTCAATTTTTTTAAGGGACACCACCAAATTCTGGGAAGGATGTAAAGAAACAAGATCTTTCATACACTTCTGGTGGGAATGTAAAATGATCTGGCCACTTTGGAAAATAATATGGCAGTTTCTCTTAAAAAAAAAAATCTAAACATGAAAGTGCCATACAACTCAGAAATTATGCTCCTGAGCATTTATCCAAGAGAAACGAAAACTTACATTCACACAAACATCTACATACAAATGTTTATAGAGGTTTTACTCATTAATAGCCGAAAATTGGAAGCAACCCAAGTGTCTTTCCATGGGCCAATAGTTCCACAAACCGGGGTCTCTCCATACCACAGAATAGTACTCAACAATAATGGGGGAACTACTCATTCAGGCAACAACCCGGCTGAATCACCGGAGACTTATGCTGAGCAAGAAAAGTCAATCCCAGAGAGATACAAAATTTATTATCTCATTTATATAACATTCTTAAAGTGACAAAATGGTAGAAATCAGGAACAGATTCGTGGTTGTCAGGGGTCGAGGAAGGGATGAAGAAACGAGGGAAGTGGATGTGGTTCTAAAATGGATGGTCTTGCTGGTGATGGACACGTTCTACATCTTGACTAGATCAGTGCCAGTATCCTGGTTGTGGTGTTCCACAGTTTCATAAAATATCACCACCAGAGGAAACTGGGTAAAGGGTACACAGGATTTCTCCGTATTATTTCTTATAACTGCATGTGAATCTACAATGGTCTCAAAACAAACATTTTAATTTAAAAAGCAAATAAAAGGATGTTGCCAAAATCTTAAGCCAAAATCTTAAGAAACCTTCAGAGTTCCTTTTTTTTGGAACCCTACCCAGACACTGTGTGAACACCCTAGGTTAGCCTGCTGGTAGATGAGAAACCCCATGAAACAAGACAGACCATCCCAACTGAAGCCATTCTACCTCAGCCAGCTCCCTGCCAACTGAGGAATCCACCACATACACAGGACGGAGCCCAGCAGAGACCAGAAGAAATGCCCAACTGTGCCCTACACACCTGCACATTGCGAGCTAAGTAAATAGTGGTTGATCTGAGACACTAAAATACGGGGTGGTTTGTTACACAGCAAAATCAAACTGATAAAAGTCAACATATTTACATATTTTGAAACCAATTTATCTTAGAAGGTTCCCTACAAAGTTATTGTGTTTAAAGTTAGATGTTTTGAAATATCTAATGTTTGATTTGGACATTTAGTAAGCCCCATTTTTAAATCACCTAGGCCAAAATGCCTACCAAGCTAGACCCTCCAAGTGGAGGACTGAATCCACATTTTTAGTGCACACTCCCCACCACCAGCACCACCACTAAGTGCTTCTGACAGTCCCTTAAGTGCATGAGCTATAGCCCCACCCAGGGGACTTAATGTCCCCAACAGCCCTTAACCTGACTGTTGGTTTGAAAACTCAGGAGCTTCCCAGAGGAAACCTAAAACTGGCCCCTAGAAGCAGAGAGCAGGGAGAGACAGAGAGGCCACTCCAGACATGGAGGTGGCAGGTTCAGAATAGGAGGCTTGTCTTGGGCAGCCTTAAGGCCAGCTCTGCCTTCCAGGATGTTAATAGTTTATAGAAAGGCCTTAATGGGGCTCAATCACGTATGCCATCCAACATAATGGGGCTCAACAACACATTGTCCCCTCAAGGCCACATCCTTGAAAATGGCTCCCACTGTGGGAAAGGTTGAGTGGAACATATATTCCAAGAATGGAGAGGGGACAAAGCCTCTGATCACCTGGGTCCAGCTCTGGCCTCCCACTCCCCCCCCCACCCCACCCCCAGTGCTCACAACTTCTCGATGACCTCCAACATCAGTGGGTATTGAGAGAGGACCCTGGCTCCCCTGTTCCTTGGGTAGGGAAATAATGAGGCATGTTCTATACCACCCCCCAGAGTTCCCATAATGCTAACCTTCTCAACCATGCATCTTTCACTGCCTTCCTTCCCCTCCCTGACTCACTCCACCTCCCCTACTGGTGCTTCCTAGGGTCACCCCCTAAAAACACCACCTGCCCTGGAATCCTTGTCTACGGGTCTTCTCCTGGGAGGCAAAACAGACAAAAAGCGAAAGACATCCCTCAAAACAGACAAAAGCTAGAGACATTGAGATGATAAATATTGGTTAGATTTTAAATTTTTTATGTTTTATTTTATATTTGAGAGAGAGAGAGAGAGAGAGAGAGAGAGAGAGAGAGAGAGACGGAGCACAAGCAGGGAAGGGGCAGAGAGATGGAGATAGAATCTAAAGCAGGCTCCAGTTTCCAAGCTGTCACCACAGAGCTGGACGTGGGGCTCGAACTCATGAACCACTAGATCATGACCTGAGCCAAAGTCGGACACTTAACTGACTGAGCCACCCAGGCCCCCATTTATGGGTTAGATTTTAAAATGCTATATGTGGGGGCGCCTGGGTGGCGCAGTCGGTTAAGCGTCCGACTTCAGCCAGGTCACGATCTCGCGGTCCGTGAGTTCGAGCCCCACGTCGGGCTCTGGGCTGATGGCTCAGAGCCTGGAGCCTGTTTCCGATTCTGTGTCTCCCTCTCTCTCTGCCCCTCCCCCGTTCATGCTCTGTCTCTCTCTGTCCCAAAAATAAATAAACGTTGAAAAATAAATAAATAAATAAATAAATAAATAAATAAATAAAATGCTATATGTGTAAGTAATAATTATTGCATTCCTAGTAGGGATCAAGTTCTATGCTGGCCCAGAAAGTGCACAGGGCAGGAAAGCAGGATAGGATGAGACCCAGCTGCAGAAACGTTTGAGATACGGTCCCCTCCTTGGATAGAGCTGAGAGTTTAGTTGGGGGCAGGGAAGCTGGCCCATGGTAACACAGTGAGATAGAGACAGGAACATGGAAATAAGAGAGGCATCAGGCCAGGCTTGGGTCTCCAGGTTAGGCATCTAGATACACAGCTGGAGTGGGGCCACCACTAACCAGGGTTTCCTAAAGTGGAGAGTCACCAAGCCTCCTAGGTCTGAAGGTGGCAAAGTTTATAAGGTATTTTCACCTCCTCAACAGCTTTATAGGCAAACAGGAATAGTACCATCACCATTCATGCCATTTTTCACAGATGTGGGAAAAATGTGGGAAGTGGGGCACAGAGAGGTCCAAATTTGTACAAGTAATTCAAGTCCTTCTGTTGGTCTGTGTTGCCAGAGGCTTACTCGAGGGTGGAAGTCAGCCAGGACCCCATTCTGCTAGAAGTGTCCTTAGCTAAGTGGAACTGATGATTTCAGCTAAGTGAACACCAAGATATTGTTCTGAACCCCGGGGGGAGGAGTGTTTCCAGAAGGAAGGGTTCCTGGGGGCTCGGTTCTGATCCCAGCTAAGAATGGGGAGCCAGTCCCCACCTGAGGAAGGGGGAATTTTCCCATCCTATTTCTTAACCTCACCTACCAAAACCCAGGTTTTCTGCCTCCATACCCATTCCCCTGTCTGGCTTGGCCCCTCTACTCCCAGGGGACACTTCCTTACTCCAGAGAGCCACAGGGAGAGCAGAACTCTGGTTCCCATAGCAACATGGCCAGGTTCACAAGGCAACAAGGTCTTGCCTTTGCAGTCAGCTCCATTATAACTGTCAGTGGCCAAGGCAATTTTAGGTCAGCCTACGAGGTTAATTTGCAGCTTTCTCAACACAGAAGCCCCCAGCATGGAAGAAAAGGTAAGTCGTCAGCCCAAACCACATGGGTAATCCAGGATGAAATCCAGTGATCCTGAGTTTCCCCACTCACACCTGAGGAAGCCCGCCCAGTTAGATTGCGTATGGTCTGCTACTCAGCCCATGATCTCTGAAAATGTCATGGGCGGCCTGCGAGGGTGCATAGAGACTTCCAGTATGGGCCAGCACATGCTGATACACACTACATCAGGGCTGGTGCTCACCTCTCTCTCAGCCCCACCCCTGGGTCAAGGGTCGAGGGCTTCCTTCCTGTTTAGGAAGGAAAGACATAAGCAGCAGCTCCAAGGAGCTCCAAGCAGCAGCTCCACATGGGTGTGTGGCTGTCAAGAAACACTGTGTTCCTTGTATTCACCACTTCAGAGGGAGTTTTGACAACCTCTTTGGGACCTGCCAGAGCCTCGTCCTGCTGGGCAATGGTGGTCTGCCCAATTGGAAGGCTCTGCCCCAGCCCGAGCCCTCTCATGCTTCCTCCATGGTCTCCCTAATAATGAGCCAGCACTGTGCACGGACAACAAGGGCCTCTTCATTGCCTGAGGTTCAGTTAGAAGACCCTTCATCACGGGCGCTGCGTGGAGCCCTAGCGACACCTGCTCCACTGCTCCACAGCTGAAGCCTACGATACCGGCAGGCGTGATGTTGAGGAGGAAAGCCTGGTGCAGATCCTCACTGTGTTCAGGTGAGTGCATGCTCACGTGCGCCAAGGGTGTGAACAGGTCATTTACTGCCAGCCGGGAATAGTTAGGGTAAGCCTTCCAGCGTAAGTTTCAATCCATTGCATTTGAACAACATATTAAAAGGCCTACTATGGGGGCGCCTGGGTGGCTCAGTAGGTTAAGCGTCCAACTTTGGCTCAGGTCACGATCTCACGGTCCATGAGTTCGAGCCCCGCATCAGGCTCTGTGCTGACCGCTCAGAACCTGGAGCCTGTTTCAGATTCTGTGTCTCCCTCTCTCTCTGACCCTCCCCCGTTCATGCTGTCTGTCTCAAAAATAAATAAACGTTAAAAAAAATTTTTTTTAAAAAGGCCTACTATGAAGACAGCACATTGCAACATCCTTATTAGAACAAGTGGACCGAAGGAGAATAACAAGTGCTACCAGTTAACGTGTGCTCAGGGCCAAGCCCTGCACTGAGCACCCGACACGTACTATGCTCTCCATGCCTCACTACAACCTGATAAAGTAGGGCTTGGTTTTTTTGTTTTGTTTTGCTTTTACAGAGAAGGAAACAAGGTTCAGCAAAGTGAAGTTACTCACCCAAGATCACACAGCCAGGAAGCAGGGCTGCTGGAATTTGAACCGAGAATTGACTCCAGATCCCACGTTAATACTCTTCCACTGAATCTGGAAGAGCAAATAAAAAGGCAGTTCAAGACAACAGTCCGTGTGCAACCACCCAACACCGGGGAGTCATCAGTTTAAGGAGTCAGGAGGGGAAAAGGTAGCAAGTTTACAAGGAAAAGTGACAGGGGCCACCCTAAAACCTGTCTCACCGAGGCGAAGAGTCTCTCATCAGAATGATACTGTGCACAGGAGAGTTCAGGATGGGGAGGGAGATAGGTATGCTGTCGTTTTACCTGTTAGATCTAAGCTGCACGTGGAATCTGAAACCCGCGGGAACAGGGAGAGGCCAAGGAAAGAGGCCGCTCCCCATCAGCAGGTGGCAGGTGGAATAAGCAAGGGGGCTTGCACACGAGGCTTGTCTTGGGCTCCGGAGGACAGCAGATCTCAGTGCCCACCCGCCAGAACCTTAACAGTTTACACACCGGCCTTAACTGACAGGGTTAAGCCCATGCCTCTGGCCTCAGCAACACCTTGCTCTCTCAGAGCTACAGCCTTGAAAATGACTTCCACTGCGGGAATGGTGGGCGGAGCTATATTCCAAGAACAGGGGAGGGGGAGGAGCCTCCAATTGCCCTGAGGTCAAATGGCAAGTCACTTCCCTTGATGACCTCCTCCTACACACCAGAGAAAGCTTCACATGCCCACGACTGTTACATGAACAAAAAATGAACACCTAGTAGTAACAGCAATGGGGCCTGGAGTCCGGGAGGGTGCTCTCTTAGCCTGCACGGACACGGAGAAATTAGGGTCTGGGCTCACCACGCCTGAGGGGCTGTGGGCAGCTGTGGGGGGCTGTCCAGTAAGGCCTCAAGGAAATGGGGGAGGATGTGGTCCTGAGACTGACGAGTGGGGGGGGGGGGGGGGGGGCGGGGCTGGGTCAAGGCAAGGAGCTGATCTGCATAATCAGGAGATTGCCTACCAGCTGGCCTGGCTGGGCCATTGTAAGGCATTTGTAAAAGACAAGGTTAGGTTGAGCACAAGAGGACCCAGGTTTCTCCTGTTGGAGAGGAAGGCACAACCGAGCAGGGGAGGCAGCAAGGAGTTAGATTGGAACTGGAGACACAGGGCCAGGGGATTCAGTTGTTAACGGACACAGATGACTGTATCACTAGGATTTAATCATGAAGAAACCTCAAAGCCAAACTGAGAAACGTTCTAGAAAGTATCTGGTCCATACTTTTCAAAAATGCTAAAGTCACAGGATGGAAAAACTGAGGCACTATTCCAGATTGAAGAGCACTCAAGAGCTGTGGTAAGAAAGTGCAGTGTGGGATCCTGGATGAATCCTGGAACAGAAAGCAAGGACCTGCTGATACAAGACATTTACTGAGGTAATCGGCAAGATATGAATGGCTCTGTAGATTGGATAGTATTCTTGCATCAGTGTTAATGTCCTCACTTATAGTCGTACTGAGGTTATGTAAAAGAGTGTCTTTGTTTGGGGAAAATACCTACTGAAGTATTTAGAGGAAATTAGCCATATCTGCAGCTTACTGTCAAATGGTTCAGAAAAAGCACTGGGAGACAGACACAGAAAAAATAATAAGACAAACATGGGAAAATGCCAATAAATGAAGAATTTGACTTACGAATATACAGGAATACTTTGTTCAGTTTTTTCAAACTTTCTATAAATTTTGAATTATTTTACAAATTTTATTTTTTAATTTTATTTTTTATTTTTTAAAATTTACATCCAAATTAGTTAGCATATAGTGAAACAATGATTTCAGAAGTAGATTCCTTAATGCCCCTTACGCATTTAGCCCATCCCCCCTCCCACAACCCCTCCAGTAACCCTCGGTTTGTTCTCCACATTTATGGGTCTCTTCTGTTTTGTCCCCCTCCCTGTTTTTGTATTATTTTTGTTTCCCTTCCATTATGTTCATCTGTTTTGTCTCTTAAAGTCCTCATATGAGTGAAGTCACATGATTTTTGCCTTTCTCTGACTAATTTCACTCAGCATAATACCCTCCAGTTCCATCCACGTAGTTGTAAATGGCAAGATTTCATTCTTTTTGATTGCTGAGTAATACTCCATTGTGTGTGTGTGTGTGTGTGTGTGTGTGTGTGTGTGTGTGTGTGTGTGTGTGTGTATACCACATCTTCTTTATCCATTCATCCATCGATGGACATTTGGGCTCTTTCCATACTTTGGCTATTGTTGATAGTGCTGCTATAACATGGGGGTGCATGTGTCCCTTTGAAACAGCACACCTGTGTCCCTTGGATAAATGCCTAGTAGTGCAATTGCTGGGTCGTAGGGCAGTTCTATTTTTAGTTTTTTGCGGAACCTCCATACTGTTTTCCAGAGTGGCTGCACCAGCTTGCATTGCCACCAAAAACGTAAAAAGAGATCCTCTTTCTCCGCATCCTCGCCAACATCTGTTGTTGCCTGAGTTAATATTAGCCATTCTGATAGGTGTAAGGTGGTATCTCAGTGTGGTTTTGATTTGTATTTCCCTGATGGTGAGTGATGTGGAGCATTTTTTCATGTGTCGGTTGGCCATCTGGATGTCTTCCTTGGAGAAGTGTCTCTTCATGTCTTTTGCCCATTTCTTCACTGGGTTATTTGTTTTTTGGGTGTTGAGTTTGATAAATTCTTTATAGATTTTGGATACTAACCCTTTATCTGATATGTCATTTACAAATATCTTCTCCCATTCTGTTGGTTGCCTTTTAGTTTTGCTGATTTTTTTCTTTGCTGTGTAGAAGCTTTTTATTTTGATGAGGTCCCAGTAGTTCTTTTTTGCTTTTGTTTCCCTTGCCTCCGGAGACATATTGAATAAGTTGCTGTGGCCAAGATCAAAGAGGTTTTTGCCTGCTTTCTCCTCGAGGATTTTGATGGCTTCCTGTCTTACTTTGAGGTCATTCATCCATTTTGAGTTTATTTTTGTGTGTGGTGTAAGAAAGTGATCCAGGTTCATTCTCCTGCATGTCACTGTCCAGTTTTCCCAGCACCACTTGCTGAAGAGACTGTCTTTATTCCACTGGATATTCTTTCCTGCTTTGTCAAAGATTAGTTGGCCATACATTTGTGGGTCCATTTCTGGGTTCTCTATTCTGTTCCATTGATCTGAATGTCTGTTTTTGTGCCAGTACCATACTGTCTTGATGATTATAGCTTTGTAATACAGCTTGAAGTCTGGGATTGTGATGCCTCCTGCTTCGGTTTTCTTTTTCAAGATTGCTTTGGCTATTCTGAGTCTTTCCTGGTTCCATACGAATTTTAGGATTATTTGCTCTAGCTCTGTAAAGAATGCTGGTGTTACTTTGATAGGGATTGCATTGAATATGTAGATTGCTTTGGGTAGTATTGACGTTTTAACAATATTTGTTCTTCCTATTCAGGAGCATGGAATCTTTTTCCATTTTTTCCTGTCTTCTTCAATTTCTTTCATAAGCTTTCTATAGTTTTCAGTGTATAGATTTTTCACCTCTTTGGTTAGAATTATTTCTAGGTATTTTATGGTCTTTTGTGGAACTATAAATGGGATCTATTCCTTGGTTTCTCTGTCGCTTCACTGTTGGTGTATAGGAATGCAACCGGCTTCTGTGCATTAATTTTATATCCTGCAACTTTGCTGAATTCATGAATCAATTCTAGCAGTTTTTTGGTGGAACCTTTTGGGTTTTCCATATAGAGTATCATATCATCTGCGAAGAGTGAAAGTTTGACCTCCTCCTGGCCGATTTGGATGCCTTTTATTTCTTTGTGTTGTCTGATTGCAGAGGCTAAGTAAGACTTCCAATACTGTGTTGAATAACAGTGGTAAGAGTGGACATCCCTGTCTTGTTCCTGACCTTAGGGGGAAAGCTCTCAGTTTTTCCCCATTGAGGATGAGATTAGCGTTGGGTCGTTCATATATATTGCTTTTATGATCTTGAGGTATGCTCCTTCTATCCCTACTTTCCTGAGGGTTTTCATCAAAAAGTGATGCTGTATTTTGTCAAATGCTTTCTCTGCATCTACTGAGAGGATCATATGGTTCTTGTCCTTTCTTTTATTGATGTGATGAATCACATTAATTGTTTTGCGGATATTGAACCAGCCCTGCATCCCAGGTATAAATCCCAGTTGGTCGTGGTGAATAATGTTTTTAATGTATTGTTGGATCCAGTTGGCTAATATCTTGTTGAGGATTTTTGCATCCATGTTCATCAGGGAAATTGGTCTATAGTTTTCCTTTTTAGTGAGTTCTTTGTCTGGTTTTGGAATCAAGGTAATGCTGGCTTCATAGAAAGAGTTTGGAAGTTTTCTCTCCATTTCTATTTTTTGGAACAGTTTCAAGAGAATAGGTGCTAACTCTTCCTTAAATGTTAGATAGAATTCCCCTGGAAAGCCATCTGGCCCTGGACTCTTGTTTTTTGGCAGATTTTTGATTACTAATTCGATTTCCTTACTGGTTATGGGTCTGTTCAAATTTTCTATTTCTTCCTGTTTAAGTTTCGGTAGTGTATATGTTTCTAGGAATTTGTCCATTTCTTCCAGATTGCCCATTTTATTGGCATATAATTGCTCATAATATTCTGTTATTGTTTTTATTTCTGCTGTGTTGGTTGTCATGCCTTGAATTATTTTACAAATTTTAAAAGAGATTCTATTTTTGGCTGAAATCAAAAACACAAGAAACAACAGGTGTTGGCCAGGATGTGGAGAAAAAGGAACATTGCTTCCCTGTGGATGGGAATGCAAACTGGCGCAGCCACTGTGGAAGACAGTATGGAGGTTCCTCAAAAAAATTAAAAATAGAACTACCCTATGATCCAGTAATCACACTACTGGATATTTATCCAAGGAATATGAAAACACTAATTCGAAGGGATATATGCATCCCAATGTTTATAGCAGCATTATGTACAATAGCCAAATTATGGAAGCAGCCCAAGTATCCATCAACTGATGAATGGATAAAAAGATGCAGTAAATATATAAAATATTTATATACAACAAATTACATATAATTATATGTAATACGAAATACATACAATTATATATAATACAAAATATGTATAATTATATATAATATAAAATATATACACAAAATTATATACAATAAATACACTTTATATATACAATAGTATTCAGCCATAAAAACTAATGAAATCTTGCCATTTGCAACGACATCGATGGAGCTACAGAGTATGATGCTGAGCAAAATAAGCCAGTCAGAGAAAGACAAATACTATATGATTTAACTCGTGTGGAATTTAAGAAACAAAACAAATGAACAAAGGGGGGAAAAAAGACAAACCAAAAACCAGACTTTTAACTATAGAGAACAAACAGATGGTTACCAGAGGGGAGGGGCGGGCGGGGAAGGGGGGGTGGTGAAACAGGTGAAGGGGATCAAGAGTACATTTATCATGAGGAACACTGAGTAATATATGAAATTGTTGAATCACTATATTATAAAACACAGTATGTTAACTACACTGGAATTAAAATAAAATTTGTTTTAAAAAGACATTCTAGGGGCACCTGGGTGGCTCAGTCAGTTAAGCATCTGGCTTCGGCTCAGGTCATGATCTCACAGTTCATGGGTTCGAGCCCCATGTCGGGCTCTGTGCTGACAACTCAGAGCCTAGAGCCTGTTTCGGATTCTGTGTCTCCCTCTCTCTCTGCCCCTCCCCCGCTCATTCTCTGTCTCTCTCTCCCTCAGAAATAAAATAAACATTAAAAAATTTTTTTTAAATAAAAAGACATTCTAGGGGTGCCTTTGTGGCTCAGTCAGTTAAGTCTCTGACTCTTGATTTCAGCTCAGGTCATGATCTCACGGTTGATGGGATGGAGCCCTCAGTCGGGCTCTGGGCGGACAGTGTGGAGCCTCCTTGGGACTCTCTCTCTCTGCCCCTCCCTCACTCATGCCCTCTCTCTTTCTCTCTCAAAATAAATAAACATTAAAAAAAGACATTCTATTGTGCTCCATGACATATTTGGCTGTTACTGCCGCTTCACCTACTCTAATTAATATGTAACTATTTTTTCCAGGAAGCTGTCAGAATGTATCATTAACATAAACCTTTATTGAGTGCCGACTGTGTGCCAGCCACTGTGCTAGCTTTATAGGACTGAAGAAGACTCAATGTGGTCTCTGCCCTCGGGGAACTCTCAGTGAGATATAGTAGGTAGCAAGAAAATTCTATGACTTTTAATCCCAATTATGGTAAATGCTGGGGGAAGCGTTTATTACAGGGTGATCTAATCTAATCTGGGGGTGTCATGGAAGGTCCCTTCAAAGAAATGGTGTTTAACAGTTCAAGAAAGTTATTCCAGGTAAAAGACAGATTACAGTCAAAATGGAAGTTCAATACGCTATCGTGTTCTTTTCAAGGTTTTGGACATCCCCTAAAGAAATTTTTATTGCCTTGTGAAAATGTTGAGAAACTAGTCAATGTGTATATGAGTCCGCCCAAGGATTGCCATTGATATTTGAATAATTTTAAACTTCTTGAAACTGCCCTTGCTACTTTATAACTTATTATTTACGCTGCTACCAGGGGATACTGTTGAAAACATTCATAAGACCATATCTCTTTCTGCTTCAAGCCCTCCATTACTTCCCATCTGTATCTATTATCTATTGCTGCAGAGATACTGCCTAGCAAACAACAAAACCACAGTAGCATGTAACCACGAATATGTGGGCTTCTGCTGGCTGGACTGGGCTCAGAGGCTCTGGGTTGGGCTCACTCTACATACCAGAGGGCCAGCTGCACATTGTTTGATCTAGGATGGCCTCAGCACTGTTCCACAGTTCCATCCTCTAGCAGACTAGCCCAGGCAAGTTCTCACGACCAAGGCAGAGGAACAAGAATAAGTAATTCCAACCATGCAAGTGTTTCTTGCGCCGCCTCCACTTGAATCCTGTTTGCTAATGTGCCATTGGTCAAAGCAAGTAACATGGCCAAGCCCGGAATCAGGTAGAAAGGCAGTGCTAAGTGACATGGCAACAATCCTGGCCATAAGGAGGAGTGAACAACTGGGGTCATTAACATGATCAAACAGAATATCTCACACGGAATAAAATCCAAGTGCCTCACTACAGCCTACGTGATCTAGCCCTGTTGACCTTTCAAGTGTCACCTTGCTTTACAGAGTGCTAATTTTTGGAGCTTAGTATAGGACCTGGCACATTAAGTGTGCAATCAATATTTCTTCCTTAAATGAATTAATGAATGAATGTAACATTGTCTTCTTCCTCTGATACATATGTGCTGCTTAATTGGGAGTTAATTTGTCTCTAAAAAATTCAATATGTTTTTTTTTATTTCTTTTCAGCTTTAGCATATATCATAAATGCTTCTATTCCTCCTCCACAAAGTCTGGAAACCTAAAAAATGTTTAAGCCATTGTAACAGCAACAGATATCCTTATGAATTGGGCTTTATTTTAAGGTACTAATTGGATAGCTGCCCCATAAAGTTCCTGGAAAGATAATAGCATAGTGGTGTCTCCTTGCAGTAAATACTTCAGGATTAGAGAAGGAAGAAGACTCAGGCTACAGATGAATCAGGAAAAGGAAGACGGAGTTTACCCAAACCACGGTTATTGCACTACCTCTGATAGAACGTCTGTTTTAGGAGCTGCTTCTCTCCTGGAATGTTCTGGACCTATAGCATAAATCTGGAGACGCTTGCAGTTGAGCAGTTTGAGGAATCCTGTAGTCCAACGTGTTTCCTCTGGAAGCATGTTAAAGAGTTATTATGGATTGTGGAGTCCAAACTGTTACCTCCACATCCGTGTTTGTTCATTGTGTCCCCAGAACCTAGCTCAGTGGGCTGGAAATCAGTTCCCTGTGGAATGAATGAATGATCCAGGTAAAATGAATTAAGATCACGAAAATGGAGAGAATATGAAAAATGACAAGGGAAATGCCAGCACCCGGTAACTGGTTTGATATTGGGACAAAGGTAGGTAATAAAGAAGCCAAAGAAGGCCTTTGGCATCTGAGGACTCAGGAGCAAAATTTGCAGGATTCTTCAGGATTTAGAAATGGTGTAGCCAATTCTCTTCAGTGCTCTGACCGTAATCCCCAGATGCCCTTACCATTTCTGTGCATGCCAACTCACTTCCAGTGGCCACACCTACATCTCTGTCAGAGGCCTGGCTTCAGGCTTTGCCATTGAGCCCATCTACCTGGTGTCTCAAAGTCAACATCCCCAAGATGGGTATTGGGGTATAACTATTCCAGCCGCCTCCCCCTTTGAGATAAATCTGAGGTATGGTTGTTTTTGTTTTTGTTTTGAGGTCTCTCAAAGTTTCCCCCAGGGGATTAATCTTCAGGTGCCCACTGTGGCAGCTGGATTAACAACCCATTCTTTATTTGCTGCCTTTCCTTCCTTAGATTACCTCCCTCCGCATCTATTCATATTCCTTACACCTCCCAATAAAGTACTTGTGCTCTAGTCCTTGGCTCAGAGTCTGCTCTGGGGGAACCCCATGCTAAGACAAATGGGCTGTGAGCAAAGCAATCCTAGAACAAGAACTATGCTCCAGCAAGATACATCTTGCAACCCACACCTAACTGGAGGAGCTCCCTGTGCACCCCGCCTACCTAACCCCGTATTTCCCTTTCCCACCCATCATGGGCCTCAGCTCTGAGGATTCCAAAGCGCCCTAAATGTGCAGCTTTGCTATTTATTTCACAGGATATAGAATCCATTTTTGCTTTATCTCTTTCCAGACAGTTGGTTTGCTTTAATGGACTTCTCTTCCGCCTGTGCATAATTCTTCTCTAAATTAACTTCTCTTCTCAGCCCCACATAATACACACTGGGCTGTCAGCTCATTACTTTTACATCCTTCCTTCTTCTGTTTATGCAAAGGTTTAATTAACTATGAATTGCTGTGTAGGCAACAGGAAAAAGCCCACCCATCCTGCCATGTGGGGCTGTGGGGCTCAACCTTGATGAGGAATGAATCGACAGAGAAGTATCATGAGAAAAGGCCAGAAGGTGAGGCGAGAGCATAAAGATTTTAATCCTCTTGCCACCATTTTCAGGGATTCATTTATCCACTAAATATGAAGTTGCTGCTGTGTGCTTGGCATTGTCCCAGGTGTGAGGGTGAGTGAAGCAGAGAGACATGAGCCCTGCCCTCACAGAGTTTATCGTCTACCAGGAGAAAAAGGCAAATAGTGGCTTAGCTATCAATTGCCATATAATAAATTACCCATGACTTGCTTCAAATGACAATAAACACTCATTATATCTCACATTTCAACTCCAATATCTCAAATGGGGTCACACGTGGGTCAGGACGTCAGGTCAGGAACCACTTGACTGGGCAGTTCTGGTGGAAGGTCCCCTGTGAGATTGCAGTTAAAAGCACCTGGGCTGCAGACAGCTGATGGCTTGACTGGGTTGATAGATCCATTTCCAAGGTGGTTTGTTCATGTGGCTGGCAAGTTGGTGCTGGCTGTTAGTAGGAGGCCCCAGTCATTGTTCTTGGGGGCCTCTCCATCGGATGCTTAAGCATCGCTATGGCAAGGCAGCTGGCTTCCCTAAGCAGGGCAAAGCTATGCCCTTTATGACCTTGAAAGTCATACATCATTTCTGCTAGACTCTAGCGATCACACAAACCAGGAAGATTCAGTGTGGGAGGAGATACACAATGACATAAATACTGGGAGGTGAGGATCATTGGGTGCCATCTCAGAGACTGTCTACCATGATAAGTAAACAAGTAAAGACAAAAAATACACATTGTGATCAGTGATGTTAAAAGAGAGTAATATTGATAGTGACTGGCAGAGCACAGCAGGTTACACAGTGAAGGAAGTCAGAGAAGGTCTCTTTCTAGCTGTGTAAATCAACAAAATTTCCCTAGGCTTTTTTATCCCTCAGTGAACTCATCAATAAAAGGGAAACAATAATCATTCCTTGCTCCCAGGGTGCTGTGAAGCTTAAATGGGATCAGAAGTATAGAAGTTCAATTGCTATTCTGGTTTCTGCATGTGAGTGGCTATATCTCTGCTTCCAAAGGACCAATAACCCTAACTGGGATAGGTAGGTGGCCCCGGTGCTGCCAGTTTCTGAAGGGAAGTCATAAG
Source organism: Puma concolor (assembly GCF_028749965.1). Lineage (NCBI taxonomy): Eukaryota > Metazoa > Chordata > Mammalia > Carnivora > Felidae > Puma > Puma concolor. Next base: position 122,906,955 of record NC_141669.1, on the reverse strand, counting down.
AACATTTGGGCAGAGACCAGAGCTATGAGGACCCAGCTGGGATGCACATCAGCAAAAGAGAGACTTGATTGTTCTCCAGCTTCCAGCTAAGACAACGCACTTGGCTAAAGAGTATTTGTCAAGCTCTGTGACCTGGGCAAGCATAGATGTTAGCAGTGGTAATTTGTTCCTCGGGAGAAGGACATCTTTTCCACAAAATTTCAGCCCAGTTGGTGCTAGACAGAGCAAAAGAATTTTAGAATTCACAATTCTGGATGTGAAAGAGAGGCACAGCTGGATCTTGTCTTTTTTCCACCCTCTATCCTGAGCAGGAAATGAGAGTCAGGACCCACTCCTGGAGCTTTATTTTGCCACCTGCTGGACATCTTCAAGTTTCTCTGTCCTCATGAGCAAAAGGAGATGGTTTGACCATCAGCAAAGATAAAAATATGACACACAATGCTGAGATGGTGCAAGAAATGGGCACTGTTCCACAAGACTGAAGGGAGTAAAAGTTGATTTGGACCCTGTGAGGTGGGGGGTGGGGGGTGCACTGACAATCATGGCAATCATTCATTTTTAAAGAAAATATCTTTGAAGGAGCAATGCATGCATAGAATTTACCTTAACAAAATAATTAAGGATGTGCACCAAGTCATACATATTTACATGGAAATATTTTTGTGAGACGTTATTACATTGTAAAAAGAAATTTGCAAGATAATACATGCAATATGATCCTACTCTTTTGGAAAAAGACACAGGGTTTTGATCAACATAGTGGTGAAAGTTCATGTTTTCACAAGGGAAATTACAAAATATTTAGAACTGAGAAGCGGTGAAAATACTGCATACCAATCTTACTGGGTAGAGCCAAAGCAGGACATCAAAGGAAATGTGAAGCCTTAATAAATTATCAAAGAAATGTGGTTTAAACTAGTAACTGTACCTCAATATCTATTCTCCCTCTTTCCTATAATATAAACCTCTGGTTTCCAGGTTGGCACATGGCTACAGAATCTTCCCAAACATATTTCCCAGCCTCTCTTACAGTTAGAATGGCCAATGTTGAAGTTCTGGCCAATGGGCTATGGGAAAAAAAAGTAATATGTACAGTTTTCTGATGATGTCCTCAACCTGATTCCTTGATACTTTTCACCTTCCTGCTGACCAAAATATACATGTGGTAGCAGTAGGTTTGCTGTGACAGTAAATAATTTGTCTGGTTTTTGTCCAGGGTTTTCAGCACAGAGCTTCAAAAACCCTGGGAATGTCCTGAGTAATAGAGAGCATCTCTTTTATGCAAATGAGATGCTCTAGGTAAGACCCTAGATAACTTCAGGATGGGGGTGGGGCACTCGTCACCAGAACAATAAAGCGTGTGATTAGTGGGCTGGGATTTTTAGCCACTTAACTTCTGGGGAGGGGAGGGGGATCTGGATATTGAGTTTAATCGTGTGGCCAATGATCCAATCAATCACACTTATGTCATCTAGACCCAATAAAAACCCTGGACGGAAAGCTCAGAGGAACTTCCAGACTGGTGTACACACTGATGTGCAGAGCGGGGGGTACACTCCAACTCCACAGGCAAAGGGCCTGGAAGTTCTGCATTCAGGATCCTCCCACTCTCTCCTGTGTTTATGCTTTAGGATAAAACTGTAATGGTAAGTATAGTACTTTCACTGAGTTCTGTGGATCATTACAGTGAATGATCACACCTGAGGGGTACTGTGGGCCCCTCCTTGACTGATAGCCAATTAGTCAGAAACTCAGGTGGCCTGGGGACACTACCTGTAGTTTGAAGTAGAGGCAGTCTTGTGAAAGAAAGCCTTTTTTTTTTTTTTTTTTTTTTTTAATTTTAGAGAGAGCTGGAGAGGGAGAGGAAGAGAGAGAAAATTTCAAGCAGGCTTCATGCTCAGTGCAGAACCCAACACGGGGCTCGATCCCAACACGGGGCTCAATCCCATGACACTGGGATCGTGACCCGAGCCAAGATCAAGAGTCAGACGCTCAGCGAACTGAGCCACCTAGGTGCCCTAAAAGAATGAACCCATGAAGTTGTGAGATCTGATGCTAACTCTGGCTGGTTAGCCTCAGAATAGAACTGCAATATACCCAGCTGGAGTGGAAATAAGGTAGCATGACCAACTCTACCAGTTTGCCCAGCATTGAGGAATTTCCCAGAACATGGGATTGCAGTGCTAACACCAGGAAAGTCCCAGGAAAACCAGGACAGATCACTCTCTGTTGTGGTGCTTCTACAGTTGTAAGGACAATGGCAACACCCTAATGACTGGTGGAGAAAAAGACAGAAAGATCCTGAGTCCCTAAGGATTTTATGGAGCAGAACCTCCTCCATGTAGGCCTCAACTGCCTACTTCTAGTGTTTTATATGAGAAATAAACATTTATCTTGTTAAAGTCACTATTTCTGGTAAACACAGATTCACCTAATTTTGGTACCTTTAAGTGGAGCGCTGAATATAAGCAGAAACAAATATATATGTGGCTTTAGACTACTGGCTGGCTGATAGGCTTTGCTGACTCAGATATTACAGGTTGGAAAATTAGCAATCCTTGTTATGCGGTGGTTAAATACTTGGCAAAATAGTAATGCTCTACTTTGGAAGACAGACCATGTGTTCACTGAGGCTATAGTGCTAGGGGAATATATACGTGATATAGAAAGAATGAGTCTGTGTTGCTGCTGCTTGTGGATTTCAGCGAAATCCTAATGAAGAGGTATATATCCAAGATAAAGCTAGCCAGTGTGCTAACAAAAATGGAAGAAAATACAGTGCTGAAGCACTCTCTGCCTGTGGTTTACAATCTACATTGACCAGGACTCTGGCCATTTGGGGCTTTTCAGGATTGAAAAGGCCAATCACCTTTATACCTCCAAACTGAAGCTATTAAGAATGATAGTTCTGTAGTGCCAGACTTAGCAGGAGATAATACCATAGCCCCAAAGTTTTATCAACACCTTCTTTTAAAAGATATTTTTGCCATAAAATTGGAGCTGGCGTGGAGGAAGCTGTTAGATTAATGGAGTTGTCTTTCCCACCCAAGTCTTTGTTTTAGATGCAACTAGCTAGCTCCCACTCCGTCGAAGGATAGAGCAATGAGCAAGACACCTTTAAAAGAAAAGTTTTTAAAAGCAACCAAGAATTTTCAGGCTTAAAAATCTATTCCTAAATAAGAGAGTTGGCTGTAGATGTTTGTCAGGGAACTGATGTGACACGTACCAGCAAGAGGTGAGCTCCAAGAGCTTTTTAGTCCACAAGGAGAAAGTGTTCTGCAAAGCGCACTTCAGATGTGGCCAGGAAGAATAATGGACAAGGAAGAACATCCGAAAAGGCAACACCAGGAGATGTCAAGGATGATGAAATAAATTCCTCCAAGAGAGAGAGTCAGAGGCTGCTGGATGGGTGGCAGGGTTTAGTCATGGTTAGGGAACATACACCATTGTGTGTTTCACCTTTTCCTCTGTCCAAATGGGATTTTTGTATTGTTTTCCTGATCCTACTTCATCATTGTATATTGGCCATGTGAAAGGCTGATAATTTATCTTGTACTTTTTAAGTCACTGCACCTGGAGGAGCCACATCTAGACCCGATAGAGAGGACTGTGCATTACCTAGAGATCCTAGACTTTGAGTTGGATTCAGTAAGTGCAGAGAGCTTTAGAATTATCCCCTTTGGTGTAGGGATCATTGGGAAGATGGGCACACATGGATTTGGGGGTAACAAAGGGATGGACTGCCAGATGTTCCTAGTATCCATTATCTTTTTCTCCTGTAGTAATAAATCCCGTGCTTTTTAGCTGGACATATGGCTTCTCAGAAAATCCAAATTTTCCAGCCTCTCTTGTGTGGCCATACGACTAAATTCTTGTCAATGGGGAATGAACAGAAGTGATGTATATAATTTCCAGGTAATTTCTTTTAGGGTGAAAGAAATAGAAAATCCTTTCTTAGCCCCTTCCTCCTTCCTGCTGGCTGGAAGATAGGCATAGAGATGAATTCTCTTGCATCAGATGGACATGAGCAATGGCCTACAAACAAGACAGAATGCTCCTGAGTCCCTAAGGCTTCTGCAAAGCAGTTACCATGTAAGCCCTGAATTCCCTACCTTCTAAATTTTCATGTGTGAGAAAAATAAACTATCATCTTATTTAAGCTACTGTTATTTGGGGTCTCTGCTGTTTGCAGCCAACGCTATAATGATAACTAACATAGGAAATATTGAGAATAAATGAATTATGCATTCACTTTTACAGCTAGAAAGAAAAAGTACAAAGAAGGAAATAAAAATAAGAGCAAAAATTAATGAAATCGAAAAAAATAGAAGTTTTGACAAGAAGTTTTTGACAAACTTGACAAGAAGTTTTGACAAAGAAGAAGTAGGTTCTCTGAAAATATTAATTAGTAGGCAAACTTATTACAAGATTAATCAAGAAAAAAGATAAGGCACAAATAATATTCTCATTAGACCATAATTAAAATATAGAAAAAGTTTGTTTTTTAATCATGAAATTGTCACAAACAGCTTTGTGTTGACACAAGACATAGATACAAGAGGAATTTTCTATACAAAATTAAAAATACCAAAATTGACACAAAGAAAAAAATAGAAAACCTGAATACATCAATGACTATTTTTAAAATGGAATCATTTGTCGAAATTCTTCTACACCCCAAAAAATTTTTTTAAAAAATACCAGGCCCAGACAATTTTATAATCCAATTTTACCAGCAGTCAAGGAACAAGATATTTCTGTATTATACAAATTCTTTTTGAGAAGAGAAAAGAAAAGATACTAGCCTATTTTATGAGGCTAGATTAACCTTGATTCTAAAACCAGATATGTATGGATAATTAATTATCCAGTCAGTCAGCTCTACTGCAGAGACAATCCAAAACTCTCTGTGACTTATAAAAACAAAGATTTATTCCTCATTCATATTACATGTGAACTATAGGTCATCTAAGGCCATGCCCCAGGCTGCATCTCTGTTCCATGTATTTTCACATTCAAGGGCAAAGGCTAACGGATGTCCTCTATGTGGAGCATACTCATTTGGGGAGAAGGTCTAGCAACAGGGAGGCAATACATGTCATATTGAAAATATGTAATCTTCATACAGCAAAGGTAGAGCCAAATAATGGTTAACAATAACACAATCCTCCACAGATAGTATAAGAAAATTATAGACCAATTTCACTTATAAATATTAATATGAATATTTCCATATATTAAAATAGTCAATTGACTCCAATTTTTAAAAAATTTTTTAATGTTTAATTTTGACAGAGAGAGAGAGAGAGAGAGAGAGACAGAGCATGAGTGGGGGAGGGGCAGAGAGAGAGAGGGAGACACAGAATCTGAAGCAGGCTCCAGGCTCTGAGCGGTCAGTACAGAGCCCGCTGCGGGGCTCGAACTCACAGACTGCAAGATCATGACCTGAGCCGAAGTCAGACGTTCAACCGACTGAGCCACCCAGACGCCCCGAATCCAATTTTTTTTATTATAAAACATGGTCAAATAGAACTTATGCCAGATGTTTTACAGAAGGATGGTAACAAGTCAGAAAATTTGACAATGGGATGTACCACACTGGCATGTTAAGAGATAAAAATATATTATTATCTTAATAGTCTCAGAAGAAATATTCAATAAGACTCAACATGCCTACAATTTTAGCAAATGAGAAATGGGGGGAGGGTAACCTAAATATGTACCTAAAATAATAATAATAAAGGCCATAATAAACATAATACTTCATAGTTAAATTTCAAGGAAATTTCCATTAAAATTAGAAACAACACACAAATGCCTGGTATTTCCCCTTCTGTCCTTCTCAAGGTTTTAGTCATTTCAGCAGGCAAATAAATACATAAGAGGAAGAGGAAGAAGAAGAGGAGGAGGAGGAGGAGGAGGGTAGGGGAGGAGGACGAGGAGGGTAGGGGAGGAGGAGGGGGGAGGAGGGGGAAGTTAAGATGGCAGAGAAGTAGGGGGACGCTGAACTTTCCTTGTCCCTCATACACAGCTGTATTAAGGTCAAATCACCTGGAACACCCAGGAAATCAATCTGTGGACTGCCAGAAGGATCTCCACAGTTGGAGGGAGACAGCATGGCAGGTTCAAGGTGTGTGAAAGTACATTAGGGGAGAGATAAAGGGCAGTGCCACAGGGGGAGGGAACCCTTTCTGTGGGGAGACAAAATGGAGAGAAAAAGAAAGAGGTGGAGAGACTGCAGCATTGGGTTCATACAAGAGGGCCCATGGACTGGGGAGCAAAAAGTACTGAGTGTCACAGGGTTTTTTTGCAAACAGGGTGTAGAATTCAAACTCTGGGGTTTTGGAAGTGCATGACTTTCCACAGAGTGGAGCTATGGCCGGAGGTCCTGGGAGGAGGGAGCTGGCCCCAGAGTGCATAGGGTGGTGTAGGGATCTCTAGGGAGCACTGCGCAAGAACATTCCCCTTCCTGGAGTACTTTTGGAAGAGGGTATATTTCCTCCCCAAGGACAAAAGACCCTACAGGCACCAGCAAAAGGCCTTTCATCAGCAGGGGACAGAGGCACGCCCAAAGAGAATGTAACTTTTGCTGCCTTTAGTGGTACTACACCAGAGGTTCTGCCAACTACAGGCCTGGGACTGTTTCTCAGGGACCAAGGACATCAGACACAGTGTGGAGAAACTCTACTATAGAGGAAGGGGGTGGGTCCACGCAGTGCTGGGTCCTTTAAGACTTCGGGTTTTGAATCCCAGTCGTGCACCCGAGAAAAAACACAGGAGACTGTCACAGGATGAGCTGACTGCCCTAGCTACTCTGTGAGGGTCACCTGAACAGCGAGGAGGGGGGGGGGGTGCTGAGATCCCCGATTGGGGGACGAGAGATTGGGGTGGCGCCATTTTCCCCCCAACGTCAACACAGCGACCCCCAGTGGAGGCAGGACCTGCTTACACCAAACCCCACTTCCCACCGCCCTCCCCACCGCCCCACCCCCACACCTGTGCCTGGGGCACGACTGACTGAGCCAGCATAGCCAGCTTCTCCACATCAGCACAGCCAGCACCCTCCATGCACCAAGTGTACTAAAAATCAAGTGCTTCAAAACAACGTCTGCAGTTCTGGTAGAAATAGAACCAGGCTTACTTTTTTTTCTTTCTTCTTTTTCTCTTTTGGAATCAGGCTCATAGTTTCCTGTTTCTTTGTTTTTTTCATTTCCTTCTCTCTCTCCCTCTCTCTCTCTCTCTCTCTCTCTCTCTCTGGATCAGACTTCTTTTTTCTTTTCTTTCGTTTTTCTTTTCTTCTTCTCTTTTTCCTTTCTTTTTCTTTGGAATCAGCCTTATAGTTTTTTTATTCTCCGTGGGGTTTTTTTGTTCCCTTTTCTTTTCTTTTCTTTTTTTTTTTTTTTTTCTTGGTGGGCCAGTGTGGGTGGGGGGAATCGGGGTTTTTTTCCCCTTATTTCCAGACTTAGTTTAACAAGCAAAGCAAAGCACACCTAGTTAAAGTTCCAAACACTCCCCACTGCAAGCAAGGAGGAGCTCTGAGGAGGACAGACCAGTGGAGAAGAGTAGCCAAAACATAACAACAGAGTGCACACAGCATACACCAGAAACACTTCCTGAAGTGCCAGACGCTGGACAGTGTATGACCCCTTTTTAATATAGCATTACTCTCAGGTGCAGGAAACATACCAAGCTTTTAAAATATAGAAACTTAGCAAAAATGACAAGATGGAGGAATTCTCCCCAAAAGAAAGGTCAAGAAGAAGTCACACCAGGGACTTGTTCAAAACCGATATACGCAATATATCTAAACAGGAATTTAGAACAACAGTCATAAAACTATTTGCTGGGCTTGACAAAAGCATAGAAACTGCAGAGAAACACTTGCTGCAGAGACCAAAGACCTAAAAACTAGTCAGGCTGAGATAAACACGCTATAACTGAGATGCAAAACTGGTCACAATCACAATGAGGATTGAAGAAGCAGAGGAGAGACTAGGTGACAAAGAAAAAATTATGCAAAATAATGAAACTGAAAAGGAAGAGAAAAGGAAACTATAAGATCATGAGGAGAGATTTAAATAACTTAGTCATTCCAGGGGCACCTGGGTGGCTCAGTCAGTTGAGTGTCCAACTTTGGCTCAGGTCATAATCTTGCAGTTCATGAGTTCAAGCCCTATGTCGGGTTCTGTGCTGACAGCTCAGAGCATGGATCCTGCTTCAGATTCTGTGTCTCCCTTTCTCTCTGCCCCTTACCAGCTTTCTCTCTCTCTCTCTCTCTCTCTCTCTCAGAAATAAATAAACATTGGGAAAAAAAACCAAAACTTAGTGATTCCATAAAAGAAAATCTATATCATAGGAGTCCCAAAAGAAGAAGAGTGGGGGAAAGGAGGTAGAAGGTTTAGTTGAACAAATTACAGCTGACAACTTCCCTAATCTGGGGAAGGAAACAGGAATTCAAGTCCAAAAGGCACAGAGAAGTCCCCTCACAATCAACAAAAACAGGTCAACACCACAATATATCATAGTGAAATATGCAAATTACAAAGATAAAGAGAGAATTCTGAAAGCAGCTAGGGACAAAAGGTCCTCAAGCTACAAGAGTAGACACATAAGGATAGCAGCAGACCTGTGTACTGAAACTTGCCAGGCCAGAAGGGAGTGGCAGAAAATATTCAATGTGCTGAATGGGAAAAATATGCAGCCAAGAATTCTTTATCCAGCAAGGCTGTCATTCAGAACAGAAGGAGAGATAAGGAGTTTTCCAGACAAATAAAAACAAAAAGATTTCGTGACCACTAAACCAGCCCTCCAAGAAATATTAAAGGGGACTCTCTGAATGAAGGGGGGGAAAAAAGAAGATCAAAGCAACAAAGACTACAAAGGACTAGAAAATATCGCCAGAAACACCAACTCTACAGGTAACACAAAGGCTCTAATTTCATATCTTCCAATAATCACTCCGAATATAAATGGACTAAATGTTCCAATCAAAAGACACAGGGTGTCAGAATGGATAAAAAAACAAGATCCATCTATATGCTGCCTACAAGAAACTCATTTTAGACCTAAAGATACCTGCAGATTGAAAGTGAAGGGATGGAAAACAATATATCATGCTAAGATGTCAAAAGAAAGCCAGAGCAGCCAAACTTATATCAGACAAACTAGATTTTAAAATAAAGACTGTAGGGGCGCCTGGGTGGCTCAGTTGGTTGAGCGTCTGACTTCAGCTCAGGTCACGATCTCACGGTTTGTGAGTTCGAGCCCCGCGTCGGGCTCTGGGCTGATGGCTCAGAGCCTGGAGCCTGCTTCCAGTTCTGTGTCTCCCTCTCTCTCTGCCCCTCCCCCATTCATGCTCTGTCTCTCTCTCTGTCTCAAAAATAAATAAACATTAAAAAAAATTTTTTTAAATAAAGACTGTAACAAAAGATGAAGAAGGATGTTATATCATAATTAAGGGGTCTACCCATCAAGGTCTAACAATTATAAATATTTAATGCCCCGGACTTGGAAGCACCCAAATATATAAATCAATAAACATACAGAAAATCATTAATAATAGTATAATAATAGTAGGAACTTTAATACCCCACTAACAGCAAAGGATGGATCATCTAAGCAGAAAATCAACAAGGAAATGATGGCTTTCAATGACATACTGGGCTGAATGGACTTAACAGACATATTCAGAACATTTACACATTCTTCTCGAGTGCACATGGAACATTCTCCAGAAAAGATCACATACTTGGTCACAAATCAGCTCTCAACAGTTTCAAAAAGATCCAAATAATAACATGCATATTTTCATATCACAATGCTATAAAACTTGAAGTCAACCACAAGAAAAGATTTAGAAAGCCCTCAAATACAGGGAAGTTAAAGAACATCCTACTAAAGAATGAATGGGTTGACCAGGAAATTAAAGAAGAAATTAAAAATACATGGAAGCTGGGGCACCTGGGTGGCTCAGTCGGTTGAGCATCCGACTTCGGCTCAGGTCACGATCTCGCGGTCCATGAGTTTGAGCCCCACGTAGGGCTCTGGGCTGATGGCTCAGAGCCTGGAGCCTGCTTCCATTCTGTGTCTCCCCCTCTCTCTGCCCCTCCCCCTTTCATGCTCTGTCTCAAAAATAAATAAAACGTTAAAAAAAAAAATTTAAAAAAAAATACATGGAAGCCAATGAAAATAAAAACACAACACTCCAAACCCTTTGCGATGCAGCAAAGGCAGTCCTAGGAGCAAAGTATGTTGCAATGTAGGTCTACCTCAAGAAGCAAGAAAGGTCCCAAATAAATAATCTAACCTTACACATAAAGGAGCAGGAAAAGGAACCGGAAATAAAGCCTAAATCCAGCAGAAGAGGGAAATGATAATGATTAGAGCAGAAATAAATGGCATAGAAACAAACAGAAAAAAAAAACCCACAGTAGAACAGATCAACAAAACTAAGAGCTGGTTCTTTGAAAGAATTAAAAAATTGATAAATCCCTAGCCAGACTTATTAAAAAGAGAAGAGAAAGGACCCAAATAGATAAAATCACAATGAAAGAGAAGCGATCACAACCAACAACACAGAAATACAAACAATTATAAGAGAATACTATGAAAAATTATATGCCAACAAACTGGGCAATCTACAAGAAATGAACAAATTCCTAGAAACATACAAACAACAAAAACCAAAACAGGAAAAAATAGAAAATCTGAGCAGACCTATAATGAGCAAAGAAATTGGATCAGTAATAAAAAATCTCCCTATAAACAAAGTCCAGGGCCAGATCGTTTCCCAGGGGAATTCTATCAGACATCTAAAGAAGAGTTAATATCTATTCTTCTCAAATTGTTTTAAAAAATAAAAATGGAAGGAAAGCTTCCAAACTCATACTATGAAATCAGTATTAACTTGATTCCAAAACCAGACAAAGACCCCACTAAAAAGGAGAATTACAGGCCAATATCCTTGATGAACCTGGGTGCAAAAATTCTCAACAAGACACTAGCAAATCGAGTTCAACAGTACATTAAAAGAATTATTCACCATGATCAAGTGGGATTTATTCCTGGGCTGCAGAAGTGGTCCAATATTTGGAAATCAACCAACATGCGATACCACATTAATAAAAGAAAGGATAAGTACCATATGATCCTGTCAATAGATGCAGAAAAAGCATTTGACAAAATACCGCATCCTTTCTTGATAAAAACCCTCAAGAAAGTAGGAACAGATGGAATATATCTCAATATCATAAAGGCCATATGCAAAAGACGCACAGCTAATGTCACCATCAATGAGGGAAAACTGAGAGCTTTCCCCCTAAGGTTAGGAACACTATACAGATGTCCACTCACCATTGTTCAACATACTACTGGAAGTCCTAGCCTAAGAAATCAGACAACAAAAACAAATAAGAGATCTATAAATTGGTAAGGAAGAAGTCAAACTTTCACTATTTGCGGATGACATGATACTTTATGTGGAAAACCCAAGATTCCACCAAAAAGCCGCTAGAACATGAATTCAGCAGTCATAGGACATAAAATCAATGTACGGAAATCTATACACCAATAATGAAGCAGCATAAAGAGAAATCAATGAATTGATCCCATTTACAATTGCACCAAAAAACACAAGACACCTAGGAATAAACCTAACCAAAGAGGTAAAAGATCTGTATGCTGAAAACTATAGAAAGCTAATGAAAGAAACTGAAGAAAACACAAAGAAATGGAAAAACATTCTGTGCTTATGGATTAGAAGAACAAATATTGTTAAAATGTCCATACTACACAAAGCCATCTACACATTCAATACAATTCCTATCAAAGCAAAACCAGCATTCTTCACAGAGCTAGAACAAACAATTCTAAATTTGTATGGAACCAGAAAAGACCCAGAATAGCCAAAGGGATGCTGAAAAAGAAAACCAAAACTGGAGGCATCACAATCCCCAACTTGAAGCTGTATTACAAAGCTGTAATCATCAAGGCAGTATGGTATTGGCACTGACAGACACATAGATCAGTGGAACAGAATAGAGAACCCAAAAATGGACCCACAAATGTATGGCCAACTAATTTTCGACGAAGCAGGAAAGAATATCCAGTGGAAAAAAGGCAGTCTCTTCAGCACATGGTGCTGAGAGAACTGGACAGCAACATGAAGAAGAATGAAACTGGACCATTTACATTACACACAAAAATAAATTCGAAATGGATGAAAGGCCTAAATGTAAAACAGGAAGCCATCGGAATCCTAGAGGAGAAAACAGGCAAAAACCTCTTTGACCTCAGCCATAGCAGCTTCGTACTTGACATGTCTCTGGAGGCAAAGGAAACAAAAGCAAAAATGAACTATTGGGACCTCATCAAGGTAAAAAGCTTCTGCACAGTGAAGGAAACAATCAACAAAACTAACAGGCAACCAAAAGAATGGGAGAAGATATTTGCAAATGACATATCGGATAAAGCATTAGTATCCAAAATCCATAAGGCACTTAACAAACTCAACACCCCAAAACAAATAATTCAGTTAAGAAATAGACACAAGGGGCGCCTGGGTGGCGCAGTCGGTTGAGCGTCCGACTTCAGCCAGGTCACGATCTCGCGGTCCGTGAGTTCGAGCCCCGCGTCAGGCTCTGGGCTGATGGCTCAGAGCCTGGAGCCTGTTTCCGATTCTGTGTCTCCCTCTCTCTCTGCCCCTCCCCCGTTCAAGCTCTGTCTCTCTCTGTCCCAAAAATAAATAAACGTTGAAAAAAAAAATTAAAAAAAAAAAAAAAAGAAATAGACACAAGACATGAATAGACATTTTTCCAAAGAAGACACCCAGACAGCTAACAGACACGTGAAAAGATATTCAACATCACTCATCATCAGGGAAATACAAAGCAAAACCACAATGAGATACCACCTCACACCTGTCAGAATGGCTAAAATTAACAACTCAGGCAACAACAATTGTTGGCGAGGATGCAGAGAAATAGGAACCCTCTTGCACTGTTGGTGGGAATGCAAACTGGTGCAGCCACTCTGGAAAACAGTGTGGAGATACCTCAAAAAATTAAAAATAGAACTATCCTACGACCTAGCAATTGCACTACTAGGTATTTATCTAAAGGATACAAAAATGCTGATATGAAGGGGCACATGCACCCCAACGTTTATAGCAGCACTATTAACAATAGCCAAAGTATGGAAAGAGCCCAAGTGCCCACTGACTGATGAATGATAAAGAATATGTGGTATATATATGGTCATGTATATATACGTATATATACATGTATATATAATGGATATATATATTGGAATATATATATAATGGAATATTACTCAACGATCAAAAAGAATGAAATCTTGCCATTTGCAACAATGTGGATGAAACTAGAGTGTATTATGCTAAGCAATATAAGTCAGTCAGAGAAAGACAAATATCATATGATTTCACTCATATGTGGAGTTTAAGAAACAAAATGGATGAACATAGGGGAAGGGAAGCAAAAATAAGATAAAAACAGAGATGGAGACAAACCATAAGAGATTCTTAAATACAGAGACAAACTGAGGGTTCCTGGAGAGGTGTTGGGTGGGGGGATGGGCTAAGTGGGCAATGGGCATTAAGGAGGGGACTTATTGGGGCGAGCACTGGGTGTTATATGTAAGTGATGAATCACTAAATTCTATTTCTGAAACCACTATTACACTATATGTTAACTAACTTGGATTTAAATTTTTAAAAAAGAAGGAAATCTTGCCATTTGCAATAACTTGGATGGAACTAGAGTATATTATGCTAAGAAAAATAAGTCAGTAAGAAAAAGAAAAATATCATATGGTTTCATTCATATGTGGAATTTAAGAAACAAAACAGGTGAACAAACTGAGAGTTGCATCAAGGGAGGTGGGAGGGGTCTGAGCTAAATGGGTAATGGGCATTAAGGAGGACATTTGTTGGGATGAGTACTGGATGTTACATATAAGTGATGAATCACTGGGTTCTACTTCTGAAACCAATACTACCATGTATGTTAACTAACTTGAATTTGAATAAATAAATCTTAAAGATAATAAGATGAACAAATATGTCATACAAGAACTGGAAAGTAAGGGGCGCCTGGGTGGCTCAGTTGGTTGAGTGTCCGACTTTGGCTCAGGTCATGACCTCATAGTCAGTGAGTCCGAGCGCCGCGTCAGGCTCTGTGCTGACAGCTCAGAGCCTGGAGCCTGCTTCGGATTCTGTGTCTCCCTCTCTCTCTGCCCACCCCCCCCCCCCCCCGATCACACCCTGTCTCTCTCTGTCTCAAAAATAAATAAACATTAAAAAAAAATTTAAGAATTGGAAAGTAAAAGTTGTCATTATTTTCATTATTGTCATTATTTACCTACAATCTGATTGCTACTCTGAAAATCCCCAAGAATCTAAAAACTACTAAAACACACGGGGTATTTGAGTTCAGTTGCTTAATTTAAATTCAAAGTTTTTTAAATCCCAGCAGTTATTTTTATACACCAAATACAGCCAAATTAGAAAAGGTATATAGAATTAAAAAAACAACAGCATTCACATTAGTCAAAAATCATAAGGTAACTGGGAGTAAATCTAACCAGAAAAGTGTAAGACTTTATGAAGAAAATTACAAAACATATTAAAACACTTTTTGAAGGTCTGGCCAAATGACAAGTTCTATTATGAATAAGAAGGAAGACATGTCATAAGGATGCCAGTGCTCCACAAATTAGTTCATAAATTCCATACAATTCTAAGCAAAATCCAAATAGGGCTTTTCATGGAACATGTGCTAATTCCAAAATTCACATATAAGAGTAATAACCTAAGAATAGCCAAGGCAATCCTGAAAAGGAAGAAAGTGAGGTGAGGGGTTTATCTGGAAAGATAGGATGAACCTATCATAACGGGGGCAGTATGGTATTGGTGCAGGAATAAAACCATAGTCCCCTGGAACAGAACAGAGAGCATAAAAGCAGACCTACCTATGTATATGAATGAAGAATATGAGAACATTGCATATCGATATAGCCATTACCAGTTTGGGAACAATTTGACTTCTGCATGCAAAAACAAAACATTATACCTTTGCTTTCATGCCACATATAATTTTTAAAATTGCAAATGGTTTGGGGACCTACATGTGAAAAATTATTTTTAGAAGAAAATGTACACTTTCTTTGTGAACTCACGGTTGGGAAGAATTTCTTAAACAAGAGATTAAAAAAGCATAAGCCATAAAGGAAAGATGGACAAATTAAAATTAAAGCCTTCTCTGTAGGGAAAAAAAAGATACTATAAACAAAATGAAAATGAAAAGACTAGACAAAGTGAGGTCACCTGTTTGTAATGCACACAGCCAACCAAGAATTAATACCCAGAGTATGTAAAGAACATCTACAAATCAATAAGAAAATACAGTGTTCAAGTATGATCCCTAAATCGAAAGTTACAATAGCAGGTGTCCCAAATTGCAGGTGCTAATTTTTGACCAAGCAATTTCTTACTGTGGCACCTTTACACCCTACAGCACAATAAAGCTCAGTTTGCTGGAAGCTGATAAGTGCCTATGTCAATCACAAGTGGACAGAGGTTTGTGATAATATCAAGATTTAAATGGAGTAATTTGGTGTTTCTGGAGGACAGGGCAAGATAGAACAACCAGATATGGGAAGTGAGAAAACAGTGAGAAAGTCATGGCTAAAATAAATAAACAAACAAGTAAACTCAGGCTCCAGGAAAAAATGAGACAGTAAGCTTATTGACAGAGGGATGTGAGGATCGATAAGTTTATCAAGGGTATCTGCCCAAACCCAGGATGGGGAAACTGTCTTAGCAGTAGTGCCATAGGAAAAATTCCAGAGTTGGAATCATCAGTGAGGTCCATGTGAACCAACAGTGGGATATCACTGCCAAATAGGCCACAGCCTTAGCCGCACCACTAGGAGTATCATGTCCATAGGAAAGAAGGTTGGAGTTATTATCTTCTCACTAATCAGACCACACTTGGAAATGGTGCTCTGTTTCAGGCCTCCCACTATGAAGAGGACACCTAGGAAAACATACTTTCCCATCAACAAAAGGTTAAAAGCCATTCCCATTGAGTAAATGTGTATGGTAAACCTACTGTTTGTTCATCAGAGTACTAGGTGCTGGGTTTAGGATGATGATCAAGACATGTACAGTCTCCACCCTTACAGACTGGGTATGGAAGAAGGGGGCAAATGGGAGAAAGTTAAACAACACCTCGCCAGAAGGGTCCATTTTTAATTTAGAAGGTGCTAAGGGAGCAGAAAGAGAGGCATTGTATCAGTCAACTTCGACCATGTTCAGCTGTAGTGACAATAATTCCTAGGTTCCAACTGCTTATAACCACAAATGCTTAGTTCTCGCTCTCACTGATGTCCATTGTGGGTCAAGATGGCTCTCTATTCTATCTGTTCTTCATTCTAGGACCCAGAATGGAAGATTAGCCTCTCTGCCAATCTCATATTAGAGGGAAAAGCACAATGGCAGAACCATGCGATTGTCCTTAAAGCTTCTAATCAGAAGTGGCGTGCATTCTGTCACATTTCATTGGTCAGAGCAGGTCACAAGGCCAGCCGTTGTGACAGTAAGGTGGACAATAAAATCCTCCTGCAAGAATGGGTCCAAAGAACGCCTGGGTGGCTCAGCCGGTTGACCATCCGACTTCGGCTCAGGTCATGATCTTGCGGTCCATGAGTTCGAGCCCCATGTCGGGCTCTGTGCTGACAGCTTGGAGCCTGGAGCCTGCTTCTGATTCTGTGTCTTCCTCTCTCTCTCTCTGCCCCTCCCCCGCTCATGCTCTGTCTCTCTCTGTCTCAAAAATAAATAAACGTTATTAAAAAAAAAAAAAGAATGGTTCCAAAGGGGAAAAGCTCAGAAAGAAGAGGCAACAAATATTTTAGAAAAACAAATAATAAATAAAATCTATCAATAAAAAAAGAAATGTATAAGAATATATATTTACTTAGGAAATGGATAAGAATACATGTGATATAAAGAAAAAAATGAATGTATATGTTCAGCAAGAGACACTAATGATGATGGCAGCAATATTCTTAAAAACTGGACACAACTGAAATGCCCATCAAGAGTAGGCTAGATCTGGGGCACTGGGTGGCTCAGTCAGTTAAGCGTCCGACTTTGGCTCAGGTCATGATCCCACAGTTCGCGGGTTCAAGCCCTGTTTCAGGCTGTGAAGCCTGGAGTCTGCTTCAGATTCTGTGTCTCCCTTTCTCTCTCTCTGCCCTTCCCCCACTTGTGCTCTGTCTCTCTCTCTCAAAAATAAATAAACAGTTAAAAAGTTTTTTAAAAATAAAAATCAGTAGGCTAGATCCAAAACTGATGGCATATTCATACAATGGGTCATACAGTGGAATAACACACAGAAAAAAATAAAAGAATGAGCTACCGCCACATTCAACAACATAGATGAGTGCAAGGAGCCACATACAAGAAGAGAACATAGCATGCTTCCATTTATATGAAATTTAAAAGAAAGCAACATTAATCTATGGTGATCAAGGTCAGAATAGCAGGTGCTTTTGAGAAGTATCTTCTAAGAAACATGAGGGTCTTCTTAGCCTTTGAGGTGCTAGGGACATTTTATATCTTTACTTGAATGACTATATACTTAAACTGAATTCACTTAAGTGTATGCAAGTTACTTTAATTAAAAAAAGAAAAAGCGTTTGCCATAGACCCCTAACCTGGAGAGAGGATCCTCTCAGTGAAGGCTTGCCAGAGGAAGTTACTAATAAACTCAGACGTGAAAAATGAGCAGAAACCATCCAGGAGGATCAAAGGAACACATTGTAGGCAGAGCAATACATCTATGTGCATCCTGGGGGACCACAGAAGTCATGGCACAATCAAGATGCTAAAATACTTTCTAAATGACTAGTATGTTTGCTGCCAAAGGGAGCACTGAGAGAGAGCCATGACTGGAGAGGACCAACATTGCCAACCTTGAGAGGCAGGTTAAGGATTTGGGTCCTTTATGTGAAGAGCATGGGAATCCACTGACTGGTTTGAAACAGGGAAATGGCAGAGTACTGTTTCATTTTGGAAGAATAGCTCCACACACAGTAAAAATGAAGATGGAAGGGGCAAAAGGGAAGCTGGGAGGTCAGCTAGGACACTGCTGCATTTGTCCATGGCCAGAGAAGAAAGAGGTCCAAAACAGAATAACTGAGGGGCGCCAGGATGGCTCAGTTTGTTAAGCGTCCGACTTCATTCAGCTCAGGTCATAATCTCATAGTTTGTGGGTTCAAGCCCCGTGTTGGGCTCTCCACTGACAGTGCAGAGCCTGCTTGGGATTCTCTCCTCCCTCTCTCTGCTCTCTATCTCTCAAAAATATTTTTTAAAAAATAGAGTAACTGATAGTAATAGCCACATAGCTTTTGTCTCATTATCTATGCTAATGAGCCATGGAAGTGAAGACAAGAAATCAGATTCAAAAGATATTTAGGAGGGAGAATTGATAGCACTGCAAGATGTCATGTGATAAACAGCTAAAGAAACCAGGATTTACTCATTCTGAAGGGGAATACGCAAAGTGCCAGCCCAAATATGCAGGGTTGCTATGCAGAAGAAGCAGAAATACTTGGGGACAAACCAGACTGCATGGGCAAAGTCGCAGGAAAGTGCTTTCTCCTGTCTGTACTCCCCAGTCAGGGTGCAGACAGCACCAGATGTAGTGCTAGGAAGTGCCAAGCACAAGCTGGATGATTACCTTGCAAAGATTCTGCGCAAACGAGCCAAGCAAAGGTTGGACCAGTGACATCCAAGGTTCTATGATGCTCAAGTCCCGTGGACAACAGACAGCTCATTTGTCTCCTGTGAGGCTGAATCTTTTAACACTGCAGGTCTGGTCTCTGATGATATTTGCCACAACTTACATACTGTGATCTGGGGTTTCTGCCCAAAATGTGCCCATCATCCCAACATGCCTTAATTCCTATATATCCTTGAACTTGTCAGGGTATATTTTAATTATCTTTTCCTGTGTTCATCAACCCCCAAGAGACTGTGAACTACACTCTCTGAGGCATAATGTCTGACTCATTTTTATTTCCCAGAGCCTATCACATGGGCAGATGCTATTGAGTGGATGAGCAGACTACCTATATTTTTAAGTTGCATAATATTCCATTGTATGGATGTACTAACATGGAACTGTATTCCCTGGTACGGATGTAGCAACATGAAACCCCAGCACTTCTGAAATCAGGTGGGCTGAGGGGGTGCAGCATGAGAAGAGTCTCATGAGAACCTGCTATGTTTATCATTTTTATTTATTTTTGGCAAAAAATGTCTATCAGGGCACCTGGGTGGCTCAGTCAGTTAAGCATCCAACTTTGGCTCAGGTCATGATCTCATGGCTCGTGAGTTCAAGCCCCACATCGGGCTCTGTGCTGACAGCTCAGAGCCTGGAGCCTGCTTCAGATTCTGTGTCTCCCTCTCTCTCTCTCTCTCTCAAAAATAAATACACATTAAAAAAAATTTAAGTGCCTATCAAAAATGGCCATCACTTGCCTATTGAATGACTCCTAGAAATCAATACACACTTATGAACAGAAACTGAGAACCTTCTTCTTTAAAAAAAAAGTATGAAGTAGGACTGGACTGTTGGTAGAAAATGTAGGTTTTTAATATGCAACACCTCAGTGGGAAATGCAGGTCTCCGTTCCTCTGGCTGACAGTTCCTAATGACAGCAATAAACCAAGGTGCCCCCATTGGACAAACAGATGTTCTGAGTTGACAAAAGGGGACCAAACACTGCCCCAGAAGTGCTATCACTTCTGTGTTTTCTAATTGGTGAACCCTGTTTAAAGGCCTAGGCTATAATAAATATGTGCTTTAGCACCAAAGAAATGGATGTACATACAACAGGAACATGTATCCTGAAAAAAAAAAAAAAAACAGGAAGAGGATGTTATCAATGTGCCGGTGAAGGTAGATAGAGGAGTTCTGACTGCTTCACTAAGATACTTCAAAGCAAGTTCAGAATGAACTGGAGTGGAAGGAAGTGGTGAGCAAAAACAGAGAGATGTAGTAATTAAAGTTAATTACTCTTGTTACTATGGTAGCAACCCAGAACAAGCAAAATTAGACACACATTCAAGGTGAATTCTAAACAGGGCCCTGTGCTTTCCTGCACTAAGAAGCTAGGAGCAGACCGTTATTTAATGGAATTAAATTCCATCGTTAACCCACTTTACTCCAAAGACAATCTTCTTCCATCCATTCAGGGCTGCAACAGCAAAAGTGTTATCTGACTCCTAAGATCTCTTACCCATATCTGCAAAGGCCATTGTTTTCAGGATGGCCAATTTAGGTGATGTCTTGGTTGGAGTCCCCCAGAAGCTGATCCTGAAATAAGGATTCAAGTACAAGTAATTTGTTGGGGGTGGGGCGGAGTGAAGAAGTAAAACAGGAAAGGGGACCGATAAAGGGTGTGTCTATTTGTTTTTTTGTTTGTTTTTAATGTTTATCTATTTTGAGAGAAAGAGAGAGAGAAGGGGAGGGGCACAGAGAGAGAATCCCAAGCAGGCTGTCAGCATAGAGCCTGACATGGGGCTCAAACTCATCAACTGGGAGATCATGACCTGAGCCAAAACCAAGAGTCAGATGCTTAACCGACTGAACCACCCAGGTATCCCAAAGGGTGTGTCTTAAGGCAAGTTTCCGTTCCAGGCAACTGGAACACGATCCCACTGGGGAACTCTGGAAGCCAACTTAGAACATGTGCAGATAACAGAGTTATCCTGCCCAAGGTTCGAGGAACTGGGATATTTATCTAGCGACCATGAGTCATGGCTGAAGGTGCTCCCGAAAGGTGTTAATCCCCTGGCACTTCCACATCTGCATTCTGGCCCATGAAATGGGAGCAAGAGGGATACGCATCATTTCCAACTCAGCACATGAAATCCTCTCACTGGCTCATCTCCTTCCGCTTTCCCCTCTGCAGATGGCTGGAATGGAAGTAACTGCAGGTGGTCACAGAAGCCACAAGTTGAAGAAGGAAGAACCCCGAGACGACAGGGACTTGAGCCCCTGAATGGTCAGCTAAAGAACTAGGAATGCCCATCTTGGACTTTGTGAAACCCAGAACTGAAACTAATTTCTGAGCCATTAAGGATTTTTGGTGTGTTTGTTGCAGCAGGTAATGTTACTTTAATTAACACGTTACTCTCTTAATATTTACCAAACTGATAGGCAAACATCTCACTCTTGCTTTAACCTGAATTTCCCTGATTACTAGGGAGGTTATATATTACTTCATGTAAAGTTCAAATGTCCTCCACTCCTCTACTTTTGGAGGGTATAAAGGTGGTCATTGTATCAGTGAAATCAGAATTCCACTGCCCTCCCTTGTACGAGATCAGGTCCCCATCCTCACCTTTATACGTATACACACATACTCTATGACATCCCTCTCTAACCCTCCCCAAGAAGTATCTCACAAAAGGTCCCGTGTCATCCTACATCCCCACCTGCCCCTTCCCTCCCCTGGCTCTAATCCAGGCACTGACCTGAATGGCCCTCAGGTCACATCTGCCCTGCTGCTGACACTACCCCAGATTTCCTTGATGTTTTGGCTTTCTTGTGTGCCCGCACTTCACCTTGCCAGCAGGGACACCCCTTCTCTTTCTTTATCCCCTCCTCTTGTAGGGGGATCCCACAGCAGAGATAGCTGGGGGTCTAGCATCCTTAGGTAATTTTTAACATGCATAGCCCTCTCCCCTTCCAGAAAACATACACACAGAATGATTGGGAGAGGACCGGAGTCACGTTGTGTCTGAGATCCCTAGTTCCCTGTCCTCTGGTAAAGATTAACACATTCGCTCTGTGCTTTCTCTTCCCACGACAAATTCTCTCCCAGGCATTCAGATGCCCCTGCCTAAAAAGATCAGCCTCTGTTGGGCCTGCCTCAAGACCATCAGATGTATTTGAACCCCAAGGATGAACCATGCTCAGTTTCTTTCGCAGGAGACTCCTGACATCTATGAAATCAGTGGATGTGAGTACAAAAGAGTGAAAAGGAAGACTGCTCTCAGTTCCTGATTTCTGCAAGTCTGTTTCAGCCTCGGCTTTGATCCAGCTGGGGCCACAGTCACCCAAAATGTATGGATCACATGAGGTGGTTTTTCTTTAAATTGTTGCCTATCACATAAGAGTAGTTTTCTCCAGGGTAGAGTTTTCTGACCAGACAGAAACCCCTACCTCCATCCTCCCACCCCAGATTCCTTTCTGGTCCTAGGAAATGAGAGTCTTTCCTCTCTGGGTATCAAGTCCAGCCTCTGATTGGATGACTGGCTCTGGCTTGGGCTTCTTGGTCTTAAACAAGAGTGAATCCCTAGAGCAATGCCTATAGCTTACTACCTGGAAGGGCCAGTCTTGGCCAAGCACAGGCCCCTGGGGCCCCCTGAGCACACCAGGCAGAAAAAAGACATCCAGGTGACTCAACTCTACTTCTAAGACTGAGATTGTTGAGACCTCATTGCCATGCTCAGGATGTACCCAGAACCAAGCACATAAAGAACGCTGCCAGAGACCCCGGCTGAAGGAGTAGAGGGTATGAGTCAGGGTCCCACCAGGACATGGATTCATCCCAGATGGTTCAAAGAAGACTTTAGTAAAGAGAATACTTACAGCTGTGGGGCTCATACTTGAAGTGCATCAGAATCACCTAGAGGGCTTATTAAGAACTAGATTGCTTATTTCCCCGATGGAGTGTAGCCCAAGAATTTGTGTTTCCAACAAGTTCCTAGGGGATGCTGATGCTGCCAGTCTGGAGACTACCTTTTGAGAACCACCAGTTTACAAAGCTAAGAATTAGGGGATTGTGGTCTTTCCATACAATGGAATATTATTCAGCCGTAAAAAATGAATCGAGTGCTGACCCATGTTACAATGTAGATGGATCCTGAAAACATTATGCTGAGGGAAAGAAATGACATAAAAGGTCACATACTGTAAGATTCCTTTCATATGAAATATCCAATAGGAAAATCTATAGGCACCAAAAGCAGACTCATGGTTACCAGGAGCTGGGGAAAGAGACAATAGGGAGAGATCATTTAATGGGTATTTTTCTGGTGATGAAAAGGTTTTGAAACTAGAGAGAGGTGGTGTTTTCACAACACTGCAAATGCACTAAAAGCCACTGGCTTGTATACTTTAAAATGGTTAACTATATGTTATGTGAGTTTCATGTCAACAAAATGTTAAAGAGGGGGGAAAGGATAGAAAGACACTCAGAAATCAGCAACACAGCAACTCTCACTACCCTAGGCCTGAAGAAACAAGGGGAGGGTATAGGTATAGCAGTGGTGAAGCCCAGGAAGAAACAGAACCATGGTAGAGAGATCACTCAGTGAGCAGTAGACATGAAAGGGGCAGCTAAGGTCAGAGACATGGGACCTATGCAGAAAGGGAGAGATTAAAGACCCAGGTCTCTGTCTCACCACCCTCTGATCTCCTCTCATTGGCCAAAGCCAAGCAGAAGCCAGGTAGCACAATCCATATAGAACAGCCCCACATGTCACGGAGCAGGATGGAAATGTGTGCAAAATGGATTGAGGGTGGGCATTGGGGGGAGAGAGCCAAACACGGGGTAACCAGCACATCCAGGCTGGCTGATAGAGCTAGGACAGTCTGACCAAATCTTAGCCAGTTTCTTTCAAAAGCTGAATAAATCCCCCTTTCGAAGTTCATAAAGGAAGATGTGCTTGGAAGGAAATATTCCCCAAACCCAGCCAAGACTGAGAGCCCTAACAAGCTGCATGACGGAATTCTTAGAAGCTGACCTCTTAGCCACTACAACGAAGCAGAAAGAGCTTTAATTAAAAGCAGTCCTTCCCAGGCTGCTGCTGACTTCAAACAGTCCTTTGGTCTCTGGCTGCCTCCCCAAGTCACAGAATACCTTCCACCCACAGAGTGGCAAAGCCACTGCCACCTGCTACCTGCAGGCCCCCTTGTTACCCACCCTCCCACCCCCTTGAGGGTAGAAACAGAAACATCCTGGAGCAACTTGAGGTTGTACACATCACCCTTTATTAATCCCCAGATGCACTGATCATTTTCCTAGTGCCTTGACCTTGTCTGGCTTCACCCAGATGCCAGGAGGCATCTTTAAAATAAAATAGGACCCTTTCCACACATGTTTACAAAAGCAGTGTCACTTTGACCCAAGACAATCTTGGTCTGTGTGGTCCACAACCCTGACTCCCATGCTGTCAGAAGGCCAGGTGGAGGTGATATCAGGCTGCTGTGGCTGCTGCCGAGGCTGCTGTTAAAAGTGGCCTCCCTGGGTGCCAGCCACAATTAGTTGTTCTGTTCCACTGAGGCCCCTATCAAAAGGAGCTGCAGGGGGTATTTTCCCAGACCACTGCTTCCTATTGGTTCTGAGTTACCAAGAAAACACAGAAAATCACACGAACCAAGGAAAGGGAACTTTGGACTGAAGCGTTGCAGGAGTCACCACAAAGCGGCCCCAAGGAAAAGGCCCCCCTGCAAATTAGGTTGAACCACATGTAACCCAAAGCCAGAATGCTGTCCCTGTTGCTGGTTTTTCAATCCCAGGTTTAAGAGATTTGATTTATTAAAGTTTTTAAACTTTAACCTCATAGATGAATTTCTCAGCCAACATTGATGAATTTCTCCCATCCATCATCATGTTTTAATGTGACGTGACTCTTGCAAAACACTTATGCCTCCAATTTTGTTCAAAAATAAGTAGGGAGGAATGAAGGGGAAATCTCAGAATTCTGTTATCTCGGAGGCTCAACACACACATACACACACACACCCAAAATCACCTAAGGCCCAGACTCCTGCTACGGGGGTTAGAGGGGAGAAAGACTATAACAAAATTATAGAAATAGCCTTGGTCTTTTCCTGCAAAGTTTCCTTTGCCCTCAGAAAACTCTTATTTATCCTTCAAAACCCAATTCATAAACCCCTTTTTCTTTGTGTTCTCCCCTAACCATCTGATCCCCTCTGGGTCTATTGCGCTTTTCACACTATTGTAGCTGTCATTCATATCTATCCCTTCTAAACTCTGCAGAGTCTCTGATTTTGTCACCCTAGACTCCCAGAACCTAGCATGGCACCTGGCACATAGTAGGCATTTCATAAATGCATGTTGAACTTAATTGAATCAGGGGGCTGAGGTTTCAGTTCTAGCTCTTTGTCCTTATATAGCTCCACCTCCTGACATCTCAGTTTTCTCGGGTGTAAGATGAGTTCAACCATTTCCTACTCTATCTTAGCTCAGGCTGCTATAACAAAATACCATAGACTAGGTGGCTCAAACAGACATTCTTTCTCACAGTTCCAGAGCCTGGGAGATCAAGATCATGGTGCTGGCAGATTCAGTTCCTGGCAAAAGCTCTCCTCCTAACTCGTAGATGAATGCCTTCTCATTGTGTGCTCACATGGCCTTACCTCAGCGCACACACATGGAGACAGCAAGATCTGCCTTCCTCTTCTTATAAGGTTACCACTCCCATTGTGAGGGCTGCACCCTGATGACCTCATCTAATTCCCAAAGGCCCCACTTCCAAATACCATAAAACTGGAAGTGAAGGCTTCAACATATGAATGTTGAGAAGACACATTTAGCCCTTAACACCTGCCTACTCCCTAAGGCTATTGTTAGGGTCATGGAAGATGAGCTGGAGTAAATGGCACTGAGAACCTTGGAGCTCTGCTCAGGTGTGAAGGATGATTTAAGGATAATTGCGAAGCAATGCCGAGACCAATGTGTGGCCTGCTGTTTCGCCAACCTTGCCTCCCCCTTGACCTCCAGAGCCGGAAATCAGTAACATCAGTCAAGTCAGACTGTGCCAGTTCATCTGTCATAAAATGCTATTCACAAAGTCAAGCGACCTTCATTTGATGGATGAAGAAAAGAGAACCTAATTTTTCTCGTAAAAAGTCTGCAGGGACTCATTCCCTAGAATTCCCTAGACTGATGAGCTTCTGATGGTGAAATCATCATTTTGCCATCAAGCGTTCCATAGAATCTTATCCCAGAAAATGCGAACTGGTGATCTGTCACAAAACAATGCAGGATAGATGGATTTGTGGTCCCAAAAGGTGGGGAAACACTGGGTTAAGCAAAGATCAATGAGTTTCTTTTCTGCAGGACTTCTCAGAGCCTTTATTATTCAGATAGGCATTGCTAATCCTCAAAAGTGCAGCTGAAGCATGTTTTCTTAAGAAATTAGCCAAGAATGTGGGGTTTGGGATCCTGGTTATGCCTGCTTCTATCAGTAAGAGACAAGAGTAAGCAGTGAATTGGGGAATGAGTGAGGAATGGATTAACCCTATAGGTTAGAGAGCATTCCCTCCTGCACCCACCCCACCTCCCCTCCCCTCCCCTCCTTTCTGCCAGGCTGTTGCATCAAGCATGACTTTGCCAATTATTTCTGTAGTATGGGAAACAAATTTTTTCTGCCTATGACTATCAGAAACTTTCTTAAAGAGTAACAGTAGTAATGTCAGAACAAACCGACGTAGTTTTAAATTCAAAAAGAGAGAACAGCGTGCCCTGGGATCATTGAAGCATTTGCTTCCAACCATAAGTGAAGAATCACACTGTTGTAACTCCTCAGCCTCTGTGGACCTTTTGAAGGTAGGATAAATATATTGGATTTATTACCATATATCATTCCATTACAAAACCAAGATGAACATCCTTGTTTTGCTGAATTGTCTACTGATATAATTTCCTATGATTATTTTCCTTACAGTTTGGTACAGACAAATGCACTTTCCTTAATCTCCTATGCAGTGTGAATAAATGAACCTTTAGAAAACTTTGGTGTTTTTATTTGAGCTGTATAAGTTTCCTATATAAGGAAACTTATCTGTGGTCCTGCAGAAAATAAACTCACTCATCTTTGCTTAACCTGGTGTTTTCCAACCTTTTTGGACCACAAATAAGTTTCCTCTCTAAGGAAACTTACACACTGTAAGTTTCTATAAGTTGTCTCTTATAGATAAGAAACTATAAGCTATATAGTTTCCTAGATAAGGAAACTAAAGATGGAGAATTTACCACGTAAATGTAGCTCCAAGACAAGTCTACCAGCCCCTCTTGCCCTAGTTCCCAACAGATTTCATCCCTGACTTACACAGAGATTCTGCAGCTCTGGATCTCCCATTAGCCCCCAAAAAACTGAGGTTATGCAGTTGGGCAGCTTACCCAGGGTCACACAATGAGCACACGGTAGAGTTCTTCTCTCTCCTTGTGTAGCTCTACTTCTCAGGAACAAGGCAGATGAACCATTATCAGGGCTTGAACGTAAGGTCAAGGCCAGCTTGGCCATGATAGCATTTGGAGCTGAAACTCTAAAAACTGGGACTCAAGCTGCCATTCTGCTGTCCCTGTCGGTCTCAGTGGCACCTTGTTGAAGGACTGCACCAAGGCTGAGCCTGCAGCTGGAATCCAAGGGACAGAAGGAGGTGCATGAAGTGCAAGAAACCAGAGGGGAACAAATGGATGATTCCCATCTTTACGGGCCAGGGTATTCCTAACCAGTGTCATAAGGTGCCAATCCCTCCCCTGCAGTAACCTCCTCTTACTCAAAATTCTGGCGTATATGGATGGACTTCTTTCTCTGGGCCTCTACTGCACCTGTGAGAATTTTGGATCAAGTTTGCACATGACTTAGTAGTAGTTACTTGTGAGTCATGACTTAGATAGGGTGACTTAGTCCAAATCATAAAATCAGAAAGGCATTAAGCATTGAAATGGAGGATTGGACACTAAAAGAAAATGTCTCTGACTATGCTTATTATCTTCAATGGAGCAAAACAGATGTGCACGTATTCCGTTGAAACTATAGGGAAGGACGATACCGAAAACTTCCAGAGAGCCATAGTAAGTGGGAGTTAATGGTACAGTACCTATTGTCGCTCTTTCACCAATTCAAGATGTGGAAAATGTCATTGACGACACCTTTATTCAGGGTGCTATTATTGCCTTAATTTTGTGAGGGTAAAATGTATTCCTAGGGGTTTACATAAGTTTGTCTCTGCCCTGGTCCCCAACCCTATTTTTTCCATGAATTTCCCAATTGTACAGTCTCTTACCAGGAGGATGTTTGGAACCATTAGTCTAGCAGTTGGAGAGAAACTAGTTAAGCGTTTCTTCATGAATGGAACCATCATCAACCCAATCATCTACACCATAGACTAGGGTCATCCTACTAATTTCCCTGTAATTATCCTCCTTCCTCACCCCTGCATTAGCTCAGAGCTGTAATTTTACCTCTTTGACATCTATTGACTTTATCCCCAAGCTGCCATTTGCACTGTCAAGGTATTAGTTCATGTCTTGCTTGAGTTTTTTCTCCAGGTTCCAGCTGGCCTCCTTGCCTCTAGAACAGATTTCTAAAAGGCCATCTAGACGTCCTGCTTCATCTCTTATCACTCCCACACACACCCTAATTTCTGCCCTATGGAAGTTCTTTTGGCTCTACTGCCTTGCTACCCCTGCTCTCAGTACCTCTTCTGGAACCCCATTACCCCCTAGGTGTGGTCTCCTTAAAGATCCATCTCATTATCATCTGGAAAGCCCTTCCCAGTCCCCTTCCTGCCTCAGAGTGAGTTAGGCACTCCCTAGTCTAGACCCTCCAAATAGAACCTCAGTCAGCTGTGTGGCTTTGGGTTCATCACCTGCCCTTCATTGGTAAATGGATATAACAACTATTTTACAGGAGCAAAAGGAGACACAATACCAGATGACTCACATTGCCTTTATAATATCCATGATTTCAGGCCCTATAGTCTCCCTTTACCAGAAACTGTTAGTTATGCCCCCAATTCCCATTTTCTCCTTTTTCTATAATAACAGAAACTGCAGACGCAGTTGGACATATCATTGGCCAACCAAAATAAATGTTGCCATTCTCAGCCTCTCTTGTAGCTAGATGCGGTCACAGGGTTAAGATGCTTAAGTTCCAACCAATAGGATTTGAGCAGAATGCAACTTCCAGTTCCTGTCCTTACACAGAAGTAAGAGGCACGCTCTGCTCTGTCCCCTCTCTCCTCCCTCAGCTGACAGGGTGTGGTGATGGCACACCGCATGGGACCATACAGAGACAGGCAATATCCTAGGAACGAGGGAGCAGCAAGTGTTGAAGTAGCCTGAATCCCTGAGCACCTAGCAGAGGACAGAGCGGCCACACCATCTTGGACTTTTGTGTGAGAGAAAAATAAACTTCTCATTTCTTAAGCCATTGCCATTTTGAGTTTCTCTTAGAGCAGCTGAAACTCTATCCCAACAAATACAATTTCAAATACATTTCCATTTGGCTTTTGACTCCACAATACTACCAACACCAGGAACAAGGAGGGTCATTTCTTCTCCATTCACCTCTCCCAAACTACTGCAGGTGAGTATCCAGATGAGGTAAGCTGTGGCTTTCAATCAGTAAAGCTAAAAATTATAAAAATGCCTGCAGAATCATATGCCAAAGGCTTCTATTATTACCATATCACTATGTCAAAATTGAAAGGCATGTAAGATTTCTCCAGAGAGGCCATCCATAATGCATTGCAGAACTGTGTAGGTGTTTTATGAAATGTGTTTTATTCAAGCTAGGATATACAACACTAACATTATTGAAAGAAATCGAGGGTCTGGTCGTCTCCTTTTAACATGTTCATTATTCATGTTATAGTCTTTTAACAAAAAAGTAAAGTCATATACATATTCAATTTAATTTAAAATTTTATTTTACCTGCTATTCATCTTGGGTGTCCAATGAAGAAGAAATATTCCCTTATTACCCTTATATTAGTTTCTGACAGTTCAATTTCTCTGACTGCTACGCCTCAGACAACCTCCACTGAAAAAGCATATAGGTAATTGCTTTGATCAAAATTTCATGCCAAATCTTTTAGATTCCATGTAGATCACAGCCTGTGAACAGAGACACGTGGTACCACAGCCCACGGAGCCAAGCCTGAGAAAGTTCCCCCAGCTAAAACATGGCTGCACTTTGGGAATCACCCAGGAGCTTTAAAATCTACTGATGCCCAGTCCCACTCCAGAGCTTCTAAATGTAGCTGGCCAGGGGTGCTGGGCACCAGGATGTCAGTGAAGAGCCTGTGGTGAGAGCCACTGATTTAATAGTTTGGTGGGGTGTGGCAGAAGGGTTATAGGACCTAGACAGGGAATGCCTGGTTTGGACCATTGACTCTACCACGTAGGTGGGGGGATTTTTTATGTTCATTTTTAAGAGACAGAGAAAGAAAGAGACAGAATGGGATCAGGGGAGGGGCCGAGAGAGAGAGAAGGACACAGAATCTGAAGCAGGCTCCAGGCTCCGAGCTGTCAGCACAGAGCCAGACATGGGGCTCAAACTCGTGAGATCATGACCTGAGCCGAAGTCAGATGCTGAACCGACTGAGCCACCCAAGCGCCCAAACACATAGGTGTTTTAATTTGCTTTGTTTGTTTGGCTTTAGTTTTATAAAGATATTTACTTGCCATGAAATTCACTCATTTAAAGTGTACAATTCAATGGCTTTTACTATGTAACCATCACCACAGTCGATTTTGGAACATTTCATTATCCATAACCCCCCCCCAAAAAAAACCCTACATCTCTTAGCTTTTACCCTCCCTCACTCTTCCCAATGCTCCTCAAGCCCTAGGCATCCACTAATCCAATTTCTGTATCTATAAATTTGCCTACTATGGGCATTTCTTATAAATGGAATCATACAATATGTGATCAACCAATAGCGGTTGGCTTTCTTCATTCTTTCACAAAATGTTTTCAGGGTTCATCCATGTTGTCGCATAGATCAGTATTTTATTTTTTATGGCTGAATAACATTCCACTGCATGGATATGCCAGATTGTTTAGCCATTCATCAGCTGGTGGGTATTTGGGTTGTTTCCATTTTTTGGCTACTATGAATAATCCTGCTATGAGCATTCACTTATAAGTGATTATATACACCTATGTTTCATTTTCTTGGGTATATACCTAGGACTGGAATCACTGGGTCATAAGATAACACTGTGCATAACCATGTGAGGAACCACCAGACTGTTTCCCAAAATGGTTGTGCCATTTTACATCCACACCAGCACAAGTGTTCTAATTTCTCCACAATCTCTCCAACACTTGTTATTATCTGTCCTTTTCATTACAGCTGTCCTGCTGGGCACTGCCCACACAATTGCTATGAGATCTTCAGTAACTTCTTTCACTTCTGACAGCTCAGTTTCCTCATCTGTAAAATGGGGTATTAAAAGCAATGTCACAGGTTTTCTATGAAGATCAAATGAAATGAAACATGGAAAGTACTTAGTTTAACCCAAGCATTGTGGTCATGGATGAGATCATTAGTGAAATCTCAGTAGCAATAATCATGTGCAAAATTAAACAAACAAACAAACAAACAAACAAACAAATCATGACCAGAACCCAGAAAAACTATTTGAGTCAGTTATTTTCTGCCCAGGGGAGAACTTTTTCAGGGTCGACCAGCCAGAACAATTATCTTCTCATTTAAGTATGATCTTTGGCAAGTTGCTTATTTTTTGAGCTTCACTTTTTTTCAAGTCTATAAGAGGGGTGTGATGAGGTTTACCTTACACTATGGAAGGTGAGGCTTAGATGAGAGCACATAAACTAAGTACCTGGTACTTGACCCAAAGCAGGTAACCATCAAAGGTTTGTTTATTCTCCTTCACTTTCTCTCCATAAGAGCTAGAAAGGAGTCAGCTTCATGGGTCTGGGAGAGCTTGATCAAGTCACCAACAACAAAGCAAGAACGAAGACAATGTCTCCAGATTTTAAGGTTGCTGTGAAGGAGAACTGTCACAGGCTGTGGGGATTCCTGCCTTAATTACTGCTTCAGAGACAGAATCCTAGGCTTAGTGGCATATGGATAGGACCCAAGGAAGGAATCTTTTACCTGTACATTCTAGAGGCTCAGTAAGGGGAAAGAAGTCAGAGGGAAAATGGTGGTCATCTAGGCCTACTGACACCATAGGACTGGTCATTGCTCCTGGTGGCAGGGAAGTATTTAGAACTGTAAAAAAAAAAAAAAACAAACAAACAAACAAAAACAAAAAAACTGTAGGTAGACTCTTTAGTAAAAGGCAAAAAAGTTATACAACAAGAAGACAAACCAGAGTATAAGTAGACGTCTTAAGAGAGGCCCAAGAGAAGAATGTGTCCAGCTTAAAAACTTGTCCAGTAGTCTGTTACACCAGAACTTCTCAAACTTTAAAGTGTGTATAAATCCCTTGGGGAATTTTGTTACAGTGCAAATTCTGATTCGCTATCAGCTAAGTGGAGCTCAAGGTTCCATTTTTTGCACAAACTCCCTGGTGACACCCATGCTGCTAGTTCAAAAACCATGTTTTTGAAGAGCAAGATATTAGACCTTCCTTGTAATTTTTATTCTACTCAAACAAGAAAGGACCCAGCTGTGGGAGTGCTGGGAAGAGAAAAGGTGGGGACAGATTTAAAAAGATATAGGAATTGACTGGGGCCCTGGTATGTCGTTTGGGCCCAATAACTGTTTCCTTAACCTTAATAGTGGAAAACATACCCATCCCCTTCATATCCAGCCATGCCGTGAAATCTTAAATATCTGGTTGAAATTTTTCAATGTATTAGGACATGCCATTGTTGGGATGCCTGGGTGGATCAGTCAGTTAAGTGTCTGACTTCAGCTCTGGTCATGACCTCCCAGTTTGTGAGTTCAAGCCCTGCATCAGGCTCTGCGCTGACAGCACAGAGCTTGGAGCCTGCTTCAGATTCTGTCTCCCCCTCTCTCTGCCCCTCCCCTGCTCATGCTCTCTCTCTCTCTCTCTCTCTCTCTCTCTCTCTCTGTCAAAAATAAATAAATATTTTTTAAAAAGGATACACCATTACCAGTATCTTTGTTAATATATTGTACTATAGTTTTGCAAGGTGTCACCTCTGTATTGTTCCCACAACTCTGTATTTCTCTATATTATTTCTTACAAGTGAATGTGAATCTATAATCATCTCAAAATAAAAGGTTCAATTTTAAAAACCCACAATAAAGCAAATGACTCTAATGAGATGGTAGCCAATCCTTGGGGAAGTCACAGTATCCAATTCTATACTTTCAACAAGATTGAAAAAGTACTTAATTGAGTTGTTGATCATTAAAAGTTCTTCGTGATTAAAAAAAAAAGCACTAGAGAGAAAAAGTGATTCAGAATTGTACTTAAATAAAAGTCAACCTTAGGTGTAGAAGAGGAAAGAAAGCAATGGGTTTGTGTTTGAAATATTTAGATTTAAAAACACGTCAATCTCATTTTATAATGAGAAACACAAAAGTCTGGTGTCTAATCATAGAAAATAAACCAGTTTCTAAATTTCCTAACATGGTCACTGAATGAAGGAGCTGAGGAGAAGGGGGAAAAATATGAAAGGAAGGGCAGAAAGAAGCAGAGAAGGACCTAACATGAGAGAGACCCATTTTTCATTTCCAGACTCCCTTGCAGCTAGGGTGTGGCCATGTAGACCCTGTTGGAGGCAATAAGATGGAAACAGATTATTTTTCTAATGAAGAGAGACAGAATTCACTCGCACACAGTTTTAGCTTTTCTCCATCCTCCTGACATCTTGCAACCCAGAGGATAAAAGTCTCATACCAGAGATGGTGGACCAAGAAGTTAGATGGTGTTTGGATTCCTGGCAACCTCATCAGCCAGCTTCCCAGCTCTGGACTTCTTGTCATGTGAACAAAAGGAACCCCAGCTTGGTACACCACTGTGGCCAGCTATCTGTCACACATAACCAACTGCAATCCCAGCTACCAGACAACCCCTCTGGGGTCAGATGGACAGCAAGTTAGAAACATCTTCTGAGCTTTCTGGCTAAAACAAAGGTTTGTCTCCCTGTGGAATTTTACAGTTTTCGTATGTGTGTAAAGAAACGATTTACATTTTAGCAACGTGTTTTGGAACTTTAGAAACATCAGCTCCTTTGACAGTCAGCAGCTGTCTGATTGCCTTGCATTCATTCTTTGAAAGATGAGACCTACTATATTTACTCAGAATCAGTGTATTCCCTATCTTTTGCAAAAATAATTTTAAAAAATCAGATTCCAGTTTGGCAGATCCACGTAACTATGCTGTATGTCAAGAGTCCAAAAACCGCCCAAACTGATACTATTGCAAATATAACCAGAAATCAGTACTACCTGTCTTGAGGAATACTGACCAAATATTTTGGTTTGTTTTAGAAAAGGTGAATCTTCAAGATAACTTTCCTCAAAACCCCCAGGATCCGGGGTCTGAAGTCTGAAATACTGATATCTCATTGCCAGTCACATCATGGGACCTGAATGACAGAAGGGATCTTCAGGCGTCAGTTTATAAAGTCCCCACGGTCTTGTTTTATTTTAACGAAATAAACTTTACCAAAATGGCAGCCTAAAATGCTAAGGATATTCTAAAACAAAGTAAAAAATACATGTATTTATATATTTAAAGCAAGAATTTTAGGTTGAGCATTTAGTTCTGCTCCTCCTTCTTGAAATAGAAAATAGTACATTTAAACGACCTTTCTGAAGTGCAATTTGGCAACAAGCATCAAAAGTTCTGGAGCACCTGGGTGGCTCTGTTGGTTGAGTCTCCAACTCTTGATTTCAGCTCAGACCATGATCCCAGGGTCATGGAATCGAACCCTGCGTTGGGCTCCACACTGAGCACGGACCCTGCTTGGGATTCTCTCTCTTTCTCTCTCTCTCTCTCTCCCTCTCTCTCTCTCTCTCTCTCTCTCCCCCTCTCTCTCTACCCCTCTCCCACACTCAGGTGTTCTCTCTCTCTAAAAAATTAGTTAATTATTTAACGTAACTAAATTAAAAATTTTGCCACCCATTGCCCCCAACGATTTTGTTTCTAGGAATTTATCCTGGACAAGTGCAAGAACCTAGCAGCACAGTTCCCAAGAAGGAAAAATTATAAAACAACCTAAATGCCCAACAATAGAGTATTCATTAAAATGTAGTATACCCATGTAATGAGGGCATTAAAAAATGGTCTTGTAGGGACACCTGGGTGGTTCAGTCACTTAAGCCTCCAACTTCGGCTCAAGTCATGATCTCACTCATCATGAGTTTGCTCATGAGTTTGCTCATGAGTTTGAGCCCTGCATTTGGTTCTCTACTGTCAGCGCAGAGCCTGCTTTGGATCCTGTCTCCTTTTCTCTCTATGCCCCTCCCCCCCACTTGTGAGGATGTGGGCACATGTGCTCTCTCTCTCTCTCTCTCTCTCTCAAAAATAATAAACATATTTTAAAAATGTTCTTGCAGAGGGGTGCCTAGGTGGCTCAGTCAGTTAAGCATCCAACTTGATTTAGGCTCAGGTCACAATCTCATGGTTCATGAGATCAAGCCCTGTGTTGGACTCTTGAGCTGACAGCATGGAGCCTGCTTGGGATTCTGTCTCTTTCTCCCTGTGCCCCTACCCTACGTTCTCTCTCTCTTTCTCTCTCTCTCTCTCTCACTCTCCCTCTCTCACTAAAATATATATATATATATATATATATATATATATATATATATATATATATAGTCTTGTAGAAGATTGCTTAACAACATGGGAAAATAGTCATAAGAAGTGAAAAAGCAAAAATATATATGAACCCATTGGATAAATGTGTTATGAAAGGACATGCACAAAAAATTGCTTTTTTATAGATAATTGTTATTTTCTTTGTGTTTATGTTTTAAATAAACACACAGGACTTTTAAAAGAAGGCTGTTGTTTTTTTTAATTGCTACAGCAGCTGCCACTCCCTCCCACTACCAAGTGAATTATTCTTAAGGGCCTTTCATATCTCATCAGAGAGACTGGCAGGAAGAAAGCTCATCAACTGTGAGGATGGCAAGTCGCTGAAGGGAATGGCAGGCATGTAGGGCGGCAGAGAATGATGACCAGAACAGACCAAATCAAATGTAATAGGTCTAAGGACAAAGTCCAGGCTGCCTAGGAGACCACGAAAGCCTGTCTGCACCACTCCAGAATGGACAGGCTCAGTTTCAGAGCTTCATGGATGAGATAATCTCCCCCAAAGCCAGGCTACAGTTAGAGAAATTACATCAACTGCATTTTAAGGAGGACATGAACAAACTGGAATATGTCCTAAGAAAAAGGGCCAGGACTCAAAGACAGCTGGGAGATGTGTAGTGAGAGAGACAGCTGAAGAAACAGCAAGTGTTTAACCCAGAGAGGTGACACGTGAGGGGCAAACAGGGGACATGGGAATCACCCTCAAACATTTGAAGGACTATCATTTGGAAGACAGTTCGTCCAGAATGCCGAACTAGATCTAATAGGTGGAAGCTTTGGGGAGACCAATTTTAATTAAAAATGAGGTGAAATTTTTTTAAATTAAAACTACCCAACAACATAACAGGCTGCCTTATGCTGTAGTGAGTTCTCTACCACTGAAGACATTCAAGCAAAAAATAGGTAACTATCAACGTATTCTGTAATGAAATCTCCCCCTTCTATGGGAAATGGGACCAGCTGATGTTTCCTTCCAGCTCAAAAATGATTGTAGAGTAAGAAATCCTATAGAGGATGGCATCAGTTCCCTGCTCACCAATTCTTGCCAAAAATTCCCTAATTAGAGATTAACTCCTTTGGTGTCATCTTCTTTTGATATTAAATTATCATTTGAGATAAAAAGCTATACTTGAAGCTGTTATCAGTTATGATCAGCTTCATGTGAATGAGTTTACAAGATCCTTTCCCAAGAATAGATTTCCATGGTGACTGGCAAGGGAGATAATATGGTCCTGAGCTATGAAAACTCCCGTATCTGGAAGCCACAGAACAGGAGAGAAAAAGGATGCTCCGAGGACCAAGTTCACAATCTTGTATATCAACACTCCAACTTGGGTCTTGAAACTCCATCTTAACCTCCACCCCATGGTCCAGTGCATTTGCCAATTACTCTCACTATTTCTTTAATCCAAGGGTGGTTATTGAGCACCAGACCAGGCTCTCTCCAACGATATGTGAGTGTGCCCACTCCACAATTGCAAGCCAGCTGTGCCGCTGAAATTAACTTGTTCAGCTGGCCCTCCAAATAAAGCCATTTAAAGAGTGCAATGTACCATAGAAAGCAATTTGTTTCCTTAAGATTTAGTACCCCACGTGAAGATTGATTTTGATTTGAAAGACAGAAGCTACTGCAAGGTGAATAATTTTAAGTTTAACATATTCCTCCTCTCAAGGAGCCAAATGCATTAAAATTAGGTGCAAAGTGCTTCTAATTTGTCAATCACTCCTTGGATAATTCTGTTCCTGCATTACGGGGGAAATTGCCCAAGAGACCTGGCTTTTGGCTCCTTTCATCTCCACTATTCTTTTAACTTGATCATGGCTGCGGTATGCAAATGTGGCTCTACTTCTAGGAGGTGGGTGAGGGGGGATCCAGGATAAAGACAGTCCCAAATCTATGTTAAATTTGTCAGGAGGTCAGAGGTGTGACAAGCCTCCTAAGTTCCGTCACACGTCATGTTGTCGGACAGGGCCCTCAATGAAACAGCTGACGCGGAAGGCATGCCTCCTCTGTCTGGGATCTTGAGACAGCTTGCTTGTTCCCTCTGTCCACTGGCAAGAACTCACCGAGGATCTGCTCTGGGTCACACTCTGTGCTTGGCCCCTTGGCACACAGATGACCAAGGACAGGCCCTGCCCTTGAGAGACTCAAACATCACAGAATCCAGAAAACCACAACTGCCCCAGTGGGATTCAGTATTGTGTCAGAGGTAAGCACAGGACACTCTGAGACCATTAAGGAGGGTACCTGTCCCAGCCTGAGAGGATCGCACAAGGCCTCGGGGCGGGGGGGGGGGGGGGGGGGGGAGGATGAGTTTGAAGAATGAGCAGTGAGCGAGCCAGACTGTCCGGGTGGTCTAGGACACTTCCAGAAGGAAGAATGGGTATAGAGAGCACGTAGAGTCATACCCGGCATTTGTGCTAAGCACTTTGTAGTTTGGAGTCTCCTTCAGTCCTCACAAAGGCACTACGCAGTCAGCTCTATTACAAGGCAGGACTATCATTACCCCTATCATACAAATGAGGAAACTGAGGCACTGGAAGGTTAAATAGCATGCACACGGTAACCCAGCTTCTAAGTGAAAAAGTCAGGATTCAGTACAAAGTCTATGTAAATGTATTGCTTTCCAAAAGACATGGATTGTTGGGAGAAGTCAGAGCCAGAGAGGAAAGCCATGCCATGTGGTGGTCAAGGCTCAGGCAGACCTACGGATGGGCATGTTCTTGGAATCCATGACACAATGTATGTGGAGCTCTCAGCACAGGACCCAACATGTCATAAGTGCTCCATAAACTTTATCAATGAGGAAAAATAGAAGTGTTTGTGGGATGATGGAGCCAGATGGAGTCAGATGCCTCCGCAACTCACAGAGGGTGTCAGGGGTCATGCAAGGTCTAGACATTACCCTGAAGGCAGCAAGGATTCATCCTGGCTGAGGAAGTGACATGCTTAAGGTCTGGGCATAGAAAGGTGACCAAATAAGAGGCAGATTTGCAAGAGAGGAAGCAGA
Organism: Puma concolor; assembly: GCF_028749965.1. Lineage (NCBI taxonomy): Eukaryota > Metazoa > Chordata > Mammalia > Carnivora > Felidae > Puma > Puma concolor. The sequence continues at coordinate 122,868,319 of NC_141669.1, read as the reverse complement.
AACTGAAGGATCTTGGAGGTTGTTTCGCCCCAGAGGAGAAACACTAGAACCGGCTGACACAGAGCAGGGAGGGCAGGAGATGGTTTTCGAAGGATATTTAGGTGGGAAAACAGACTTAGCAAGAGATGAAAAGAAGTAAGAAGTGACTATTAGGGGGTACACGTGAGGATGTCCAACAGATCTTTAAAAACAGGCAGAACTGGGGGCACCGGGGTGGCTCAGTGGGTTGAGCATCTGACTTCAGCTCAGGGCATGATCTCGTGGCTAATGAGTCCGAGCTCCGCGTGGGGCTCTGTGCTGGCAGCTCAGAGCCTGAAGCCTGCTTCGGATTCTGTGTCTCCCTCTCTCTGTCCCTCCCCTACTCATTCTCTGTCTCAAAACTTAATAAACATTAAAAAAAAAATTTTTTTTTAAGAAAGAAACAGGCAGAACCGAACCCAACTGATTGGCATGGAACAAAATGAAAGTGTCTATTCCTACATGGCTCCAATAGCCATTCAGGCCAACCCAGACTCCCACCCACAGAGCACAAAATGAGGCCTCCAACATATCCATGCTCTCTTTGCCGTTCTCAGTCCTGGCTTGCTTGTCCTGATGAGCTCTGCAAGCCACAGTGCAACCTGCCTTCAATTCTGCCAAATTCTGGTCACTTGATATGCACCCCATCTCTCAGCCACAGGCCTTCCTTCCTCTCTGTCTAACCTCCAGATTCTCTCTCTGGCCTCCCTGCTTCAGGACTCCCCAGAAAAAGTCTCACAGCCTTCCAACCCAGCACCAAGCACCTATGGTCAGTGCCTATGGGAGTCTTAACCTGTACTTCAATAGGAATGTGAAGAAGAATGGAGTAAGATGGAATGGAGTGGGGCGTGAGGCCAGCAGAGTGTGATTCCTTATGTGGAGTCAACAAGCCCCAAAATGTCCCATCCATGCCCACAGTGTGGTCCTGTGCCCCGTCTTCCATGATGCCAATCTCTTCAATCTCTTGAGATGAACTTGAGCTTTATTCTTCCTGGACTCAGATTTGGAGATTGTGGTTTCTGGAGGGAAGATGTGAACAGAGGAAAAGTGAACTGCTCTTGGCCAATCGGTCCACCTGCTGCCTTTGCTGGGAACAAGGGAGGCTGGAGCTACCAGGAGTGTGAGCCCTCCCCCTGCTCAAATCTCATGCCCACCTCATGTTCTCAGGCATTCTCTCCTCCTCCTCTCCTAAAAATGCACAAACATGTCTATTTATGGACATGTCACAACTCCAGGAGGACTCCACAGGGACCACCTTCCTGTAATGGACAAGACGTGACTATTCGTGTACTCATGTCAGTGAACCTGAGACGTGGTTGCAAACACAGTCAACATCCAACGAACAGAGGAATGAATGAGTTCCCATTCCGTGTGTGACATTCAGACTTTTCGGCTATTGAATTAGGCTCTTCTCAAGAGGTAATAAGTGCTCCAGTCTCGGAAACATCCAAATAGATATAAAAGATGGATAAGCAAAGCTGAGGCAGAGGGGACAAGCCATAGCTGAGCCATTCCAACTCTATAAACATGTCTTTCTGTGACCTGTCTGAGGTCAAAAGGCTAGAAAATGGTCCCCTGGTTTCCTCCCCAGGCCCAGCACCCTGGTGTCTTGGTGGCAGATTACTGCCAGGATATAGGCACTTATTGGCCACCCCCTCCCGCAAAGACAGCTATGCACAGCCAGTGCCCTGCAGCACAGAAATATAGGCATATTTCCTACTACCCTGCATAACTGATAACCATTCTGCTTTGGAATTTCATTCACCAGTATTAACTCCAGGGGAGCCCTCTGCTGCTTTTGTTCCAGAAATACTATAAATTATTGCAGGTTGGTGAAGGAATGGGAACTGGCCAAAGTGAACTGACTAATAAACTACTCCTTATTCTTTCCATATGAAAAGAAAAAGAAAAAGAAAACAAAGAAAAAGAGCAATTAGGCACAAGGAACCTGGGCCCACCAGCCCAGACACTGCTGGGCTGGCCCACAGACGGGTCCAGCTAGCACTCTATTAGACATCTGGCACACAGACACATTTGTTTCAGGAACAAAGCACCTGGCATTGCCTGCCCACAACCGTGGTTCCCTTTCCACCCACAGCCAAGGCTGAGCATGCTTTGCGCCCCCATGGAGCTCTCAGCCCCAAACTGCTGAATCATTTTTGAATTTTTATAGTAATGGGCTGTCAGTGGGGTCATCTTTCCAACTATCTGTTCCAGCAGCAGCTTTGCAAGAGGAGATTTGATCATTCCTGGCAGCAAAGCTGGTGCTCCAAGCAAGGCATGAAATGACAAACAGGCACATTTGCAGCAAAGACTCCCGGGTGGATTTACCGGCAACGATGAGGCTCAGGCACATCCCTCGGTACAAATCTCATCTTCCTTTAGCCCCACAGGAAGTAGCACCACTAAAATCAGGAGGCTCATTAGAGGGGAAGTTAGAGGGGACATGAGTGGGACCATGTCAGCTCTCAGCGGTAATCAAGCTGACGCCTGTTGACTGGGACAGAAGCTCTGTGAAGCACCACACAGAGGTGTTTATGACCACTGAGAGGGGCACCCTGCAATGGTGTGTGCAGGGACTGGGCAGGGAGGGTCCAGAGCAAAGATGGTGGGAACAATTAGCTGGGTTGGCGACCCTCAGCAATGAAGCCAAGTGTCCTAGGTGTTCTGTGCAAGCTAATGGATTGATAAGAAACCCACTTCTTGAGCTGGAATCAGCAGCAAACCTCTCAAACAGAAGGAATATTCATGGTCGAACAAGAGCAAACAGGAAATCTATGAAGCATTGCCAAGAATCAAGCCCAGCAAATGACACGAGGTATAGACTCATAGACACTCCCGAGGATGGAGGACTCGCAGAGGCTGAGTAGCTGAGGCCAGTCATGTGACTGAAGTTCATAGAGACACTCAGATCCAGCAAGGAATTAGAATGCAGAAGAGAAACTGAGGCAGGTGTCCAGGGATGAGGGAAGACTGCAACTCAGGAGATGACCACAGCTCAGGAGTATCTGGCATAAATAATTAACAATGTTGCTCGAGTCAGAATCTGTCATGTATTATATTTCTGTTTACATTTTTACTAAGATACACATGAAGATGGGGCACCTGGGTGGCTCAGTCAGTTAAGCATCTGACTTCGGCTCAGGTCATGATCTCACGGTTTATGGGTGTGAGCCCTGCATCGGGCTCTGTGATGACAGCTCAGAGCCTAGAGCCTGTTTCAGATTCTGTGTCTCCCTCTCTCTGTGTCCCTCCCCTTCTCATGCTCTGTCTGTCTGTCTCTCTCTCTCTCAAAAATAAATAAACATTAAAAAAAAAAAAAAGATACACATGAAGGGCACAAGTCTTAAGGGTCAGTGAGTTTTCCCCGATGGGTACATACACATAACACCACTCAGATCAAAATATATAGTACATTTCTAGATGTAGTACACTACCCCAGAAGGTTTCTCGTGCTCATTCCCTATCACAAAGGAACCACTATACTGACTTCTACACCATAGATTAATATTCCCTCCTCCTTTTGAACATAATACAAATATGTTCAAAATTACTTTTTGGTATGTACTTTTGGTACTAGCTTTTCTCATCAACATAACAATCCAGTCATTGTGTGTAATGGTAATTCATTCTTTTTCATTGCTGTGTAGTATCCCAATGCATGAATACTCTACGGTCTATATATCCATTCAATGTTGGCAGACACTGTGTGTTTTTCTGTTTTCTGGCTGTTGTGAATAACGCTGTACGAACATACGCCCATTTGTCTTAGCCATTGGTGTATAGGGGGCATATGCACTCACGTCTCTGACATCTGTATCCAGGACTGGAATTGCTGCCTCATGAGGCAGCCTATGTTTAGTCTTGCTGTTGTCCTTTATATATCTTTGTGGCCATGTCTACACAACATAACTGTGCCCTCTGCTATGTATTCTCCATGGATTGACCCTTTTATCATTCTGTAATGTTCCTCTCTGTCTCTGGTAATTTTCTTCATTCTGCAGTCTACTTTATCTATATTATTAATATAGCACTACTCAACCTGGAAAAAAAAAACAAATTTTCAATGGTGACAATTATTAGGAAAAGGCACATTGTGGGGGAGATACATGATGATAAAGCTTTTCAAATGACAGTTTTGTAAAAGTATCTACTGAAAAATGTACATACATGTCCACTGACCCGGTGATTTTAATTACAGCAATCTATCCCTCAAAAAAAAAAAATAATTAGACACGTGCAAAAAAAAAAAAAGCTGAATGTACAGGATGCTGATTGCAGCATTGTTCATAACAGTAAAAAAAAAAAATAGAAACAACCTAAATGGCTATCAATAGGGAAATGGCTCAACAGACTATGTCGTGTTCATATTATGGAGAGGCTATGCAGCCAGTAAAAGAATGAGGCCAGTCTCTGTACATGACCATGAACAGCTGTCCAAGAACTTTAGAGAAAGTAAAGGTGGAAGAATGATAAGCATGGTGTGATACAATTTATATTTTTAAGCCACAAAACAGTAGTGCACTTCCAATCTTACCCATGTGTTTGTGTGTACAATGACCGCATACAGAAGCCTTGAAAGATGAATACCAGAGTTGCAGCAGAAATTGGAGTGAGGGTCCTGAGATTAGGATAGAAGATCAAAGAGAACTTTACCCTAACCTACACTGTTTTATTTTTACAGGGAGAAGGGTTTTTATGCATCACTGTGTAACTAAAAATTAATAAATGTTAGTAATGTTGGTATTGTAATAGTGTTGTGTGGTGACAGATAGTATCTATACTTGTGGTGAGACTAGTTTTAAGCATATAGTTGTGGAATCACTATGTTATACACCAGAAACTAATGTAACTTGTGTGTCAACTACACTTCAATTAAAAAAAAAAAATAGTTACGGGGGTGCCTGGGTGGCTTAGTTGGTTAGGCGTCCGACTTTGGCTCAGGTCATGATCTCACAGTTGGTGGGTTCAAGACTCGTGTCAGGCTCTGAGCTGAGGACAGGCCGAGCACAGAGCCTGAAGCCTCCTTTGGATTCTGGGTCTCCCTCTCTCTCTGCCCCTTCCCCACTTCCGCTCTCTTAAAAATAAGTAAAAATGTGAAAAAAAAAATTTTTAAGTGCCAATGTTGATTTCTTATTTTGACAAATATACCATGGTAATATAAGGCGTTAACCTTAGGACAAACTGGGTGACAAATATATAGGTGGTCTCTGTATTATCCTCACAACTTTTCTGTAAAACCCAAAATGATTCCAAAATAAAAAGTATATTTAAGGGGCGCCTGGGTGGCGCAGTCAGTTAAGCGTCCGACTTCAGCTAGGTCACGATCTCGCGGTCTGTGAGTTCGAGCCCCGCATCGGGCTCTGGGCAGATGGCTCAGAGCCTGGAGCCTGTTTCCGAATCTGTGTCTCCCTCTCTCTCTGCCCCTCGCCCGTTCATGCTCTGTCTCTCTCTGTCCCCAAAATAAATAAACGTTGAAAAAAAAAAAAGTTTAAAAAAAAAGTATATTTAAGAAAACTTCCAAAGATAATTGACTGAAATGCCAGAAAAGAAAGCACAAATAAATTGTAAGATATTTATATTATGGGTTATTATGTAGCCACAAAATATAAATCAATAGCATGATATTCTGCCATGAAATTATCCCCAAGATATATAATCAAGAAAAAAAGTCAAGTATAATAACAATGCCTATGGTACAACCTCAATCATGTGCACAATTAGAGGCTATGAACACGCCCAGTATATACATCAATAGAAAAAGGCAAAGAGTCCATAATCTAAATCAGGAGTTGGCAAAATTCTGTAAGGACCAGATAGCGAATATGTTCAGCTTTGTAGACCATCCGGTCTTTGTCACAACTATTCAACTTCACCGTTGCAGCATGAAAGTTGCTATAAACAATATATAACTGGAAGGATGTGGCTGTTTTCCAATAAAACTTTATTCACACACAAAAAATTTGCAGGATAGATTTGGCCCATGGGTTGTAGTTTGCCAACCCTTGTCCTTCTTACTCTGTTAGCAGAGTGAAAAGTGAATTGTTTATTGCTAAAATCATTTACCAAAAAAAAAAAACAAAACCTTTCAATGCATTATTTTTATTCAAAATAATATTAATAAATGGAGTGTCCTAATCCAGCACCCAGCATAAGGCAGTGTTCAATAAATTTTGTGCCTTATCCCCTTTTCCACCAGTATCCTGCAGCTAAAATCCCAGAATGCCTTCATGGTTAGCCTGCCAAGTTGTTACAATTACTTGACCCACACAACCCAGGGCGCCATTCAGTTTTGAGATTATGAACCAGGTGCCCAGGGAGGAAACAAGAATACAGCAGGTGCCACAGCTCAGCACCGAAGTGAGCTCTGGCTCCCTTATCTGCTTCCCCTCCCACCAAGGCTTCATGGGAGGCTCCATGGGAGGCTCAGCCAGGTACAAGAATCTTCCAGAAATCTCTATGCCCTCTCAGAGAGAACGGCAGAGGACTGTGCTAATTGGCAACCAGGCTGAGTGACAGTTATATTTGGGAATGATTTGCAAATCGCATTCTCCTAGAGCTTATTAGGGGACTCATTAACAGTACAACAGTACATTACTTTCTGAAATTCTGATCTAGGCAGAAAATTAAAATTATTTGTTAAATGACCTAATAAAATTGAATAAAATGTGCTGAGAGAATGAAAACCGCAATAGATCATCCTGCAGATTTCGGCTAAAAATAATATCTATTCCCTGTCATTGAGAGGCAACATTGTGCCCTTCGTGCAGCCCTGGGAGGACCTGGTGCAGGACTCAGAGCCTTGATGATCCCACTTGCAGAATGACTCATCAGGCAAGGAAGACCAGACTGGGTGCCAGCAGGAGGTTCATAACGTGAAGTGCGAATCCAGGCCGAAGGCCCTATTCGGCCTCCCACATATCCACCCCCTTACATGCACCTACTTGGGCCTCCCCCTTCATCTGTTGCTTCAACTACCTCGGCCACCACCTAACTGATCTTTTTGTCCTCTAACTACCTACTCCAACGTGGTCTCCACAATTTCCGCCAGAATGCCCCTTCCAAAATGCAAGTCTGATATTGTCACACCCCTTAGAACATTTTCAGAAGCATCCACTTACTCAAAGAGGCAAACTCGATAGCAGAATTTCTCAAAGTGCGGCCCCTAGGCCAGCAGTATCACCCAGGCACATGTCAGAAATGCAAGTTTCCACAAAAGCAAAAATGAACTACTGGGACCTCATCAAGATAAAAAGCTTCTGCACAGCGAAGGAAACAATCAGCAAAACTAAAAGGCGACCGACAGAATGGGAAAAGATATTTGCAAATGACATATCAGATAAAGGGTTAGTATCCAAAATCTATAAAGAACTTATCAAGCTCAACATCCAAAAAACAAATAACCCAGTGAAGAAATGGGCAAAAGACATGAAGAGACACTTCTCCAAAGAAGACATCCAGATGGCCAACCGACGCATGAAAAAATGCTCCACATCACTCATCATCAGGGAAATACAAATCAAACCCACAATGAGATACCACCTCACACTGTCAGAATGCTAACATTAACAACTTGGGCAACAACAGATGTTGATGAGGATGTGGAGAAAGAGGATCTCTTTTGTGCTACTGGTGGGAATGCAAGCTGGTGCAACCACTCCGGAAAACAGTACGGAGGTTCCTCAAAAAGTTGAAAATAGAACTACCCTATGACCCAGCAATTGCACAACTAGGTATTTATCCAAGGGATACAGGTGTGCTGTTTCGAAGGGGTGCATGCACCCCCATGTTTATAGCAGCACTATCAACAATAGCCAAAGTATGGAAAGAGCCCAAATGTCCATCAATGGATGAATGGATAAAGAAGATGTGGTATATATATATATATATATATATATATATATATATATACAATGGAGTATTACCTGGCAATCAAAAAGAATGAAATCTTTCCATTTGCAACTATGTGGATGGAACTAGAGGGTATTATGCTAAGTGAAATCAGTCAGTCAAAGAAAGACAAATATCATATGACTTCACTCATATGAGGACTTTAAGATACAGAACAGATGAACATAAAGGAAGGGAAGCAAAAATAATATGAAAACAGGGAGGGGAACAAAACATATGAGACTCTTAAATATGGAAAACAAACAGAGGGTTACTAGAGGGGTGTGGGGGGGGGGATGGGCTAAATGGGTAAGGGGAATTAAGGAATCCACTCCTGAAATCATTGTTGTACTATATGCTAACTAACTTGGATGTAAATTTTTAAAAAATTAAATTTAAAATTTTTTAAATAAAAAAATAAAAGAAATGCAAGTTTCTAGGCTCCACCCAGACCTACAGAATCAGAAACTCTCGAGGACGGGCCCATCAATCTGCATGTTATCCTCTAGGTGATTCTGATGCACATTCAAGTTTGAGAACCACTGCTCTATAACCTGGCACAAAAGAAATGTGGCGCTAGTCTTGACCTTCCAGACACCCAATCCCACTCCCACCTCCCTGCCTTCCATCTGTACCCAACTACATAGCCCTCTGACTCATCCAAAAGAGACTGTGAGTTTGCACATGCCATTCCCTTTGCTGGGGAAGTCTCCCCCTTTTGCTTGGTGAGCACCACCGCCTTCAAAGATGCAGCATTAAAGCATCAATTTATTTCGCCAACCTTCTACTTTGCTTGCACCACCCTCCAAGTTAGTTACTCAGCTGACCTGAAGAGCAGCCATTCCTGAGATCCCCAGCAGGGCCATGTTCTTCTTCATCAGTCCCCGCTTGGCCTTCTGTTTCCCTTAATGTCTGTTTGGAGACCAGCTGCCCTGCTCAACTGTGAGGAATGGACGGGTGGGGTGAGGGAAGGGACAGGATCTTCTCAGGACCTCACGTGGAACTTAGGCGGGAGTTAGTGCTTAGAAAACAGTCACACGAAGGGGCTCCTGGGCGGCTCAGTCGGTTGAACATCAGACTCTTGACTTTGGCTTAGGTTGTGTTCCCAGGGTGGTGGGATCCAGCCCCACATCGGGTGCAGTGTGGAGCCCTGATGCATGGAGCTGCTTGAGATTTTCTTTCTCTCCCTCTGCTCCCTTCCCTACTTGCTCACTCTCTCTCTCTCTTAAAACACACACACACACACACACACACACACACACACACACACAGTTGCACAAAAAAAAATCTTATCAATTCGAGCATACGAGGAAAGCCTCAAAAAATCAGTCCAGTTCACGGACACATTTGGTCTCATGTGCTCCCAAGGAGAAAAAGATATTCAAAACAGCAAGCCCCCCTCTCCCCACCAACGGAGAGTAGCAGTTCTGCTTCACTCACTGCATGTAAATTATCAAGCTCACATGTGTTTGTAGCATAAGCTAACAGTTCACTTCGCTGGAAAAGATGTGGGTATGGAGGCGTCACCAAGTACCAGAGTCAGGGTTTGCAGCAGCCAGCAGAGGCCCGCATTTCAGCAGCCACCCCTTCTCGGGGTGTGAAGCACAGGTGATATACTTATCAACATAAGACACATCTGCACTCATTCAGATGAACAAGAATCAAAATCAACTCTAACAGGAAACTTCTAAACCCATTTAATTCTTTCATCTCTTTTGAAAACTAGCGGCTTTCTTGGAGAATATGCCTGGTTCATGAACCCCAAAAGTCTTTCCATCAGTACCCGTCCCAAATTCTCATTGGGGGGCCCCAAAAGATGACCTGGGAGAGGTCATGGGGACCTAAAACCACAGCCTGGGAGCTGAGGAAGAGGCTTTCGAAGCCACTCGAACTTCCCCTTGATGCCTGAAAGCTACCAGCCATATCCTCAACCAATCGTGGGCCAACAGCAGGAACAAGGCTCACCACCCTCCCAAAAGGTAACTCAAGATTTGGCTTTGTGTCCCGAATATTCTGGAATGTCACATATTTGAGCTCTGAGGAGAAACTTTAAATGTCATTTAACTCAGTGGTTATGGACACAGGTACCTGAGCTACTACTGTCTTTGGTCAAAAAGGCCCCCCCAAAATTAGATATTTGCAAAAAAAAAAAAAAAAAAGGTTAACCATGCTGTTATTTAATTACAGATTATATTTCTGGGGGAAAAACAATCTGTGAATATATAGTACCCACAAAAAGGAAAAGCTTATTGAAGCAGGTACACTGTTGAAAAGGTGATGAAATGTCTCTTTTTCAGAGATGAGTAAAATGAGGCCCAGAGACAGTAGGCGATTTGCACAAAGATTCACAGAGTAGTAGGAACTCAGGTCTCCTGTCTCCTAGCCCGGGGCTTTTCAACAGTACACCAGCTTTCATTCAAATATTAGCGAACCCGCAGAACAGTAGTTCTCAAAGTATGGTCCCTGGACCAGCAGTATCAACATCCCAAGGAGCCTGTTACAAATTCACATTTGGGGATCCATATCAGAGTTGCTAAACCAGAAACTCTGGGGTCATGGTCCAACAATTTGTGTTTTAACAAGTCTTCTAGATGCCTCTGATGCACTGAAGGGTTTGAAAACCACTGCCATAGGGAAATAATACTTTTACCACCTCATATTTTTCTCAATCCAGCTTGAACAGAGTACCTTGTCCCAGCATTAGATAAGGAAATCATACACCATAGTCTGCAAATCAGAAGCCATCTTGGAAACTTAGTCCAAACTGCCCCCTGCACTTAAGTCCCCTCTGTTGCATCCCTGATGGATGGCCATCCATCTTTGACTGGATGCCTCCAGGAATGGAAACTCACCACCCTCCAAGATGGCCTTGCTTTCATTGGAAAGCTCTGGGTTGAAGTTTCTTCCTTATGGGGGCACCTGGATGGCTCAGTGAGTTAAGCATCTGACTCTTCAGTTTGGCGTAAGTGGTGATCTCAGAGTTTGTGGGTTTGAGCCCCATGTCAGCTCCACAACGCAGAGCCTGCTTGGGATTCTCTCTCTCTCTCTCTGCTCCTCCTCCGCTTGTGCTTTCTCTCAAAATAATTTTTTTTTAAAAAAAGGGAACTTCTTCCTGATGGTCAACAAAGATCTGTCCCCTTAACCTCTATGACCCAGCAATAGCACTGCTGGGAATTTACCCAAGGGATACAGGAGTACTGATGCATAGGGGCACTCGTACCCCAATGTTTATAGCAGCACTCTCTCAACAATAGCCAAATTATGGGAAGAGCCTAAATGTCCATCAACTGATGAATGGATAAAGAAGTTGTGGTTTATATACACAATGGAATACTACTTGGCAATGAGAAATAATGAAATATGGCCTTTTGTAGCAACGTGGATAGAACTGGAGAGTGTTATGCTAAGTGAAATAAGCCATACAGAGAAAGACAGATACCTTATGTTTTCACTCTTATGTGGATCCTGAGAAACTTAACAGAAGACCATGGGGGAGGGGAAGGGGGAAAAATGTTACAGAGAGGGAAGGAGGCAAACCATAAGAGATTCTTAAAAACTGAAAGTAAACTGAAGGTTGATGGGGGGGTGGGAGGGAGGGGAAAGTGGGTGATGGGCGTTGAGGAGGGCACCTGTTGGGATGAGCACTAGGTGTTGTATGGAAACCAATTTGACAATAAATTTCATATTAAAAAAAAATGATTAGGAAGCAAAAGTTCCACGAGGTAAAGTGAATTGACAATAGCCATCATCAATGGCGCCTCCCCTCTCAGGAGATCCTTCCCTCGTCATGGTAAGACCACGTGCAGCCATTTCCTACCAGCAGCCTAAGTCCTTTAACTACCCCAGCAGGAGAACGCACCGCTTGATCTGTCTCTTCGCAGAAGCCCTGGCAACAGTGCTCATTAGTCACATGCTCATCCTGGAACCAATCGCTATGGCCAGGACAGTGTAATGCTTTGATTGGCTAGGCCAGGAAAATGTGATTGCCTGGTCCAGGGGGTGGGAAGCAGCTTCAGTTAAATTGAGGGAGTGGGGACGCCCGTGCTGCAGACACGGAAAAAATAATGATTCCCACTACCCTTGGGTTGTGGAGTAACGATCTGAACAGAAGGGATTCCCATAAACAGAGCAAATGTCTTCTTCTGCCGGGTTAAGCTCTTTCTATACACACTCTGCACTGAATTATTAAAATATAATAATAATAGTTAAGAATGAGCCAGAAAGGGGGGCGCCTGGGTGGCTCAGTCGGTTGGGCGTCCGACTTCAGCTCAGGTCATGATCTCACGGTCCATGAGTTCCAGCCCCACGTCGGGCTCTGTGCTGACAGCTCAGAGCCTGGAGCCTGTTTCGGATTCTGTGTCTCCCTCTCTCTGTGACCTCCCCCGTTCATGCTCTGTCTCTGTCTCAAAAATAAATAAACGTTAAAAAAAAAAATTTAAAAATAAATAAATGTTAAAAAAAAAAAAAAAAAAAAAAGAGCCAGGAAGGGATGGTCCTGAGCAGTGGGAAGTTCCAACCAGCAGAAATTTATTGTGAGTACCCACAACCCTGGTGCCAGGTGCAACAGTTGTTCTGTTCCCTTCACATAGGTGAGTTAGGACACACGTCGTATCCCAGGAAGGAGATCAACCTTTGAGGCCCTTCCTATTAATTCTTCCCATGTGTGTAATCACTCTTTGAAACCCATTCTTTTTAAATTTCTCAGATATGCTTCTCCAGGATGCTTCATTGGTTAGAGCTCATTGATGTCACTCGCTCCCAGAATGCTCAGCAGAGGCTCAGCTGTGGCCTCCAGCCCGGCTGGTACTTAACAGGAAATGTCAGTATTTCCCTTTACATCTCAACTGCGCAGCCTGAAATACATTTTACAGAAACTGCCAATCCCACCCCAGTACCAATTACTCATATCTAGTTACCATATATTTAAAAAGTAATTCACAACTTAGAACATTTAAAAGCGCACAATTCTTAGTATTATGAACACATTTTTACTAACTTTCCGACTATAAACAATCATGCTTAATCTAATCTTAAAATTCCTTCTGGGTTTAAATACAAAACAATTTTCTAATTCTGGATTCACTCTTAGGTTTTAAAAAACACTGGCATATTTGAGCTCTGGGTCTAGCATTTTGGAGCTTCGTACCAGATTGACAATAAAATCCTTACAGGAAACTTCTATTTAATCTTTCCTTTCACTGAAATAGGAAGAATTAAAATTAAGTTCCTACTTAAAATGTAGACAAGAGAAGGCATTGAATACCTTCTGCTTACTCCCTCTTAACTCCCTTGTCTCAGAATTTTTTGGACAAGTTTAGAGAAGAGGAAACAAAGGACAATGAACCATATTCATTCATTCATTTATTCGATCATTCAACAGATTTTTTTTTTTTTTTTTTTTTTTTTTTTGCTGGCCACCATGTATCAGGCACTGTGCTGAATGCTGAGTGCATGATAGTGAACAAGAGAGATTCCCTTCGCCCTCCTGAAGTTTATGGCCTAGTACAGGGGTCAACAAACAATAGCTTACAGGCCAAATCTGGCCAGCCACCTGTTTTCTTATAGCTCACAAGCTAGGAATTTTGCATTTGCTGATGCTCCTGGTCCAATGGCCTCACTTTAAAAAACATTGTTTAGAGGTGCCTGGGTGGCTCAGTTGGTTAAGCGTCCAACTCTTGATTTAGGCTCGGGTCATGATCTCATGGTCTGTGAGTTCGAGCCTTATGTTGGGCCCTGTGCTGCTGATGCAGAGCCTGCTTGGGATTCTCTCTGTCCCTCCCTCTCTGCCCCTCCCCCATTTATGAGCACTCTCTCTTTCAAAATAAATAAATAAAACTTTTTTAAAAACACTATTTAAGACAATGTAGTCAAGAATATGGAGAGGGCACATTATGATTTCCTTGTAGAGAGATGATGGTGATAACAATGATGATGATGATGACAGTGATATGCACAATGTTCTAGAACTTAAATTTTACACCATATGCATATTTTCTATCAAAACAGTTTCAAATTCATTCAGACATTGGGAAGATAGTATGCTTTCTGCATAACCACATGAAAAAAATTGATGTACTTAATTCTGTCACACGAGTCAGGAGCAATTTTACTGGTAGAAAATATGACTATATTATATGCATGCAGGTTTCTGCATGTCAAAAAATAACAATACATAAAACACTCCTTTTAAAAACCACATTTTAAAATTTCTCATTAATATTTATTGTTCATTCATTTTGGGCTCGGTTTAAAGAAGATTCGTGGGAGAAAAACTTAAAATTGAGGAAGTCCTATCCTGAGACCTTGATGTTATTGACGAGTTTGGTAAAGACCACTGAGACGTGATTTTAGTGTTGAAAGAATGTGAATAACTCAGGGTTCCCTGTGGGCATAGTTTGAGAACCACTGGTGCCGTGTGGCTTTGCTGGGTCAGTATTACAGGTTGAACTTGGTGAGACCTAGCACCTTGGCAATCCCTCCATGCAGAGAGCTGAAGCTGACTGTGTTGTTTGGCTGAAGTTCATAGACCCTTTCAGGCAGCGCTTTCTCCCTCCTTCTTTCTCCTAACTGACCCCAAAATCTTCCCCCCAGTACTAATCCCAAGATACTGCCTATTCCTTGTGATTTCTCCACATGCTGCCCACACCTTTGGAAAGAATTATTTTCTTAAACTCTCCTCAAATTACCCAGTTGGAGTGTGCCATTAGTTTCTCACAATGACCTGCCTGATTCTTTTTTTTTTTTTTTTAATGTTTATTTATTTTTGAGAGAGAGAGAGAGCACAAGTAGGGGAAGGGCAGAAAGAGAGGGAGATACAGAATCTGAAGCAGGCTCCAGGCTCTGAGCTGTCAGCATAGAACCCATCTCCAGGCTCAAACCCACAAAGCGTGAGATCATGACCTGGGCCAAAGTCGGAAGCTTAACTGACTGAGCCACCCAGGCACCCCTCTGCCTGATTCTTAACATGCAAGTTCCCAAAGTTTTTATCTACAGAATCCTAAGTGTCTCTGCAATCTTTTCCATGAGAGTACCAGGCCAACAGAAATACCTAATAATTATGTTTACTGAGTAGTTAGGTTTAAATAATTTAATAACTATTTGTATCCTAACATAACTACGTTAGTAGGTGATCTTTTTAATAATGCACATAAATTGAAAGAAAACATTTTTATTTCACTCTCAAATAACTACCATTACTTAGCAATGTTGAGCACTGCATGCCTTCTCAAACCTTGTAATTAGATTGGACACCACCACCCTCATTGTGTGCTCCACACTGATGTACCCACCAGACCTGATTCTTATCACAGCAATAACTGAAAACCCAGTTCTGCAAAGGTATGACATCATCAAAAGGAAGGTAGCACAATCTAATGTTGAAACTGTGACTCACCTCCAGCTGGTGGTTAGCACAATGTCCGGAGGAGGTGAAGTTTCCCTGAAAACATTAAAATATCCCGAGGCACCCCTCAGTTTGCTGTGGGGCTCTGTGGCACATTGGCACACAGTTTGGGAACCACAGACATCCTCACTCTCTTGAATTCGGGTATGCCTTTTTGAGCAGTAAAAAAAGAGTAAGAGCTGTGGCCAGCATGTTGGGAATGACCCTGGGGATGTATCTCAGCAGAGGGAAAAGGTGCAAACAGTTGATTGAGAGTAATCAGTATAAAGAGCTACCCCACGGCTGATGGACCCCATCCACTGAATTTGACTTCTCATACTCCTCCTGCATCTGACCATGGCTCCCAATCCTGGGAGTCACCCTCCCTCACGTTTGGGGCCAGGAAGGTCCTCTCTTCTATCTGCAAAGAAGTCATGGCTGTATCCATGTCCTTCCTCTCTATGCCTTCTGTCTGTGAGAAAAACCAAGCTACAATTTGGCTCTCCTATTCACTGTTCTGAACTTTATTTTCCTCCTGGTCTCTTATCTTCTCTGCTCAAAGCCAATGTCTATTTCCTCTTTGCAGCCAACATGGCCAAAGATGAAAGATTCTGTCATTATTTCCCCTACATAACAAATCACAAAGCTGCTTTATCCCATTCCTTGATTGCCTCTGTTTCAAGACTCATTGTTTCTAACTATCAGAGGCACATATGAATTTCCTCTTTATGCCTTTTCTCTTCCATTCCCTGCAAACACTTAGCCATTTATTCATTTTTATCAGCACAAACATCGGTAACACTTCGGAATAATCGGCTTCGCTATGATAGCTCATTTATTATTCATTGCAATAACCTTCAACTCACTCCACATCAATAAAGTGGAGAGGGAACCAGCTCAGCCTTCCCACGTGTGGGCTGGGTGTACGCTCTCAGGGCCGCCATGGGAAGCCCTCTGCCCACAGCACAGGCAGGATGCCCAGACCCTGGCTTGGGTCTTTTGGAAAGCAGCTGAAATCAATCGGGTGATGGGCAGGGGAGGGTGTTCATGGCACACCTCCCCATGGATTCCCTGCTGGTTCCACGAACACGAGGCAGAGAGGAGAGGGGACTTTTGAGTCAGAGAGCCTGAGTCTGAATCCCAGTTGTAGCCAGTCACCAGCATGTCAATAATGAGCAAGTGGCTTGTCCTCTCTGCGTTTTAGTTTCTTCCTCTGCAAAAATGAAGCAATTGCTACCTGCACCTTGTCAGCCTTTGTGAGCCTTGTTATAACCATTAAATGAACTGTGTGAACTGCATGATGTGGCACATAGTAGGTACGTTACTATCATTAGAGCCCCTGAGCCCACCCACACACTGAACCCAGCATGCAGGCTTCTAGTAACAGGTTCAGCTGGCAGTTACACACATGAACTTTCAAGACAGACATTGGTTTTATTGGGACATTTCCTCACTTCCTGGGTCAGTGACCTTGTACAAGTTGCTTAAACCTCTCAAAGCCGCTGTGAAAGGAGGCTGATAACAACTCTCCCCCAAAGCGTTGTTAGGATTAAATGTCTTAGTACCTCAGAAACATTAACGCATTGCCTGGGGCATGCTAAGTACAGAGCAAACACTCAAGGAGCTGCTTTTACAACCATTACTAATATTTGCCCAAATTCCAGGCCATGGCAATCTGGGAATAAAAATGGGTGACAATCTCACCACCTAGGATATTACACCAGTCATCTCAGCTACCTCCTGTCTCAGCTCTGTCTCTAGCTGCAGGGCGGGTCTGCTATAGAAACTTCCAAGGCTGGCAAACCACTGGCACTGACCTCTGCCCTCCACCTAGAAGCCACACTGTGCCACAGCCAATGTGTATGGAAGGTGCTCCACAGGGCTAAAGTCACCAGCATAGCACTTTTCCACACACAGGGAAGACTGCTGTACCCTGACCGCTGGCCACGGGCCAATACACAGGCCCCTGGGACACCCACCTCTTGCTCCCAGCATCTCCTGGGGTTTAGGTAAGGCTTCCCCTTCAGGGGGCCCCATGAAAGAAAAGCAAGGTTATACAGACAGAACATCTGAAGGGGTTTTTTTTGTGGGAAGCAGGAGTGACCTCTAGGATTTCTCAAAGTCCTGATGACATAGTCCCTGAGCAGCAGGACACAACACTGTGTTCACATACCAGCCTTGCCACTCCGGGGCTGTGTGCTCTTGGGCATGTTACTTGACCTCTCTGAGCTTTAATTTCCTCCTCCACAAAATGAGGCTCTATATAGAACCTACTTCACTGGATTACTATTAGGATAAAATAGACAATGCTCATGAAGAGATGGGCACAGTGCCCAGCACAGAGAATGCAGTTAATGAATGATTGCTACCTAGCTATACAAGCAAGAAATTGCTGCTTTGCCTCCCAGATACCCTCCACCACAAGAGGGCATCTTGAGTGGTCTGGGTGTTCTGGCTATTGGAAAAATCTCTCCTGAACCAACACTTAATCCACTTAGCCCCTGCCTCCTAAGTGACCATCTCAGGAGACTGATCCATGCGGGCCCCCCCATGTGCCCAAAAGGAAATGAACAAAAGGCAGGTGTATTCATCTGCTAGGGGTGCCATAGCAAAGTACCACAGACTGGGGGCTGGGGGGGTGGTGGCTTAGCAGGAGTCTGAGATCAAGGTGTGGGCAGGTCTGACTTCTGGTTGCTCTCTGGCTTGCAGGTGTTTCCATATGGCCTTCCCTCTGTGCTGGGTCCCAATTGCCTCTTCTTATAAGGACACCAGTCACTAGATGAGGACCCACCCTCAAGAAGCATTTTTAATATCATCACCCCTTTAAAGGCCCTTTACTCCAGACAGCCACATTCTGAGGTCCTGGGGGTCAAGAGTTCAGCATATAAATTTGCGGGGGCACAGAGTTCAGCCTCTAACAGAGGGCAAAGCACTTCACGGTGTGGAAACCCTGGAGACCTGGAGCTCTCTGGAGACCCTGTGAAATGTTGGCACGCCCGATTCTGTCACTTCTGTCACGTGAAGGCAGCACGTGTTCTCTTGCCCCAGGGATCTCACCTCCTCCACCCAGGCCCCAGGAAGGCCCCCACCCCCTGACAGCAGCCCCATTTGCCTTTCACTCAGCACTTTTCAGGCAGCACTCATGTCAGGAACAGCAGGAGAAACGCCAAAAGAGCATCACAGAAGGACGCAAGAAAAACTGTCATCCCCCACCTGGTGTGACGCTGGTCCACGTTCCTCGGTGCAGGTCCACCGGGGCAGACGGGGCTCCAGGAGCAGTGCACTTGGGATTGGAGAGTCTAAATGTAGGAGACCTCTCTGAGGATGCGCAGCAAGGCCCCATGGCCACCACTGTCCCAGGGGGCACGCTGTTCCCAGAGTGGTGAGGTCTGGGACAGAGTGTTTGAATAAAGGAGGTACCTCCACGAGTGAGGACAAGGCCCCACGACCACTACTATATGGGGGGACGGATGGGGAGGGGACAGCCACACAGTTCCCAGGGTGCTGCAGTGGGACAGACAGGCCTCTTAGGCCAGTGCTGATGCTCTCACGCTTCGGTGGGGGGCTAAGAAGTTGGATGTGATTGCAGTAGTGATTATAATTATGATGACTCTGGACAGAGAGCTGGAAAAGGATTTGATAATAAAGCGTTGATGAGGCCGAACAAGGAGTGAAGTCTCTGAGAGAGCCTTGGAGAGGGTGGGCAGAAGCACGGGGGGTTGGGGGCAGGGAGATGGAGTTAGCAGACCTGCTTCTTGCCCAAGGACATCTCTCCTGCAGAGCAAGCCCTTCAAAGAACAGAGACAGGCGCACTCACCAGAGACGTAGCCGGCAGCCACACAGTGCCCCCTGACAAGAAGCGGATGCTCAGTCTGGTTCCGTGTGCCCGACTGTCAGCCTCGCATCAGGGCCTCAGGCTAGCCAACTGGAGGGGAAAGAGGAAAACACTGATAACATATTTACTGGAGCAGGCACCATTGTGCCTTCACACACTCCGGCCCTGTGTGATCCTCATAACAGCCTAGGTATGAGCTCACTTTACAAGTGGGAAACTAAAGCACAGCGAGGTTCAGTCACTTGCCTAATGCTATATGGCTTGTAAGAGACAGTGCTGGGATTTGAACCTGGGAAGCAGGGCTTGAAGGCCCACAGTCTTAAGCTGTATCGCCTTGCCAGACAGAGAATTAAGAGTGAGTCAGCAATCACGGCATGTGGAAGTCAGGAAACTAATATCAGACCCCATGCTCAGTGAGACACCCACAAGGCCTCCAGGGCCACAAGGAGCGGCCTGAGGCAGGCCTTCAAATTGCCAGAGGCAGTAGCTCCTGGAGAAGAGAGGCTCAAGAAGCTTGGAGGTTGAGCTAGTGAGGGCCTCAGGGAAGCCCCTCAGTCCCTCTGGCCCTTCAGCTTCCATCTTCAAGTATATCCCCCTCCCTCCACTCTGCTGCAGCCCTGGCTCAGCCAGTCCTGAGAGGTCAGTAGGAAATAGGCAAGTAGACAAGGCAGGGATCAGCATACCAAGGAAAGGGAACAGCATGTGCAAAGTCTCATCATAAAATGTGGGGTGAAAGCAGCAAGGGGGCTGATTTTGACAAAAGAGACTAATTCACCCAGGGCCCCAAGTGCCAGACTGGTCAGCTCAGACTCTGCCCTATGGTGACTGGGAGGGAGCCTGGAAGCTTAGAAGCAGGGAAAAGATATCATCCTCAGATTTGATTCATTTAGCAAAGTCATAGTAAGAATTATGCACCTGGTGGTGTTCTAAGCACGTAACAGATGTTAACTGACTTGTCACTGCAACAATCCTATGAGGTAGGTCCAGCTGGTGGATGAGGAAACTGAGGCTCAGAGAGGGTAAGTGGCTTACCCAAGCTTGCACAGTTCCTAATCCTGGCAGATACAGGATTTAAATGCAGACAGTCTGTCTCTGGAGTCCCCATTCTCAACCACTACACTTTGCTTACTTCTCTACCCACTCATATTTTGGAGAGGTCACTTTAGCCAAAGTAGGGAGGAACAGGAAGGCAAAAATTGAGGCAGGGATGAGCACAGCAGGAGACTGGTGAGGAGGCTGTCTTACTGGTCCTGGAGAGAGGTGTAGACGGCCTGAGCTAGGCAGGGATGTGAGGGCAAGAACTCCAGGTGTGGAACACATCAACCTTGTAGACAAGGGAGAGGCCCCGGACGATGGCTCAGACAGGGAAAGCAGGCTGGAAGCCAGCCTTAGGGAGATGCAGCTTGGTAGGGGGTGTGGGGGGAGGGGCGAATGGAGGATGAGAGCAAAGTGGCTGGGAGAGAGCCAGGGCAAGGGCTTCAGAGCAAAAGAGCATCTTGCATAGAATGGGAGAGCCTGGTTCGCAAGTGGCAGTGGGAAATGAGGACATCATTGCTGCTGCCTCCCTGTGACTGTGGAAAGCATGGGATGTGGGGGGAAGAGCACCCTCAGCTCAAGCTGAGCAGTAGGGCTGCAGCGCCCAGAAAGGGGGGTAGCCAGAGCCTCGAAGGGGAAGGGCTGCCGGGCCAGAGCCAGACGGAGCATCCTGCAAAGCAGAGAGGAAGCATTGGAAAGGGAAGAAAGAGAGCTGCTAGTGGGTCAGGGTAATGCACAGGAGGGCGGGGGGGGGGGGGGGGGGGGGGGGGGCGGTGGGAATGCAAATACCCATCACCCCTCACCCCTCACTCAACCCATTACTGAGGTCCTGGCCCAGTGGCCCAGTGCCAGGCAAGGGCTATGGACACAAGTGACAAAAAGCAGAAGGGCCCTTAAAGCTTTCCTAGTCAACACTGCTCTCTGTATACACTGGGACTTCAGCTCTCACCTCTGCATACAAAGGGATGCTTATTTCAAACACATAATTCTCCCCAAAGGCTTTTTTTAAGGCTGCAGGAGATTCAAAATGCCCCCAGAAATAGCCCTCACCTAATGAAGGCCTGGGAGCTGGTATATAAAATAGCCCAGCTCCCTCCCGCCTCAGGTGAGATAGCTCTGGGGTGTGTATTCCCCCAACCCACCCACCAGGTTTGTCTCTCAGCAGAACTAGGTCCCCGCTGCTCTGTGGGTAGCCTGCTTGATAACCACACACCTTACTGACTTCGTTTCTTCTATCTTCCTTTCCCATCTTTACTGGGGCTTCCTGGGGCCACCTCCCAAATAAACCACTTGCACTCAAATCTTTGTCTCTGCCCTGTTTCTGAGGGTATCTAGACAAGAACACTAAGGCCCAGAGAGGGAAGGAGATCTGCTTTTAGTCACATAGCTTCTCAGTGCTGAGCCACAACCCACACACAGGTCTCCTAGCTCCAAATCCATGAAGGCAGAGATTAAAAGAACAGAACAAATACAAAGATCTGAGTTCAATCACCTGTGTGGATTACATGATTTTCTATTCTCTGCCTTCCTGTAAGAGAATTAAATATCCCCCCCCCAATTCATTAAACAGCACCCCCCTGTGGGAGGACTAAACTTCCTTGCCCCATTGAAAGAAGGCTTGGCCATGTGACCTTCTTTAGCCAATGAAATGTGAGAAGTGATGTATCCCAATTCTGAGCAGAAGCTTTAACAGCCCTGGCTGGCTCCACCAATTTTCTTACTCTTGCTTCCTTCTACCGCAATCATAGCACATCCCAAATAGGAGCTACTCTTTCAGCCTGGATCCTGGAATAAAGACGGATAGAGTAGGGCACGTGATCCATGAGTGGCATAAGATAGGAGTAAAAAAAAAAAATCCCATTATTTTAAACCACTGAGATTTCAGGTTCATTTGTTACACAACATAACAAAAGCTAACTAACACACTCAGCAGATACTGGCTACATTACCTAAAGCCTCTGCGAGCCTTAGTTCCTTCTATTATAAAAAATAGACAAATAATAGGATCTGCTTAAAAGGATTTTTGTAGGAATTACATGAGCTGATGCATGAGAAAACTTAGCACAGTGTCTGGCAGAGAGTAAGCACCCAATAAATGTTAGCTGTTATTATTATGTTTTTCTCTACCCCACAAAGAAGAGACTTCCTCAGAAAGTGAGTTCTCCAGAGAAAATGTACTGCTCCCACACGGCTCCCCCACCGCAGCTTGTTTGTTAAAGGTACTGATTACTCTCCCCTCCTAGTGGCCCTGCCCAGAAGTATGTTGCCCCCACCACAACATCGAGAGAAGTGCCAAGCGACGTGCCCACGTCCCAGCAGGTCTGCATGCAGGAAACCCATAGCAGTTAATGAATCCCCATGGAGAGGTCCAGATAAGCCCTGGTTTAATACCCCGAAATGGCAGGGAGTCATTTATCCATACGCTACAGTCTCTCCTTGTTGCTTGTGCATTACGAGTTATTTATGAGGCAATTTGCACAGTTTCACACTGGCTGGCCATTATGCTGCTGTCTGCTAACCACTAGGAGGGTTGCTGAACCCAGAGACAAAATGGTCCTCCGACTGCCTAGGCTTTGCCCAGGACAATGAGCCAGCGGTTCTCCCCCAGTGCAGCACATGCGCTCTTTGGGAAAGAGAGCAGGACACAAAGCTGGGTGAAGAGAATGCCTCCTCCCTCTCCAGCCCAACAACTCAGAATGCTCCTCGGGGCTTGTGAGAAAGGCCAGAGGGAGAAAAGGCCCCCGAGAAAGCCACTGGGTACAGAGAGAGGTCATCTTAATATGCCCCATGGAAGGGAGGTGTGCAGGATGTCCTAGCAGAGACCCTTCCCTCCAACTGTTGGGAGAAGAAAAAAGTGGGGAAGCATTTTGCACACGACTGGGCACATGGAAAACTTTCAGTAAATGTTACCCATTGTTACCATGGTTATGACCCGCATCCCAGCTGTTTCCCATCATCCTGGACGTCATCCCCTAGTATACGGGTCAGTTTGCTACAAGTTCATGGGTACAGAAGCTTTTGATTCAAGCTACATGGGCATCACCAACGGTACAGAAGACCTTACTACAAGCAAGCTAAGACCTGAAAGGTAGCTGAAGAGTTTACATGTTCACAGTGGCCCCAAGCCACACTATACATGCAATGCCATCTACTGCAGACAAGTTGTTATCTTTGTAGTTCAGTTTCATACCTTTGAAGTTCTAGAGTAAAATGACTTCTGTGTTCCAGTTGCTGCTGCAAATAATTCTGTCCCCAATCACTGCTGTGGCTCCATGCAACACAAGAGGTTGTGGAGGTGGGGTTCTGCAGTGAGACTCCACATCCCTATCAGCAGAAGGGGGTGTAGAGATCTCCAAATTTTAGGCAGAAGAAAGAATATATTTGAGCTGAATGTGGCCTGACTCCAACACCCTTTCTTCCATGGCTACTTCCTGTCCACCATTCTCAAAACAACCCACTTTCTGGCCACTTTAAGGACTGGTCCCTAGGGCTTTCCTTATTGATTATTTTATTCTACATTGCATAGCTCTTGGAAACTGCCTTGACTCTTCCCTCCTTGTCCCTTTTACCCCATAACATCTATGTCTGACTGTTCCCCGTTCAATTTTAGTAGACTAATTAATAATAATAGTTAAAAGCTCCTGAGTTTTTACCTTGTGCCAGGGGCCCTGTAAGTGTCTTCCATGGCTTCTCTCTTTTCATCTTCACCATCACCTACTAAATGAACATTTCTCATCTGGCAGATAAAGACTAGAGAGGTTAAGTAACTTGCCCAAGGTCACACAGCAAATAGGAAGAAGAACCTGAGGGCTGAACTCAGGCAGTCCGATTTCAGAGCCAGAGCCTATAGCAGAATCTGTAAGTGCCCCCACCATATCCCCTTGAGCCATACCATCTCAGGGCATGCCAACCAACTTCTATCTGTGCGGTCTTCCAACAAAGGGAATTAATAATGTCAGACCTCAACTAGCGACCGATGGGAATTCCTCTGCAAATACCCAGCTCCCTCATCCTTTGAGAAGATAACTTGGAAGTGTGTTACTGCTCTGACTCTCAGAGCTCCCAGTGAAATTAATCTTCATTTGCCCGTGGTGGCAATCTGCTTGAGAACACATCCTGTATACACTTCCTTCCCTCCCCCGTCTCACCTCTCGGTGTTTCTTATGGTGTTTCCTGGAATCCAGTCCCAAATAGGGCCCTTGCGTTCCAATCCGTGTCTCAGAGTCTGCTTCCAGGGAAACCCAAACTAAGACAATGATCTTTCCCTCAATCAACTCAATTCCTTTCCCTTTTCCTAGAACCAAAATGCTTTCCTCAGTGAAGCCACAACATTACTGAGCAGTTCTCAGGAATTCTATTTATCCATCTCCAAGTGTGCACCTGGATAAGGAGCAGCAGGTGAATAGAGGTGGCTTTACCTGCCCTGTGAAGGTGGAGTGACTGTTCCACATCTCACACAACCAAGATAACCAGTGCCACAACTAGAAAGGTTTTCAAGCATGCAGTCTGGCTCGCATGTGGTTCAAACTCATTCAAATGGACCCAAAACTAAAAGCAATTCTCATAATTATGACTCCCAAGTGCTCACTTTCCTGAAGCAGCTAATCTCTGTTTTGCTGACGCGCATCAACAAGAAGATGATGGGTTTGCTGACAATCCCAGTCACTAGAAAATGCAGGGGAAAATGAAGAGGACAGAATAGAATCTGATTAAATTGCAGAATTTCCACCAAGGAGGTGAAGCTGAGAGGAACACAATCTTCCCTTCCCACAGTGGAGACCAGCCCCAAAGATCACGGGTCTTCTTGGCAGGAGAAACACCCTGTCCCCAGCATGGCAACACTGCCCTTCATGACCCTTCCCACCTTGTGCCTGCCCTGAACCCAACAGCTTCTACTGTTACAGGCAGCCAAGCCCTGAGGAAGTTATGTCACATCTCTGAGCCTCAGTTTCCTTATCTGAGAAGTGGGAATAAGAGTACCTCCCTTATCCCTTCAACAACTTCTTGTTATATGTCTACTATGTGCTGGACACTTGTAAGGATCAGAGAGATCATGCCTGTATGCACATACTTGGCACAGAGTAAGCATTCAGTAATCTTTAACTAAAATCATCAATTACCATTGTTACTTTATTTGATCTGCAAAATGAAACTATATTGTGGCTGTTCTTATCTCCATTTTATAGATGAATAAACCAAGGCTAGGAGAAGATCAAGACCTGGCTAGGGTTGCACAGCCAGAATGGTACCCAAGATCTTCTGATTTTAAGATCAGGTATCTTTCCACCCCCTCAGTGTCTTGGGGTTCTTGGATTATAGAAAGAACACTCCCTAAGGGAGTAGAGTGTAAACCAGGGGTTGACAATCTGTAATGGTCCAGATAGCAAATACTCCAGGCTCTATGAGTCATATGGTCGCAGTTGTACCCACTTATCTCTGCTGCTGTAGCACACGGGCAGCCATAACATAGCATAATGGACAGGCATGGCTGTGTTCCAATAACACAGAATCTTACCTGTAGTTTGTCAACCTCTAGTGTGGGTGAAAAAACCTGAGCTTTGGAACCGGGCAATCCCAGGTTCAAATCCCAGCTCAGACAATATTAATTACATCCTCAGGCCATCTAAACTTCCTAAGCCTCAGTTAGTCAGGCTTAATTAGTCATCCAAAGGGAAATCATACTGATTTTGTAGGCTTTGTCAGGTGTTCAGGATAGGGTTTTGGTGCTTAAACTCTACCACTCATTCTTCTTCTCCCTCTAGGTTTCTGCTGAGAAACCAGTCACTTGAGAATCCACAAACCGATAAGACACAGAATCCTGGCTGCGTGAATAGGCAGGCATATGTACAATGACTGAGTGCAAAGGTCTCTAGGAAAGGCAGTACGGAAGAGCACAGACAAGTCAAGTCCGGAGTCCGAGGGAGGCCCCCTACCTCCTGCCCCCAGATTTGTATCTTGGGATGAGCATGCTACCCCACGGAACAAAAGATATGACCAGGTCTTCAGAACAGACCCCACCAGCCATGTGGGCCTTGATAGCCAGTCCCTACCTCCCAGTGGCAGGCAGAACAGACACCTGGCTCACTGGCATGCAGTAACCTCACTCACTAGCAAGATGTAGCCCAGTGAATATTAAGCTCTGGCCAGTTGTGTCCCCAAAGCAGTAAATGGGTTCACAGAAGCCTGGAAGCCTGTGTCCAGGGGGCAGTGTGGGTCATTCCTTCCTCAAGGCTTGGTTGTGAGGACCGGCTGTGGCACCTGGCACTGAATAGATACCTGGGGGTGAGTGTCCCTGGAAGCAGAGCCTATGACAAGGATTCAGACAAATGGGAGGCATTGAGGGGATGTGCTCAGGGGAAGCCTGTAAGGCAGGAGGGACGGAGAAGACCCCAGTAAGGATGGGGTTTGGGGTCAAGTCTAGCACTGCCCTGATCCATGGGGGACTCTGAAGCATAAATAACACCACAGTGTTGACCTGTCTTGTTGGAATTTTGTACACCTAGGACATTTTAGAACCAGAGTTCTCACCAAATAGGAGCTCTCTTCTCTTCCTCCCCACCTTCCTGCAACAGGTCCCCCAGGAAATGACAACAGGATGACCTTTATCTTAAACAGAAGAGAAGATTCCCCAAATATGGTTTTATCTTCACCCATGCATCTCTGGTCTCCAGTCTGACTAGAGTTTGAAGAGGGAACATCAAAGTCTAGGCCTTCACAGATGGAAATGCACCTCATCCTACCCCTACCCCCAAACCCTCATGCCCCCCTCATCAAGGAGCCAATGGACTGTTTTGTCAACCTGAGGAAGTGTTGTCAGGTTAACCAAGAGCTAGAGAGGATGTGTTTTGCAACCAGAAAAAGAAAAGAAACAAGAAAACAAAGATTCTGACTTGTGTCTGAGAAATATGAGTATTTATGCACATACTAATTGAAATTGGCTCAGTCGCCATATGCACACAGTTAAAGGGGCTGGTGTTCTAGACACCGAGACTAAACAAAAGCCACTTTCAAAACACAATGCATTATGCAGGCTCCTGACAGAACTAAATAATCATTTCTGGTGGTTTTATACTCAAATCAAACCCACAAACATTCAGTGAGCCCCCGCTGTGTGCCCAGCACTGTGCAATAGTCTAAAATACAAAGATGAATGAGCAAGAGGTCACAGGCTGCTGCGGGAAATCGATGCATAAAAAAACAAATAGAATACAACACAGCTGGCTGTCGGAGAGGCGGGCACATGGATAGAAGGGAACTGTTGCTTCTGCCTAAGCATCCATCTCCTGGGGGCAGGGTCTACAAGGAGAAGCAGTTCACAGGATGAGAAGACTGCTTGGTAGCATGGGGGCAGGAAAGTGCATGGTCTTAGAAGGGCAAGTAAAATGGTAGGGATGAAGCATCAAAGATGCGGGAAGAAGGAAAGGAGATGATGACTGTCCCCAGCCAGGTCCCAGCTCACATGCCACCTCCTCAGAGAGAACTCTCCTAACCCTCCTACCAAAATATCACCATTTCCCATCACCTCACCCTGTTTGGCTTTCTTGGTAGCCCTTAACATTTTCTAAAGTTATTTTCGTCATCAGTTTACTTGTTTGCGTTCTCTCCAAACTATAAATTCCTCGTAAGAGCATGGCATGTGTCTGTCTTGCTCATTGTTGTCTGTCTTGTTCATTGTAGTACTTCCAGCTCTCAGAACACGACCTTAGAACAGGTGCTCAATAAATATTTGCAGGGCGGCCTGGGTAGCTCCGTCGGTCAAGCGTCTGACTGTTGATTTCAGCTCAGGTCAAGGTCTCATGGTTCGTGAGTTTGAGCCCCACATCAGGCTCTGTGCTGGTAGCTCAGAGCCTGCTTGGAACTCTGTCTCTCCCTCACTCTCTGCCCCTCCCCCATGCGCACACGTGCACACACACACACACACACACACACTCTAAATTAATAAATAAATATTTGCTTTTACAAATGGACAGATGAATAAATCAATGGATGGGGTATTTGCAGCCTGGATTTGTGGAGCACTTCAACCCAGTACAACCACTTTACATATGATGGCCTTATTAGTTATAATAATACTGTCTGCTACAACAAACCCCACATTTTCACTCTCTTTACCCAATTGGAATATATTCCTCACTCATTTACAAGGCCAACACAAGTGTTCCTAGTTGACAGGTGGCTTTCCTCTACATGTTGAATAGGCACCTTCCGTTTTTGTGGTCCCGCCATCCCTCAGCACCTGGGAGTCCTTCGTTTCCTGCCAATGGAAAGAGAGAGCCTCTGCTCAGAAGTGGCACACATCACTGCCACTCACATCCCTTTAGAGAGAGTCATATGGCTGCATTTCAACAAAGTACAGCCAGGACGAGGGATTTCTGGCTATACAGGCACCTCTCACCAGGGAAGGGCAGAAGGGAGAGAATGCGTCTGTGGTAGACAAAGAGCTGCCTCAGCCACAACCACCCAGGCCTCAGAAAGCTAACACCATTTTACCAAGAACTCACCGTTCACAAGTGGAACAACTGTCCCTTCCATTTAAAAAGTGGCCAAGTCTCTCCCCTCACCTGTTCTCACTTATGCCAATTTCCAAGCACTGAGATAAGAAGGCAACCTTTCCTGATCTTGCCCCAAGATCCTGAGGAACTTTCCTATCAGAATCCTTTAGCCCCTGTAAGCACAGGCCCATTTGTTCTGTTCCTGGGAAGAATGCAAGCCAAGTTTTTAAACTGAAAGGCAAGAGAGAAATGAGCTCAAATTTTGCCATGAATGGAGGGAGGGAGCCAATCGGTACAGAAGACAGGATGCCAGAGGACAAGGGGGAGGAGACAGCAGCACAACCAGGGAGCACCGATGAGTTCGCTTCCACCCACAGCAAGCCTCCAATAACACCAACAACCATGACACGGGTTTGGCATTTGCTATAGGCCTGGTACTAAGCCAGTGCTTTATCAACACTCTCTCACATAATTTTTAGTAAAATTGATAGGATAGCCACCATTATCCCCATTTTTTTAGATAAAGAAACTGAGGCTCAAAGAGGCTAAGCAAGTAGCCAATGGTGACCCAGCTAGTCAGTGGAAGAGGTGGGATTTGAAGAGCTTGCTGCCAGAGCATCACATCCAGTGGTCTCTGCAGCCAGTGGGGCTGGTGGCCAGGGCTAGAAGGTAGGCCACGGAAGAGGTGAGGTCCAGCCAAGGTTGACATCTTCAGCGATGGCCTAGCATCTTGTCTCCTGGAGGCCTTCACCTGGGCTCTTAGGGCTTGGTGCACCCTCTTTGTCCTACCAAGAGAATGATAGGTAGGACATGTCATCAGGATATGCCTCAGGGTACCTTTGGGATCACAGAAGGGTTTGCCCCACTTCCTGCTCTGCCTCTTACACATGAACATTTTTTTTCCTTTGCCCTTCTTGCAACAAACTGTGCTGCACTTCCAAGCCAAACAGTGTGACGTACATTCAAATTACTGTCCTCACTTATGATTACTGGGGCCTCTTAAGTAACCAATCATTGTGACTTTGAATGAGTTTAATTATCAGGGTACTTCAGTGCATAAATAACAATGCACACCCTGTTCGCCAGGCTGACAGCTCTAATTGAATCCAGCAGCCTGGTCTCATCTGGCAGAAAGCACTGGAATTTGGTCCTGACACTTTACACTGCGTCATCAGAAGGACTGGAAGGGTCAGCCAGCAGGGCTGCAAACTCCAAAGGCTGGACCCTTTTGGGTAGGATGCAAGGTTCTTCTATTCAAAGAGCAACTTGACTAGGAACAGAAAGAAATGGACAATTCTGTTTAGGAACACTTCTTCAAGGAGAACATCCCTTTTCAGACAGAGTTTATTCAAAATTAGTTGAATGAGTGGCAATTCATAGACAAGGAAACCAAGGCTCAGAAGTTCCACAGCTGGTCTAAGCTGATGCAGTGAGTCCAGGGTGAAGCCTGGCTCTGATCTCAGATCTGCCAACTCAATCATCAGCGGAGAATCTGGGACCAATGAGAGAGCCAGCATCCCCATCCCAGCTCACCCTCCCAGACCTAGGTCCACCAGCCTTGAACAACAGCCCCTGGGACCCAGCTCCTTCCAGCCCCATCTTCTGCCCCAGGGACCAGGATAGGCCTGAGGCCCATCCAGGAACAGACTTCAGCAGTAACAGGTGGTAAAATGTGCAGACACGTGGGTCCCAGCACCTCTCAGAGCACCCTCTCACTTTTCTCCCTGACCAAAATCCCTTCCCCTAGGCTCAAGGGTAAGAGTGTCTCCAGCTATCTGCTCCCTTTCTGCACCATCTAACCCACTTTCTTGACCTTTTCTGTCCAAAGACTACTTTGGCAATCTGTTGAAGTCTACACACTATTTCTCAGAATGATATCTTTAAATGCATAAAATAAAACACAGTGAATAACAGAAGAAATCGAAGATGTTGAAATATAGTTATCAACATGTTTTTAAAATCAGATATAGGAACATATGTGCTTCTTTATTAATGCATTAAACAACGAAATCTATCAGAGGATCTACTAACTTCCATAATTTTCAACTAGTGATGAGCATGAATAATGTTTGCGATATCTGCAACAACTACAATGTGAAGTAAAATTAAAATATCAATGACTTTTGCTGGGAGCAAAGTCACAGACAGTGCTAACACTGTGAAAGTTGTTGCCTACATTCAATAAATGAAGGAAATGGTAAATTTTAATTAGATGTTAGTGAAAAAAATATAATATTTTCCCTTATAAGTGCACAGACTCCCATGATTCTATCCAAGACTTTTTGGTGAACTCCAAGTTAAGAATCCTTACTAATTATGGGTATAAAGGGAATTAAGGAGGGCACTTGTTATCATGAACACTGGGTGTTGTATGTAAGTGATGAATCACTGAAGTCTACTCCTGAAACCAATACTGCACTGTATGTTAACTAAGGAGAACCTAAATAGAAATTTGAAAAGAAAATAAAGAACCCCTGCCCTAATCCCATATTGAACCAGTACCTATCCTCCTTGGGTCCTGGAGAAGGAAGGAAAGCAGAGTGTTCTAAGTCAGCACCCTTGACCCAAGCTGCCCCTGTACCTATATCCACACGGGGTCCTTGAGCCCCATCATCCCCGTACTCTACCCCCACTCATCCAAAGTAGGCTATCTTCTAGAACCTTGGTTTCCTAAGTGCCTTTTGTTTTATTGTTCCTTTTATCATTTCCCTGCTTATCAACTTGTCTCTTTATTTGTACACAAACCACATCCCACATCTCCTCCCAGCCTCCAGCTCACATCACGCCTCTTTACAGCATCTTCTGGGGGACTCACAGAACATATTACACTTCACACAGCCACAACACACATTAGCAAGGAAATGCCGACCCCCTCCCCCCTCCCCCCCCCCCCCCCCCCCCCCCCGCTCATTTACAACAGGCACCTCCAGTTCTGGGCTGGGGCAGCCTCTACTGCACCACATCCATTCCTGCCTCAACTGGGAAAGAGACACTTACTGTCTTGGAATTACCCTCTCACATACTGCAAAGACTAGACTTCTCCCTGAGCTGATCTTACACCATAGTAAGAAGCATGAACTCTGTCTTAACATCAGTGTGATATTAATATAGCATAGTGACAGATTCAGTTCTTTGAGGTGGGAAGTATGTGTTCATGCACCGACTAAGGGAACTTGAAAATGAAAGGAAGCCAGTAGGAAGTGTATTGGAGAGTTGATTATTAAACAATCAATAGGCCAAGTGTGTGCAAAAAAGGAAACATAGTCACCGCTAATCCCTCAGACACACCCCCGCCACTGCCACCCCTGTAGAAAGTATTTGCTCTCTTGCCAAAGTTCTGTCCCCTAGGATGCAGACTGAAAACAAACTTTGGAAATTATCTGAGCATATGCTTAAGGGTTTTCCAACCCAGTTCTTTTTGCAATTTGCATTTGGAATTGAGCAAGGAGTGGTGTTGATTGGATCTATTCATGAGTTCTCTTGGCTTTTGCAATTTATAGTCAAGGACACAGTGTAGACCCACATCTCTTGTTCCCAATATTTCCAGATGGGCACATGAGAGAGCCAGTGTCTACTGTTATTATTTTATTTTTATTTTTATTATTTGAGGCCATTCACAGTTGTACAAACAATTGTCGATTTTTAATTAGGGAACTCTTCAAACCATCAAAACCTCGTAGCAATGGACAGGAGAAAGATAAGATCTCCCACTGCTATGGACACTGTATCCAGAGCCACATAATAAAAATAGCTAACACTTTGAACAGGCAATGTTCTACATGCCTTACATGTATGTAGTTCATAAGCTTCACAATGATACTATAGGTGCTATTTTACCCTCATTGGACAGATAAGGAAATGGGGCTCAAGAAACTGAAGTAACTTACTCAAATTCTCACAGCTAATAAGCAACAGAGTTGGAATATGAACTCAGGCACACTTGTTCTAGAATGTGTCCTCATAACATGGTAGATGTGTAAAATGATAGAAGAAACCCTCAATCTCAGCACTGAAGCACGCAAGTGTTAGCCCTCACTCTGGCAGGGATTTAAGCATCTAAGCTGTAGCCCTGGCTCTGCCATACATTTGCTGAGTGACTGTGGCTAAGTCACTCCCTCTCTCTGGCTCTTACCCAGCCTCATTGTATTGAACAGTATAACACTCCCCCTATAGTCTGAGGCAGGGAGCAGGTATTAGGCCGTGCAAGCCTTGCTAGAGGTCAGGAAAGATGTGGGGGAAGGAGGTGATACTGAAATCTGTGGCATTGTGGAAGGCAGGGGAAAAATACTGCTATAAAAAGAAGCAAAAAAGCAAAGTGTTGACAAAACTCTCTGAAACTTACCCCTTGAAATACAAGGGCCCCCCCCAGTTCCATCTCATCTTGATGCAAGTGGAGAGGAAGCAGGATGCCAGTAGGCCCACTGCCACCTGCCCCATTAAACCCAAGTGCCCTAGAGGGTTCGCCAAACCCTGGTGCACCCTCCTTGATAACTTATGTTCATTGCCCAGCTAGGGACTGTGGACTTTTGGTGCATACAGATCTGCATCCAGGGTGGTTCCTCAGATCCCAGGAGGCAAGAAGGAGCAGCCAGAAATGAGCTAAAGCTGCTACCATCACAGAACCAAGACACAGGAAAAGATAAAGGAAAACAGACTTGCTAAAATTCTCCCAACTGACTAGTCCTTTGGGGAAAAGAAAATTAAGCTGGATGCCAATCTCACTCCTTACACTGAAATAGAAACCAAATGAATCAAAGTTGTAAACATTAAAAGGGTATGCAGAAGAATACCAGAAGAACATTTAAGTAAATAGTTTTATGACTCCAGGCCGGTGAGGACATTTTTTTTTTAAAACATCAAGTCAAGAATAGAAACCAAACAGGAAAGACTGGCAGACTGTACTACATAAAAATGTAAACCTTCTGTTTGACCAATAAATAAACTTAGGAAAATATTTTCAACATATGTTACAGACAAAAGGTTACCATTACTCATAAAGACAGAAAACTCTTACCCAAAAGTAAGGAGAAAAATGAACACCACCAAAAGAAAAAGGAGTTACCACATGACCTAGCAATTCCATCCCTAGATATATATCCAAGAATATGAAAACATATGTCTACACAAAAACTTGTACAAATGCTCTTAGTTGGATCGTTTATAATAGCCAAAAAGTGGAAACAACCCAAATGTCTATAAATAAAATGTGATATATGCATACAATGGAATATTGTTCAGCAATAAGTGAATAAAGTATTGTTACTTCATGGATCCAACATGGAGCTACTAACCTTGAGAAGATCCTAAGTAAAATAAGCCAGTCACAAAAAGACCCTGTCTTGTATCATTCCATTTATATGAAGTGTGTAGAATGAGCAGATCTATACAGACAGAAATCAGATTAGTGAGTACCTAAGGCTCAGAGGATTGGGGGAAATGAAGAGAGACTGCTAATTAGGCTACAGGGTTTCTTTTTGGGGTGATGAAAATATTCTAAAATTGATTGTGGTGATAATTACACAGCTCTCTAAATACACTAAACCCCATTAAACATACAACTGTGTGATTTATGTGGGCAGATTGCATGGTTTGTGAAGAATATCTCAGTGAAGCTGTGATATTAAAAAAAATCAATGTTCTTGATAATAAGATCAAAATTTAATCCAACCTAAAAAGATATGAAATTGGAAGAATGGGGCCAAATATAATGGAAGTTTTATTCTGCAATGAAAATGGAGACATTTAAAATTTTTAAGTACTAAGTAGCATGTGTCATCAAAATAGTCAATGCAAAAATACATATACATAGTGCAAAAACTGTTGTAAATACAAGGAGAACCTGGGGGGATAAAAGGGACACAGAGTGTTTATCCCAAGATAGATCAAGGAAACTCTGGTAAGTGGGACTATACAAGACCCGATTAATCAGATTGATAAGATGGATCCACAGGTAAGTTTCAAACTCTACACCCTCCAAAAAAGCATATTCTTTTAAAGTACCCATAGGACATTTATAGAATTCTAAAGAAAACCTCAGTAAATTCACAAAAATAGAAACTGCACATGGCACATTTTTCAAATACAATACATTCAAACTTAATGATAAACACAAACACAAAAGTTGACACAAGCAAAAAGAAAAAAAAGAAAAAAGCCAAATCACTAGGAAATAAATTCTTTTTTTTCTTTTCCTTTCTTTTTTTTTTTTTTTTTTTTTTGGAGAGAAAGAGCAAGAAAGAGTGAGCATGCAGGGGGTGGAGGGGTGGGGAGGGGTAGAGGGAGAGAGAGAATCCCACGCTGAGTGTGGAGCCCAATGCAGGACTCAATCCCATCCAAAATCGAGTCAGATGCTCAACCAACTGAGTCACCCAGGTGCCCCAAAATAAACTCTCTCTTGAACAATCTTTGTCTCAAACAGAAATCAAAACTGAATTGTGCTAGACCATAAGCTCCACAAATTCTAAGACCTGGTTGTTCTTTTTAAGTGTTTTGCAAACCACTTTTTTGCCCAAAAGCATAACTAGATAGATGCTGGATTTCTTTCTTGTTTGGTATTCTGGATCCAGTTGGTGTTGAGACTAACCTGGGTCCTTTTATTTGTCCTTATACATTTAATTGTACTTTCTTTATTATCTTTTACTTATGTCCATTTATTTCTAAACTTCAGTGAATCCTACTTTTATATATTATTTATTTATTTAGAAATTTGTTTTCATTCTTTCTGCTTAATGAATCTAGTATTAAAGGCAATGAATTTTCCACTGATAATAGCTTTGGCTGTATCCCAGAAGACATATAAAGCTTTTTTCCTGATGATAAAAGTAACATATTATTTTTTGTAAATAAAAAAGTAGACATTCCGTAATGTATAACTTAAATGAGAAAGTCCTCTATTTGTATAATTCCACCCCACCACACCTCTCACTCTCATAACTAATGTTACTGTTTGAACATTCCTTCAACTTTTTTCTAGGCTATTAACATGAGTATATATGTATATAATAATCTTCTTTTAACTGAAATGGAATGATACTTTCATACTTGACATAAAATTCTTTGTTTTTACTTAACCATATAAATGACCATTTTCCACATTAGTGCATATAGGCTCCTCTCAGTGAGTCTATATGTTCAGGGTATAATCATATGTATTTAAGAAGTCAACTATTGATTGACGTTTCAGTTGCTTCCAGTTTCGGATATTACAAACACTGTTGCAATGAATAGTTTTACTCATTCATCTTTGCAGCTTGTACAAGTTATTGCTACTCTATAGTCCTATACAAGTAGGATTTGTAGTTTTCTCATTATTATTCCACAGGTACCAAACAATGTTGCCTAGGACCACAAATAATGCTGTCTAGGACCTCAAACTCCATTTTAAAAATAGCATGATAAGAGAAACAAGAAGTGTGTGCCTAATATGGTTTCAGGATAAGTGGCAATGGAAGATCCCTAACAGAGAAACAAATAGGGACCTGAATAGAGAAAAAAATAGGAGGATTTCAGGTTTTGTAAATGTGTGAAACCAAATTTGTAGGATTCAGAACGTTGGGGACACTACAGACTGACTTCCTCCTACAGGCTTTCGATGGTCAATGCAATGCATTATAAAAATTCACATACACACTGCCGCGACTGTTCAACTGGGTGTTGTGGCTACATAGAATTAACTGTGCATGGGGGAGGCAAATTCTAAGATCAAAACAAGCAGGGAAGACTTCTTCTGGGATGATCTTCCCACTCTCACTGTTGCCAAGGGAGACCAAGCCCACCTGAAGTGGGGAGCACAACGGGGAGCAGACACAGCCAAGAAATCCTAACTAGAGGGAACTGGAGGAATAACTAAAGATAACAGGAGTGAATTCATTTGAAAACAGAAAAAGAGCTCAACTAGTTATTTTTTAAAAGCTCTAAGAGCTCATATTTCAAAAGGCATTAATAATAAAATAGATAAACCAGTATGCTATCAGGCTGTGCAAAGTCTACCTTGGCGTATAGGATGAAGGACCAGCGGGCAGCCAGGCAAGGTGTGATGAGAGATTATGCTGGGAAGGTAGACAGGTGCCAGATCATGGACAGTGTTGTGTGTCACACTAAAGAATGTGGACTCTGTCCAGAGGCACATTTGGGACTGGTTTCTGTCTTTTCAAACAGTAGTAGCATGATTACTTTTTACTCTAGAGCAACTGCCTTGGGCAGTAGGATGGAGGGAGGGAAATTTGAAGTAGAAAGAACAGAGACTATATAAAACACTCCAAGTAAGAGACAAGGAGGACTGACCCAGCAGCGGCAAGGAGGGGAGAGAATCTGGTTCTCAGTGAGAGAAATTAAAGGGGGGTGGGGTGGATATACAAGATCATACCCAGTCTTATAGTTGGGTTAATGTTTTATTATGTATAAAATGAGGATAGGGGTGCCTGGGTGGCTCAGTTGGTTAAGCATCTGACTCTTGATTTGGGCTCAGGTCATGATCTCACAGTTTGTGAGTTCGAGCCCCTCATCAGGCTCTGCACTGACAGCATGGAGCCTGCCTGGGATTCTCTCTCTCCCTCTCTCTCTATCCATTTCCCTCACTCACGCACTCTCTCTCTCTCAAAATAAATATTTAAAAACATAAAATAAAATGAGGATAATATCAAATCCAGTTATTCTAAAGATTATGTACGTGGGCAGCTCTTCCTGCTCACGGGTCCTGTCCCTTGCTTTAATAAAATCACCTTTTCCGGATGCCTGGGTAGCTCAGTCATTAAGCATCTGACTTCGGCTCAGGTCATGATCTCACGGTTTGTGAGTTCAAGCCCCATATCAGATAAACACAAACCCTGCATGGAGTGAACCCCACTTCTCTCTCTCTCCCTCATTCTCTCTCTCTCCCTCTGCCTCTCCTGGGATTCTCTCTCTCTCTGCCTCCTCACTCACTTGCGCCCTCTCTCTCAAAAAAATAAAAACTAAAAAATAAAAAGATTATATGAGTGGTTTTGCTTTAATGTTTATTTTTGAGAGAGAGAGAGAGAGAGAGACAGAGCATGAGCGGGGGAGGGGCAGAGAGAGAGACACACACACATACATAATCTAAAGCAGGCTCCAGGCTCTGAGCTGTCAGCACAGAGCCCCATGCAGGGCTCAAACTCACCAACCGTGAGATCACGACCTGAGCAGAAGTCAGATGCTCTATCAACTGAGCCACACAAGCACTTCAAAGTGTGTTTGCTTTAAGGTTCATTTATACCCCATCTTTGTTCTAGAAAAGATTTAATGCCACTTAAGTTAAAATCAAAGATGTGGAAACACTGTAAAGCAGTGTGAAATATTACCATTTATTGTTATCACTGACACCTTCTCAAATACCTGTGAATTTAGAGACGGAATTTGTGGTGCTATGCAGGGCAGGCCAGAGGGATAGCGAGGCTGACTCTGCCCAGCAGGCCAATGTAAGTGTGACCTTGGGGCCTGGAAGAAAGGCCGAGGTTTATGAAACAAATCTGGGAGTTGTGAGCTCAGTGGGTCTGGAATCAGGGCACTCACTGGGAGCCAGACACTGTGCCAGACCTCTTAGAACTGTTTATCTCATTTAAACCTCAGAGCAAACTTGCAAGGAAATTGTTATTAAAAAAAAAAAGAAAAGGACTTTACAGACGAGAAAATTTGAGGCTCTCGGAGGTTAATTAGCCTCCTCAGTGGGAATCCAAGGGGCCCACGCTCTTCTGTCCTTTTCCGATGATGCATAACATTCAGTGTCCGAAAGGGCAGAGCTGTGGTTCAAAAGAAATATGTCTACAGCAGCTCTGCCCAGCTGTAGGGGTCGCAGGCTGCCCAGTGGAAGTGGGCCTGGCTAGCAGGTGGCGTTTCCGGGGGGAACAGAGCACTATCCTTTCTCTCTGTGGGTATTCATTCTCTCTTTCACTAGTGGCAAGCAGCCCCTGGATCCCTCCCTTTCCCTGGCAGGACCCTGATGGAAGTTCTCAAGCTCTTCTCATTGGTCATCCTTGGTCTCATCTCAAAGTGATGCTACCCCCTGCCAGGGGCCTCACTCAGCTGCACCTCAGAGCTCCGTCTTACAGCTACAGTGGGTCCTCTCCCCAATGAGGCTCCAGCTCTCTCATTAGGCTCACACAACAAGGGCATCTATAAATTCCTTGCAGGTGGGTCAGGTAGGACTTTGGCGTTGGCACCATCCATTGTCCCTCCAGCATCATGCCCAAGGGGAAAAGATGCTATTGAACCAATAAAGCATTTAACAAAATTCCCCACACACACAGCGTGTCACTTTAACTAGTCACCTACTTTCACCTTTACAGACGGGCATTTCACTGCTTCTTAACTTGGCTAAATCCTAAACTTGGAGTTTCTGACTGCCCTGGAGTGATCCTGTTGGGTAAATCTTGCTAGGACCTCCCCCTATCCCAGTCTTCCCTGGAATGACACTCAGAGATTAATGACAGCTTGGCTCTATGCCAGGACCCCTCACACTGACCTGACCCAGCCTCAGTTCTGCTTCTCCTAAGACCTATGGTGCCACCCAAATGCCCCTCACATCCACACACATACCTTACATGAGACCAGTTGTTCTGGGTGACCTCCAGCCACCAGGAATGGGGATCTTCCAGGACAGATCTTAAGCAGCAAGTTCTATCCAAGATAGCAGGAGGAATAAAAGAAGTCAGAATCTGGGGGGTTCAAACTGGAGGTGGCTAATGTACACCCCTGGTCTGCACTCAAGTCAGGGTCATGGAAAGAAAGAGGAAGTGGAGGGAACGGAACAAGGTCAGAGCAGGGAAGGCATTGGGGAGACTAAGTACAAGCCATGAATCTCATGGGCCAGTGGGTATAGGATATATGAGACAGTCCTACCAGCTGTAAGGGCAGAGCCAGGGTTTGGTGCCAACAGTCAGGAAGCACCAGGAACTGGGCACAAGCCCTTGACTGTATCTGGAATGTCTGGGTATCTGAGTGAGCCCCGCCCCTCCCCATGGCTGGGGCTGTCCTCCTCTCCACCGCAGTCTTCAGGCCTGACCCCAGGAGCATGTTCTGGAGCAGGAAACAGCATCAAAACTGTGGAAGAACAGGACTCAGAAGCAAGGGGGGTTCTAGAGTCTCAGGAGCAATGCTCAACAAGGCACATGCTCAGACCTCCCCCCATGTGGAGAAACTGCAGCCCAGGGAAGCAAGGGGCCTTCCCACAGTCCACTGGCTCTTTCCGGTGCTCTGATCTCTTCTCCCAGTCTAGTAGCCGGACGAGAAACCCTGGGTGGTAGGAGGAAAAGGAGGATGGGCTTGTCAGGGATATGGCCGAGGGTGACCAGTTCATCAGGATTTACCCAGGACTTTTCAGGTTTTTGCACTAGAAGTCCCACATCCCAGGAAGCCCATCAGTCCTTGTTTTAAAATGAAAGTTCTAGAGGCACTTGGGAGGCTCAGTTGGTTGAACCCCCGACTTTGGCTCAGGTCACGATCTCACACCTTGTGAGTTCAAGCCCTGCATCAGTCTCTGTGCTGACAGCTTGGTGCCTGGAGCCTGCTTCAGATTCTGTGTCTCTGTTTCTCTCTGCCCCTCCCCTGATGGCATTCTGTCTCTCTCACTTTCTCTCAAAAATTGATAAACATTTAAAAACAATTTTTTTTTAATGAAAGTTCTAAGGGCACCTTGGGTGGGTGGCTCAGTCAGTTGAGCATCTAACTTGATTTTGGCTCAAGTCATGATCCCAGGATCATGAGATCAAGCTCCTCATTTGGCTCTGCGCTGGGCATGGAACCTGCTTGGGATTCTCATTCTTTCTCTCTCTCTCTCTCTCTCTCTCTCTCTCTCTCTCTGCCCCTCCCCTGCTTGCATGCACATGTGCTCTAAATAAATAAATAAATAAATAAATAAATAAATAAATAAAATGAAAGTTCTGCATCCTGGAACATGTACCCCCAGTCCCAAGCAAGTGGGTCACTTTGTCACCCTAACTCAGGTCAGCTTCCTCGTCCACCAGATGAGGTGCCTCAGGATGGGCAGGGTTCCTGGGGATTAGCTCAAGGGCAAGATTAAAGCTACCAAATGCAAGACAGCCATTTGGGCTCAGCACACCCCCCAGCCGGAAACTGGAGCAGAGGGAAAGGAGTCTCCACTATGAGCAAGGGCTGGCCAGAATCAGATTGAATCAAGGGGAACCTTCGGTCCAAATCCCTGTCTGGGATTTTTGCAGTCACAACTTGCAGCTGTGATTCCGGCT
This sequence comes from Puma concolor, assembly GCF_028749965.1. Taxonomy (NCBI): domain Eukaryota; kingdom Metazoa; phylum Chordata; class Mammalia; order Carnivora; family Felidae; genus Puma; species Puma concolor. The sequence continues at coordinate 122,827,450 of NC_141669.1, read as the reverse complement.
TCCAGCACGGTGCCTGGCACACGGCAAGAACTCAGTGCACGCTGAGTGAATGAACAGATGCTGACCGGCCGACTCCAGACAACTAGATCAGATACTCACACCGCCAGTGGGGCCCTGCTCCATGTTACACCCCCTCACTTGCAACTTGGATCCGTGGCAGAAGATGCAAGGGACCGGGAGGGACAAACTCATCTGACACGGGTTGGGGCTGGAGAGAACAACCAGTGGGAGCTTTGATGCTAAAAGACTCACTGCAGCTCCACATCTCCTCTTAGGAAAGACCCAGCCTTTAGCAAACAGCCAAGACAAGCTTTTCACTGAAGCCTCCTCCAAAAGTCTTCGCTGTGAGGAAGTCTCCATCACTAGTCAGAATTCCAGGCCAATCAAGCAGGGTTTCCATTAGGCAATCACTGCTTACTTTTTACAGTAATTATTGCAGCCGCTCCTCACTGGGGGCTCCATGGTCAGGCCTGGGAAGCAGCAGCAATGCCATCTTGTGGCTCTTTTGAGAACACAACTGGGCTGTTCCCACCCCTTCGCCTGTCTGGGTGTGTAAAGCACATGGTCTCTAAGAATTCACAACTTTGGATATCTTCATAAGGACGTCTGCCCTGCTACTTAACAATCTGACCCACTTGTCACCCTTTGTAAATATAAAAAAAAAAACCGTAAAACCAATCTCCAATTCAGTGTGGATTCAATGACATGCAACCTTTGTGTTTTCAGAAAACTCAGAGCTTCCCACAGTAAATCCACATTCACTGAGCTAACTGGCATGCAATTCTCAGGTACAATTTACAGAAAGACTATACTTCTCAAGTCTTCCATTCTCTATCTATGGAGGTACACCTTTCTTGTTCATGAAAGGAAATATGGTAGTTGTCCACCATGATGTGTGTTGTCCAATAGGGATATCGGGCGGAAGTCAAGTAATTCCTGAAATAGTGCCTGGGACAGTGCTCTGAAGGAGGACACCAGTGCCATGAGCCAGTGTGATGAGGTGGGAGTGTGATGTAGTCTAGGGAGTCAAGTGAGACTTCCTCTACAACGCTCAAGCTGAGAACTGAAGTCTGCCTTGTCTTCCAGGAAACTCAGAGAGGACTTGAATTTTCAAGCCATTATTTCAACAAGCCTGATGGGAGATGGCTGCGGGAACAATGGGACTTGAACTGCCTGCCTCCCCCCCGGTATTGGGGGTGTTTAGTCTGTCCCCTTTCACTCCCCACCACCACCACACAACACACACACATGCACGTGCACTTGCACACACAATGCATGGCTGATTTATCATTTCCTTGTGTTGAAGAGGAATTATGTTATGTGCAGATGAGATCTGCAGTCAGGTGGAGTTGTGCTCAGCTGGAAGAACTGTAAGGCTCTTTGAAAGAAAACCTCATCTCTGAGGTTAAGACAAAGGGAGTCAGCAGAACTGAGGCTGCCCCAGGACAGTGAGTCTCCAGCCTGAGTCCCCTATGAAGAGAAGATGGGGTTATAGCTTAACACAGCTGGGAGACTTCCTAGGTGCATAAATCCAGGGACCTTCCGGTTCCCCTCCTTCTGATGTTTGCAGGAGGATGGTGGAATGGGTGTGAGTCTTGGGATCAGACAGACATGGATTCTAACCCTGGCTCCAGCATTAGTTGCCAAATTAACTTGTCTGAGCCATTTCAAGATCTGTAAAATGAAAGTGCAAGTCTCTATGCTGCAAGGAGGCACAGGCTCTGTTCTGGCCCATAAGGCTGGACTCCTACCCACGAAAGCCACTGCTCTCTCTCTTGCCCTGCATGATAGAGAAATGTTTTACCAAATATTATTGATTATTTATTTCAGAAAAAAATTCAAAATTCAAGATGTTAAATTTGTACTAATGTTGTAAAGAACAGACCTTTTTTATAAGTGAGGTCTGAGCCCAACGTGGGGCTTGAACTCATGTTTCCGAGATCAAGCGCCGCATGCTCTACTGACTAAGCCAGCCAAACATCCCAAGAATTTATTTTCCACACTGCCATAAGTAAATCACTGAATAAATAAATTAAGGGAAACAATTCTTCCTCATAGAAGAATACCAGTTAATAAATATAGAAGGAATGATGGAAATAGAAAATCACCAGTAGGCAAACTTCATGGTAATAATTGTCACAAGCAAGTACCATTGGAAAGTACAGTCAGAAAGAGTATATTTGCATAACTTCAAAGTATCTACCCTACAAGATAATTATTAAATACAAACAGGAAAATAGTAACTTTACAGTGAAGGAATCTGGCAGACCCAGGTTAATACCACACGTAATAAGACATATCAACGTCAGTGATAGGATACCTTGAGAAGAGAGCACATCACTTGTGTGGTATTCTTGCCAGAAAAGCAGAACCTCAACTGAATCATGAGAGAACACGAGACAAACCCAAATTAAGGGTCTAGTCTACAAAATAACTGACCAGTACTCTTAAAAGTATCAAAGTTATAACAGACCAAAAAAACACCCTCTCACAGATTAAAGAAGATTAAGAAAACATGAGAACTAAATGCAGCATAGTGTCCTAGACTGGATTCTAAACCAAAAAAATATATTGGTAGTTGTAGAACATTGCATTAAAATGATAAAAAAATATATATTTAACCAAACCCAGATTTGTCTCCAATTTTCCCTATTATAAATGATACTTTTATAAAAACATGTGTGTTGTGTGTGACTATATTTATATAAATAATCACTTCTGCCATATATATTTTCTGTAATAGATAGATAGATAGATAGATAGATATAAAATAGTCTTAGAAGGAGGACGGTTGAGTCAAAGGGTAAGAAAAGTTTAACTTTTGGGGCTCCTAGGTAGGTCAGTTGGTTAAGCATCTAACTCTTGATTTCAGCTTAAGTCATGATCCCATGGCTGTGGGATAGAACCCCGCTTTGGGATCCACACTCAGCCTGGAGACTGCTTAAGATTCTCTCTCCCTCTGCCCCTCCCCTCCTTGTGCACACATGTGCACTCTCTCTCTCTATCTCTCTCTCTCAAAAAAAAAAAAAAAAGTTTAAGTTTTGATCATTTTTCCACCAACAGTGAATGAAAGTGACCATTTCCCCATATTCTGACAAATAAGAACTACTAGCATTTTTCAACTTTTTCAGTAGAATGGGAAAAACATGAATTATTAAATCTTTAGCCTATCTGAATGTCACTCCAAGGCCTCTGTTCATACTGGAAAGAAACTTAGAATATCTTGAGTAACGTTCTGCCTCTTCACTCAATGGCCAAGTTACTTAAGCTCTCTATGGTAGCCAGTCTACAGAATGGTTCCCAATGATCCCAAGCTACTGGTATTCATGTCCCTGTAGAGTCCCCTTCCACACTGTATCTTGATTGGTCTGTGTGAGCAACAGAATATGCCACAAGTGATAATATGTGGTCTGAGACTATTTCAGAAAAAGGAATGCAGCTTCCTCTCGTTCTTCCTTGGATCATTAGCCCTGGTGGAAATCAACTGCCATTTTAAACCAATACTCAGGACCTCTACAGAGCCTCATTGACATTGCATGACAAGAAATTAAGGCTTCCTGCCAACAGCCATTTGATGAGCCATCTTGAAAGCAGATTATCCAGCCCCAGTCAAGCATTCAGATGACTTCAGTCCAAGCCAACATCTTGACTACAACCTCATGAGAGACCCTAAGTTGGAACCACCCAACTAAGCCACCACCAGATTCCTGATGCTCAGAAATTGCATGAGATAATAAATGTTTATTTTAAGTCACCAAGTTTTGGGATAATTTGTTACACAGCAATATATAACCAATACACTCTCTGAGCCTCACTTTCCTCATCTGTAAGATAGGAACGATCATAATAATAATGCCTCCTTCACAGAGACAAAAATAGATGAAAGCACTTAACACCTGCCTGACCCATGAGCACCAGTGTCTGCTCCCCTCTCGATGGGCTGCCCTTGTGACACAGACTGTCAGGCCTGACTAAACAAAGAGGAATATTTTGAGTTGCAGTGTCTTTGACCTTTTCTTTTAAAATCCATGTCAAATCAGCTTCTAATTCATTTCCAGACACATTATTCTAAGAATGAAGCAAAGAGTGAATTTCGTTGCAATGCATTCCCTGCCCTTTCATTTGATGAAATTACAGAAGCAAATAGTCTAGTTGCTATGATCTTCGGAAAGCTGCCAAACCTTTCTCTGAGTGATCAGGGAGCAGCTAATTGGGACCCACAGTGATGAGCTAGTGTGGACAGCTGAGGAGGGACAGTCCAGCCTTAGGGTAGATGCCAGTACAGGAAGCCACATCGTTGTTTCCAAGCAACATGGGCACATTTATCTAAAAGATAAATTTCTCCTACTTTCTCACCTGATGGGGGTTCCTGATGAATGGACCTAGCCCAGTGGTGGTGGGGGAGGGCAGCGGGCAGCCAGGAGCCATGAAATCTCCAGGGATGCTGGTCTCCCAGAATCCAACCCCGGAGTTCCAAGGCAAGTCCCTGATCTGAGGACCTAGGAACAAAGGAGTGCTCCTCTCCCCTTGAGATACCCACACTCTTCCAGGCCAAGCCAGCTTGTAGCTTCCACAGAGCGTCCCTGGAAGCCCAAGCACTTCCTCTTCCCTTCTACAGGTAAATTCCATCCAGAGTAGAACCAGCTCTGCTCTCAGCTCTGCTCTCCACGCTGCCATCTGGTGGCCGTAGCCAGCAATTGCAGTGTCCCCACAGAACAGCCACCTTCAAAGGGATGGAGGTGTCTCCCTCCAGGAACTGCCTGAGCAATTTTGTCTCTCCTTCCAAAGGAGTGAGCAGGTTCTTTCTGTTTAGTGGTCCATACCAAGGAACTTAGGTGGACTGCCAGGGAAGAAATCAAGATGTTTTAAACAGACATCATTCGGAGTCTTTTAGCAATTAGTCTTTAGTCCTGCTGACAGCCTGAGCCTCATTTGGAGACTTTGTCTTGCCTCCAGCCAAGTTCCCTGCTCCCTGAGGACACTTCTCCAGGTAGGGGGAGTGGCCTCTGTCCCTGTATTTGTTCCGTTTTTAATAACTATGTCCAGAGCCAATAATCCCAACAATCTCTCCATCCAAACCCAAGAGACTCTTGGCTAACATACTACAGGTGGGCATGAAGACTCAGCTAACCCAGGAAGCCTCATTCCATACACATGTAACAACAAACAGAACCAGGGCCCCACTCCCCTTTCAGTCTGCGGTAATCAAGCCAAGCCACAGTGGAGAGAAAATAGATGGCCCAGCAAACATGACAGAAAGAAATGTGAATTACAGTGGTTACTCATCAGGTTGAGGAAGGACCAGAGCTGATGAGCTGATGAGCTCTGATACCATCTCCAAACGGTGCCTTTAGAGCAAAGATGGCGCAAACACAGGAAGAGCCAGAGGAGGGCACACCAATAACCTTTGAATACTGGCCCCCACCAGAGAGGCCACTGCAGGCTCTGGAAGAGAGAAGCCCAGACTTTGAATTGATTTTTTTCCCTGGGTAGACTTTGATTCTACCACTTATCTCGGTGACCTCACACAAGGCACTCCACTTCTCTGAGCCCCAGTTTCCTCCTTTAGGGAACGGGTATGGAAACCTCTGCCCCACTGTTGTAGGGAGGAGTAAATGAAGCTGGATATGTGAATGCACCTAGCCAGGGGACCATGCCCCAGTAATACTCCATACACGCTGCCCTTCTTTGCCCCATCTGCATTTCGGGCAACAGAGAAGACATCACCGGGGGGGATAAACTCTAAATTTCCTTCTCTCAGAACCAAGAAAAAAAAATGCCTAATTGATTATATGTATCATCCTTCCAGAAGCTGGTTCAATTCAATATGCCTTTATTGAGCGCCTACATAGTATAAGGTCCTGAGAGAGACAGAGGTGAGAGAGGCATTGTTCCTACCGCTAAGGAGCTCACAGCTCATCAGTGGAGGTAGAAGAAATTGCCATAGTCCAAACAGGTAGAAGTAATAAGGACAGGTAACATTTATATAGCACTTACTTTATTCCAGGATGTATATTTTATTAATCCTGAAAATAGTCTTTTCAGGTAGGTACCCTAATTATCCTCTTAACCTAACCTATGGGGAAGCTGTAAAATAGATTAAGAAATGTGCCAAAGATCAAGGGAAACAAAAGCAAAAATGAACTATTGGGACCTCACCAAAATAAAAAGCTTCTGCACAGCGAAGGAAACAATCAGCAAAACTAAAAGGCAACCGACAGAATTGGAAGAGATATTTGCAAATGACATATCAGATAAAGGGTTGGTATCCAAAATCTATAAAGAACTTATCAAACTCAACACCCAAAAAATAAATAATCCAGTGAAGAAATGGGCAAAAGACATGAATAGACATTTCTCCAAGGAAGACAACCAGATAGCCAACCAACACATGCAAAAATGCTCAACATCACTCATCATCAGGGAAATACAAATCAAAACCACAATGAGATACCACCTCACACCTGTCAGAATGGCTAACATTAACAACTCAGGCAACAACAGATGTTGGTGAGGATGAGGAGAAAGAGGATCTCTTCTGCACTGCTGGTGGGAATGCAAACTGGTGCAGCCACTCTGGAAAACAGTATGGAGGTTCCTCAAAGAATTAAAAATTGAACTACCCTATGACCCAACAATTGCATTAGTAGGTATTCATCCAAGAGACACAGGTGTGCTGTTTTCAAGGGGCACATGCACCCCAATGTTTATAGCAGCGCTATCGGCAATAGCCAAAATATGGAAAGAGCCCAAATGTCCATCGATGGATAAAGAAGCTGTGGTATATGTATATGATGGAGTATTACTTGGCAATCAGAAAGAATGAAATCTTGCCATTTGCAACTACGTGGATGGAACTAGAGGGTATCATGCTAAGCAAAATTAGAGAAAGACAAATATCATATGACTTCACTTATATGAGGACTTTAAGAGACAAAACAGATGAACATAAGGGAAGGAAAACAAAAATAATATAAAAACAGGAAGGGGGACAACACATAAGAGACTCAAATGTGGAAAACAGAGGGTTACTGGAGGGGTTGTGGCGGGGGGGATGGGCTAAATGGGTCAGGGGCATTAAGGAACCTACTCCGGAAATCATTGTGGCACCATATGCTAACTAATTTGGATGCAAATTTAAAAAATTAAATTAAAAAAAAAAAGAAATGTGCCAAAGGTCACACAGGTAAGAAATAGCAGAAGTGAGGATAAAGGCCAGGTAGTAGGCCCGTACAATCCACACACTTAACCACTAAACCGTACAGCCACAGCAGCCCTAGTACGCTGTCCACGTTTCTCTAAATATGCAGTGGACTTCCACATTGCTGAGCACCCACTCATACTGTTCCTTATGCCTAAAAATCCCCTATCTCTGACTGCCTGTCAAGTCTCTTTCTAGGGGCACCTGGGTGGCTCAGTGGGTTGATCCTCTGACTATTGATTCCAACTTGGGTCATGATCCCAGGGTTGTGGGATCAGGCTTCCTGCTGGGTATAGAGCCTGCTTAAGATTCTCTCCTCTTCTCTTCTCTCTCTCTTCCCCTCTGTCCCTCTCCCCCACTCATGTGCGCTCTCTCTCTAAAAATAAAAAATTAAATTTTAAAAAATAACCAATAGTTACTTTTAAAAAAATATTCTCATTCTATTTTTAAGAAATAGAAAATATGTCCTTCGGTGTCAAGCCTCTGAGTTCCCTGACACAGCACACACCTTTCTTGGGGCACTCGTGACAGTATTGTAAGTATCAGGTTGGTTCCTGGCCCCTAAGATCACGGGGCACACCAGAGGACAGGAGTCTTCTCTTACTCAACCCTGGGTCCCAGTTCAGTAAACTCACATGAACATGCGAGTTATTTCTGACTCAAGCCATCTGTGCTAGCCTGACAACTACCCTAGAGGTCGAGGGGACTGTGGCTTTCTGGTCCTTTCCACACACCCAAGGGGGATCCTGAAGTGACTAGGTCTTAAAGATTTTGAACACAGCCTTGCCCATCTCGAGTACTGTTTGAGCTGATGCAATAACAGATTAGGTTCTGATCTCACTTAATTTTTAATAGTGAATCACTAAAAATCTGAGTGGGACTTCATTTTAGAGAGATGGGTTAGAAGCTGGAACTCATGCCAGGGGGTCCCAGATCAGGTTTACATTATGATATTCATGGGCCTTAGGCACTTTTGCCTTCCTGGTCCCTTCTTCCATAAAATAGTATTTAAAAATGTATAACTGTGTTGCCATAAAGACGAAAAAATTCAGGCTGGATTTGTTATTTTATATTTACTATTATATTTTTCTGATTTTTAAAATATATTCAAATTAAAACATTTTAGGGAGCCCCTAAAAATATCATGGGCCTAGACACGATGCCTAGTGGATAAGTCCACCCAACCCAGGTGCCAGATGCCAGGGGCCATCTCTCTGACACCATTCAATTTTTCAAGAAAAGAACATATTTTGTTGCTTCGCCTATGTGAGTTGGGGGAGAGGTATTGATGTTCCTATACACAAAACTTCTGTTTGATTCCTATTTTCAGCCACATGCCTCCTTCTCGCCCTCTGCTGTAGCTGACATCTTCAGGGCTCATGGACTCAAGCAGCAGCTTCCACAGGCACCATCCACCATCTGCTTCCCATCTACTAGAACTTTCTTAAAATCTCTTACCCACCAATGAATGGCCTTTCTCCCATTCTTTGAACCATTGGACCTTTCTTCCTTTTTCATTTCTATAATGGAGCACCAGAAGGGAAAAGAGATGAATACATATCAAGAACCCACCATCTTCAGGGGTGCCTGGGTGGTTCGGTTGGTTGAGCGTCTGACTTCAGCTCAGGTCATGATCTTGCTCCTGAGTTCAAGCCCCGTGTCAGGCTCTGTGCTGACAGCTCAGAGCCTGGAGCCTGCTTCAGATTCTGTGTCTCCCTCTCGCTCTGTCCCTCCCCTGCTCATGCTCTCTCTCTCTCTCAAAATAAATGTTTTTTTTTTAATTAAAAAAAAAAAAAGAACCCACCATCTTTAGCCAGAAGTCCATCCACATTGTATCATTTAGAATGCTTTCAGCTGCATGTAACAGAAAAACCAGCTCAAGCTGGCCTGTTAAATAAGGACATTCAGGAGCTCATGTATAAGGGAGATGAGATGGGCTCCAGAGACAGCTTCATCTACTGCTTCAGCTGCATTCCTCCAAATCCCCTAGGCTAGGCCCATGTCTGTATGTTATTTTGAGGCTGTTGCCCTCATGGAGACAAAAGGCTATAGCAATTCCCAGCTACATGCCCACACTATAACCCAGATGGTAATTCCCAGTCATTGGAAAATGCCAAAGCCTCAGAGAAGCAGCCAAAGTGACAGCCCCCTCTACACAGGAAAGCAAAGATCAGATCAGAAGGGACGGGGGCTGGCCTCGCAACCTAAGTCAGAGTGAGGAGTGTGTTTTCTAGGCACCTGGAGAATGTCATTTAAAGATCTGCCTTTGGGGGGCGCCTGGGTGGTTCAGTTGGTTAAGCGTCTGACTTGGGCTCAGGTCGTGATCTCGCGGTCTTTGAGTTTGAGCCCCGCATCAGGCTCTGCACGGACAGCTCAGAGCCTGGAGCCTGCTTTGGATTCTGTGTCTCCCTCTTTCTCTGCCCCTCTCCTACTTGCCCTCTGTCTCTCTCTCTCTCTCTCTCTGTGTGTCTCAAAAATAAGTAAGAAAACATTAAAAAGTTTTTAAATACCTGCCTTTGGGGCACTTGGGCCATTTGGGTGGCCAGGGGGGCCAGAAGCAGGTCCCTAAAAGACCTCTGTCCACTCAAGTAGATACAAGTGAGATTTGGTGAGATGAGTCGACTGCCAGGCATCCAGCTGATGGGGAAGGATAGCAGAGACCTGAAGAGGGAAGCAGGACCCAAGGCCTCCTATAGTGGCCCCCACAAAGCTGTCCACATCCTCATCCCCAGAACCTGTGAATGTTACCTTATATGGCATGAGGTGGATCCCACAGAATCCCTCATTTTACAGAAGATGAAACAGAAATACAGAGTATAGGTATCTTGCCCATGGTCATACTGCTAGAAACTTCATCATTTGCTGAGAGCCATGCCTGGAAATGGCCCATCCTTGTCTGAAGAAGGAGAAAGCAGAGGTGGGGAGTCAGGGGAGGCAGAAAAAAAATTCCAATTTAAGGTGGAAAGAAATGGATCCTCATGTAGGGAACGTGAAGTCTGTGTTGGCTTTAGGGTCTGGGATTCTGCCTCTCACTCAACACAGGTAATGGCTTTCCTTTTCTGAGATTCAGTTTCTTTCACCGAAGCTCAGACAGACAAAACAGCATGCCTACGTGCACGTACCTTGTAAATGCTGGAATTAGACCCGAAATCCAAATCAACCAGCTTCCCAAGCTGGAGAAAACTGAACCCTGTGGCCGAGGGGAAGGCAAAGCGTGAGGAGCCACTGAAGGAAGTGGTACCTGTGGCTCGCACAGAGGCTAGAAGTCATGTCCTGGAGAAAAACAGAATGAGGCCAAGCCAAGCTTCAAGAAACTGACTGAAGCTTGAAAGAACTAGGTATGGAGCCAAAATGAGAACGTAGGGGACCAGGGACCCCTAAAACTAAGGACCAGAAGATCAGGGAAATGGTTGCAGCCTAGAGGAACCTGGAGGAGCCAAAGATTGAGAACAGCTGCCATGTACAAGGCCCCAGCGCAGGCTGGCTGGGAGGAGCCGCCCTTTGCAGACCACACAGAACTTACCAGCCCTGCCAGTCCCTGTGCTCAGAAAGCCACATGTGACCCTAGTCTCTCTGGAGGTGAGGAAACTCTCCTCTGACTCCAAGACCTGGGAAGCACTCATTTCTTCCTTTCTTCATTCCTGGATCCAATAGTCATGCAAAGGCCTTTTGATAGGACAGTGGGGCACCAGCAAGATGGCCACAGAACGCTCAGCTGCCACACCACAAGACTGGCAAGGAGGAAAGAGTTGTGGGGCCTCCGGGGTGTGTGGCAATGCCCAGCTGTGGATTTCCTGAGCTGCCCATTCACTACTGTCCTAGGAACAACCCAGCAGAGGCAGATTTGTGATGTGGGATGGAACAGCAGGCCCTAAGCTCATCCTGCTGAGGTTTTCGGAAACACACAATATGCTTGATTGAAAGGCTCTTTTAGAAGCTTAATTTTTTTAACATTAAAGAATTAAATCAATAATGTCCCCATTTCAGCATCTCTGTGATTATGTCCTTTGTATCCTGTTTGCTATATAGTAACAAGCTCTCTAAAAATTACAATCTATGTCAGCTGTACCAAAGGAAATCAAGGGAAAAGGGAAAGAGGAAAAGAAAGAACATGAGGTGAACACCTACAATGCACCAGGCACTGTTCCAGGGGCATTACATCCATCATCTTAGGCTGTCCTCACCACAACCCCAAAAGGAAGATGTGGTCATAATCCTCATCATATAAATTAGGAAACTGAAGCTCAAAGAAGTAAAGAAACTTCTCCAGGTTCATGCGCCAAAGAGCAGAGCCTGGATTGGATCTCTCTGGTCTGTTGGGTTCCAAATCCATCGTCCTCCACTGCTGTCTTTGTTAATCGTCCACTCAGAGAGCCCCCACCCAATAACAGGCCCACTTGGTGCCATGGACCTTCCTCTGACAGGCAGCTCTGTTCTTTGCAGAGATGGTTCACAGAACTGATGGGAAGGCTCTTTCCTGTCTCCTTGACTTGGCCCCTCAGGTTGTGCTGGGCCTCCTGATGGCCCCAGGGATGGAAGGAAGAACCCCAGATTTCCTATCTACAGAGAGTCAGGGGCAATAGCCTGAGAAGTGGGATTTTAAATGTGCACAGTCCCCAATCTAGGACCAAAAGTGAGGTGGCTGTCACAGGGTTCAAATCTTAGGAAGAGCAGTATCTTAGGACTGACTGACTGGCTGTACAATTAGAGGCAGGAATCCTGACTGTTTGCTACTTTCTAGCTAGAAGACCTTAGGTGAGCCACTTTTCTTTCTCTTTTTTTTTTTTATGTTTATTTTATTTTATTTTATTTTATTTTAATTTTTTGAGAGAGAGTGTGTGCGAGCGAGCAGGGGAGGGGCAGAGACAGAGGGAGAGAGAGAGAATCCCAAGCAGGCTCCACGTTCAGGGTGGAGCCCAATGCAGGGCTCATTTCTCACGGCCACGACTGTGAGCTCATGACCTGAGCCAAAATCAAAAGTCAGATGCTTAACCCACTGAGCTATCCAGGCACCCCCACTTTTCTGAGCCAATTTCCTCATCATTAAAATGAAACTATCTTCCACAGGGGTTGGAGTGAATAAATTATAGGTTACACAGAACAGTTTCTGGAGTTTTTCCTGTGGTGCCCACAGAAGAGGCCAACGTTGTAAGGCTCTATGCTGGGGCCACTGGAGGGCAGCGAGGAACACAAGAGAAACTCAACAGTCAGTGCCCTAGGTGAGGCTTTCCTGTGCCCTGTATTATGTGGCCACAGATACTCAAACTTAAGGCATAATAACAACTTAGATCAATTCAATCAGAATACTTGAGGATGGGACCAAGGCATGAGTATTTTTTCAAGCTCCCTAGGTGATTGCAGTGTGCATCCAAGGTTAGGCAGCCACTGCTTCCCACCCTCCCCCGCGGGGACCTACCTTAGAGAAACAGTCTCCCCGTTGCGCCTCACTGAGCCCAGCCGGGCACAATGATGCACTCGCCTGCACTGATTGGAAAACCTAATTGCCTTAAGGTTCTGTGCAGAGCCAGCCGGGACTTAATCATTCCATTCACATCAAAATATTTACTCCAAATAGTCATTACCACCTGGAAGGGGCTTGCAGGTAACTAAGGAAGAGGGGGTGGGGAAGGCAGCAGAGTTCAGCACACCCTTATAAGGGAAGCAGGCTGTTTGCAAAGGCTGCTGTCCCCAGCATCCAATGCTCAACTATCTCCCCACCCCCTAGAGATTACTTGAGTTAAGTGTTTGCACTTTAACGCTCCAAGGCCTGAATCATCCAATTCTGCCTGGTGCAGGTGCTGAGGCTTGGTAACATACGGTAAAAGATTTGCATAAAGTGAGTGATTTGCATAGAGTGGAAAATTTGCATGCAGTAAATAGCTAAGGGGAGGATAAAATTACGGCCCAGAAATGGCCTAAAATAATGTGTTAATTTGTAGCACTAGTGTACTCTGAATGCTTCTCTGAAAAGTATGCGTCTGCCTTCAAAAAGAGAGCTACCCAGTTCCTGGCAATCACAGCTTGTGTCCTGAGAGACTGATGGGACTACAGATGATGGGACATAAGGGTGAGTGAGCCCACGAATGTCCCATAGGCCAGGTGCCCAACCCTTCCGCATCACCACAACTCCGTCCATGCTCTGTCCGGCTCAGCCCCGTCCATGCACTTTGCTCAGGCCAGATGGGTGGCGCAGTTGAGCATCTTGGTTTTGGCTCAGGTCATGATCTCCTGGTTCTTGAGTTTGAGCCCTGCATCAGAGTCTGTGCTGACTGCACAGAGCTTGCTTGGGATTCTTCTCTTCCTCTCTCTCTGCCCCTCCCCTGCTTGTTCTCTCTCTCTCTCTCAAAATAAATAAACTTAAAAAAAAAAAAAGGGGGGTGATTCTCCACTGGGCTGTGAACTCCCTGAGGGCAGGAGATGAATCCAATTCAGCTGTAACCCCCAGCCTCCAGCACAAGGAAATGTTCTCAGCTCCAGGTAACAGAAATCCCAACCAACAATGGCTTGAACCATGAGAACATTTATTGTTTCCTTGAGAAGTTCAGAAGTGGATTGGAGGAGGGGTAATTCAATGTTACCAAGAACCAAGGCTCCTGGAATCCTTCCACCCTGCCATCCTCCAATCTGCTCTCATGACATTAGGATGGCTTCAACAAATCAACACATCCTCACCATCCTCACAGGGTAAGTCACAAAGCAAGAACCAAGCAGACTCACAGCTAAATGGCTGCTCTGTCTTCCCAGAAAGGTAGTTTCCCAGAAGCCCCAGCAGACATCCCTTTATCTCATTCCCCAGAGCTGAGGCACATCATCCACTTCCAGACCAATCGCTATCAAAAGGGAAGAGGGACTGACGCTGGGCACGTTGCTGCCTGAGCAAAATCAAGACTCTGTTAGCAGAGAAGAATCAGTGAAAGGCTAGAAAGGTAGAAAACTAATGGTATCTACTGGTGACAATAAATGTCTGCTAATGAAGAGGTGGAACAGCTGTTTATGGGACCTGAGTAGGGTCTTCTCTCTCTCCCCAAAACCAAATCCAAGCACCAGGATCTTATCACTGCATGGTGCAGGAATGCAACTCAGTGTGAAACACGATGAAGCAAGCATGGAGAGGGAGAGCCGGTAGGGTTGAGTCTCGTTACCCATCAGCAGCATGGCATTTGGGAAATGGACAAAGGCAGCTGCAGGAATTCAATCAGGAGACAGCACGAGTCTGTTCTAGCATACTGGCCTAAAGGGTGTTGCCATTAACCAAGATAATAGTGGCAATGTTGATAATTAACAATTATAGAGCGCTTACTATGTGGCAAGCACTTCTTCCAGACCACTAGTTTTCTTTTTTAGTTTTTCTAGTTGTCTTCAGTTTTTGTTTTTGTTTTTTCTTGACTTTAGTAAATTTGCCTTCAGACTACAAAAGCAATTCTGGTCATTATGACAAGCCAATTAATACAGAAGTGTATAAATAAATAGCCACTGGTATCTCTCTCCCCATCAAAATAACCACTGTGAACAGTTTAGCAGATCACTACATTTTCACATATGTCAAAAACACCCTTTCAGGGGCGCCTGGGTGGCGCAGTCGGTTAAGCGTCCGACTTCAGCCAGGTCACGATCTCGCGGTCTGTGAGTTCGAGCCCCGCATCAGGCTCTGGGCTGATGACTCAGAGCCTGGAGCCTGTTTCCGATTCTGTGTCTCCCTCTCTCTCTGCCCCTCCCCCGTTCATGCTCTGTCTCTCTCTGTCCCAAAAATAAATAAACGTTGAAAAAAAAATTTAAAAAAACAAACAAACAAAAAAAAAAACACCCTTTCAGAGCACCTGAGTAGCTCAGTTGTTTAAGCATCCAACTCTTGATTTTGGCTCAGGTCATGATCTCAAGGTTTGTGAGATTGAGCCCCACACCAGGCTCTGTGCTGACAGTGCTGAGCCTGCTTGGAATTCTCTCTCTCTCCCCTCTCTCTGCCCCTCCCCAACACACACTCTCACATACATGTGCATGCGCACTCTCTCTCTCTCTCTCAAAATAAGTACATAAACAGTAATAAAAATACCCTCTCTGCTTTGAGCCTCATGCCTCTACTGTTGGGTTATCTTTAGTGCTCCTGCCAGAATCTTAGGAGAATTCAACATTCTTATAGAAGACCCATCAAACCTTACATGTTCTCCTTGACTTATTTGATGATATTTGCCCATGTTCCTATCTCATTCCATTCCTTAACCCCATGATACCTCTTCTTTGTCCTCACTGATACACCTTGGCCCCAGGACTCCTACCTTTCTTATAAAATTACCTCTTCATCTTCTTCCTTCTTCAGCCTGAACCGCTTAAAGCATCCCTTCCTGCACTCTTGCTAACACTTCAACATCTACCTCTTTGTTCTTCTACCCAAGAGAACCCCAACCTTCAGTGAGTTCAACTATCATCGTTCTCCACTCATCCATCCAGACAGCCAAACACAACTGGAAGAAACTGCATCCCTCAGCTTGGAGCCTCCTAGAACCAGATTCCCAACTTCCTGGGGACCATTTACATTGCCCTCGCCGCCATGACAACGTGTAAGATTAGAGACATGCACATTCCCCACCTGCTCCCAAGGCTGGGCTTTGAAATGATAACAACAAACAATTTTTGGAGAACTAAAATACTAAAATAATGTGTAACTTTCATAGCTATTGAGTAAGAGCCTGTAAACAACTCATTTACTGTGATTGTAGCAAAAATAAGATGGAAATGAATTATGCACAAAGTAAGCCAGGATTCCTGGAGTTACTCCACCTCCTTTGTTTCCCTCTTACAAAAACACAGTGGGATCAAGTGAGTGAGAAAGACATGATAGGAATAATCTTGAGTCTGCTCTAACTTAAGTAAATCATTAAATATATTGATACTTTTAATGTTATTAGTGAAACTCAAATGATTCTGGGCCATTTTTTCCAGTCTCAGACCAGTATCACACCAGAAAAAAGTATGGTTCTGATTCCCAAGGCACTGAAAGACAAAGGAATCTTTCCTGAAATTTCCTTAGAGAAATGGAGATGGGAGTTTTATGCACATTGCACAGCAAAGCTCCCTAAAATTCCCTATTTCCCTACTCGAGTTGGGTAGGAATATGTACATATGTGACTGAATTAATGCTCACCATACCCTTTCTTCTTCCTGGACACAAGGGAAGACTATTTCTCACTCTCCTTTGCAGTTAAGTTAGGGCCACATGACTGGTTTCAGTAAATGGAACGTGAACAAATGTGACCCGTGTCACTTTGAAACCTATATATAAGAGCTAGTGTGCCTCCTGCTACCTCTTAGTTTCTTTCCCTGCTGAGGGAAGCTGACAATCATGTGTTGGAGCATCTCAGAGAGCCTGGATCCCTCAATCACCAGATGGAGGAGCTCATCCGCAGGTTCCATAAGACTCTGCAAGAGCAAAAAATTATTTTTTCTCTTATTAAAATACTCAGATTTGAGGACTGATTTGTTACAGCAGCATAGCCTATCCTACCATGATTAACACAGCTATAGATGCAGATTCTCATATGATCCTGAGCATAAAAAAAGTAAATAAATAAAAGGAACCCTTTCTAATAACAGGTCAAGGGGCACACGGCTGGCTCAGTCAGTACAGCGTGCAACTCCTGACCTCAAGGTTGTGAGTTCAAGCGCAACATTTGGTGTAGAGTTTCCCTGAAGAAGAATAAGAATGAGAAGGAGGATAACAAGAAGAAGGGGAAGAAGGAGAAGGAGGAGACCTCATCTAGAGTGCATAAAAGACTTTTGTAGTCTCTACAGTGCTCAACAGAATTAGTTTTAATTCAGTCTCTACTAATAATTTATTGGACAAGTTACCTAGCCTCTCTGTATCTCTGATTCCCTGTATATTAAATGGAAATAATAAGAGCACGTGCTTCCCAGGGTTGCTGTGTGAGGACTAAAGAGATAAGACCTAGCAATTTTACTTTTAGGAATTTATTCTACAGATAAACTCATACTTGTATACAAAAAAATACATAGAAAGATTTTCACTGCCCTGTTTTCTGTAAGAACAAAGGACCGGGAACAACATAAACATCCCTCAAAAGGACAGTGGTTTAAGAAATTATGACACATCCATAAAATGGAATGCTGTGTAGCTCTAAACATAAATACATAAAATAAATCTATTTGGGCCAAAATGGAAAAATGGTCAAGATATATTGCAACATGCAAAAGGCAAAGGAGCAACACAAAATGTATGAGATGCAGCCATCTTTTATTTGAAGGACATGCCCATGTATGGTGGTTCATGGATGTAAAAATTCTAGAAGAATATATAAGAAGCAATGTTTGCTTCTAAGGAGGGAAACAGGTGGGAGGGGGACTTATATTTTCCGGCATATCTTCTTGTACTGTTTCAATTTTATGTTTATCATTTTCAATTAAATAAGTAATAATGTAAATAAAGTGCTTATCACTCAGTGCCAAGAGTGTTCAGTATTGTTGTTGGTGGTGTTATTGTAATGGATTAGTACTTTTTTTTTAATGTTTACTTATTTATTTTCAGAGAGAGAAAGAGAGAGGGAGAGGGAGGGGCAGAGAGAGAATCCCAAGCAGGCTCCCTGCTGTCAGCACAGAGCCCGCCTCAGGGCTCCATCTCATGAACCATGAAATCAGGACCTGAGCCGAAATCAAGAGTTGATGCTTAACCGACTGAGCCACACAGGCGCCCCTGTAATGGATTAGTATTGATTTCTTTTGGCTCATGTGACATTTCAGGACCCCTGCCATTGGCTCCCTTGAAAGGCCTGTCTCCTGCTTCCTTGCCTTCTCCCCATTTCTCTAAGGAGCATGAGACCAAGTTCCTACTGTCAGTCTTCCGCAGAAGTAACAGTTCCACCTGAACATGTCTGCACGCCCACATAGCCCTAGCTGCCTCTCAGAAAAGGTGTGAGGTTCAACTAAAGGTGCCGGGAATGTGGCAAGGTGACTCCAGCAGATGGAGCCCTACGGCTGCACCCCAACAGGTGGCTCTCAGGGAAACACCTGTCCTTCAACCAGTGGCCCAGACTCCAGATTTGTAGTCTATGTTGAGTGCCATCACTGCTGCTGTGCACTCCACCACGTGGCACTGGCACAAGGAGGGGAGGCTGGATGAGAACATTTCTTCCCAGTGTGGCCACCCTGTCAGCCTGGCAGGACCCACCAGGGAGACGGTTAGTGCAGTAGGCTGAATAAGGGCCCCAACTATGTCCACATCCTAAACTCTGGAACCTATGGATGTTACTTCACAGGGCAAAAGGAACTTTTCACATGTGAGTAAGTGAAAGCTCTTGAGATGGGGAGATCATTCCGGGTTATCTGGGTGGGCCCAGTGTAATCACAACAGAGCCTAGTAAGAGGCTCACAGGAGGCTCAGAGTCAGGGAAGAAAGCCAGGTAAAGATGGAAGCTGGGAGGGGTGCCTGGGTGGCTTAGTCGGTTGAGCATCCAACTTTGGCTCAGGTCATAATCTTGGGGTCCCTGAATTTGAGCCCTGCACCTGGCTCGTTGTTGTCAGCACAGAGCCTGCTTCGAATCTGTCCCGCTGCCCCCCCCCCCCCGTTTGAGTGCTCTCTCTCTCTCTCTCTCAAAAATAAATAAACATTAAAAAAAAAAGACTTGGGGGCATTTGGGTGGCTCAGTCGGTTTTGCAGCCAACTTTAGCTCGGGTCATGATCTCATAGCTGGTGGGTTCAAGCCCCGTGTCTGGCCCTGTGCTGACACCTCCGAGCCTGGAGCCTGCTTTTGATTCTGTGTCTCCCTTTCTCTCTGCCTATCCCCCGCTCACCCTCTGTCTCTCAAAATTAAATATAAATAAATAAATAAATAAATAAATAAATAAATAAATAAATAATAAAAGACTTGAACAAACACTAACACACTCAAGGCTGCATCCCGAAGGTGACTCTAGCCTCCCCTTAAATTGCCTGCCTGAGAAAATGCAAGGCTTCCAAAAGAACTGACCGTTTCTTCCGGAGGACAGCTGAGGACAGGGCTCAGGTCTCCAGCCTGGGTGGGAGAGGAGGAACAAACCCAGATGGGTTTCACATGGACCAAACCCCTCCCGCTTTTGGGTAAATTTTCACTGCCCTGACGGTGCTGAGCCCCTGCTCACCCCCCTCCCTAACCCTTCATTCTCCGTTTAAAACACCCGGTCACCTCTGCACAAATCAAAGTTGAGTTCAGGTCACACTGGACCCTTCCCTTTTGTAATAGTATGTTGCTGCTTACATCAGTCCTTTCCACTTTTAACCAGTGTCCAGCTTTGTTCATCTGTGACACCAGACACCAAGCCAAGTGTTTCCCATTACAGTATCTCATTTGATTCTCATGGGAACCTATGAGATAGGGTCTGTTATTATAGTTAGGGAAACTGAGGGCCAGAGAAGTCATTTGCTAAAGACCCCAGAGCTGGTGCACAGCTGAGTTTGCAAGCCCACCCACTACATTGCTCCTACCATGACCCTGTTACAGAGAAGACAGGAATCATTTGAATCAGAGAACATACTTTGGCTTTTTATGCTTATTTATTTTTGAGAGAGAGAAAGAGACAAAGCATGAGCAGGGGAGGGGCAGAGAGAGAGGGAGACACACAATCCGAAGCAGGCTCCAGGCTCTGAGCTATCAGCACAGAGCCCAACTCGGGGCTCAAACTCATGAACCATGAGATCATGACCTGAGCCGAAGTCGGACACTTAACCAACTGAGTCACCCAGGTGCCCTAAGAGAAAACATTCTAGTCCCCAGAGTGACATGGCTTCAGGCTCAAAGCAGAGATGGGAGCTGACAACAGGTGAGGGAGCCCCTGGCCCATCACCCATCAGCGGTAGGGGGAAAGCACTGACAACCAGGGATTAGGTTTGTAGGGAGCTGGGCTCTGGGCTCCATCAGCCACATCCTATTCTTCTGAAATCACACAGCAGCTCTGCTCCTCTGCCTCTCAAATCATCAATTCTGACCCTGGCATCCAGCCACAGAGTGATTTTACAGCCCCTTGGGGCTTTTGTGTGAAACCTGGTTTAGGCAGCAGGACAGATGAAGGGCTCCCCACCCTCATGCTATTACCTGGAAGGAATTTGCTTTGCTTCTTTTCTGTGAGATTAGAAATACATGCCAAAGCTCCTGTGAAATCTGTTGGGCAGAGTGGGCACGAGCAGCATTGGCAGGTCTGGTCTCTGCTCTAAAGAGAATCACTAAAGAGAATCACAGCACTTTGGGGGATTTAACCGTTTTAAAAGTGTTGAGAAAGGAGCTCTGTACGAGGAATCTGAAAACGAGGGTTTGAATCTTGACCACATCAACTGATCCTTCTGAGTCTCAGTTTTCATAACTTGAAAATGGTAGCAATGTCTCCAGAAGCATCTACCTTAACTACTTGGTGTGTCCATGCTTCAGGGAAACACCGGGCAGTCCAAGGTCAAGAGGGTCCATCCTTAACCCAGCAGCCCTTCACAAGCAAAACAGAACCTAGGTGTTGAAGGACAGCCAGCTTCCTCTCTCCAAAAACCAGCAATGTGTCATATGGAAACCTCAGTATTTTCCATAGTTTAATTTCTATGCATTTTAGCTTTGGAGAATAATTTCAAGTTTGGGAGATTCATTTTTTTAAATGCAAATTGGCTTTGACTTGGAAAGAACTGAGATGGAGTTCTGGGGTGGGGCCTCCAATCTTAATGGCATATTTGCATATCAATGGCCTCTTACTTCATTTGCTGCCTTGGCCACCCTCGGAGCTTAGATGGCTCAAGACGAAATGGGAAGATGGGAGAAATGCTGGTCGTTCTTCCTTTTCAAAGTTTAAATATAGGAACTGCTTTGAAATAAAAATTTCCCCATGGACTTTTGAAGTCAGACTGAGCAGATAAAATAGATAATATTTTATCAAACTTACCAAGACTGTAAGAGAGCGTGGAATGAATTCTCTCACATTTGCATGAGCGCGCATACCCTTTGGAATTCTCTGGAGGCCGAGGTCGTGCGCCCCCAGATGTTTATTGACGGTGGCACTGTGTACCACATGCTGGGGCTACCAAGAAGTCCGATGTGGGCATCGCCCTTCGGGGCTCCGCGGTGGGGAAGACAGATCCTAAAGAAACACTGAAGGGCTGCAGAAATACAATCTGTCATACAGGCTAAGGGGGAAAAAATACAGTGCTCTGAGATTGTGTAACAGGGGAGCCTCCCCCAGGGAAAAAGACTAATGAGCAAAGATGTGAAGGGAAGAACACACGTGAGAACACACGTGCATGCATCCTGGGGAACCTGGGGCTGGGGGCGAGCAGGAGAGAAGTTGTTTGGGGTTTAAGAGATTGAAAAGGGACAGTGTGGCTGCAGAGAGCACGGGAAACAATGCACACGGAGGCCAGGGGGGTTAGCAAAGATTTTAGTCTTTGTTGAAAGAGCAACGAGTATCTATTTGTTTCAAAAAAGAAACAAGCCCCAAATGGGTTCATTGCCCCCCCCCCCACCCCCCAACAGCAAACCAAGACTTAATTGCAGTTTCAACCAATTCTGGGAATGTGACCTTTTAGCTGTCAATCTGAAATTTCCTGATCAGTACCAGTGAGATCTGCATGATAAACAACTCTGCCATTCCCTCCCCCCCCCAAAAGATGTCCTGACCCGAAACAATCTTTTCTTCCCTTTTGCCAATAACCTCCGTGCCCCACCCTATCTAGGAAAACCTTGCGTTTTGCACAACTCCTCGAAACATCTCTCTACTTGCTGGATGCAAGAATGCTGCCCATTCATGAATTGCTTAATAAAGCCAATTACATCTTCGAATTCTCTCAGTTGAAATTTTCTTTAACACATTGATTCTAAGAAGGGTGGGGGGGGTGACGCCATCAGAAAATTTGCATTTTAAGAAGATACTTGGGCTGCTCTGTGGAGAGCAGATTCAGAAGGGAGCCTGTGTGGAAACCTGAAGAGCGGTTAGGGGGCTGTGGGACTAAGGGGGCATAGACCAAAGGGGCGTGGACTAAAGGGGAATTAACAAAGGGGCATGGACTGAGGGGTGTGGAGCAAGGGGGCGTGAACTAAGGAGGCGTGGAGTAAGGGGGCGTGGACTAAGGAGGCGTGGAGTAAGGGGGCGGGGACTAAGGTGGTGGCTCAGAAGACAGAGACAATGGATGGATCGACGGGAATTTAGGTGGTCAAAACAGCAGGAGTTGCCACTGGACTGGCTACAGGAGGGGAAAGAGCCGCAAGCGTCATGGATGATGCCTGGGTTTCTAGCTCACGTAACGGAAGGGGGTGCTGTCGTTCACGGAGATGGTGAGACCAGAGGAGAACCACACCAGGCAAGGGGCTGGTGTACAAACTCAAGGTTCAGTGTTGGATATGCTGGGTATGAGGAACCTTAGAGACAGTCTTGAGAAGAAAACAAGGACTGGGTTTGGGGAAGCAGTCTGCCCTGGAGATGGACAGGTGAGAGCCCTCCACGCCTTGGGATGAGTTAGGATGAGGTCTTGTCAGAGAGTGAGAAGACAGAAGCTTCAGGCAAATCCCAACATTCCTGCTCTGAAATCCCCTCCACCCTGGGCGCACGCAGCTCTTCCTCATGCCACATGCAGCCTATCTGTATCGCACTGCTGATGTACTTTGTCCCTTTTCCAACCCAAACCTTTGATCAGCACATCATCTGTGTAGTTGAGACAGGGAAACTGAAGGGACTACTTTTTGCTCCTTTTCCTGCTTCTATGCTTATCAGAACCTGCGCCCCCACCTTACATGTGCCTTATGGTACTGATGATGTATGTCCTCCTTGTAAAGGTTAAGGAGTTAATGATTTCTTTGGAGACTTCCTGCATAATAGATAACATCTTAGGTGTGACTGGGCAGAGTTGTCATGAACGTTTTCCACGACCTGACTCCAGACACCCTTAGGCCAAGATCCCTGGTTCCAGGGCATAAGTGACTTATGAAGGACATCTATCTGAGCACATGTCTTTGTTTTAACCAGTTCCAAGATGCCCGAGAGGACATGTATATCAGACCACCATCCTCAGTAAAAACCCCAGACCCCAGGCAAAGAGGAGATTCACTTTTCTATCCTTTCTGAGTCTCTCAGATGCTTTGTCTGTATCTGCTCTATCTCTGTATCTTCAATAAACTCTTCTCTCACTTCCTCTCGGCTGTTTGATTTCTATCCTCTGCAAAACCAAGGACACTCTTGGCTCATCCTGTGGGACCCCCTCTGGGTCCTGAGACCCAGCCAGCCTGCATCAGTTTGTATTCTTGCCAAGGATATATGTTCTGAAGTGAATTGTGAGGAAACAATCAGACAAATCCAGATCATAGGATAATATACAAGACAAGTAGCCTGGGGCACCTTCCAAAGTATCAATGTCATGAAAAGCAAAAAATAAAATAAATCCAGGATCTAGATTAAAGGAGGAGGGAAAAATGACAATTAAATGTAATATGTATCATTGACTAGATCAGAAGTATAAAGAAAAAGAATCACAAGATATTTGGGGGTCAGTAGGGAAATAAATATGGTATATTAGAGAATATTTATCATATCAACGCTAAGTTTCTTAGATGTGGGGTTATGTGGGAAAATATCCTGGTTCTCAGGAAGTATATGCCACATAGTGTTTAGGGATATATGTCTGTAACTTTCAACTGTTTAGGAAGGAAAAAAAAAAAAAAAATATATATATATATATATATAAGAAGAGAGAGAAACAAGGAAATATTGGAATATATTAACAAATGGGGAGTCTAAGTGAAGGTTTTATGAGTATTTGTAAATACTCATTTACTGTAAATACTCATTACTCTTATAAATTTTAATTTTTATATGTCTTCAAATAAATAGGGAACTTGCAATGACTTCAGAGGCCAACGACCCAGAGTTGGGCCAGAGTTTACAAGGATACAGCACTTCATAAGACTGCCTTCACTTCAGACACTGGCCATGAGTTTGGGGGTCCTCGGGCCACCCTCACATCTGACCAGCTGGCTACAAATTCGGGACCTCCCACTACCACCTCGGATTTGGTAACTCACTAGAACAGCCCACAGAACTCAGGAAAGTGATATACTTACAAGTTGTTTTATATAGCAAAAGGATGCAAATCAGAACCAGTCAAAAAAGATGAAACGTACAGGCGAAGGGGGCTCTGGGAGGGTCCCATTCTTCTCTCCCCCTGGAGTCAGGAGCTGTTATCCTCTCACACACAGAGGTGTGACGATACACAGAGTATTGCCAACCAGGGAGGTTCACCCAAACTTGAATGTCCAGAGTTTTATTGAGGTTTCATTACGTATCTACACCCCTCCCCTCCTCCCTAGTAGTCAAGCCGATATCAGATGACTCAAAGCTCCAACTCTCTAATCACAGCATTGGTCTTTCTGGCTTGGCCCATCCCCAGTCTAAGTCATTTCATCAGTATAAATTCTCAGGGCCCATGGATAACAAAGACTCTCTTATTCCTCAGGAAATTCTAAGGATTTTAGAGGTTATCCCTAGGGATCAGGGACAAGGGCCAGCCACATTCTTTTTAACATAGAAATAAAACAAAATATACTTAAAAACAAATCTTTTTTTTTTCTATCAAGAACCACAGCAAATAGGCCTAGAGCATTTGAATCAAAAACTATCAGACTCCAGGGACATTGTCTCCGCTCCACTCAGTCTCCTACAGCAGCACAATCTGTTTGCATCTTGAGTTTAAAGAGGCCACTTAGAAGTCTCAACAGTTCCCATTTCAAAGGCATTAAGAGAAGTCATTTCACTTTTCTGCACAGGGTCAGCTGCAAACAGTAAATACACAGTTGTATGAGAGTGAGGAAATAATTTACATTTGTTGCCCAGAACTCCCCAGTTCAATTTAATATGCCAAATTCTTAGGATAATCACAGCCTATACTGCTTCAATCAAATCGGATCCTTCTAACTATCCAACTCAAACAGGAGGAAGTAAGAATTTCATGAGCAGTGTGAAAAATCACTGTATAATTGTAAATTAGAACTGTAATCAGTCCTCTGGCCCCTGGGCCTTCTTCATCACTAGGCTGTGAACCACAATGACTTACTGTGAATGTATCTGCAGGAGAAGAGCTCCAAGGCACAGGACAGAGAGAACTGCCTCGTTCATATAGCTTGTGAGAACAGAGGGAATGTGCATAAAAAGTGAAAAAAAAGGGAGGCTGGTTATCCAGCAAATAGAGGCTCTAGAAGCATCCATATTTGCACTGTAACTAGTTTGTTTTAAAAATATGAAAGTGATACATGAACATCGGTTTAAAAAAAACAGTAAAAGGGTACAGCAGGAATCACATTCAAAATGTTTAGGGGTGCCTGGGTGGCTCAGTCAAGCGTCTGACTTTGGCTCAGGTCGTGATCTCACGGTTCATGAGTTTGAGCCCCTCGTCAGGCTCTGTGCTGACAGCCCAGAGCCTGGAACCTGCTTCAGATTCTGTGTCTCCCTCTCTCTTCACCCCTCCCCAGCTCATTCTCTCTCTCTCTCTCTCTCTCTCTCTCTCTCTCTCTCTTTCTCCCTCTCTCTGTCAGAAGTAAACATAAAAAAAAAAAAAAAAAACCAAAATGTTTAACAACTGAGATGTCTGAATGGCTCAGTCAGTGGACCATGTGTCTCTTGATTTCAGGGTCGAGCCCCACAATGGGTGTAGAGTTTACTTAAACAACAACAACAACAACAACAAAAACATGTTTAACAACTCTGTCAAGAAGGGCATAGACCAGTCAGAACACATTCTAGACATGGTACTAGGGAAGACCCACTGAATAGCAGTTTGGATATACACCAGAAAAGAAATTTTGGGGGGCACCTGGGCATCTCAGTTGGTTGGATACCCAACTCTTGATTTCAACTCAGGTCATGATCCTGTAGTTCATGGGATCAGGCCCCACATCGGGCTCTGCACTGATGGCATGGAGCCTGCTTGGGATTCTCTCTCTCCCTCTCTCTCTCTGTCTCTCCCCTACTCGTGCATGCTCTCTCTCTCTTTCAAAATAAATAAACATTAAAAAAAAAAAAAGAAAATTTTCATCCCAGAATCCCAGCTCCAG
This sequence comes from Puma concolor, assembly GCF_028749965.1. Lineage (NCBI taxonomy): Eukaryota > Metazoa > Chordata > Mammalia > Carnivora > Felidae > Puma > Puma concolor. The sequence goes on along the minus strand of NC_141669.1, from coordinate 122,801,197 downwards.
TCTCCAGAAGTGCTGTTAATTTCTTAAGACTTGTTCCAGAGAGGCGCCTGGGCAGCTCAGTCTGTAGAGTGTCCCAACATTTGGCTCAGGTCATGGTCTCACGGTTCATGAGTTCAAGCCCCACATCAGGCATGGAGCCTGCTTTGGATCCTCTGTCCGCCCCCTCTGCCCCTCCTCTGCCCATACTCTCACTTTCAAAAATAAATACACATTTTTAAAAAAGTTAAAAGCAAAAAACTTGGGGGCGCCTGGGTGGCGCAGTCGGTTAAGCGTCCGACTTCAGCCAGGTCACGATCTCGCGGTCTGTGAGTTCGAGCCCCGCGTCAGGCTCTGGGCGGATGGCTCAGAGCCTGGAGCCTGTTTCCGATTCTGTGTCTCCCTCTCTCTCTGCCCCTCCCCCGTTCATGCTCTGTCTCTCTCTGTCCCAAAAATAAATAAACGTTGAAAAAAAAAATTTAAAAAAAAAAAAAAAAAAAAAAAAAGCAAAAAACTTGTTCCAGAAATGTTTTACACATCTATCAGCATATCTGTGCACTTATGTATCCTTTTTTGTATAGGTCCCTGTTTTTGAAAACAACATACTGGGGCGCCTGGGTGGCGCAGTCGGTTAAGCGTCCGACTTCAGCCAGGTCACGATCTCGCGGTCCGGGAGTTCGAGCCCCGCGTCAGGCTCTGGGCTGATGGCTCAGAGCCTGGAGCCTGTTTCCGATTCTGTGTCTCCCTCTCTCTCTGCCCCTCCCCCGTTCATGCTCTGTCTCTCTCTGTCCCAAAAATAAATAAACGTTGAAAAAAAAAATTAAAAAAAAAAAAAAAAAGAAAACAACATACTATTCTGTAGCATACTTTTTCCTTTTATTTAAAAAAAATTTTTTTTTAACATTTATTTATTTTTGAGAAAGAGACAGAGCTCAAATGGGGGAGGGGCAGAGAGAAAGGGAGACACAGAACCTGAAGCAGGCTCCAGGCTCTGAGCTGTCAGCACAGAGCCCGACGTGGGGCTCAAACCCATGAATTGTGAGATCATGACCTGAGCCGAAGTTGGACACTTAACTGACTGAGTCACCCAGGCGCCCCCATACTTTTTTAATAATGCATCTTAGACATCTTTCTACATCTGCAGAAGTAGAGTTACCTCATTTTTGTGAAGGTTGAACAATGCTGCTGAAAGGGAGAAAATTTTGCCACCCCAAGGTATGCCTCTTTGGCATCCTGATTATTTTAAGCTGGTTATTTTTTTAAGTTTTCTTTTTATTTATTTTTAGAGAGAGAGATGGTGCAAGAGCATGAGCAGGGTAGGGGCAGAGAGAGACTCCCAAGCTGGCTCCGCACTGTGAGAGCCAAGCTGGACGCAGGGCTCAGTCTCACAAACTGTGAGATCATGACCTGAACTGAAATCAAGAATTGGACACTTATCAGATTGAACCACCCAGGCACCCCTTAAACTGGTTATTTTTAAGGAAACTGCAGACACAAGAGAAGCTCTGAAAATAGAGTCAAAGTTACCTTTTTGTAAGAGACATACACATGTATAAGGGAAATCTCCCTTTCTAAGGGTGTGGCCTTTGATGTACCAGGAAGTTGGGGATCACTCTAAATCACTATTATCAATGGAGAAGGCATGGACTTAAATCTTTATAACAACTCTACCCTTGTCCACTCTGTTTTTCTTGGTGACCTGCCATATCTGACTCCCCATCCCCAACATCCTCTTTTGTCTTTAAATGAAGATGGTATTTAAGATGATGCCTTTAGGCATTTCAGCAAATTACTGTTTTTCCTGATGAATAACAGGAGGTGTACATGTTATTAAATTTTTGTTCATTTTTCTCCTGTTAGTCTGTCCTATGCCAGTTTAATTATTAGACCAGCCAAAGAACTTAGAAGAATTGAGGGAATTTTTTTTTTCTCCCCAACACTATTCAAAGTGTGGTCTGTGTACCTGTGCTAGTCTAGGAAGTATGTGTTCACGCTTGAGAAAAGATAAGGGAGAGCGTGTACAAGAATGCAAACCATTCATACAAATATATATATATATATACACAAATATATATATATTTATATATTTATATATATATTTGTATATATATATTTATATATATTTATGTATATGTATATTAATTCTATATCTAATTATGTATATGTAATTATATAAATATAATATGTGTACATGTATATTTATATATATATATATATTTGTTGTTCTTGATAAAGTCACTGATTTGATTTACATTCTAGTTCAAGCTCCTTATCTCCTAGTAGACCAATAAGAAACAGAATGTTTACTTTGAGCAACACCATCAATGAGTGGGTACACCATAAGTTATTTAACCAATCCCTTCTTGCTGGGCACTTAGGTTATTACAAGTAAGTATTCTTGTATGCATACATCTTTATGCACTTGAAAGAGCTTTTCTGTTACAGATTCCCAAGGTTGAAATCAAGGAGAAAAAGCTGATCGTGATGGTGCTAGTGGTTAGAATGGAACTCAGAGATAACTAGTCCAACTCTTGCCTTTCACTGTTGGGAAAAACTGAAACCAGAAAGGTAAAAGCTAGGTCCAAAGTCAAACAAGTCAATGGTAGAAGTAGGAATGGGTCCAATTCCTCTGAAAGGAGCAATGACCTGGACAGAAGACCTCAGAGTCTGAGCTAAGGGGATGAATGGATATATACTCAGCCTGCAGAGTGACTCTGTCTCCAATACCAGTGTTAAGTTGGAACAATTAAGGGTATCTCAAAGTCCCCCCAACCCAGGGGCTGATTTGCAAGAAATCTGGGCCTCATTTTCCATTTTCGTGGATGTTACTAGGCCTTTTAAGAAGACATGGGAAGGAGAGTCTGAAGCACACTGTCTGGGCCTGATTGTAGTAGCCATCCCATGGAGGAAGGAAGGAAAAGGTTGCATTAGACCAGGATGTCCTATGAAGGGAGATAAACTTAGAAGAGTTAAATGACTGTGTGCTCTAATAAGAGAAAGAAAAGGAACCACGAAAAGAATTAGAGGCAAAGGAAGGATTAAAAGGGCAGAGGGTAGAATCTGTAAGACAAGGACTGAGGCATGGGTTCAGCAGAGGCTAGAGGAACCGACAAAGAAATTGAAGGAGAAATAGAGCAGGAGAGTCCCAGATGCCAAGAAAACAAAGCTCCAGGAAGAAACAAGTACCTGATGGCAGCACGTGCAGAAGAGCACTCAAATGAGATGAGGGCTTTAAAATATCCATTGGATTTGGCAACACAGAAGCCACTGGAGACCTCGCTGAGAGTCACATCAGCAAAGCAGTGACGCCAGCAGCATCTAGGCTGTGGTGGGCAGAGGAGGAAGCAAGACGAAGAAAATGGCACCATTGAGTGTAGATGATTCTTGGGCAGATTCTTGGAGCGGGGGGAGGGGGACGTTGTGGGGAGCACAAGAGCACGTCCTAGAAGAACTTTGCTCAACTTCTTCATGCACAGGCAGGTCAGTCACTGCCAAGGCCAGATGTAGTTAGAGAGAGAAAGGGGGAGTCCCAGGTACAGTATCAGCCGCTGCTGAATCTTGGTTCCCTGGGGATTGGTATAACTTACCCATGGTAACAGAACTCTATGTCCATACTCTTTGCAAGATGTATGCACGAGCTACGATAGTAACAACAGGCACCATTTACTGAAAACTTATACATGCAAAACTAAGAGCTTTACATAAATTATTTCATGTAATCCTCACAACAACTCTGTGAAGCAGGCCTTACTATTTTCTTCAATTCCCAAACAATGAAACCAATGACACACAGCTTATGTAGCCTGCTATAGGTCATCTAGCCAACACACGGCAGCATCAGAATTCAAACCCAGGCTCGTTCTACACCAACAGCGTGCTCCTCATGGTGAAGCCAGGGTCCCACAAGCTGGACTGTAGGAAGCACAGGCATCAGGATCACCTGGGGAGTGTCTGAAAAGGGCAAATCCCCAGGTTCCATAAAAGATCTACTCACTCCAAATCCATGAACGTAAAGGCCAGAACCTGTACTTCTACTAAGCTCCCCAAACGACTCTTAGGCTCACAGAAGTCTTCTTATAGGAAGCACTGAACTCCTCACTGTTTGAGCTGCCTGTTGGTGGTCTCCACCCACACTGGGATTCACACTCTTTCCTGAGGACAACGATGGCCTGGACTGTATGTTTGAGATAAAGGAGCTTCTCAGACCCTAACCTGAACCTACTGCACGAGGATTTCCAGGGGAGAGGACTGGCTATCTGTACATTTAGCAACTTCCCAGGCAATTCTTATGTTCAGGGAAGACTGATAAACACTGTTCCATTATTCACAGCTGAAAGTATCCTAAGCACTACCCTGGGCTCCAATTTAGGGTCTATCACTTAATCCTTTTAAGCTTCATTTCCCTCATCTGTAAAATGGGCACAGATATACCTGCTTGGTAGAGCCATGGTGAAGATTAGACACTATACTGATTAGGATTAGATTTCCCCGCTTATTTTTTTTTATTAATTTCTTTTTTTTTTTAATGTTTATTTATTTTTGAGAGACAGAGAGAGACAGCGTGTGAGCAGGGGAGGGGCAGAGAGAGAGAGAAAGACACAGAATCTGAAGAGGCTCCAGGCTCTGAGCTGTCAGCACAGAGCCCGACGTGGGGCTCGAACTCACAAGCTGTGAGATCATGACCTGAGCCGAAGTCGGACGCTTAACCGACTGAGCCACCCAGGCGCCCCAGATTTCCCTGCTTATAACGCAAAGTAGCAATAGCTTGAACAGAAGGTTTTTCTCTCAGGGGCACCTGAGTGGCTCAGTCAGTTGAGTGTCTGACTTTGGCTCGGGTCATGACCTCATGATTTGTGAGTTTAAGCCTCACTGCTTAAGTGAACCTTAAGGTTCACTGCTGTCAGTGCAGAGCCCGCTTCAGATAAGACCCTTACTGTATGTCTGTTTGCCCATTCATTATTAATAAACTGCCTCTTGGTGCAAAATGGCTGCTGAGGTTACAGCCATTTTGTCTTTAGTCCTGGCAGAGAGAAGGAAAGAAGGGATGCACCTCCCAGCTGAGTCAGATCCCCTTAAGGAGCATTACTGGTAGGTCCTCATAATACTTCTGCATATATTGCATGACCAGAAGACATAGATATAATCATAGAGTCACAACTAGTTGCAAGGAAGGCAGGGAACTGAAATGTTTTAGTTCAGCATCAGGTCTTTGCCACCCAAATAAATCAAGTTTCTGTTACTTAGGAGAACAAACATTGGTGTGGCAGCCACAGAAATGTGCTTCCACAGACTTCCTACTGCACAGAGCTGAGGACGCCAGCTGCTGTGCTTTGAAATTCATTGGCTGCACGCCCGCCACCAATGACTGAGTTTGGTTGGGTACAAAGTCAGTTCGAGAGACAAAGGACTCCTTTGTTGATTGGCTTTGGCTCAAGGACTCTCTGATAGCTTTGCCCAACCTTCGTTAGACTGTATTTTCCTTAAAATATAGGACATTCTGGGACACTTGGACCCAACTGTGTCTTCTGCTCCCCTTCACTTGGGGTCTGATGGTCCTCCTGGACTTCTCTAGCTCTCTTCCTAATTCCTTTGAAACAGGCATTTCCCCCTAGTAAAACCCTTGCACAATTAATCCCATCCTGGTGTCTGCTTCTTGAAGGACCTGGGCTAACAAAATTGCAAAGGCAAGTCATAGTCTCCAGCACAGATTCAATAACGCATGTAACACCTGCATAACACAGGATGGACATGTGGTAAGCACTCAATAGATAATAGCTGTGTGGTGATAATGGTGGTGGTGGAGGACGAGGGGGAGGAGAAGTAGTGCAGAGCTGGCTTTCGGAGAAAGGAGTGTTCACAGACTTAGGGGGCAGGAAGTGGGGGACAAAGGTCTGAGGCAAATCACTCTGATGCTTCTTCATCCCCAGAACATTTCTACTACAGTAAAATCTGGTTAAAATCAGCACCAAAGTCAATATGAAAGGGGAAAATAGACTCTCGATAGTTGTCATCACAGGGAAACTGAACTGTTATTACTTAGCGTTAGCCATTTCAGGAAGAAGAAAGGGGGGAAAAAGAAGAAGAAAATTTAGGGCAGGCCCTGAAACAAAACTGCACAAAATAAACCCAGTATCCTGAGCAAAACTTGTCCTCATATTGGACAAACGGTAATCAGAAATTACTTGTCATGGTGACCTAAGAACCCTACTCCCATAAGACACCTCCTTTGCAGACATTTTATTTTTTTAATTTATTATTTTTTAATGTTTATTTTTGAGAGAGAGAGAGAGAGAGAGAGAGAGAGAGAGAGCATGAGCAGGGGAGGGGCAGAGAGACAGGGAGACACAGAATCTGAAACAGGCTCCAGGCTCTGAGCTTCAGTACAGAGCCCGATGCAGGGCTCAAACTCACAAGCTGTGAGATCATGACTGGAGTCAAAGTTGGATGCTTACAACCAACTGAGCCACCCAGGAACCCCTGCAGACATTTTATATAGGACCCTCTACTTCTGTTTTTCCACAAACACAGCCTGAATTGGCACCCACATGTATCAGATTTAAAGCCCATACATTGCTTCTTAAATACTTCCTTGGTGTCTAAAACCAAGCTGACCTACCCATGCAAAATTACCCGATACAGTAGCCTTGGGTTTCCACTGGCCTCTGTATTAGTTATCAACTGCTATGTAACAAATTACCACCTAAACTTAGCAGCTGAAAATAACAAACACTGTCTCACAGAGCTAAGGACAGACTTAGCTGGATGGTCTGGCTCAAGGTCTCTCATAGGTTTTCAGTCCAGGTACGAGATGGACAGGAGGACCTGTTTCCAAGGTGGTTCATACACATGGACCAGCCAGTTAATGTTGGCTCTTGCTAGGCCTAATTCTTTGCTACATGGGGTCTCTCCAGAGAGTTCCTCATGACACGGCAGCTAGCTTTCCCCAAAGCAAATGATCTGATAGAACACAGAGACAAAGACAGACACAGAGAGACCAAAAGAGAAGCTGCAGTGTCTTCTAGAAGCTGACCTCAGAAAAGACATGTCATCGCTCGTCTCATGTTCTGCTGGTCATACAGACTACCCCTGATATGTGAGTGGGGACTCCACAGGGTGTGAAAACCAGGAAGCGGGGGGGGGGGGGGGGGGGGGGTGGTCATTGGGGGCTACCTTACAAACTGGTCACCACAGCCTCAAGGAGAGCTTCCTGGTCCCAAACTCCACCCAAACCTCAGTGGGGGAGACGGGGTGGGTGCAAATTTCACTCTTCACCCCGTCCTGGAAACCCAGTGCTGGAGCCCCAAAGAACTGTGTTTTCCCACTTAGCATCACACCATAGGCCTGCACAGACGGACTCACAGACACAGCTCCAGTGACGTCACCGGTGTTTGCTTCGCTGTTCAGTGTCCTCCCCCTGAGAACCCATCCCAGAGTTACCTCTTCCACTTGTTCTCTATTGTCTCCAATTCCTTCAACTTTTCATTTTATCCTTTTGCATATTTTGTACTTGTATAATTCCTCTCAAAGCTTTTATGGTTTCAGGTGGAATATTAATACATTTTTTAAAAATTAAGTTTTTGTCCAAAGACTGATGGCTTGCACACATGTGCCATCTAGTGGTAAGAGTGCTAACTGCCAGAATAGAAACCTGGATTTTTCCGTTCTGTTTTTTCTGGGAAGAGGTAATGGGAGGGATGGAAAAGGAGGGAGACGGAGACCTCTCTCTGTGCTTTGTCAGGGAACTAAGGCTGCTGGCGATTTTAGAGACTCCAGGCAGGGCAAAGGAACAGGTGATTCGGTGGCTGGAATCCAACAGGATTTATTGGAATCTAAAGAAGCCAAAAACTAGTGAGAACCCTGCAAATGGAGAAGGTGCTGGTGGTGAAAGGGTTAAGTGAAAGGTGTTAGAAAAGCTAAACAATGAAAATAGACTCGATTCAGACAAATGATGACTTGAAAGGTACTTAATGTGGGTTGATTGCAGATGTGACCAGGCATTTTTTAAGCATTCACATTAACAGTAGGAAGCAGCTTAGAGTCTAATGTTTTTGTTTTACTCATGAGAAAACTGGGACCCAAAGACACTGAGCACCTTGTCCATTACAGCATGTTAGCCAGAGGTCCAGGGTGACCCCGAGAGCAGTCCTCTTTCCCCAGAACCACACTGCCTCTACTCATACATAGCAGATGCTTATTTGGGTTTTCATTTTGCACAGTTTCAAAATAAAATTCAGATCGTCACATAAAAATGCTGGATCCAGCATGTTTCCAAGGAATTATTACTCACTGGTTTTCAGTTGCACCCTGGCACACCGCAAGAAAAAGTCAGGATGGAGATGGTTATGAAGGACTAGTTTCATTCACCTTCCCTGGATGGCAAAAGCCCTTAGTCCACATGATAAGGAGGGATTCTAGAAGCCAATCCCAGTAGCTGAGGGAGCCCCAGCCTGGGGTAGAGAAGATAAATCCATTCACCTAATGTTAACCTAGCATCTGCTCCGGGCCAGGCTCCTGCAGGATGCTGGCCTAGCTAGATCAGCCAATGTACTGGCCATCTCTGTCTGAACTCTGATGTGTGTTCTCAGACACGGCTTGAGCTACAGCTAAGGTATAGCTGGGGTCTGGGGGGCCCGTGAAGATCTAGTCCAGGGGTCTGTAGTCTCAGACTGAGCTGTCTTGGACACAGCCTAGAGTCAGAGACTACTAGGGGAGGGAAGGGCTGGCACTACTATCTAAGCAAGAACTCTATCACATTATAGAACATTTTGATCATCTCAGAGAATTCTATAGGGCAGCTGTGGCCAACAGTGCCCTTTCCTGGGGTTTCTGCTTGTGAGTTTTACCAGTTCCTCCAGGCCCTGTAAACACTGATATAAGCAGAGACAGATAGGAGTCACTGGTTTCTGGAAGGGGCAGAGCCCCAGTACAATGGTTGTTCCAGATCTGATATCCTCAGAGGTACAAAATGATCCACATGAGATAGAGGACACTTGGAGTTCAGTTCCTTAAACTTCCTTTAAATTCCTTAAACTTAATTCACAGCATAGCTCCTGTGCTGGTAGAAGGTGCCAGAATAGAGGCAAAAGGAGCAGAAGGAGTGTCAAGGGCCTCAACTTTTAAGGTCAGAAAGATCCAAGTTCCTGGGCGCCTGGTGGCTCAGTCAGTCAAGCAGTCAAGCATCCGACTCTTGGTTTCAGCTCAGGTCAAGATCTCATGGTTCATGGGTTCGAGCCCTGTGTCAGGCTCCATGCTGGCAGTGTGGAGCCTGCTTGGGATTCTCTCTCTCACTCTCTCTCTGCCCCTCCCCTGCGTGCATGCTCGCTCTCACTCTCTCTCTCCCTCTCTCTAAATAAACAAATAAACTTAAAAAATAATTTTAAAAAAAAGATCTAGGTTCCTATCCCAACTTCCCCATTATCAGTGGGTGATCTTTGGGCAAGGCTTTGGACACCAGCTTTCTTGCCTGCAAAAAGAATCTAAGACCCACAATTGTTATGAGGGTTAAATGAGACAGTGGATGAGGAGGTGCCTGGCCATGACAAATGCAGATTTCCTACTCATCTCTTCTCACCCTTTTGGATGCTACTCTCTAGCCTGATGTGGATAGGAGCCCCACGTCACCTTCTCGTCAGGTACCAGCTGGAGGCTAGTGATGGCTACCTGTTCCACTCATTCTCTCAATGGACATCTGCTATGAAAACAACCGCCTGGGCTCATGTTCTGCATGATATATACAGAAAGAAAACAAGTTCCTGAGAGGAGAAGCTTACTGTCTGGTGGGAGAGATTAGTAGGCAAACCAGTGATTATATGACTAGGGTGGAGAGTACACAGGAGGAAGAGCACACAGGTGATATCATGGCCAAGATAGGAAGGGCGAATCAAAGTTGGCCTGCTCAGCAAGCACATGGAATAGGGCATACCAAAGCAGCGGCAAAAAGGGAGCACATGCAAGAAAGGGAGATTGGAAAGCAAGGTAAATCCAGTTATGAGTGTCTTTGAGCACTGGCCCAAGGAGTTTGGCTTGTAGGGAACACAAAGCCTCTAAAAGCGAGTAAAATCATATTTGAGTTTTGAAAATGTTTCTATATTGTCAGTGTGTGACAGCTTAAAAGAGGCAAAACTGGGGGACGAGAGGCTGGCTTCAATTTTCTCTACTTGCTCCCTACCTCACTGGGCTCCAGCTCACAAAGACCTTCTCAGTTCCTTGAATAACAAAATACCAAGTTCTTTCCCACCTCAGGGCCTTTGCACTTGCTGCTCCCTCTGCCTTGATTAATCCTTTCTTGGCTGTCACAGAGCTTCCCTTTTCTCAGCTTTCAGGTCTCAGATCAAGCATTTCTTGCTTTCCCCAATCTCATTTATGGCTCCCTCCATTATTCTCTCTTGTAGCATCCTGTTTCTTTTTTCTACTTACCACAATTTGAAACTTTATTCTCATTTGTGTTCTGTAATCAGTCTGTCTTCCCCATTAGACTGTAAACTCCGTGAGGGTGCGGTCACGTCTGCCCCGTTCAACACCGCGTCCCCAGCACCCAAGCACACTGCCTGGCACCTGGCACTCTCAGTAAATACTGGATGGAGGAGATGGTTAGAATAGCCGGGATGATCATGACTTAACCTAAGGCAGTAGCAGCAAAACTGAGAAAAGGCGATTAACACCACACGAAGTGAACAGGACAGGTGTAAGATCAGAATTCGAATTCGTTCCAACCGTGCTGAGTTGACTACACAGCTCGCTGTATGGCCTGGACAGGTCCACAGCCTCACCCACCACACCCTCGGTTTTCCCCTGAGTAAAATGAGACCATCACCCCTGCAGCTGGGCAGAACGAATGTCCTCCAAGGCAGAAACAAGGCTTGGGCTTGGGCCTGGGCCGAGGGTCGTAAAGTAGCCCCTGAGGCCAGCCTGGCGTTGAGAACACCGGCAAGAACAGCTGACACTCACGGCGGGCGGAAGTCACTGGCCGGTGGAGGTCCAGACGTAAAATGGATCCCCCACATGCACAGCGCCATGGTTCAGTGTACTCTCATAAAGGGTCCCGCGAGCAGCAGAGGATGGGGCTAATTTAAGGCCGCTGTCATTTGTTTCGTTTAAAATAGTTTCCCCATTTCTCAGCAGAGCTCTCTAAAAAGTTCTTAGTGGAAATCTAAGCTTGAATTCTCAGGACTATAGGGTAGAATGTTTTCCCAGCATGGGATAACCAAGAGGCAAATGGGTCGGTGCTCGCGCTAGGCGCCACCTGGTGGAGAAGGGAGAGCCAGTGTGGAAGGCCCTTCTGGGCCCTCCTCTTCCCCACTGGTATCGGCCCCATCCGCGACCCCCGAGACCCAAGCGAGAGGTGAGCGCCACGGGCTCCGAAGACCTCCATAGCACTACATTCCCCAGAGGTCTTTGCGCAAAGGAAGGAGACAGAGTGGCGGCTCTCTTCCCTGCCTCTAGTGTATGGGCTGTTTTAATCCAGAAGGTTTCGCTCCCCCGGGGCGCCTTCTTCCCCTGCCTCTCAAAGACCCGTCGACTCTGGGGACACCGGGCACCGCCCCATCTACCCAGGTAGGAAAACTAAGCGCCGCAAAGCCTTCTGGGAAATGTAGTTTCCAAAAAAAGACTTCGGGAAGACCCGTCAGGGAGGCCGAGCTTTTGTAGCCAATTAGAGCCGGGCTGGGGCGTGTCACGTGACCTCTGAAGTCAGCTGTCCTGCGGCTTCGCTCTCGCTTGGCTCCGAACTGTGGGTTGGAGCTGTTGCCAGCCCCTGGATTCTGGATCTGGGCTCCTCAGTCCCTGAGCTGGCCTTGTTGGCCGGACGTGGCGCTGTCCGCTTGTTTTCCTGTACTTAAGCTTGTGGCTCTCCGTGACCTCGTGTCAACTTGCAGGCTCTGTAGGACCTCACCATCCTCTTCTACCCTGGCTTCTGCAGCAGCCAGACTGAGCCACTCGAGTTGCTTCAGAGCTTTAGGGACTAAGCCATTAATCAGTTATTGGATCGCCTCATCTTTGGGGACCTTTTCCACTATCTGTTCTCACTCCACCACCTTGTCCTCACCTGTGTCGCCTCAGAAACATGGTGTAGTGGGACCACATGACCTAATCATGCGTTGGTGACACTAGAATCAAGGTCTCCGACTTCAGCTAAACACTCAACTCAGTGGATTGGGACGGCACTGAGGTGAGGAGGCTTTTAAAAAGCAGAGGCAGGGAGTCAGCTGCCCAGACCTCTGGTAGGAGTGCAAGGCTTTGCAAGGGCTATCTTTCTTTGTTGCTTTCCATGCCACGTTTGTCCTCCTAAAGGCTTCCACCTCACATTCCTACTTTTAATTTTTTTTTTTACATTTTATTTATTTTTGAGAGAGAGAAAAAGCGAGCACAAGTGGGGGGGCGGGACAAGTGGGGGGCGGGCAGAGAGAGAGGGAGACACAGAATCCAAAGCAGGCTCCAGACTCTGAGCTGTCAGCACAGAGCCCAATGCGGGGCTGGAACCCACGAACCATGAGATCGTGACCTGAGCCGAAGTCAGTTTTTTAACCGTCTGAGCCACCCAGGCACCACTCACATTCCTACTTTTATTTATTTATTTTTTATTTTTTTTTAACGTTTATTTATTTTTGAGACAGAGAGAGACAGAGCATGAACGGGGGAGGGGCAGAGAGAGAGGGAGACACAATCTGAAACAGGCTCCGGGCTCTGAGCGGTCAGCACAGAGCCCCACGCGGGGCTCGAACTCACAGACCGAGAGATCATGACCTGCGCCAAAGTCGGATGCTTAACCGACTGAGCCACCCAGGCGCCCCTCACATTCCTACTTTTAAATTTTTTTTTTTTTTCAACGTTTATTTATTTTTGGGACAGAGAGAGACAGAGCATGAATGGGGGAGGGGTAGAGAGAGAGGGAGACATAGAATCGGAAACAGGCTCCAGGCTCTGAGCCATCAGCCCAGAGCCTGACGCGGGGCTCGAACTCACAGACCGCGAGATCGTGACCTGGCTGAAGCCGGATGCTTAACCGACTGCGCCACCCAGGCGCCCCATCACATTCCTACTTTTAAAAGAGCCTGAGTGGGACACCTGGCTGGCTCAGTCGGAAGAACAGGGGACTCTTGATCTTGGGGTCCTGAGTTCAAGCCCCAGTTTCGGTGTAGAATTACTTAAAAAAAATAATAATAAACTTAAAAAAAAAAAGAGTGCGAGAATGAAATGCAAAGTGGAACATTAACTACGGGAATGCGAGAATAGCACGTTGGTATAAGAGTGGAAGATAACAATACTCAAACAAAAGTGTTAAGTAGCGTATAAAGAACGAAATGAAAAATAACAAGAAAATGTAGCAAAGATGCTAAATTGGTATGTTAAAATAGCTAAATGAGCCCAGAGAGCAAACGATAAAGTCCTTTAGAAAGCATTATGATGAAAAAAGCATTATGATGAGAAAAGATTATAGAAAAAGTCCGATAGGAAGCCAGGCATATGCAATGTTTTGTTAGCCTTCCAGAAAGATTAAAAGATTTTTATCAAAAAAATTCCCTTGGCAAGTGGCAGGTCTAAGAGAACCCTGGAAATCAGTAAGTACTCTGGCTTCAAAAAAAAAAGTAATTTTTAAAAAGGAGACTTGTCTTCAGGGGAAAAGATCTAAAACAGATATGTTTGGACATTTCAGAAGCCCCTGATGTGCCGCATCTTAGGCAGAATCCCGTGGAGACTGGTTCCAGCTGCCACATGGGCCCTTAAGCAGATTTTGGATCCCAGGGTGGAGGCCACGCAGAGCCTGAAACTTCTCAGGAAGTCATGCTGCCAAGCACTGGTGAGGAGATTTGGTTTGGTTCTCCTCGGATGATAATATTTATTTTATTTTATTGTTTATTTTTTAAAATTTCCATCCAAATTAGTTAGCATGTAGTGCAACAATGATTTCAGGAGTAGATTCCTTAGTACCCCTTACCCATTTAGCCCATCCCCCCTCCCACACCCCCTCCAGCAACCCTCAGTTTGTTCTCCATATTTATGAGTCTCTTCTGTTTTGTCCCCCTCCCTGTTTTTATATTATTTTTGTTTCCCTTTTCTTATGTTCATCTGTTTTGTCTCTTAAAATCCTGTATGAGTGAAGTCATAGGATTTTTGTCTTTCTCTGACTGACTAATTTCACTTAGCATAATACCCTCCAGTTCCATCTATGTAGTTGCAAATGGCCAGATCTCATTCTTTTTGATTGCCGAGTAATACTCCATTGTGTGTGTGTGTGTGTGTGTGTGTGTGTGTGTGTGTGTGTACCATATTTTCTTTATCCATTCATCCATCAATGGACATTTGGGCTCTTTCCATACTTTGGCTATTGTTGATAGTGCTGCTATAAACATGGGGGTGCATGTGCCCCTTTGAAACAGCACACCTGTATCCTGTGGATAAATGCCTAGTAGTGCAACTGCTGGGTCTAGGGTAGTTCTATTTTTAGTTTTTTGAGGAACCTCCATACCATTTTCCAGAGTGGCTGCACCAGCTTGCATTGCCACCAACAACGCAAAAGAGATCCTCTTTCTCCGCATCCTCGCCAACATCTGTTGTTGCCTGAGTTGTTAATATTTGCCATTCTGACAGGTGTGAGGTGGTATCTCATTGTGGTTTTGATTTGTATTTCCCTGATGATGAGTGATACTGAGCATGTTTTCATGTGTCAGTTGGCCATCTGGATGTCTTCCTTGGAGAAGTGTCTCTTCATGTCTTTTGCCCATTTCTTCAGATTATTTGTTTTTTGGGCGTTGAGTTTGATAAGTTCTTTATAGATTTTGGATACTAACCCTTTATCTGATATGTCATTTGCAAATATCTTCTCCCATTCTGTCAGTTGCCTTTTAATTTTGCTGATTGTTTCCTTTGCTGTGCAGAAGCTTTTTATTTTGATGAGGTCCCAGTAGTTCATTTTTGCTTTTGTTTCCCTTGCCTCTGGAGACGTGTTGAGTAAGTTGCTGCGGCCAAGATCAAAGAGGTTTTTGCCTGCTTTCTCCTTGAGGATTTTGATGGCTTCCTGTCTTACATTTAGGTCTTTCATCCATTTTGAGTTTATTTTTGTGTATGGTGTAAGAAAGTGGTCCAGGTTCATTCTTCTGCATGTCGCTGTCCAGTTTTCCCAGCACCACTTGCTGAAGAGACTGTCTTTATTCCATTGGATGTGCTTTCCTGCTTTGTCAAAGATTAGTTGGCCATACGTTTGTGGGTCCGTTTCTGGGTTCTCTATTCTGTTCCATTGATCTGAATGTCTGTTTTTGTGCCAGTACCATACTGTCTTGATGATTACAGCTTGAAGTCTGGGATTGTGATGCCTCCTGCTTTGGTTTTCTTTTTCAAGATTGCTTTGGCTATCCGGGGTCTTTTCTGGTTCCATAGGATGATAATATTTTATTAATGTATGTTTTTCATTTCTCTATAGTATAAGGTCCATTTATCATACAAAAAGTCCATGAAATACCTTAAACCATATCTGTAGTGTTTTCACATACCATGTGATATTTGATATAATTAAGAAAAGCAGCAACCTGGTGAGTTAACAATTAACTAGAAAAGATAGTGCTTTGAAAGCAATCCAGTTTATTACACTTCTACATGTCAACCTCGCCACCTAATTCTAAATTTAAAGACTTACTGTTTACTAACAGGAAGTTGCAACTATATTTACATGTGTCTATGGGGGAAATGCACGCATTGAATAGCCACACCTTTTATGCAAGACGCATATCCAGCACCAAACAAAACAATTCTGGACTCCCACACTGAACATTAATATTTTAGGAGTAGAGCACAAGATCCCCAATGAACAAAACCTATGTGTTATAGAAAAAGAAATAGAAATCATGTAGATAGCAATTTTCATTAAAGAGCAATGGATCAGGACTAGTTGTTTGTTTTCAATTCATTGCCCTGTAATACTTTTGTTAAATAAGAGTTTATTTCTAGAAAAAAGTGAAATTATAATGAAATACAAAATATAATCCCCATTTTTAATTATTAGATTTAGCATGCGTAAAGTCTGTCTAAAATTGCTATAAAAGCTCCTAAACACTTAGGCTCGATTCTGTATCTAGCTCATGGCAGACAGGATCATCAACCCATACTTGCCTAATGACCAAATTTGAAGAGTGCTGAGATAAAGCATCTACAAATAAAGGTCTTACAGAAATATGTCACATATTACTCCCCGTCTCAAACCTTTGTTATTTTTATAATATTGACTTTTATTGAAGCCACAATTGTGTATAGTTTAAAAGGTCAACCAGGAGTGCAAGGTTTTAAAAAGCAAGAATCTTCTGTACCTTCCTTCACCTCCCCCTCAATTCCACTCTCCTCTCCCTTCATGTTTCTGAACAAGAAGCATACAGTGCTATTTCATTCTGAGAGATAAATAATGGTGAATACCCATCACTAGAAATAAATATTTCTTATTTATTAAGAAATAAAGCATTCCATTTATCATGGAAGCTCTGTGTTACCCTCCCTGATTTCATTCCTCCTGTCAAAGCAAAACCATATTTGCTTTTTATCAGTGTCTGATATTCCCATATGTGTCTTTTTATACTTTTACTAGATATGTCTATATTACCAAATGTATTGTCTTTTCGTGTTTTCAAGTTTTATAAAAATGGCACAGTACTTCCCAAAAACTTCTTTTCTTAACGTGTTTTTGAGAATCATCCACAATAATATGTATAGCTGTGGTTCACTCATTTTTCTGACGTACAGCATCTCATTATTTGAATATACCTAGCTAAATTTATTTATCCATTCTCTTCTCGATAGATATCTGGATTGTTTCCTATTTTTATTGTTACAGTATTGTAATGAACGTTCTTTTTTTTTTTTTTTTTCACGTTTATTCATTTTTGGGATAGAGAGAGACAGAGCATGAACGGGGGAGGGGCAGAGAGAGAGGGAGACACAGAATTGGAAACAGGCTCCAGGCTCTGAGCCATCAGCCCAGAGCCTGACGCGGGGCTCGAACTCACGGACCGCGAGATCGTGACCTGGCTGAAGTCGGACGCTTAACCGACTGCGCCACCCAGGCGCCCCATGAACGTTCTTATAAATGTCTCCTCATACACAAGTGTGAGGACCTAGGGTATATACACCTGTGGCATCCTTTGTGATTCATATACTGATGAATTGAAATCCTGGGTCACAGGGCATATGTATCCTTGTGCATCTTTCCTGTAAATATTGCCTGTGTGGTCTCTGAAGTGCTTGTACCAACTCGCACTTGCTTCAGCAGAGTAGGAGAGTTCCCGTTTCTCCATATGACCAGCAACATTTGAAACTATCAGACTTTAACTTCCCAATCTGATGGATTTAAAATGATACTTCATGATAGTTTAGTTTGCATTTCTCTGAATAATGATGATGTTGAGCATCTTTTATATTAGCCATTCTGGTGTCTTGTTGTATGATTTGCCTGTTTATTTTTTTACTTTTTTCTATTGAGTTTTTTTAAATTATTGACTTATTCGTTATTTATATATTCTGGATTTGAATCCATCTTTATCATATTAACTTTTCCTATGTTCATAATATGTTTCCCTGTTTAATTCATCTTTAACATTTTTCTATCATTTTTTATAATTGTCTTCATAGAGGTTTTAAGCATCTTTTGTTAGATTTATTGCAAAGTATTTTATAATTTCTTTTTTTAATGAGAATCCTTTTAAATTTTATTTTTAGAATTTATATTTTTCTAGATTTGTTTAGGTGTAATATAATTTCTTTTTTAACGTTGTAAGTGAACATCTTTTTAAAAATTATACTTTCCAATCTGTGTGTCTGAGCCATAGGAAAAGAGTTGCCTTGCTAAACTCTCATATTAATTATAATAGATATGTAAAGTATGTAAGTATGTAAAGTATGTAAATTATCTTGGTTTTTTCTTTTTTTTAATTTTTTTTAATGTTTATTCATTTTTGAGAGAGACAGAGTGTGAGCAGGGGAGGGACAGAGAGAGAGGGAGACAAGAATCCGAAGCAGGCTCCAGGCTCTGAGCTGTCAGAACAGAGTCTGATGTGGGGCTTGAACCCATGAATTGTGAGGTCATGACCTGAGCCAAAGTCAGACGCTTAACTGACTGAGCCACCCAGGTGCCCCTATCTTGGCTTTTTTTGTATAAACAATCATATAACCTGTGAATGATGATACGGAAGTGATGTGCCAAACAGTGAACCCCCAAAGATGTTCACATCCCAATCCCCAAAACCTATGAATATGTTACCTTACATGATAAAATGGACTTTGTAGATGTGACTAAATTAAGGACGTTGAGATGGGAGAGTTGCCTGGATTACCCAGGTGGGTCCAATCCACAAGGGTCCTTTTGAGAGGGAGGCAGAAGGGGTCAGAGGCAATGAAAGCTATGTGATGACAGTAGCAGAGAGAGACGAAGTGATGGTGGGAACAAATTTTGCAGTGGTGTGGTTCCATGATAGAGGAAGGCGCCCCAGGCCAAAAAATATGGGTGACACCTAGAAGCTGAAAAAACGAGAAATCTCAGATTTTCTAGAGCTTCCCAGAGGAACACAGCCCTGTGGACACTTTAATTTTAACCCCTGTAAAACTAATTTCAGACTTCCAGAACTGCAAGAGAATAAATATGTGTTATTCTAAGTGACTAAATTTGTGGCAATTTGTTACAACAGCAATAGAGAAACTAACATAGGGCACGTAGAAGATGAATTTTTTGAGACCAATCTAACTTGTTTTAATTCTGTTTTCTCATTTGTGAGCTTGGTGGCTCTAGAATTCTGAGCCAGAATCTTGTTTCCTCAGAACAAGACAGAGGTTTTTTTTTTTTTTTCTCCCTTTACAATCTTTCTATCATTTATTTATTTTTCTTTTCTTACTGTTCTGCCTGGCTAGGCTCCGCAGGTACAATGTTGAACAGAAAGGTGTTAGGGCCTCCCCCCCATCACTTCCTGATTTTAAATGATTTTTAAGTAATCTGTACACCCAACGTGGGGCTTGAATTCATAACCCCGAGATCCAGAGTCACATGCTCCACTGACTGAGCCAGCCAGGTGCCCTCATCTTCCTGCTTTTAAAGGGAATGTTTCTAATAGTTCACCATTTAAGTAGTGTATTTGCAAAAAAAAGAAAAAGCACTCTATTTTCTGTAAAATATTGTTAGAGAGTTTCATCAAATTAAAGAAATATCCTTCTACTGGTTGGCTAAGATTATGTTTAACATAAATGAGTGCCAAATGTTATCAAATACTTTTTCTGTGCCTATCAAGATAATCATGTGGATTTTCTCCTCTAAGCTGTTATTGAGATGATTTATATTAATACTTTTTTTAAAAAATTGGACCAACTTTGCATTACCAAGATAGAACCAGCTTGGTTCTGCTGGCATTCGGCATGCTAACATTTTCACTAAATCTTCTGCATCTATGCTTATGAGCAAAACTGGCTGTAAAACCCTACCTTCTGCTGACCTTGTCTAGCTTTGGGTCAGGGTTAGATAGCCTCACAAATTGAATTGAGGAGTGTTCCCTATCCTGCTATGTTGGTTGATTCTTTTTATTTTGGCAATTAAACATTTATTTACAACAACAGAAGACACAGATTCAGGTCTCTTAAATTCCACACACTCTCACCCGCAAACACACTGCTACTGCCCTCATTCTGCCTACATAATTATATCATAATTCTTGGTTCAGTCAATATTCAGCATTATCAGGATTATGTAAATATTACATACTAATGAGCCACTTAGAATCTTATATTTACATATCCTTTCCTATACAACTTTTGACTTTCCCTAGAGTAAACAAATCGCCTCTTTATGTTTGTTTTGGCTTAATTTTCCTAAGTTTCCTTAGTTTCCTTAGTTTTCCTATTGCCAATCAATAATTCTTCATGAAACTATTGCATAGAACTATAAATCTCTCCATTCACTTAAATATTAGGTAACTGAACAGTTGCATGTTTCTTGTAGAGAATTTTCTCCTGGAATTCTCTTGTTCTCTTGCTCCAAACTGCCCTGTCCTCTGTGCCTGCTTCCAGCTGTTTTGAGGACTAAAACCCTTTGTATTCTTTTTGTCTCTTCTATATCTGAATCCCTGTGCCCTGGTTTCCACGGTTTCCTCTTTCTTGATTTACTGGCTCCTTTTGGTGGAGCACATTCTTTCATTTAGAGAAGGGGTACATGGAAGATAAAACTTTTGAGGCCTAACTTGTCTGAATTTATCTTAATTCTGCTCTCTCATTTGCTGTGTTGATAGGTGTAGAATTTGAGATAGGAATTGTCTTCCTTCAGAATCTAGAAGGAATGTAGTCTTCTATTTCCAGTCTTTCTGATGAGAAGACCAAGACTATTCTGATTCTCAGGGTTTTTTTTTTAATAATTTAAGTTTATTTATTTATTTTGAAAGAGACAGAGACAGCACAAGTGGAGTAGGGGGAGAGAGAGAGAGAGGAGAGAGAGAATCCCAAGCAGGCTCCACGCTGCCAGCACAGAGCCTGATGCGGGACTCAAACCACAAAGCCACAAGATCATGACCTGAGCCAAAACCAAGAGTCAGACGTTGAACTGACTGAGCCACCCAGGCGCCCCTGATACTCAGGTTTTTGTATTTTTCCTTTGTCTTACTGCTTTTATGATAGTTTCTTCACTTCTGATGCTCTAAAATTTTATAAAAATATGCTTTGGTATAGATTATATCCTGTGTTGCATTGGACTGTTAGGGGCCTTCTAATTGGGAAACTCACATCCTCAACGAAGGGAAAAACTCTTAGCTCATGTGTGCATGCACATGCACATGAGAACGTGTGTGTGTATGAGAGAGAACATATATAAAAGAATATGAGTAATGTAAATCCTGAACCATAGTAGTAAAACAAATGCCCATGAACCCACCATCCAACTTAGGAGATAGAATATTCCCAATTCCTTGAACTTCCCTATATGTTCTTTTCTGATGCCAGTCCCTACCCTGCCTTCCTGTGCTGAGCCCATGCTCTCACTCTTCACCAGCCACAGAATCACTCTCATGGTATTTTTTTTTTCAATTCACTTTTCTTTTCTTTTTTTTTTTAAGTTTATTTACTTTGAGAGAGACTCAAAACCACAAGATCATGACCTGAGCCAAAATCAAGAGTCAGATGCTTAACTGACTGAGCCCCACAGGGGCCCCTAATTCACTCTTCTTGTTTACTACATGTGTATGTGCCGTGAAACCATAGCTTGTTTACTTTAGCTTGCTTTTGAACACCATAGAAATGGCATCACACACAGAAATGACATTCTTCTGTGGCTTGAATGTCCTTCAGTATTGTTCCTAAGAGTCATCTATGCACATGGCTATTGTTCGTTAACTTTACATTGTAGTATAGCATTCTGTTGCATGAAGACACCACAATTTATCTGTTCTCTCAGTTATAGGCATTAGGTTATTTCCTTTTGTTTGTTTGTGCTTGTTTTTATTTTCTATCATGTCTACTGGTGTGATCATTTCTTTCCCTCATTTTCTCTCTGAAATTTACATTAGTTGTGGGATCTTCTGGACTGAACCTTAAATATTTTTAAGAATTGTTTATTTGTTTTTGAGAAAGAGTGAGAGAGCATGGGGGAGGGGCAGAGAGGGAGACAGAGGATCTGAAGCAGGATCCCATGCTGACAGCAGAGAGCCTGATATGGGGCTTGAACTCACGAACCATGGGATCATGACCTGAGCTGAAGTTGGACATTTTAAGTGACTGAACCACCCAGGTTCCCGGACCCTTAAATATTTTTACCTCTCTTTTCCTGTCTTCTGTTTCTTTGTAATTTTCTTCTACAGTCTGAGAGAATTCCTCAAATTATACCCAAATTCATCTACTCAACTTTTAGAATTTCTATCATATTTTGAATTTTTAAGAGTTCTTATTCTCTGGATGTTTATTTTTATAGCTTACCCTTTTGGTTTTTTTTTTTTTAAGTTTATTTATTTATTTTGAGAGAGACAGAGACAGTGCAAGTTGGGGAGGGGCAGAGAGACAGAATCCCAAGCAGGCTCCGCACTACCAGCACAGAGCCCAATGTGGGGCTCGAACTCACGAAGCTGTGAGACCATGACCTGAGCCGAAACCAAGAAATGAATGCTTAACTGACTGAGCCACCCAGGCGCCCCTCTCCTATTTTCTTAGATACTAGACTTATGAGGTTTAGGATTTACTTGCAATTGTCTTTTGCTTTCTGCATTCTCAGCTTCCCCCTGCTGTGGTTGGTTGAATGATTGGTGATTTGTGTCTCTTTCATGTCAGAAGCTCCCCTCCAAAGTCACGTGATGCTTGGCCATCTGCTTAGATTTAAGTGTAAAGGCACCAAAATGCTGATTTAGAGTCCGGGTGTCTGGGTGGGGCTCATCCACAAGTGGTCTTCACAGTAGGGTGATCAGGTGGGGACCCAGCTGTTCCACGGGGACAATAACAACTGTCAGTAGGCCTTTTCTCTCTCTTGGCCTAGTTTGTTTCCCCAAAGAGGAAACTTCCATTCTTCCTCCCAGATGATGTAAGCCTGTCTGCCATCGCTCCGGCTGTTGGGTGGGAAGTTGAATTGAGTGAATTGGGGGGCAGGGGAAGGTGGTTGCCACTCACAGACTTTCACTTACTGCCCATTTTCAGTACAGTTCCCTGTTCTAAATTGTGTCTGGTAACTCTCAGTCCAGACCCTCTTGGTTTGAACTCTCCAACTTCTTCGCTGTGAGGGAAGGTTGTGTCGGATGGGAGAAGACATCTGGGTGTCTCACTGCCCCTCAGACAGACAGCCAAGATGTACCTCCTGTTTTCAGCCCCACCTCTTATCCCCATCTTCAAGGCCGTTCCAGTTGGAATCCTGCAGCCAGGAATCCACTTGCTACTTCGTATACACACGACCTCCCCTTGCAGGTTTAAATTTCAGCTTTCTCTTCTCTTTGAAATCAACTACCAGTGACTTTCTAGCTTCCAAAATTTTCTTGACATCTGTCATCTGTTCCTGTATACTCTCCAATTCTTTGTCTTTGTGGATATATGCTGTTTCTTTTTTCAATATGCTTTTTCAGTTGTAATTTCTCTACTAGCATTTTGAAGGTCTGGGGAGGAGGTGGAAATAAATGCGTGTGTTTTCAATGTCACTCCCCCAATGGTGTGGATATAGTACCTGAGGGGAGGAGCACAGAAAACCACAGAAAGTCTGTAGGGCCCCTCTTGGGTCTGCGGCCGACTCTGGTTTTCAGAGGCCTCTCTGTGGCTGGCCGACTGCCCAACACGGTATTCAGTTATGTGGTGCGTAGAGAGGAATTCTCCATGTGTCTGTTCAGCCCAGAGACACTTCTGCAAAGAGCAGCAGAGAAAGGTGCTGCTGAACTGAGGGAAGAGAATCAGGCTCAGCTAGAGCAAAAGTTCCCTGGAAAAGTATTGATGGCCAAGATCCGGGCTGAATCCCACCCACCCTGTTTTCCTTGTTAGGAGAGTTAATTCCAGGGGAGGCAATACTGGGTGCTCTGAGGAACAGCCCAGGAGATCAGAGCCCACTAGCAGCCCCCTGCTCAGACTCAAGGAGTCGATGCAGGTGACTCCAGCACCTGAGACTGGATCCCTGAAGTGGGAAAACAGCAGATTTCTCATCATGTGGGCTGGTCAGAGAGCCCACAAAGGCCAGGGCCTGGTTAACAACACTGGCCACCTTGCTTCCAGTGTGAAACAGAGAGCCACAAACAAGACAACTGCATCTCAGGACGCTAGCCTGCCCCTGGCATCTAGCAACCAGAGTCGGACAGGGCAGAATCTGAAAGAGCAGTTGCCAGCTGTGTGGCCAGGGCTCCGTGGCCTGGGGTGGGGGCATTGTCTCAGAGAGAGCCCGAGATGCCCCATCTATGAGGGCTGCTGAGCAGTTCCCTGTGCAGCTTCTGAGGGTCGGATCCCGGGACTTGGTGTGGATGCTCACCCTTGTCTTCTGGTTATGAGTGCCCTGCAGTCATGCTAAGAAGTGAAGAGAACCCTAAAAGGGGTAGGAAAATGGAAGAAGGGCCTGGAAGACTATAGCTCATGCCCTGGACTGTTTTTCCAACACCACCAAGCAGTTCTCTGATTCTCACTGAATCATAACCAGGTGTCCCACACTTGAACTGGGTTCTGACACTGTCTACCTAGAGATAGCAGCAGATCCCACAGGCTAAGGGCTCAGTCCTACAAGACGGCCCCCTGTTCAGAAACCAGTTCAGATACCAACTGAACTATAAATCAGAGGTTCCCACAATCCCCTCGTCCTCGGGTTTGATTAATTTGTTAGAACGGCTCACAAAGCTCAGGGAAATATTGACTTACAATTCCCAGTTTATTATAAAGGATATTACAAAGGATATAGGTGCATAGCCAAACAGAGAGGTGCACGGGGTGAAATCAGCAAACGTCCTGAGCTCAAGCGCTCCTGTCCCCCTGGATCAAGGGGTTGACACCCTCCTGGCACGTGGATGTGTTCACCAACCCAGAAGCCCATCAGATTCCTTGTTCAAGAGTTTTTATGGAACTTAATTTGCAGCGCCTACTTTCCTTACATCAGTGGGTGGAGCTGAAAATTCCAGTGCTGTAATTGCTTGATCCTTCTGGTGACTAGGTGTCTACATGGGGCCCCATCCTAAGTCACCTTATTAGCACAAACTCAGATTAAAAGGGGCCTGATATAGGGGGCACCTAAGTGGCTCAGTCTGTTGAGCCTCCAACTCTTGATTTTGGCTCAGATCGTGATCCCAGGGTCATGGGATCAAGCCCCACTTTGGGCTCAGTGCTGACAGCACGGAGCCTGCTTGGGATTCTCTCTCTCTCAAAATAGATAGACTTAGAAAATTTATTTTAAGAAAGGGCTTGTTATAAATAATGAAAGGTATTCCTATCAATTAAGAAGTTACAAGAATTTTAGGAGCTCTGTGTGAGGAACTGGGCATGGAAACCAAATAGATTTTTTACCATAGCACACAGGTCGACACCTCATCCTCAGTGATAGCGGTTTCTGCTTTCCATGGGGTGCCGTGACTCACATCAGTGAGGAAATTATTCTCCACACAACTCCCTTTCCTTTGTGTGGTTGGGTAAGGGAGGGGAATGAAAGGCTGGGCAGCAGCCTCTGTCGGTGCTTTGCCCCCGGGCTGTGTTTTACATTGGCTGGCCCTCCTGTGCTTTCTCTCCCCATGCCTGCACCCTGAGAAGGTTTGCCCCCCTAGGGCCAGCCCCAGCAAATGACTGGCAAACATAGGGGAATAGTCCTCCAGCTCTGTTGCTCCCTGGTGGGGGCAGTTTTAAGGTGTCCCCAGAGTTCCCATGAGGGACTGAGCCAAAGCCGCCCTCCTTGGATGCTGCTTGCTGTCACATCTTTGCTTGGCCTCCTTTCCAGGTCCCACGTTCCCATCCACCCTCCCCCCCCCCCACCTCACCCACCCACCCATTTTCTTGTTCTGGGAATGCTTAAATAAATAATTTTCGTGTGAGTCCTCTTCTCCGAGTCAGCTTCTGGAAGCTCAAGTTAAGACAGCCTCATATTTCAGAGTCCTTGCTGGCTCTTTGCTACTAAAAATGGAAGGACAGGGTAGTCTTTTGTTTATAAAGCACAGTGAGGATGCTGCAGGTGTGGAAATGTAAACCCTGAGACTGAGGAAAGGGTGCAGACTTAAATTGTTGCTTTACGTTGAAGGGAGAGAATCGGTCTTCTGAAGGGTGCCTGGCATGGCAAAAAGGTGGGGAAGCTGGGAGCTTGAGGCAGAGAAGCGGCTGAGCTGCTTGTATGAAACCTCTCTATTGCACCAAGCCTTCCATAAGGACTGCTACTCACACACACACAGTGTGTGGGTGTGATGTCGGAGGCAGGGGAGATCCAATGAAAAGGCTATTTGAGATGCGATGCTGCATTGCAGACCAGAGAGCAGGATGGGAAGGCAAGATGATCCCAAAGCTGAACTCCTTCAGTGGAAGCAGGAACTCTGAGCCAAAGAACTAAGGAAAACACAATCCATCAAACGTGTACCCACCCCACCCCCACACACATGCATCTGCATGTGTATACATGTACACACACTAGTCCACCAAGAGGTGGAAAAGGAGAAAATACCCCCTCTTCTGAGATCTGAATAATGCATGAAATGACCAACTTGAAGTAATTGAAGGATAAGTTCTAAAATCATCCCAAGAATATACAAAGGCATCTTCAACATCAGAACAGCATTTCTCAATTAAAATTCATAAATTGTGGGAATGCAAGCTGGTGCAGCCACTCTGGAAAACAGTGTGGAGGTTCCTCAAAAAACTAAAAATAGAACTGCCCTACGACCCAGCAATTGCACTACTAGGTATTTATCCAAGGGATACAGGTGTGTGTGCTGTTTCGAAGGGACACATGCACCCCCATGTTTATAGCAGCACTATCAACAATAGCCAAAGTACATAAAGGGCCCAAATGTCCATCAATGGATGAATGGATAAAGAAGATGTGGTATATATATACAATGGAGTATTACTCAGCAATCAAAAAGAATGAGATCTGGCCATTTGCAACTACGTGGATAGAACTGGAGGGTATTATGCTAAGTGAAATTAGTCAGAGAAAGACAAAAATCATATGGCTTCACTCATATGAGGACTTTAAGAGACAAAACAGATGAACATAAGGGAAGGGACACAAACATAATATAAAAACAGGGAGGGGGACAAGACAGAAGAAACTCAAAAATATGGAGAACAAACTGAGGGTTACTGGGGGGGGGTTGTGGGAGGGGGGATGGGCTAAATGGGTAAGGGGCACTAAGGAATCTACTCCTGAAATCATTGTTGCACTATATGCTAACTAATTTGGAAGTAAATTTTTAAAAAGTAAAATTTGTTAAAAATGTATAGGAAGGAAAACAAAAAAATAAAATTAGTAAATTGACTCCTACAGCAAACAGGAATTCATGGAAGGTGGGAGATACATTAGCACAAGCTAAGGCAGTGGGGGTCTTAGAACATGGCATCCTCCTCCCTTGAATGACCTGAGCCTGGTCTCTGTTGCCTCCAATCCATAACAGAGCCAGGGCGGCCCTGGGACTTCTTCCTCCTCCACTGCTCACCCAGGGGCTCCACAGCCCCATGCAGAGAGCCCTCTTCTCCCTCTCCTGGCCCTGCTGCCAGCCTCCTTCCCACATGGCCAGGACCTTAACAGTGGGCGCTCCAGGGTCAGTGAGGTCTAATGTGGTCAGGGAGCTGGGGACCTGCCTCTGAGTCCATTCCTATCTCTGACTCTTTCTCCCTTCAAGTCTTTATTCCACAAACATTTATTCACCACATGCTACTCACCAGGAACTGTTATCTTTGTTCTGTCCCCGTCTGTCTTTCTGTTTGTTTCTCTCTCTCCCTGATTCCATCCCTGTCTCTCTCCTCCTCCTTTCCTCTCTCTCTGTGTCGACCCGGCTCCCTTGCCCTCTCCCTCTCCCTTCTTCCAGGCTGGTCTCTTTGAATTAAATTGGCCTATGTCTCTGAAGCCAGATGATGCAGCACATTCAACAGTACCCACAGTAACGGACATGTCACAAAGCAGTTTGTGCTCACAAGCCTGTTCTTTTGCTATTACAAATAACCATGTTATGAACATGATTTTAAATCTTTATCTACATCTCTGAGTAATTCCTTCAGGAGAGCTCCCTAGGTATAGTACTTTAGGTCAAAGGGCACTGACATTTTTAAGGCTTGTAATATATGTGGAAAAAAAATCGTTCAGCAATACTGCCCACATAACTGGACTTCTTTAAGTTGATTCTCAGATTTAAGATGGGGTCACCCACGTTTTTCCAGGGTTCCTGGAGACACTCACATTCTGGAATATCTCTGCAGATTGATTGGTTTGTAGAGGACCTGCCTAATCTCCTTTCTACATACTTAAATATTCATTTGTCTGTTGATTTGTTCAATTACACACCTATATAAAACATGTGCCAAGTGCTGGTATTGACCCTGGACTAGATTCTGGTGATTTACAGCCTTGCCAAAATCATAGGTGACTCCTTCCTTCAGACTAGACTCAATTTTGGCCTTGGTATTTTACAAATCAACAATAAGATGAGAAGTTTCTCACAATGCAAGGCAAAATGTGGTCATAAATCATTCAGGCATGCGTCTATTCCCAACCCAGACAATAGTAAACACCTTTCACCACACTGCCTTTGGTCTTTGTTGGCGAAGACTTGCTTTTTTTTCAAACACCTAGACAGCTTTTGATGCCCTATAATTTTCAATTACTGCTTTCTATAAACTGAATGTTTGTATCACTCCCAAAATTCATATGTTGAAACCTAATCTCCACTGTGATGCTATTAGAAGGTGGGGCCTTTTGGGGATGATTAGGTCATGAGGGTAGAGCCCTCATGAATGGGATTAGTGCCCTTATGAAAGAGATCCCAGAGAGTACCTTCACCCTTTCCACCATGTGAGGACCCACTGAAAAGAAGGTCGCCTATGAAGCCAGAAGTGGATCCTCCCTGGACACCAAATCTGCCAGCACTTTGCTCTTGTTCCTAGCCTCCAGAACGGTGAGAAATAAATTTATGTTGTTTATAAGCCACGTACCTAATCTATTATAATCTGTTATGGTAGCCCCAACAGACTAAGACACTGCTTCAAAGGAGGGAGGTGTTTTGACCTTTTATTTCCTCCCCTAGGGCCAAATTCATGGTGCCTTCCCATATTCTTTTCAGTCATTTGAGACAGATTCAATGGGCTGTTCTCACTGTCCTCCATCCAGGGGATACATGAAAATATCAAGCCATTATATGTTAACATTTGTTGCAATAGATGCTCACAGATCTTGGTGTAACTTACTCACTAATCACAATTTTTAGCTATTAGTTGAATGTTCATTTGACTATTTGAATGTTTAGTTGAATGAAAATTTGACTAAAAATGTCACAGAACATTTAGGTGTACTTAGAAGTTCACATTGCATGTAACCAGGTATAAATCATAATACAGTGTGATAAAGGTTTATCTGATATACATAGGGGAGATAGAATTTGAGGGGACCCTAGAGAAGAAGTCCATAATGCAGCAAACAAGAGCAAGAGACCTTATTAACTGTGTGTCAGTCAGCTACTGCTGCATAACAAACACTGCAATAATCTCAGTGTCAAACAATAATACATACTTGTAAATTTCTCACTCAGGTAACTTGACCTTGATCTTATCTGGGATTTTATGGGCTTGGCTCCAGGACATGAATTTGGTTCAAGTCTATTCTATGCATTTTGGGCCTCCTTGGACCAATTGCTACTTCATTATCATGGCAAAAGACAGACATACAAGAGACAAAGTCCAACATGCAAGTCCATTTTAAGCCTCTGCTCACATCATGTGTACTAATATCCCATTGGCCAAAGTAGGTCATATCACAGAAGTCCAAAGTCAAGGTATAATAAAGTACATTCCTTACATGGAGCTATAGTGAAAAACTGTAAATATTTGCTGAATAATCATCTAATCTACCACAAGCTGGATCTTGGAGAACAAAGGATGTCATTCTAGGGAGAAGTGGAAGGAATTAGTGTTCCATAGAGAGGAACCACATCAAGAAAGACAGGGAGACACAAGATATGTGGCACACTTAGGGAATTGTGGGTAGTTTGAAGGACAGGAGCCCAGGACACTAGTGAGAGATATTGAGTGTGTGCAGGAGGCTGAGTCTGGAGAGAAAGAAGGAAGCCTATATCTCAGGATGGGAGGAAACCCAAAATATCTCAAAAGAGTTGTCAAGGTAAGAGGCCTGCCCTCCCTGTTGGATTTTCAGGGGACTCCTGCTTTGTCTCATCAAGTCTGTACTTCCTGGGGGGAATACCCCTTCCGTCAACCCTCTGTGCACTCTAGGGAACCAAAATGAACTTCACTCCACTATCCAAGTAAGGAACTGCACTAATTCTCCTTTTCCTTATCATCTCCCATGCCCAGCTCCCATGACCAGCATAGCATCTAATAAGTGTTTATTGTCTATACCCCCAAAAGTGTAAACAACTGGGAATTCTTTTCTAAATTTTTTTTCTGATAAGGCATACTTCTGGAAAGAATGTCATAAAATGATGAATATGAAAGATGCACTGCATGCCAGCAGAAATAACCACCTTCACACTTTGATCAATAGCCTTCCAGGGGTGCCTGGGTAGCTCAGCTGGTTAAGCATCTGACTCGGTTTTGGCTCAGGTCATGATCTCACAGTTTGTGGGTTTGAGCCCTTCATTGAGCTCTGCACTGGCAGTGTGGAGCCTGCTTGGGATCCTCTTTCTCTCCCTCTCTCTCTGCCCCTCCCATTTTCACACCCTCTCTCTCTCTCAAAATAAATAAATAAACTTAAAAAAATAGCCTTCCTGGGGTGCCTGGGTGGCTCAGTTGAGTAAGTGTCTGACTTCAGCTCAGGTCATGATCTCACAGTTCGTGGGTTTGAGCCCCATGTTGGGCTCTGTGCTGACAGCTCAGAGCCTGGAGCCTGCTTTGGATTCTGTGTCTCCCTCTTTCTATGCCCCTCCCCGCTCATGCTCTGTCTCACTCTGTCTCTCAAAAATAAATAAGTGTAATTAAAAAAATTTTTAAATAAATAAAAATAAATAGCCTTCCAGATTCTATGCAATGTAATTATGTAAGTAGAATCATATATTGTTATATTTAACCAGCTTTTTTATATCAACTCAAAACATAAACCTATCACATCCTTTTTAATGGCTACACTGCACTGTATTTTCTTATATGGGTATGTCATCATTTATTCAATCTCTTAATTTTCACCACTAGAAATAATACTCTAAAGATATCCTTTCAAATACATCTATGCCCACAGGTCTAGTTAGCTGTCTAAGCATAAATTGCTAGAAGGAGAATAGTTTGTTTAAATGCATACCTACTTAACCTTTTCATACATACCACTAAATTGCCTGTCAGAATGCTTATATCGATATGCAGCCCTACTTCATGCACTTGACATCATTGGATATTTTTATGCATTGCTAATATGAATAATTTTATTTCATTGTTATTATAATGGAATGATGACTTTTTTATTTCTTTGTGAAAAAAGTATTATTTGAATTAGAACTCTCCCAGAAGAGCTATTAGCAGATGTAAGGGGAGGACAAGGATATTTTAGGAGGGAGGAATTATTAAAGTTAGAAGCAGAAATTAATAAATTAGAAAGCAAAAAAAAAAAAAAGTAGCCTTGATAAATAAAACTAGGAGCTGGTTCTTTGAACACAAGGAGGGAAAAAGAAGAAGGAAAGAAAAACTATGCAAAGCAGAAGATAAGAGATCAAACATGAGAAGCACAATGCCAGGTATAAGGAATAGAGTCTTTACTTCCAGATATAAAGAACTAAAATGTATTAGAAAATTCTATGTTAGAGGAGAAGGAAAAATAAGAAAACTCTGTGTTAAACTTTATGTTAATATACATGAAAATTTGTCAGAAATGGTTTTCCTTGAAAATATAAGTTCCTAAAATTGATTCTAATGAACCCATATACCAGAATTTACCAAAACCCATTGATTAAATGGAAAAGTGCCTCCAAGCAACAGAGCCCCAGATGGTTTTTATGAATGACTTCTAGGAAATCTTATTTTAAAATACCACATCTAGGGGTGCCTGGGTGTCTCAGTCAGTTGAGTGTCTAACTCTTGATTTCGGCTCAGGTCATGATCCCAGAGTCATGAGATCAATTCCCACGTCAGGCTCTGTGCTGAGCGTGGAGTCTGCTTAAGATTCTCTCTCTTTCTTTCCATCTGCCCCCTCCCCCACTCGCGCTCTCTAAATAAGTAAGTAAAAAATAAATTACCAAGTCTATGTTGCTTACAGTAGATATTTAAACTAACATAGGAAAAGACGTAATTTATAATACAAAAATGCAATGCATTTTATAATATAGAAGACTAGGTGCCTACAGATATGAAAATCTTAAATAAAATAAATAAAATATTAGTAAGTTAAATCTAGCAGTGTATTTAAAAGAATTGCGCACTGTGACCAAGTAGTATTGATTCCAGAAAGAATTATTAAGAAATCCGTGTTGAATCCAGTATTCTATAATACATCAGATGGTGAAAGGAAAGAAGCATATGATCACCTCAATATATGCCAACGATGCATTAATTAAAGTACAACATCTATTTCAGATAATGATATAATGATGATAATAAATACCTTAGTAAGCAAAGAACAGATGGGCCAAGGATACTTTCTTTTTTAATCCGAAGCCACAAGCAGCAAACTTAGTGGCAAAACATTAAACATTGGGAGTGTTTCAATTAAATGAGATGCTCACTGTTATTGCTATTAATCAAAATGTTTCTGAAGTCTCAGAACAATGCCATTAGTGAAGAAAAAGAAATAAAAAGGACCGATTTTTTTTAAGTGGCAAATTATCTTTATTTCCAGATTATATTCTTTTCTTCCTAGAAAATCCATAAAAACCAACTGAAAATTTTATAGGAACTAATAAGAGATGTCAATAAAATGGCTTAATATAAGAAATAGACAAATTACAACTTTCTTATATACTAACAATAACCAGCTAGTAAATATAATGGGGGAAAAAGGAGAGTCCAGTCATAATTGCAACAATAACTTTAGAATACCTGTGTGTCTGACTATGATTAAAAAAAAAAACATGACTTATATGAAGAAAACTATAAAATATTCTGAAAGGGGAAAAAAAACTTAAAAAGTTGGAGATGCTACATTTCAAGATATAAAATGTTAGTTTTCCCTGAATTGTATGAAATTAATGCAATTTAAATTCAAACCCCTATGGGATTATTTTTGGATCTTGAAAGATTGATTCTAACGTTGTCTGGAAGATGGTATGCTTGAAGCCAAGAAATTTTGGATGGGCTCTTAGCCACACAGAACAAAGACTACATTTCCCATTCTCCCTTGCAGCTTGATGTGTTCATATGACCAAGTTTCGACCAATGAAAGTGGTTTGTTGCTACATCCAGAAACCTGTTTAAAAACAGCTTATATGCATCATTTCCCTTCTGTAACCCTTTCTCTATCCAGCTGCTTAGGAAACGATGTATGAGGAGGAGTATGTATAGGCTGGACCCTGAGAATGAAGGTCACGTTCTAGTAACAGCACAGTGGAAAGCTGGAAGGAACCTGGTTTCCAGAGGTTTTAAAAACCACATCAGTTCCAGATTGCCTACGTCTGGAACTTAACATGAACGAGAACAGAACTATCTTATTTAAGCCGCTGTTATTTTGGCTTTTCTTTGTTCACGGGCGAATCTAACCCTATTACAATAACCTTTCATATTTTCCCCATGCTTATATAATTAATATAATTATATTCAGACCTATATAAAGACACACACACAAGTTTTATGTAGGTTTCTGCCATCATTTTGAGGGAGAAAACAACTTTCTTCATCTTATTTTCCTCAATCAATACCACTTGAGAAATTTTATCCACTTCAATTAGTATAGTTCTAACACGTATTTTTTGATGGCTTCAGAAAAGTACAAAATTTATTCCCCCATCCTTTTATTCTTGGGCATTTGCTTTGTTTCTGATTTTTCTCTCACTATTAACAATGAAGTACTATAATAAACATATGTTCTTGTCTACTGATGCTCTTGTTTCCAAGGGATAGAATCCTAGGAGTAAGCCAGCAGGATGAAGGGGTATGCATTTAAAATTTTCATAGATGTTTCTAGGTTACTTTCCAGGAAGCCTGAAACACTTGCATTTCCATCAGCAGTGTATGAGAGCACCATTTCTCCACATCCCCACCAGCAACAGTTCTTTTTTATTTTGTAGCAGTCTGGAGGATGTAAAGTGTTGTTACATCAATTTGCTTTTATTAGACTGTAACCAATATCTGGTAATGTAAGACTCCTATCCCTTCTTTTCATAGTTTTCAGACATTTGTTCTTTCACACAAGATCACTTTATTCAACTTAAAACTCTATGGGATTAAACATGGAATTATAATATAACAAATTGATATACAAATTTTGAGAAAATTAAAACTTTTATATTCAGCCTTCCCACCCAAGAACATGCTAAAGTTTTTTTTTTTAAGATTTTATTTTTTAAAGTAATCTCTACACCCAACATAGGGCTCAAACTCACAATCCCGAGTTTCACTTTCCATCAAGAGTCACATGCTCCACCAACGGAGCCAGCCAGGCACCCCATGGTAAAGTTTTTATTGGTTTAGTTCTTTTATGCTTTTAATAAGCTTTATAGTTTTTTATATAACTTTTCTATGCTTTTCTTGTTAAATTTATTCTTAAATATTCTGTAGTTTTTGGAGCTATTATAAATAAAATATTTTCTCATTTCCATTTTTAGGTATTTATTGGTAAAATAGGAAAATGCTATGTTTTTTGTATATTTATGTTATAATAAGATATTTTATAACAAATTATCTTACTCGTATACATATACATATATCACTGGAGTATCTTATATTTTCATGTCAAATAATAGCTTTTGTAGGTTATTTCATTTTCTTTTTTGGCATTTTCTAGGACCTCCAAGATTAGGATAAATAATAACAGACCAAGTTTCATGGGTCTTTATTCCTTAAATTGCTGGGGCTCCTGTACTTCTACCCTTCCTAGATCAAATAAAATGGAATTCAAAACTGCATTTTAGGTTTAACAACAAGTTCATTGATGAACTTACTGATAATACTTTAGTGGAAAAGAGCAGAAGCCACGGGACAGAAATGTTGGAAGACCTGAGGGAACATTTTGTGCAAACATTTGGGGGCCTAAGCTCCCCTAGTGCTTATGGGACACTGAAAACATTTCAGAGTGGTGGAGCTATAGTGCACGTGGAGAGCTGAGGTCTGAGCAAAAGCAATGCTAAGGACTTTGTGCTTCAACTTGGAGGCCCTGGGTAGCTATGGAAGAATTTAAACTCAAGAGTCATACCATTAGAGTTGTTTTTTAGAAAATCCCTCTTTCCAAAGAAAATAGAGCACTATTTCCTGAATTCACCCATTCTGTTCCATCCTTATTTGCATTGCCTTTCATTGCATCCCCTTTCCCACCCCCACCATCCCCCTCCCCACATGTGGATTGCTGCAACAAAGCTCCTGGTCTTTCCATCCAGTCTTGTCATTCCTCTATCTATTCTTCACACCAGCTTCCAAGGCAGTACCTTTATTTTGTCTTGTTTTTCAGATCAATCTTTTCTAGATTACAAATCTACTCATGTTATTCTTCTGCTTAAAATACATCATTGATGGCACAAAAACAGACACATAGACCAATGGAATAGAATAGAAACCCCAGAACTAGACCCACAAACGTATGGCCAACTAATCTTTGACAAAGCAGGAAAGAACATCCAATGGAAAAAAGACAGTCTCTTTAACAAATGGTGCTGGGAGAACTGGACAGCAACATGCAGAAGGTTGAAACTAGACCACTTTCTCACACCATTCACAAAAATAAACTCAAAATGGATAAAGGACCTGAATGTGAGACAGGAAACCATCAAAACCTTAGAGGAGAAAGCAGGAAAAGACCTCTCTGACCTCAGCCGTAGCAATCTCTTACTCGACACATCCCCAAAGGCAAGGGAATTAAAAGCAAAAGTGAATTACTGGGACCTTATGAAGATAAAAAGCTTCTGCACAGCAAAGGAAACAACCAACAAAACTAAAAGGCAACCAACGGAATGGGAAAAGATATTTGCAAATGACCTATCGGACAAAGGGCTAGTATCCAAAATCTATAAAGAGCTCACCAAACTCCACACCCGAAAAGCAAATAACCCAGTGAAGAAATGGGCAGAAAACATGAATAGACACTTCTCTAAAGAAGACATCCGGATGGCCAACAGGCACATGAAAAGATGTTCAGCGTCGCTCCTTATCAGGGAAATACAAATCAAAACCACACTCAGGTATCACCTCACGCCAGTCAGAGTGGCCAAAATGAACAAATCAGGAGACTATAGATGCTGGAGAGGATGTGGAGAAATGGGAACCCTCTTGCACTGTTGGTGGGAATGCAAATTGGTGCAGCCGCTCTGGAAAGCAGTGTGGAGGTTCCTCAGAAAATTAAAAATAGACCTACCCTATGACCCAGCAATAGCACTGCTAGGAATTTATCCAAGGGACACAGGAGTACTGATGCATAGGGGCACTTGTACCCCAATGTTCATAGCAGCACTCTCAACAATAGCCAAATTATGGAAAGAGCCTAAATGTCCATCAACTGATGAATGGATAAAGAAATTGTGGTTTATATACACAATGGAGTACTACGTGGCAATGAGAAAAAATGAAATATGGCCTTTTGTAGCAACGTGGATGGAACTGGAGAGTGTGATGCTAAGTGAAATAAGCCATACAGAGAAAGACAGATACCATATGGTTTCACTCTTATGTGGATCCTGAGAAACTTAAGAGAAACCCATGGGGGAGGGAAACAAAAAAAAAAAAAAAAAGAGGTTAGAGTGGGAGAGAGCCAAAGCATAAGAGACTGTTGAGAACTGAGAACAAACTGAGGGTTGATGGGGGGTGGGAGGGAGGAGAGGGTGGGTGATGGGTATTGAGGAGGGCACCTTTTGGGATGAGCACTGGGTGTTGTATGGAAACCAATTTGACAATAAATTTCATATATAAATAAAAAAAAAATACATCATTGAGGGGATGCCTCGGTGGCTCAGTCAGTTAAGTGTCTGACTTCGGCTCTGATCTCACAGTTCATGGGTTCATGATCTTACAGTCCCTGCATCAGGCTCTGTACTGACAGCTCAGAACCTGGAGCCTGCTTTGGATTCTGTGTCTCCTTCTCTCTCTGTCTCTCTCCTGACTCATTCTCTCTCTCTCTCAAAAAATGAATAAAAATGTTAAAAATTTTTAAATACATTATTGGGATCAGTGAAGCACCATCCTGGCATCTGTAGCTTCTAGCCTTCCCAGGTGAGCTCCCAAGAGCATCAATATCCATCATTTTGTTGGTAGAATTTTAATCTAGTGAATGATGTATTCTTGGGAGTCCTAGGGAGAAAGCCGGTTTCTGCTCTAGGAAAACAGAACTTGATGAAGACCCAGTGACCATCGTTTGAGGTTTTGAGTGCAGATTTCCTCAGCATTGTTTATTATCCCACCCTGGAACCAGTTCAGTGGTGCTAAAATGAATGTTCCCTATGGAAGGTCCTGATGTCCCCGTGTTTGCTGAGATGATAGGATGAGTTCTCTGGAAACCATCTGGTCTGTAGATCTGTGTCTGAGACAGGAATCAGGAAGATTTTGATGAGGTTTGGGGAAGAGTTCTTCTTAGAAGACTTCATGTCAAACCAGTCCAAGACTAGGATTCAGTAATAATTATGGTGACAGGTGACAGGACTGTTTTCTTTCCATATTTTCCTCCCTTTCTCCTCAAAGCCAGGTACCTCCTGAGACCAAGATGGAAATAATGAGACTTGGTCAGATTCTGAATATGTTTGGAAGCAGGGCTGATGAGACTTGCTGACAAATTGAACGTAGGTGAAAGAAAGAGATGGATGGATCAGGATGACTCTCAGGTATTTAGTCTGAGCAACTGGAAACATCAAGTTGCTGTTTATTGACATGGAGGAAGCTATAGATGAGCAAGTTTTGAAGAGGACTAGAATTTAATGTTGGATATGTTATGTTTGAGATGCTATCAGACACCAAAGGAGGACATCAAGCAGGTAGTTGGACATACAAGCCAAGAGTTCTTGGGAGAAGCCTGGATGGGAGATATTAATATGGGAGTGTTTAAAACCATGAGTCTGGATGAGGTGACCAGGAAGTAAGTGGAAACAAGGAGGGGAACAAGGATTGAACCTGAGGAAATCCAACATTTAGATGGGGAGATGATGAAGAACTAATAAAGGAAACTGAGAAAGAACAGTCATTGAAGTAGAAGGAACACTAAAAAAAATGCAGTGTCATGGACGCTAAGCACAGAAAGTATTTCTAGGAGCACAGAGTCATCAACTGCCAAATGCTGCAGGTAAGTTTATTAGTCCCAGTAGAACTAGCTACTGTAATAGAGACATTAGAGACATCCTCATATCTCAGTGGCATGGGCAATATAAAGTTCTTTCTCATTCATGTACAGTATATTCCACAACAGAGGAGAGGGATACAAAGAGGGGAGAAATAGCTCTTTGCTCCATGAAAATATTCAGGGTCCATGTTGACAGAGGTTGAATTATCTTCAACTTGTGGCTTTTAAGGGCACTCAGGGTATCAATATCCAGCCAGTAAATGGGAGCCGGAGATGAAAATAGTATACAAAAAATGTAATGGTAAGAGCCTGGAAAGAAATAGAGGGCACATTCAAATTAGGTAATTTTATAAAGGTCTTTTTAAAATTTATATATTTATTTTTAAATTTTATTTATTATTATTATTATTATTATTATTTTAATGTTTATTTATTTTTGAGAAAGAGACAGAGTGTGAGCGGGAGAGGGGCAGAGAGAGAGGGAGACACAGAATCCGAAGCAGGTTTTAGGCTGAGCTGTCAGCACAGAGCCCGACATGAGGCTCAAATTCATGAACCATGAGATCATGACCTGAGCCAAAGTCAGACGCTTAACCAACATGAGCCACCCAGGCGCCCCTAAAATTTATTTATTTTGAGAGAGAGAGAGAAAGTGCAACCAGGGAAGGGACAGAGAGAGAGGAGAGAGTAAGAATCCCAAGCAGGCTTCTGCACCACCAGCACAGAGCTTGATGCAGAGCTCAAACTCACCAACCATGAGATCATGACCTGAGCCAAATTCAGACACTTAGTTGACTGAGCCACCCAGGCACTCCAGTTTATTTATTTATTTTGAGAGAGAGGGGTGGGGGAAGAGAGAGCATATGCATGCACATGAGCAGGAGAGGGACAGAGAAAGAGGGAGAGAGAGAAAATCCCAAGCAGGCTTCGCACTGTCAGCACAGAGACCAATGCAGGGCTTGAAACAACGAACCATGAGATTATGACCTGAGCCAAAATCAAGAGTCGGACGCTTAACCAACTGAACCACCCAGGCACCCCTGGAAAGGTTTAATGAAGAGATTACCTGTAAAGGTAAGAGCAGGGGCAAGAAAACTGTCAAGGGATTTCCATAACCCTGAGATGGTTAATAATAGCAGCTATTACCACCCTAGACTTGAAAAGACAAGAGAAAGTAATGGTTAGTGGAATCAGGAAACAGAAAGAACTATGTGGGAGAGATGCCTGACTGAAGCTTTGGTAGAGGCAGACAGCAACTCAAAGCAAGCAGGGAGTAACCCAGGGGAACAAATTCCCTGACCTCCTCCATCCCTCCCTCCAATCTCTTGCAGGTAGTTCCCAATGATTCAACCCAATCAGAAACAAGAAGGCTCATTAGCAAAATCCCTAGTGGCTAGGCTCCCAAGGCCCAAGGCCCAGAGAAGGATAGAGAAAGGTGAAGAGCAGATTTGAAGAAGCGGATATCCAACATGGGGTGTTTCTATGAGTCAGGCTTGGAAGGCGCATACATCCCGTCCATCCACGTTCCATTGGTCAGAACCCCATCATATGGCCACATCTAACTATTAATTAAGAAATCAAATGCCCCAGAGGAGGAAAGGAGAGATTTGATGAATAGCATACCCCTCTCTACCTCATGGTCAAGCAAGATGATAACTGAGAATTGACCATTGGATTTAGCAATATGGAAGCAATTGGTGATCATGATAATCCAGTCTTGGCAGAGTGGTGAGTGTGAAAGCCTGTGGGGAATAGATGCAAGAGAAAATGGTAGGGGAGGGATTGGAGACAGCATTGCTAACAACTTCTTTCAATCAGTTTTGCTGAAAAGGGAATCAAAGCAATAAGGTAATAGCTGGAGGGTTGTGAGATTAAAAGGGTTTACTTTGGGTTTTTGTTTTGTTTTGTTTTACCATGAAGAGCATGTTTTATGCTGATGGGAATGTTCCAGGAGAGAGAAAAAAATTGATGATGCAGGAAAGAGGGCAAATTGCTGAAGTGATGTCCTTGAGTAAGCAAGAATGGATGGGATCCAGCCATAAGCTGAAGGTTCGCCTTAGAAAAGAACACAGGCGGTTCATCTACAGGAATGGTGAGGAGAGCAGAAGATATGGACAGAGTCGTGAGAGGGAGGAGATGTGGAAAGGAGCTTGTTGGAGCTCCTTTCCAATCACTTGTATATTCTCAGGGCAAATAGAAGGAAAGTTAGCTGAGAGTGAGTCTGGAGGAGGAATTTGGGGGATTCAAGCAGAAATGAGACAGTACGACATAGTTACCTAAGATAATGTGAGAAATGATACTCAGAAGTTAATCTTCCAATAGAGATGGTCCAGACAGGTGAAAACCTCTGTTCATGCTGTTCTCCACTCTCTCTGTAGACCTCTCCTGGCCATAATCCAGCATCAGAATTGGATAATAAGAATAGATAGCCCTTTTTGAGTACTTACAAGGTCCAAGACCTGCTCTAAACACTTCACATATATTTAGTCATTAATTTTTTTCATATGTGTTTAGCACAGAGCCAGATGCAGGTCTCGAACTCACAAACTGTGAGATCATGACCTGAGCCGAAGTTGGATGCTAAACCAACTGAGCCACCCAGGCACCCCCCATGTATTTAATCATAATAATGCTATGCAGAAGGTACTACTATTATTAAGTCCCTTCCATAATGAGGAAACTGAGGCACAAGGTAAGTAATATAGTAGATGCCTGAGTTGAATTCAAACTCAGGCAGTCTGGCTCCAGGCTTTTGAATTCTACTTATATATCTATACATATTAGACATGTCAGAAATAATCACTAGAGGGGGCTGGGCTTGAGAGAAGGAAATACACTTTGGAAAGGGCAAGGGGCTGTGGCCAGGTAGGTGGGGATGAAATGCTGTGCTTAGGAGAGGATTGGTGGGGAGTTGGTGCTGGGAGAGGGGTGGCCCCTTGGTGACCCAGGGAGCTTAGGACCAAAAGAGCCAATATCAGAAGTACAGGGACAAGTTGAGTAAACTGAAGAGCCCCTCATGTCTTCCCCATTCTGTGTAAGCTCTGCATCAATCGGCATATAATGCTTGATTTAATGTTCCCTTGGTTTCTGTGTGTTTCACTGGCTGACACAATCTGTTCTGTTTCCATGATGGAAGGGCATGGCGCCATGATGGTAGCGATAATGGTGATATGATCAAACAGCTCCCAGTCAATGAACGCTTCATCAGTGAACAATGAACTGAGTGAAGAATTTTATCAGCAACAAATCCATCAATGAACAAAGAACCAAACATTTTACTTACATTACGTCATTTAATGCTTAGAATACCCCTGTGGGGTACTGTTTTCAGATGAGGAAAGTGAGGCTCAGAGAGGTTGTATCACTGTCCAGGGTAACATGGTAACAAGTGGTGGAGCTGGGCACCGAGCACCAGCCTGTTAGAGTCAGAAGCTTGCACTGGCTACACTGTACCAGCTGCTGCTCGGTTTGGGGATGAAGCACCAGGAGCCCTAAGGAACCCTACAGGGCCCCGAGGGCCTCTGGGCCAGGGCCTCTGGGTGAGAGGGACTCCCTTTAATGAAGGCAATTGAGAAACAATCCTCCTCTTTATTTGCCTGTAACAGGGGCTCAGAAAAGCTAATTATCTTCCTGTGAACCAGTTAACTATTCAATTTTCTCCATTTGGGTAATTAATTATCAGAGTCAAGTGCAGGATCCAGCTAAATTTAGAAAGACGCAGCTGTAGGGTCATCTGGGGAACAAGCTCAGTGGAGAAAGGAGGAAGCACAAGCAGGAGCCTCTCTGCTTTGGCTCAGAGGGAGATGGGGAGAGGGTCCCCGGACTGGCTGGAGTGGAAGGCAAGGGGAAGGGTGCCTAAGGCAAGCTGGCTGGGATTCCCTCAGCACCAGAGAGCAGCAGAGTCAGGGGCATGGGCCCAGGAGGGCGAGGCTGCTAATGCAGCTGCCAGCACCACCTCGGGGAAGAAATGGGGGCACTTGAAATACAAGCTGCTCTGTGTCCTCTCTCCCTTTGAGGGACCCATGAGGTCTCTCACCCCCTTGGTCCTCACATTCTCACTGGGAGCCAGCTTATAAAGATGTTAGGCCACACACAGAGAGAACTCTTAGGTCTTGTTTCTAGCTATTGACGCGTGTTAAGATTGCTAACATTGATCCGGAGCCAAGCATATCTCATACCAGGGAGGTGAGGTACAATGACTGTCCTGTACTACAGATG
The DNA here is from genome assembly GCF_028749965.1 of Puma concolor. Taxonomy (NCBI): domain Eukaryota; kingdom Metazoa; phylum Chordata; class Mammalia; order Carnivora; family Felidae; genus Puma; species Puma concolor. Next base: position 122,759,031 of record NC_141669.1, on the reverse strand, counting down.
AAAAAGCTGAGGCTCAGAGAGGCAATGCAACTTGTTCAGGATCTCATGGTTAGGATATGGCAGAAGCTGGGATTTGAGCTCAACTCCCAAATTCACACCCTTGCCGTCTCTCTCTCCCTCTCTCTCTCTCTTTCTCTCTTTTTAAGTTTATTTATTTACTTTGAGAGAGAGAGAGGGAGAATCCCAAAATCCCAAGCAGGCTCTGCACTATCAGCGAAGAGCCTGACAAGGGGCTCAAATTCACAAAACTGTGTGATCATGACCCAAGCCAAAATCAAGAGAGCCAGACACTTAACTGACCGAGCCACCCAGGCACCCCGCTCTCACTGTCTCTTAATGTGACATGCTACATATGCAAATTCTGGGCAGTATCAGGATGAAGAACTGGAGTATTTGAGGGTGCCTGGGTGGCTCAGTCGGTTAGGCATCCGACTTCTGCTCAGGTCACGATCTAACGGTTCATAAGTTCAAGTCCCTCATTGGGTGAGCTCTAGCCCCGACTTGGGTGAGCCCCCCTACTCTCTCTCTTTTTCTCTGCCCCTCATGGGATTCTCTCTCCTTCTCTGCCCCTCGTCTACTTGCACCCTCTCACTCTCTCTCTCAGGAAGAAAGAAAGAAAGAAAGAAAGAAAGAAAGAAAGAAAGAAAGAAAGAAAGAAAGAAAGAACAAATGAACAAACTGGAGTATTTGGGACAGCAAGGGTTGGAGGAGCACTTGGTTCATTAAACTAAGTCAGCTGATCAAGGATTTTCAAACCTTCAGCAATCTCCTCGGGGGAAGGGATAGTTCATCTGCAACAGCGGCAGGTCTAAAATTCTTGCCAGTGTATACCCCCATGTGCTCTGGGGGATATCAAGAGGGATTGGAGAAGACCTGGCCAGAGAGTCTGCCTCCTGGGTCAGTTGCTTGGGCGTTAGAGTTGGGGTGGGGGTGATGATGATAGTTTTACTGAGCACTTACTATATGCCAAAAAATGTAATAATCGCTTTTATATGGGTTGGTTGGCTCATTTAATCCTGATGATGATCCATCAAATGGTCATTCTTATCATTTCCATTGTACAGATAGAGAAACTGAAACACCAAGTTCAGTTCCTTGCTCTTGGAACAGAATTAATTCAGCTCTTGAAGCTGAATTAAAATCTGAGCAATTTGTCTCTACCGTCCCACTCCCAGTCAGGCAGGTCCTGGCAGAGGGTCAGAGAGAGCTGGTAAGAAGGCCACCCCAAACCATGGACAGCTCCCCATGACCCTATGGTTTAATAGCCAGGTTCCTGGGACTGATTCATTGTTACTCCTGACCACCACCAACATCCACCCTTTGTGAAGAGCTCTGCTTTCTCACAGAGGGAAATTCTCCTTGGACTGACTCCAGGGACCAGGTGCCCTGGCTTGATTCAAGCCCCTAATAAGCCCTGTGGAGTTGGGTCCTGAGCCAGAAACGTCCCTCCTCAGGGTTCTGGAGACCCATTCTCTAAGAGTTTTCTCCATGTAGACCACTCAGGGAACTGCTCTCCCCATCAGCCCAACAGTCATTTCTCCTGCTCAGCCCTGCTCCTCCTACATTTGTCATTAGTTCCCACGTCCCATTACTATGGGAAAGTGAGTTCTATCTGCCTTAGCTTCTCCATTTTTGCCTCTGTCATCCTTACAAAAGCCCAGGGCCCAAACTGGACCTGCCCAGTTAGGTTTTCCTCATTTTGCCAGCCCCAATAGGAGTTTGCAAGTTCAAAGCCAGGCTCCCTGGCCCAAGCTGCCGGCCCAGAGCCCCAGCAGGTGCAGCATAGTTGCTAAGCAACATCTCCGGATCTCTGTGTGCTCCTGTCACATGATTATCGTTGCTAAGGAAACAAGTCCTCTGGCATCCCAGGACGCAGCAAGGCCTAGGCAGTGGTGTGTTACCTGAGGCCTAACAAAAATCTTCCTGTCCCATGTTTCTGACAAGTTGTGAGTCCCTACTGCTATAGGGGATTACCAGCTTGATTCTTGCCTTTGACACATGCACTGGCTCTTAGAAAGGAGTGTCCAAATTGGAGTTTGGAATTCATGGAATCCAGTTTTTGGGGGTGGCCAGTATTAAGAGTGGCTTTAAAAAATTTTTTTTTAATGTTTATTATTCTTGAGAGAGAGAGATTGACAGACAGCAAGCAAGGGAGGGGCAAAGAGAGAGGGAGACACAGAATTGGAAGCAGGCTCCAGGCTCTGAGCTGCCAGCACTGAGCCCAATGCAGGGCTCGAACTCACAGACTGCGAGATCGTGACCTGAGCTGAAGTCAGCTGCTTAACTGACTGAGCCACCCAGGCACCCCAAGAGTGACTTTTAAAGGAATGTATTCATAGGGACGCCTGGGTGGCTTATCGGTTGAGCATTCGACTCTTGATTTCAGTTCATGTCACGATCTCATGGTTCATGAGTTTGAGCCCCATGTTGGGCTGTGTGCTATTAGCATGGAGCCTGCTTGGGATTCTCTCTCTCCCTCTCTCTCTGCTCCTCCTCTATCTCTCTCTCAAAATAAATAAACTTAAAAAAATTAAAGGAATGCATTAATATACCAAGGTTCAGAAGATAATCTTATATCCCCAATCCTCCCACTTCTATCCATAGATTCCGTTGTAAAGGCAGAATTTGGATTTGGATTGGAGGATAGGAAGGGTGAAGAGGGGCAGTGAACAAGAGGGTTGTATAGCAGGGTCCCCATACTACAGCAACAAGAGAATTAGACAGGCTTTTCCCCAATACCGCCTCCCCACACCTGCAGTTCAAACACTTCACGGCAATGGATGCCACGTCAGGGGATATCACAGTCTCCCTGGAGGGCTTGCCTCCCTGGATTCTCCAAACCAGGAATCTTGGAGCTCCATCCCCAGGACCTGCCCAGAAATGAGATGGAAATGAGGAAATCTTTCTAAAGCACAAAAAGATAAAGAGATGGATCATAGGAGACAAAATATAAGAGAATCAGAGCACCAATAAGAAGATACAACAATTGAACAATAGGAATTCCAAAAATAAAGGACAGATGGAAGGAAATTATCAAAGACATAATAGGGATATGTTGAAAATAATTGGAATATCCTGGAAAAGATAGGCATGAGTTTCCAGCTTCAAAGATTCCAAAGAAAGGGGGCACCTGGGTGGCTCAGTCAAGTGTTTGACTCAATTTCGGCTCAGTTCATGATCTCATGGTTCATGAGTTGGAGCCCTGCATCGGGCTCTGTGCTGACAGTGCAGAGCCTGCTTGAGATCCTCTCTCTCTCTCTCTCTCTCTCTCTCTCTCATAAATAAATACACTTAAAAAAAAAAGTTTCCACAGAAGGGTCAAAACAAACACTGTAAATATTTCTACCCCAAGTCATGTCTTTGGGAAGTATCAGATTACTGGTGACAAAGAGAAGATCCTAAAAGCTTCCAGATAATAAAAAACAGTTTGCATAGAAAATATCAAAAATTGTAATGGCATCAGACTTCTCCCGTAGAAGATAGAAGACTATGCAACAACACCCTCTAAATATCCAAGAAAAATTACTTCGTCCTTTCCACTGTAGCTGTTTTCATTTCCAAGACCTCTTTTTGATCTAATTGATCTCCCTTTTAGAACACACCTTGTCCTTTTCCAAGGGGGCAACTCCTATCTTGTCTTCTCTATTTATTGTCTCAAATTCCTTCAAATTGCTCCTGTTAGGTAGGTAGTTTGGGTCTCTTTCTTTCACATTGCAGGCTTTCCTCAAATGTTTGGGGACATTTAGTGGTTGTTTGGATGTTTTGATTAGTTTTAGGTGTAGAAGTTTAGATTGTCTGATCATATTTAAGAGTAAACTACCAAAAAAACCTTTCAGAAGCTCTTTGTACTTGACTTGAGCATGTGGTTTGTGATCATTATAAGGAGTTCCCCCAGGATCTCTTCGTTAAAATCCTTCTTAAACTGATAAGATCCCCCATAGAGAAGGGTTGCCCACTCTTGCTTGGAGGGTATGATCCTGGCAACCAGCACTCTACCTGCTGTGAGAGAAGAAGAGGGTGGGAGTTTCAATATTCAGTATGCAGCTTACACCTAACTCCTCTGCTTTCAGCAGAGAAGACCCCTACCCTCAATTGTACCTGGTATCCCCAAATCCAGAAGCCCTCTTTTACCTTATCCAGAGAATAGACATACAGTCTTCTGCTGGGGTCATAGAGAAGAACCAGGGGTCTTCATCTTAAACTTTAAACCAACCTTCCTATTTTAGCCCCATCCAGTGGTGCCTCCAATCTCTGAGCTTTGGGGGTTTCTGCTGTGAAAACAGGTTGCTGTTTCTTGGCTTTTCCCACAACCAGTTTAGGATTCAGCTTTCTGGGTCTCCTAAGGTAGCCACCATACATTCATCTGATTTCCAGCTTCTAAAATTTTATTGCTGCTTGGGAATATTGTCTCCTCTCCAACCTCTTTGTCTTTGTAGACCTAAACCTTTGCAAAATTCCTGCACTTATTATTTTAGTTGGGTTTGGGGAAAGGTTAGTAATCAATCACACTGTTCAATCTGCCATCTTGAACCAGAAGTCTTTTTTTTTTTTTTATGTTTATTTATTTTAGAGAAAGAGAGAGAGACAGACAGAGTATGAGCAGGGGAGGGGCAGAGAGAGGGAGACAGAATCTGGAGCAGGCTCCAGGCTTTGAGCTGTCAGCACAGAGCCTGATGCGGGGCTCGGACCCATGAACCATGAGATCATGACCTGAGACGAAGTCGGACGCTCAACTGACTGAGCCACCCAGGCGCCCCAGAACCAGAAGTCTTAATGTTGATTAATAACTGGTACTGAAGCATGTGCATCCTGACCAGCTGGGTTTGAATGTGGGTGTTAGCATCCTGGCTCTTCCATGTACTAGCTGCTTAACGATGGGTAAGTGATGGAAACTCTTATCTCAGTTTCCTCATCTGTAAAATAGGGATAATAATGGTACATACTTCACTTGACTCTTGTGAGCTCTAGAATAGTGCCTAGCACATAGTAAACCATTCTATCAGAAATTATTATTATTACTACATTGTATTTACTATATGCCAGCACTTGTGGCGAGGATAGTGGAACTGGGGAAACTAAGATGAACATTCCATTTGAGCTTCCACTATTCCCAGCACTCAAACTGGTATGACCAGTTTTCCCACTCCCGTCTATACCATGTAAATACAATATGTGTCCTAGGTAAATTACAAGCAGGTGGAAGTTCTAGTTGTGCAAATATAGCTGGTAACAATGTAAATAGAGAATTCAAATGAACTGGAGGCCAGTGATGGCAGGGTAGTAGCTTTCAAATATGGTTCCATCTCTTCTGTTTAAGTATAGTGGCCGCAGGCATCATTTCCCACACGACTCACACATTTATTTCTGAGCATCCAAATCATGTCAGTTACTTGTTTTGCAGGGCAAATGATACCATCTGGACAATGGAAACAGCACGAGCTTGGGGCAGCGTCCACCTCCCACCCCAATGGCTTAAGCAAAGTCTCCTCCTCCTTTTCAATGAGCTTCCTTTGAGTTTCCTTTCTTCTGGTCGGCTAGGCTTTCATCTCCTCTCTCTGCTCTCTTTGTCCTGCAGAGCAGGCAGCAAATCTGCAGGTTCTGTGATCCTGCTGCTCAGCTTTAAAACAAAAAACAAAAGCAAACACACACACACACACACACACACACACACACACACACACACACACACACACCCCAACTCTGTTGCGGTTCCTGAACTTCCCCTCCTGGAAGGCATAAAGCCATCAGATTTTGTGAAAGTAGCTGCAACAAGGTCTAGAAATCTGGAGGAAAAGATTGAAGAGGGAAAGAAAGAGATATTGGGAAGAAGAGAGAGGAAAGAAGGAGGGAGGGAAGGAGGGAGGAAGGGAGGCCAGCCAGCCCCCAGGCTGAACTGGTGCTCAGCCTTCAAGAAACAGGGCTGCTTCATCATGAATGCGTGTAGCAGCCAAGGTATTTCCGCTGCACTTTCACCACCGAGTCCAAGATGGCTAGACGTTTTTTAAGTGACAGCAATTGGGCCAGTCCTGGAAGATACAGTCACTTGGCTTATTTTTGTCTAAATACCTTACTCCCCCCTCTGCTTTGAATGTCCCTTATCCAATAATTTATATCTTGATGGCTCTTGACCCTAGCTTCAAACACAAAACTCCCACCTCCAGGCAAGAATTTCACACCAGGTCATTCAGGGGCCCTGGGGTGTCTCACATTGTTTCCAAGCCTGGGAGGTTATCCTGAGACATCTGCAGGTAGATTCTTCTCTGGCTCCAGCTACCCTCCCATGGGTACAGTTACATGGCTTCCTCCAGTCACTGCCCATGATGCTGAGATGCACGGGGGTAGCAAGGTTCATGCCATGGGAACCAATAGAAGCCCAGCAGCCGTACTATGCAGGAGGAAAGGGCTTTACAAGGTCTCTCGGGTAGTAATTCTACTTTTCTCATTTTCCAGAGTTTAGAATTTCTCTCTGGCCTCACCCTGCCATAAGATTCAGATATGTATTCATTGGACATACATCTGTCCGAACTCAGAACTGCCTAGGATGAGGGCCTCATTCACTACGTCATCTTCTCTGGTTCCTTCTTGGTTTAGGGAGATTTTTCTCCTGGGAAGCCCCTCATATCCTCATGCCAATAAGATATCTGGTTGACAAGCCCAGCAGTTCCGTAGAGACATAACCAAATGTGTTTTCACCCCATGTGTGGGGACAGCTTAGACTAGGCTAGCATCCTTGCTACCCTCCTAATCCCAGTGAATCCTTTGCAGTCTCTTTCAGGAACTGTGTCTTTACCCATTGATTCCACCTGAAGAGTAACGTTATGTTTCTTCCATTAACCAGGGCCCTTGGGTGCTTCTTCAGAGCTTGGCTTCCAGGGACAATGCTACCACATGATAAATAACTCTGTGCTAATGAGCTCTGAGTACAAACAAAAGCTGTTCTCACACACCCTAGGAACAAAGTAAGTGGCCCCTATCCCTGCGCAATTCTTTGGCCTCTTGTCTGGGAACCTGCCCTGCCCCACCCCCATCCCATCCACCCCAGAACTGATTAGTTTGAGGATTCCCCTGACAGGCCCCAAGTTACATGGAAGCAGGCAGCTGTGTTTGGCTCAAAGGAAGAAGTAAGTCCAAATGCATCATCAGTTCCCCAGCCAGTGTTTCCAGCCGCAGCCACTTCATCCTCCAAATGGATTGGCCTCCATTTTGGTTTTTGGTTAGTATCTTGGCCAGAGAGGATGATTCTCTTGCTTCCTTTTGGGGCCGCTTTTTCATGCCCTACTTTTTTTTTTTTTTTTAATTTAAATTTTAGCTTTAACTTACATCTTATTTTTACTGTGGGCCCAGGGTGCAAATAACACAACTCTCTACCTGTTCTCACTTGGGCGGGGGGAAAGTTCTCTGCCTGCATTGCATTGGCCTTGGGGTCTTGCTTTCCCTGGGCAAGGATGAGCACTTAACTCATGCTGAGCCGATTGGACCCTTTCCCTTCCTTCCTGGATTTTGAGTCTTCAGCAGAATGATCCAAGGACAAAAGTGATTATTATGTAGTACAGTTACTCCAACCAAGCTTCCTTTTTTTTTTTTTTTAATGTTTATCTTTGAGAGAGAGACAGAGCACAAGCTGGGGAGAGGCAGAGAGAGAGGGAGACATTAAATCCAAAGCAGGCTCCAGGCTCTAAGCTGTCAGCCCAGAGTCCGACGCAGGGCTCGAAATCATGAACTGTGAGATCATGACCTGAGCTGAAGTCCAACGCTCAACTAACTGAACCACCCAGGCCCTCCAAACTTCCTAAAGAGATTACTAATTCCTTCTCCCTAGATCTCAGAGCTGTGGATCTTTCCAAAAACTGACTATTCGGCTTTTTTTTTTTTTTTTTTAACAATTCTCTGACTTTTCCTGTAGTCTCCCAATAAATGCTATTTATACTGAAGTTAGCTGAAAAGTCTGTGTCTGCTGCTTGCTACCAAAGAATCCTACTGAATTCCACAGGGATGGCCCCCTCTCCATCCCTGCTGTGGCCTAAATGTCCTTTCCTCCTGTTCTCCAGGCTGCTGCCAGTGCCTCCCATGCTCAACCTAGCTGTAACCCAGCTGATAGAGGAGCCTGTGGGGTCACCCCCCCCCCCCCCCCGCCCCGTGACACAGAGCAAAGCAGGGGAAAGGCAGGTTGCAACTGAGCGAAAAGACCTTGGACAGCACATGCTTCATTACTTATATTACATTTGTTAGAGTATTATTTAATTTTTCAGACTGAATGAATTTAGCATTTAAATAGCACTTAATGAATATATAAGGTTCAAAATGTATGCACTATTTTAATTTCTTACTGAGTTATCACACAGAACAAAATAGGAAAATCTTCTCTTCTAGGGGTGCCTGGGTGGCTCAGTTGTTAAGTGTCTGACTTTAGCTCAGGTCATGATCTCACAGTTCATGGGTTTGAGCCCCGCATCGGGCTCTGTGCTGACAGCTCAGAGCCTGGAGCCTGCTTCTTCAGATTCTGTGTCTCCCTCTCTCTCTGCCCCTCCCCTGCTCAGAGGCTGTCTCTCTCTCTCTAAAAAATAAATAGACATTTAAAAAAATGTTTTTAATTAAAAAAAAAAATCTTCTCTCCTAGAAAAAATCTCTGTATCTGGACCATGTTGTCAACATAATCCATTGTTCATGTGGATGACACTTCTTTGACTCATAATTCTGTACGGTAAAGGGATACAGTAACCCCCCAATAGCAGTATCAGTGGCAGAAGCAAAACCCCAGCATCCCCACACCTTCAGGTCCTGGACGTAGCCGGGACACAGGGGTGCAAGAGCACTGGCTCTGGGGGCCCAAACAGATCAGGTTCAGCCCCCCGCCGATGACAAAATCCAAAGGCTGAGAAATGAGTGGAGGTGAAACAAGAAAGGAATTTATTTCAGTGGGGCCGACACCAGGAAGACAGTGGACTAATGTCTCAAAGACTGCAAAGTGCCGAAAATACTTCCAGGTTTATAGAAGGCAAATGTGGGACAAAGGTTTGTGGGTACGCGCAGGGGGGCAGTGAAGGTCAGGTGGATCATTGTCCTGGGGTCAGTCCTGCAGGGTCTTGCTGGCTCTGGGCAGTCCTTACTGCTTGAGGGGGTAGTTTCTGTTCCCATCAGGGATGCTTTGCCTGCAGGGTCTTTTGCCTGAGTTAAGAGATAAGCCGGAAAGGAGAACTTAATCAATTAGAAAGTTGGAGGTCAAAGCGGAGGCAGTGGAAATCCTCTTTCATGGAAAAGCCAGAGAACAGGGCAGTGTCCACCGGTGACTGAGTAATACAGATCACTCAGTCCCCGTCCCCAAATCCCCACCTCCTCCGGGCTCATCCCCCCCCCCCCCCCCCCCCCGGTGTGAACGAGAGACAGGCTGGCCTCACATCTGAACCCTGAGAAACGGGAGTAGCACAATGACATAACAGTAGTACAGTGACAAAACAGGATCCTCCTCCTTATATAAGGAGCCATTAGAATATGTAGCAACATTTTGTTAGGTGGTTTGTTTTAGTTTTACATTTTTAACTATAAAAGCAATACAAGCATGTGACGTGAGCCCTCAGTTTTATCAGCCTGTGCTGTCTTAAATTGAGCCTCTAGCTTTCTGAGCTAGCTTACGTAATTTTGAGAAAAAGGTTCTGGGGCAGTGTTTAAGCTCAGTCTCCCTAAGAGCAGAACTGGCCGTCCTCCCCGCAGTCATAAGGAAGTGGTGAGCCTGGGGAGGGAAGGGAAGACATCAGCGTGGCCACAGAGTGAGCCCTCGATGTCTGTCACATAAATGTTTAATGGCAGAGTCAAGGGCAGAGACAGGGCCAGGGTCTGGGCCATGAGACTTCCCAGGGCCCCAGCATCCTGTGCTCAGGTGTCCCAGCTGGCACAGACCCTAGCCCTGCTGGATTATTGCTCCGTCCCCACCTGTAGTGTCTCTGGATATAGATGTGCTTCTCTGGGGACCTCTTGGAATGAACTTCCCAGTGGAATTCTCCACCTGGACCCTCTTCTAGACATGCATAAAACAATGTGTTGACACATGAGTTTGTTCATCTCTGTGCCAGACCTATTCCTCCCATCTTTTCCGTCTCCAGTGATGGTACCCCCAGCCATTCATCTGTGTATATAAAGGAACCAGGGCATCCCTGATACGTTGCTCTCCCTATCAGCATCATCACACCCATACCAGCATCCAATTCGTCTTATTTCCCATACATCCCAAGATCTGGTCACTTCTCTCCACCTCCCTGCCCATCACTACAGTTCAGACCACCACAAGTTACGTAATATTTAATATTATTTAACCGTCACCTCCTGACTGATGATCTTCAACAGAGTGGTCATGCTCTCATTCACTTCATAAGTGTGTAGCCGGCACCTTCTCTGTGTTCGGTGCTAATGATACAGTAGTAAGCAAAACAGAGTCTTTCTCGATGGAACTACCGTTCTTTTTTAAAGTTTATTTATTTTGAGATGGTAGGGGAGGGGCAGAGAGAGGGGGAGAGAGAGAGAATCCCAAGCAGGCTCCGCACGGTCAGTGCAGAGCCCGACTCAGGGCTTGAACTCATGAACCACGAGATCATGACCTGAGCTGAAATCAAGAGTCAGACACTTAACCAACTGAAACACCCAGGCACCCCAATGGAACTATCATTCTTACAGAAGTCAGTTGTCTTTCCTAAAGCACAAATATCACATCGGTCTCCAACTTAAAATATCAATGGTATCCCACTGCCCTCAGTATAAAATTCAAACTCTCTATTATGCCTTCTAGCAAATCTCACCCCACAGTCTTCTTTGCCTATCTTCCCAGACATGCAAGATCAATTTCAGTTACTTAAATGCACCAAGCCTTCACATATCCTGGCACATCCTTCCCCCCATCTCTTTGCCTGGCCAACAGCTACTCATCCTTCAGGTCTCGGCTTGGCACTCTCTTGGCCAGGGTTGCCAACTGTGATGAGTTAAGTCATGTTGGGGATGATGGAATTTGGAGGCTTCCCAGGATTCCCCGACACCTGAAACCTATCCTGCCACAACCACTAGTGCTCATTCCTTTTCCCAGAGACTGTGATAAAGAACTATGTGCCCAGAGAACAAGGCCAGACAAATGCACGCTTTCTTTCTCTGAGGTTCTGGCCTCTCATTGTGCTCGACTGAACAATGTGGAGGATTTCTTTGACCTGGGCTGGAGGGAGACTTAACTAACCTCAAAGATGGCATGTGCCTTTCTGGGGCTGCTCTGTATCTGAGCGTTCATGCTATTTGGAGGACACCAGAGCCCAGCACATTGGAGGTGTTTGTCCAGGAGCAGCAGTAATGACTGAATTGGATGGTTCCCGCAGTAGGATCCTAGCTGGCTTTTCTGAGGCATTTTCCACCCTTCCTATCTGTTCTATGAGCTACTTGATATTCTTCCAGGAAATCCCTTTCTCTTTAGGACCACTGGGTAGAGTCTCTACTGTTAGAGACCAGAAATCTTGTATGTTTTAATATCTTTTGTATTGTAGCCCCACTAGGGAGCCCATCCTCACTCCCCACCCCACTGGTGTCAAATAGCAAGCCTAGGGGCACCTGGGTGGCTCAGTCGGTTAAGCATCCGACTTCGGCTCAGGTCATGATCTCGGGGTTCATGAGTTCAAGCCCCCGTGTCGGGCTTTGTGCTGACAGCTCAGAACCTGGAGCCTGCTTCGGATTCTGTGTCTCCCTCTCTCTCTGCCCCTCCCCCACTTGCACTCTATCTCTTTCTCTGTCTCAAAAATAAATAAACATTAAAGAGAGAGAAAAAGAGAGAGAGAGAGAGAGAGAGAGTGCGTGTGTGTGTTTTAAATAGCAAGCCTAAAGACGAGTATACTGAGCGGAAAGAGATCCTAAGATCCACAGCTCGTCTCGACTTATCCATTCACTCCAGGCTTTCCTTGATGGGCTGGGAACACAGTTCCTAAGTCAGAACAAACCCAGGCCACTTTTCTTCTCAGGCACATGGGAGGAGGAGAAGGTGAAGTATCAAAAACTTGCCAGTATAAAGGAGGGCGATTCATCCTTCACCCTGTGACCCTGCATTTGGCCCATCCATACTGGCGTGCCTCCTGCTTGGAAGCAGAGCCTGGAACAGAGGGCCTTGTACCTCTCCCTGTAGTCTAGCGGCTGTGGATGAACAGAAAATGTTTCTTGTCTTTCCAGGTATTCCGTGGTTCCCTGAGAATTGGGCACACGGCTTCCCACCTTTGTCGCTTCACCATGCTTGTGATTGAATGATTTTCTATCTCCACTTCTATCTCATGGCTTCTCCCTCTTACCCCTCCCAAGCATTGACTCTCACTGGGTCACAGCTTCATTCCAGGCACCCCTGTCTGCCCCGTGGCCTCTTCTGCCTGGAGACTGCCACCTCATTGCTTCTGCTCCCTGCCTCTTCTCTGTGTTTCTGTCCACCTGCAGGCCACTCTGCTCTCTGGGTTTGTCTCTTAGATCCAAGCATCCCAAAGAAGCTGTCATTAGATCTGTTAATCACTCCTTATATAGAGGGCCCTGCCCCCAAGGCCTTGGGTCTGTGGTCACCTGGCTCAGGGGGGCTAAAATGTGGCAAACAGACAGAACTAATGGGTTCCACTTGGACCCAACATTTCAGACTCAAATTGTACAAGCCTAAGTATGTCAGCTTTACTCCCTATTCATTGCTTCTTCCGTGTGCCGGAACTCAGTGAGTATTCTGTTTTGCTATAGTGATCTGATCTTCAAAATGAAGTCCTCCCTCTGTCCCAGTCCCCCAGCTTCATCTGTCTTCACTCTTCCTGTACCACAGCCATCTGAACTTCTCAGTACATAATTCTTGACATGAACTCAGCTCTTCCTACCCTCTGGCCAATGCTCTTTCCTTTCAGCCACACTCCATACAAGGGGGCTTTGTTTGGACTTCTCTGTCTCTACTCGTATTTTCTTTTCTCTACAAGAGCCCAATCTGGAATGCTTTAACATCCTCATCTACTGGACTATGAACCTTTCTGGGAAGAAATGATGATTTAGTGATCTTTGGGGCTTGCTCAGAGTGGATGTTCATGAGTATTCAAGACAAGCTCAGCAATGACCCTCAAACATCCTTCCCCTAGAGCTCAGGACACGCAGTCCCCCATCCCCTGGTCCAGCAGTTCATCTTGAGGAGATGTGCAGAAATGAGGGTCCTGGCAGTAGCCTGGTGGGATCCTCCAGTCCTTCCCCTGTACCAAGACTGCTCTCGGTGTGAATGGATCTGAAGGCTTGACCCCAAGAGCACTTCTCTCCAGAGAGTGGCAAGAGCTGAGAGAACACAGTTGTGGTCTCGATGGTCCTTTGCCTGGCCTGCCGGGGGCTGTAGGCTGCCTGGTTGCTTTAAGTGCCTCTCTGTGGAATGAGCTAATTTCTTCTCGCTCTGTTGCATTCGCTCGTGATGCTGCAGGACTCCTAGTCTGGGAGTGACTCAGCTGATTTGCCTTCTGACATACTTGAAGTGGTATGGGGGGAGCAGAATGGTAGGGGGTCAAGCTGGAACCACATTTTGAACCTTATAGTCATGAGAAGGCCTGGCCTCGTGTCCACAAGACCATGGAGAGGGCCGGAAAGGATAGGACCAGGTCCTGAACCTCCCCTGGGAGTATGAGCAGGGCTGGGGGTACTCAGCCAGTTCAGGAAGGACTTAACACGTTAAGGGTTCTCACTAAAGCCCAGGCTCTGAGACTTTCCCACCAAGCAGGCAGAATTAGTGGTGGGAGTCTAGCTGGCAGATAATACAAAGCAAGAGGTATATCAGACCCTCACAGTAAGATGGAGACAGGAACTAATCTTCACAGAATGTTGGGGAAGGAAGGAAGCAAATTACTCAAAGGAGCAAACTAGAGAGAGAGTTAAAGCAGGAACCAGCCCTGTGAGTCTGGGCATAGGCTGGCTTAGGGGGAGAGACCTCAGGATCAGAAGCACTGTCATTCATTCCGCACCCTGTGCTGCACACTGAAGATGCAGACATGACTGAGCATGATTCCTGGCATAGAGGGAAGCCCTGTTTGAATGTGGTGGGGAAGCGAGGCACATAACAAACTACAGTAACACTCCATCAAAGCTATGGGAAAGGTCAGCACAGGTGCTGTGTAGCACAGAAAAAGAGGACCTAACTCTGACTCTTTGGTAAGAGGGTCTAGAGATCCTTCATAGTGGAAGGAGAATCTGAGTGTCCTTAAAAATGGAGGGGAAGGTCTGAGGGTCCTTCATAGTAAAGGGGAGACAATGGAAGGTCCTTCACACTGGAGGAGAAGGTCTGGGGTTCCTTCACAGTAGAAGTGATTTCGTATTTGAAGGATGTAAAAGTATTTACTAGGTGGAAAAGGGAAACCTGTGTACTGGCATGAAGTATGTCACAGCTGAGCCTGTTGGGTGCTACAGGTCATTAGATGGGAGTGTGGCAGGAAATATTGCAGATATTGATGAAAGGCAGAAGATAGGGCTGTGCTCCTGATTTTGGTGATCCTACCTACTAGTAATATGGATTTTCACCCCATAGCTTTAATGTCTGACTCAACCAAATTACAAATCTTCCTCTTAAAGGAAAGGAAATGGGTGATAGCCTGCTCCTGTTTAGTATGAGTTCCTTTCTTCTTTTAAGCATAGGAGTCTGACTTGGCCTGGCCTCAGGGAAACAGGGAAGCTAAGGCAAGCAAGGAAAGGAAATTGCAACTCAGTGGGCACTCAGATGTCCAGGACTCAACCCCAAACACACAACATGCTAGAAAAAGGACAGTATATGATTAATGTTTGTCTATCTATGACTTCTGCCCAATTTGTGTTGCTTTAAGAATGAGCTGGGACTAACCCTGCAGCAGGGTCCCCAGGTATTGGAGCAGGTTAGAGATTAGGTGATGGTCAGAAGAGCCGGGAGGCACTTCTAAAAAGGCACTTGCATGACTAAGAGGTTCAAATAATCGTTACTAGCTATGTGTTCTTGAGTAAGTTACCCAGTCTGTCTGAGTCATTGGGTCCTCAGCTGTGAAATAGGGATTACAGCACCTATTTCCTAGGATTGTTGTGAGAGTAAGTGAGATAACTTGTATGAAGGAATCTGGCACACAGTGAGTATTCTGCTTCTCCTCCATACCCTGTCTCAAGACACCCAAGGAAGAGGGAAAGCTTTATTCAACACATATAAAGGGATACCTGAGTATCTATATAGTTTATTTATTTATTTATTTATTTATTTATTTATTTAGAGAGCATGCATGCACATGTGTGCGTACGAGCAGAGGAGGGACAGAGAGAGAGAGAGAATCTTAAATAGGCTCCATGCCCAGCACAGAACCCAATGCAGGGCTCCATGGAGGCTCGATCCCATGACTGTGAGATTATGACCTGAGCCAAAATCAAAAATCAGATGCTCAACTGACTGAGCACCCAGGTGCCCCAAGAGCTCTTTTAAATCAATAAGAGAAAGGATACTCCAATAGAAAAATAGGCATAAGATAGAAGCAATTAATAAATGGCTACAGTAATGGCTATTACAAATACAATACCATATACACACAAATACACAGGCATGCATACACACTTCATTAACCAAAAAAGGCAAATGGAAACAAAGGGGAAAAAAGGCAAATGATAACAGTAATAAAATATCATTTCCACTTAGGTTGACAAAGTTTATAAACTATTTACTCATAACCACAATGTGCTTCCATTCACAGTTTATAAACCACTTGTATTCTTTTTATATAAACTACCTATTCATACCTTTTGCCCATTTTTCTGTTATAGTGTTGCTCTTTATCTTATTGGCTCATAAAGGCTATTTATATATTAAATTTTAACTTTTTATTTGCCATATGTGTTACACATACTTTTCTAGTTTGTTGTCTTTTGACTTGTTTATGGTATTTTGGCTGTATAGAAGTTTAAAAATCTATAAGTGGTCGGGGCGCCTGGGTGGCGCAGTCGGTTAAGCGTCCGACTTCAGCCAGGTCACGATCTCGCAGTCCGTGAGTTCGAGCCCCGCGTCGGGCTCTGGGCTGATGGCTCAGAGCCTGGAGCCTGTTTCCGATTCTGTGTCTCCCTCTCTCTGCCCCTCCCCCGTTCATGCTCTGTCTCTCTCTGTCCCAAAAATAAATAAACGTTGAAAAAAAAAATTTTTTTTTTAAATCTATAAGTGGTCAAAATCATCAATGAATGTTTACTTTCTAGCATGGCAAAGAGGATAAAGTTTCACAATACACAACATGGGAGAGGCTGTCCCTAATATGAGATTGTTGGCTTCGGTAGCATGGACTGAAACCACTTTACATTTAGATTTTTTATGTCTCGCTGTTCTGACTGGAATTTTCTCATTATATAGTCTTCCTATGTAGACTTGGCTTCCAACATAGGTGTGAATCCAGGGAGAAAATGCACTTATCACACAGACTTGAGTATTCTACTCTTCTCAAACTTGCATTTCTCATTGAAGATTAATTGACTGATCTGGTTTATACATTGGTCTAATGAGTTTGGTTAGTGTGAGTCTGCCTTAATCTCAGTGCTGACAAAATTGGGTTCCTAAGCTATATATAAGTCCAAGAGTTGGACTCTGGGTTGTGCTAATATATCCAGAACTTTTTTTTAAGTTTATTTACTTACTTATTTTTAGAGAGAGAGAGAGAGAGACAAAGAGAGAGAGAGAGACAGAGAGAGAGAGAGAGAAGGCAGAGAGAGGAGAGAGAGAGAACCCCAAGCAGGCTCCATACTATCAGCATGGACCCCAATGCGGGACTTGTACCCATAAACCATGAGATCGTGACTGGAGCTGAAGTCAAGAGTCAGATGCTTAACTGACCAAGCCACCCAGGCACCTCACCTCCATCCAGAACTTTTTTTTTTTTTTTAATTTTTTTTTTCAACGTTTATTTATTTTTGGGACAGAGAGAGACAGAACATGAACGGGGGAGGGGCAGAGAGAGAGGGAGACACAGAATCGGAAACAGGCTCCAGGCTCTGAGCCATCAGCCCAGAGCCCCACGCGGGGCTCGAACTCCCGGACCGCGAGATCGTGACCTGGCTGAAGTCGGACGCTTAACCGACTGCGCCACCCAGGCGCCCCCATCCAGAACTTTTTGAGAAATGTCAATCTCACCACTTTTTCTTGGAGATAATTCCCAGCATTTCCATGGCTATGCAAGTATCTTTCTCAGTAATAAGTGGTGGAGGTGATAATAACTGATAATAATTAATAATCATACCTACCCCATAATTAAGTACTTTTTAGGTGCCTGGGACTCTTCTTGGTGTGTATAATGGACTATTTAACAGCTACATTTCAACATAATATAAACAGTTTCTAATTTACAGGTGAAGGAAAAGGGGTGCAGAGAGACAGAGTAACTTGACAAAAAGTTACAAAGTCAGAAGGTAGTGCTGCTAGTGTTTGAATCCGGGACCATCTGCTTTCCTCTGTGCTTCTGTTTGTAATAGTGGATTATGATCCTGTCTTGAAATCTCCCTTTAGTTTAGAGATCCTCACTGTTACCTAATCATGCCACTAACTACACCAAAAATAAGTTGATAAACTTTTTTTTTTCACTAATTTCTTCATTTCTTTCTGAATTTTCAAATCTCCAGCACTAACTCACACATAGGAGCACCCTGTGGGTGACACATAGGGAACTCCTGCCAAATCCCTCTTCCCGGGAAATATGGGCATCCATTCTTCCACTGTCGTCATGGCTGCTGTGTCAAATTTAAAATATAAAGGGTTTCTTGTGCATTGTCTTCCAGCCAGAAGCAGCAGCAATAGGCTGACACATTCCATATGAGGCCTTAGGCCTCCAGGAAAATGTCTTTCCTTTAGTGTTTTTTAAAGTATTGATTTAGCTCTTTATTTTCTGACTGAATATAGAACTTTACCAGTTTCAGGTGGCTTAGTAATGTTCAGATAACTAAAATTGACCAGTCTATAATTGAATTGAGTTATTTGGAGGATATAAAAATACTGTGCAATTTTGTTTTATGTAGTGCTATTTTTATGAGGGCTAGAAATAATGTTCGGTAGACAGAAAAGTGGAAAACAGAAAGGGAGACTGCATTGTGCCACAGGAAGAAACAAGAGAGAGAAACCTGGAGAGAAAGAAGGGGAATTAATAATTGATTATCACTTACTATTGCCAGTAACCGTGCTAGATCCATCCTTTATATCATCCTGTTTATTAATCTCCACAACTATCCGGGAATGTAGATTTATTGCATCCATTTTGTGGATTAGCAAACAGGCTCAGAAAGGTTAAGTAACTTGCTCAAGGGCACACAGCTGAGTGCGTTCATGCAGAGCTGGGATTTGAGGGCAGTTCTTTTGGACCCTCAGTGCACTAGGTCCAGAAAGGAAGAAAAGACCACAAACCTCCAACCTCCGCCTAGCAGAGACCTGAAAAGGTCAAAGTGAAACTAAATGGGAGACCAGAGAAAAGAAGGATGATTACGGTGACAGAAGAGTTTGTGATAGCTGTTAGTAAGTGGGGTAGCCTCTGTATCTACCCGCCTGGAGCAGGGCAGGAGCAGGTGGCTGGAGCTGGCCCTGATGTTGGTCAGGGTGAGGATGGCTGGAGGGCCTCATCCAGTCAGAGAGGTTTCTGGTTCCAGTACAGCTGAGAGTCTGAGCCACTGAATTAAGGCAAAGAGACAGGGTATCTGGCCTCTCCAGGACAGTAGGGACACTGAGTTCAAGGGGATGACTCCTCCCTGTTGGAGGAGCACTCTCCTTGTCAAAGTCTTACATCAGTAAATGAAGACTTAGTCACCATGGTATCAGTAATGTTCCAGCAACCCATCAAGATCTTTCCTGATGATTTGAGTGAGAAAGCCACAGGGAGGTTTCAATACATTCAAAACAACAACAACAACAACAACAACAACAACCCTTACAAAAAACACACTTTCTATGTGCCAGACATGACTTAAGTGATGGGGACCAAATGGCATGCCAAAATACTTTGATCCCTGGTCTTTGGAGCTACAGTCTGGTGAGGGAGACAGATACTAATCACGGGGTCATACAAATAAATATAAAGCTGAAATTTTAGCAAGTGCTCATAGGGAAAGTTACACAATACTATAAGGTAAGGCTTCCCTGAGAAAGCAACGCTTAGGGGCACCTGGGTGGCTCAGTTGGTTAAGCACCCAACTTTGGCTCAGGTCGGGATCTCATGGTTTGTGAGTTTGAGTCTGACATCGGGCTTTGCACTGACATTGCACAGCCTGCTTGAGATTCTCTCTCTCCTTCCCTCCCTCTCTCTCTCTCTCTCTCTCTGCCCCTCCCCTACTTCACTTTTTCTCTCTCTCAAAATAAATAATAAACTTTAAAAAAGGAAATCAATGCTTATGCTGTGATGTAAGGAATAAGTACAGTTAACTACTTGAAAGAAGAGTATTATATTCCAGATAAAGAAGTCATTAAGTGCAAAGGTCCCTTGCTTTAAAATGGTTCATCCTGGAAGGTGGAGGATTAGTGCAGAATCAGAGCTTTGCACACTTTTTACATTCCATCTGGATGTCTCCTTTCCTAACTGGTCAACAAGTCCACATTTCAAGTTGAAGATCATGTTTCTGTCTTTATGCATAAGATACTTTTCATTTATTCATGCATGCATGCAAGTACCCATCTATCCAATCAGACCTCCACCCTAGTATCTATTTATTTATCTGTTCATTCATTACCTATTCATATATCCATTTAGTCATCCATCAAACCAATTATCAATCCACATGTCTGTCTACCCATCCACCACACAAACACCCATCAACCCATGTATCTATACATCTACACACATTTTATCTCTCCATGTGTTTATATACCCATTTATCTATCACCCACCTGCCTATTCATCCAGTCATTTACCCACATATCCATTTATTCATTTATCCATTCATGTATCCATTTACTCATCTATCCCTCTGCAACATAATAAGAAATATGTTTGGTCTCTACCCCCAGTTCCTGACACAGAGCTCTGAAAACCTTTGTAATTTCTTGAGTGATGGGAGTGATAGAATTGTCTTACACAGAGCTCCTAAATCCCTTGGAATTTCCTGGGTGGTAAGAGCACCATTTGTTTTAATGACGTGACTCTTGGTGGGCTCCTGATAGTTTCAGGATGGGTATTGGTCACTAGATAGATCAAGCCATAATTAGAAGATTGAAACTTTTGGCCTCACCTCCCCTCATTCTTTGGGGAGAGGATAGGGGCTGGAGATTGAGTTAATAATTAGTCAAGCCTATGTAATAAAACTTCCATAAAAATCCCTAAGCCATGAGGTTTGAGAGGCTCTGGGTTGGTGAATCCATCCATATACCAGGAGGGTGGATACCCTGAACTACCACAGGGACAGAAGCTCCTGCACTTGAAACCCTTCCAGAACTTGCCCTCTGTTCCTTTCCATCTGGCTGTTCATTTGTATCCTTATAATAAACTGGTAAATGTAGGTAAAGCATTTCCTTGAGTTCCATAAGTCATTATAGCAAATTCTCCAACCAGAGGAGAAGGTCATGGGAAGTCCCAATTTGTAGCCAAGTTGGACAGAAGTGTGGGTAACTTGGAAGCCCACTACTTGTGATTGGCATCTGAAGTGGGGGCAGTCTTGGAGGGATGAGTCCCTAACATGTGGGATCTGGGCTAACTTCAGGTAGTGTCAGAATTGTTTATTTGAGGAAAACTGCATACATCTGGTGTCGGAAGTGTTATGAGTGGAGAAACAAGTCCTCTTTTACCTTCCAACCAACCAACCAACCAACCAACCAACCAACCAACCAACCAACCATTTATTCATGTATCCATCCACCCATTCTTCCACTTACCCATCCATCCATCCATCCATCCATCCATCCATCCATCCATCCATCCATGTATTCTTCCATTTATCATCCATTCAATCATCCAAGTATTCATCCATCTCCCATCCATTTATTTACTCACTAATGTATTCACCCATTTCCATTGCTGCTGGGACAAACTTAGTGGCTTAAAACAACACAGATTTATGATCTTATACAGATGGTCCCCCACTTAGGATGGTTCAACTTGAGATTTTTCGACTTCACAACGGTGCAAAATCCATATGCATTCGGTAGAAACCATACTTTGAATTTTGAATTGTGATCTTTTCCTGGCTAGCCATATGTGATACTCTCCTCTCTCATGATTCTGGGCAGTGGCAGTGAGCACAGCTCCAGTGAGCCACATGGTTATGAGGGTAAACAACCCATACAACCATTCTGTACCCATACAACCATTCTGTTTTTCACTTTCAGTATTCAATACACTGTATGAGTTATTCAACACTTTATTATAAAATAGACTTTGTGTCAGATGTTTTTGCCCAACAGTAGGCTAATGTAAGTGTTCTGAACATGTTTAAGGTAGGCTAGGCTAAGCTATGTTGTTCGGTAGGTTAGGTGTCTTAAATGCACTTTTGACCTATGGTATTTTCAACTTAATGATGGGTTTATCAGGATGTAACCCCATTCTAAGTTGAGGAAGAACTGTAGTTCTGGAATCCAGAAGTCCAAAATGAGTCTTAAGCGGTTAAAATGAAAATGTTGGCAGAGTTGTAGTCCTTTTGGGAAGGATCAGTTTCCTTGCCTTTTCCAGCTTCTAGAGCCTATCTGCATTCCTGATCTATTTTCTCCTTCCTCCAAGTTTAAAACCAGCATCTACATGAATCTTTAAATTTTCAAATCTTCAAAGTTTAAAACCAGCATCTATGCACGTCTTCAAATTTCCCTCTGAATATGTTCCTTCTGCTTTGCTCTTATTAAAATATTTTTTACTACATTGGGCCCATCCAGATAATCCAGGATAATCTTCCCACTTCAAGGTCAGTTGATTAGTCAACTTAATTTCCGTTTGCCACATAATCTAACATATTCACAAATTTTAGGGATTAAGGCATAGACATTTTGGGGACCATTATTCTTCTTTCCATACCATCCATCCATCCACGCATTCATCCATCCAATTCATTCATTAGTTCATCTTTATGTTCATATGCCAATTCATAAATTTGGTCATCCATTGACTCATCTATTTATGTATCTATGTATCCATGTATCTATTTATCTATCTATCACCTATCAACCTATCCATCCATCCATCCATCCATCCATCCAATTGTCCATTTATTTATTCATTCATCCAACTAATCATTCACTTTCCCACCACTCATTAATCTGTCATATCAAACATACATCATAATTTCATTATTTCCATTTATCCATTCAACATCCATTCGCCTACCAGCCATTCATACATCAATTTATCTACCTATCCAACCATCCATCTCATCATTCATGAACTACCCTTATCTACCTTGCCTCTGACCTTTTAATTAACTAAACAGTACCCTTTCAAGACCCCAAACACACACACACACACACACACACACACACACACACACACCACACTTTAAACCTAATTACCAAAACAGATCATCCTATCTGATAATTTGTTCTCAACCACCTCTTTTTCTGATCCTAACTCCAAATGAGTTGGAGCTCCTGGATCCTAAACCTCTCTCTCAGTTTTGCCTGTAGTAATTTGTACTGGCTGCATGCCAGTGAGTCTTCTTGTAATCTTAGTTACTTTATGGAGCCCTGCCTGTGTTGACTCTGTGTTGACCCTGATCTGGCCTTCTCCTGGTTATGCCCAGAAAGAGTGAGGAGAATAAGCAAACCTGCAGTATGTGTGTGTGCATGGGGAAGGTTCTGGATTAGAGCTGTGTGTCTCAGTGTTTTCTCTGCTCTACTATCCCTGCTCCCAATAAAGAGGTTTGGATGAAACCTATACTCTTCACAATCTAGGTTGATTTTCTCCCCCACAGGGAAATAAGACAACTAGTACTAAAAATATTTGTGGTGTAATGGTCAAAAAAGCATTTTGAAAATATGAAAAAAGTCATTTAAAAATCTCATTTTTAAAAATCATTTTAAAAGTCATTTAAAAATTGCCATTAGGTAAGGAAAAACTAAATAAATACGGCAAACTTTATTTTTAACACGTTTTGTTTCCCCCTCAGACTTTCCCCCCACAGATACTACTAATAAGGTAAGAAAGCATGTATTACTGGAGCAAAAGTTGTAATAGTGACAATAATTACAAGATCACTATTCACTCACAAACACCACCACAGTGTTTAGTTGTCAGACCGATAATGGTCTCTCATCACAGGCAAAGACATAGATAAGGTAGACTGCGGGCTGTGTGACATTCCCAGCACTCAGCTGAAACACCACCCCATGCTCTGTTGCTCAGGAGAGCACATCGGAATACAAATGAATGGGAGTGACACTATTATAAGAGTACCTGCTCCCATTTATTTATTTTCTAAAAGGTATCTCGTTGGACTATGGTACTTTATGTAGCATCAGTGACAAGATACTTGCCATGTCCATCATGATTGACCATGTCAAGACACGACCACTGAGAACCATGACTAAATGATGGATTCCTATATGTTTAAGGCTGAAAATCCACGATGGGCACAACTGGAATTACATTGTTTGATCAAGTCTTGGTAGACTGGCTCCTGTCCTGCAGATACCATGAATTCGTTGAGTGAGCAGACGTGTTGGTACATCTTCATGGCGCTCAAACCTGGCCCTTTGAGGGCACGGTCTACACTTTTTCACAAACTGTAAGGAAGACTTGATGGAAATTGTGCTCGCAAAGTCTTGGCCAGAAGAATATTTCAGAAATGAATGAAGAGGGGAATTCTCTGGCAATTCTCTATGACCGATTGACAGTCTGGTGTGGCAAGATATCACTTCTTAGCAGTTGGATGATTCTAGGGCCCTGAATCACAAGATTCTGAATGCACTGACATTCCAACACTAAGACGTCACTGGTTTATGAATATGGGCTCTGGCTATCACCAAGACAGGTGCAAATTGTACATTAAGGGTTTATACTTTAAAGTCTCTTGTATGAAACACTACTTGAAATCCCTCAACAATAATTCTTAGGTTTATGCCAAAGCTCTTTCACATGCTACACCCCATTTGATCCTTACAACAACTCTGAGAAATTGCATAGACAGGGCATATCCCCATTGCATAGATGAAATGACTACATCTAGAAAGTTGATGTCCAGAGATGACAAAACAATTTTCATGCTGTGAAATTTCCTAGCTGGCAGTGTTCAGGATAGATGGGGACGATATAAGGATGCCTACCATGCTTCTCCTCAGCAAAAACATGGAAACTAATTAGTTTAAAAAAAAAAAAAACTGTAGTGCTTTCTTCCCAGAGTGTAAAACAGTGATGCTTCTTTTATTGTTAATTTGCAGGTGGTAGTCTCTCTGAGTCGGTCAGTTATGCTGATGGCAGAATTGAGTTCATGAGGAAAAGAATTCCACTGCAACTTGAACCTTGGTGAAAAGCCTCGGCTTAAGCAGGTTTTTATGGCTAAAATTATCTGTCGCTGCAGGAAAGTACACTGCTGAGTGAGAATGAAGGATTTATGGAATTGTTTCAGGGTAGGGTGGCCAATGTTTTAAAAAATTCCTGCCCAAGAACATTTGAGGTGTGACTTTTCATAAATCATAGTTACTAAGAGTGAGCCCAGTCATTTATATGTATAAACTCAGATTAAAAAAATAGTAGTGGGGCGCCTGGGTGACTCAGTCGGTTGAGCGTCCGACTTCGGCTCAGGTCATGATCTTGTGGTCTGTGGGTTGAAGCCCCGTGTCGGGCTCTGTGCTGACAGCTCAGAGCATGGAGCCTGCTTTGGATTCTGTGTCTCCCTCTCTCTCTGCCCCTCCCCTGCTCATGCTCTGTCTCTCTCTCCGTCAAAAATAAACATTAACAAAAAAATGGTAGTAGTGTTATATATGAGTGAAAGAGCTCCGCAGCACTTTAAGAGTTAAACCAGGTTAAATCATAAGAGATGGAAGCCATCTATTACCAGAAGCAATTTTAAAAGACAAAATGTCCCCCAGGTCAAAGGCAAGAAGAATAGAGATTGACTTCAGTCGAATCAGTGGAATTAGTGTGTTTCAAAAAGAGCAAGTCAACAGAAGGGGGAAGGTCTACACAGTACAGGGGATGAGAGCCAGAGGAAAGGATATAATAATAATGTAGTAATTAACAGTTTGTTGAGCAGTTACCATGTGGTAAGTAGTTTGAATGAATCATTTAATCCCTACAACAGCCCTGTTATCGAAATCAAAAAACTTCACTAGTGGTTAAATCTGGGATTTGAACCAGATCTGTTGGCCTCCAAAGCCTGTGGGCTTAACTATTCTTATCCAGTTTTGTCCTGGGTAACGGTGCTTTTGGCAAGCCAGGACACTGCCATTGGCTACACACATTCTTTCATTTCCTCTTTGGGAGTTACCTCCACACACCATGGGTCACTGTTTGGAATCTCCTCACTGGCAAATCAAAGACATAATTTGAGCTATAAAGGAGAATAGAGTTGACATTGTCCACTCTCCTCCTCTTACAGATGGTGTCCATAACTTTATTTTTGTAGACTGCCATGAACCCCTCTCCCCCAGCTCTGGGGAATGAGGTCCATGATCTAGCAGGGGAATTCCATTTTTATCTGTGAGATGTGATTCTAAAGGAATGCAGTTGATTTTCTTGTGTGGCTTGTTATGTTGTTCATGGTTTAATCAGAAAATTAAAAACTCTGAGAGGTTAAAACATAAGGACTTTATCTGAGGACAAACAGGCCCAGGACCAGCACACCTGTAAACTGGCTCAGAATTGTTTGCAAGGGCAGCATTATTAGAAATAAGCACATGGCCTCCAAGGATATTACTTTGAAGGGCAAAATTCATGGAGGTGATAAGTCTTGGCGTACTTCCACTTTTCTGACCTTGACCACTTTCCTGGCAGATCCTTCCAGCATAGATTCTCAATGGCACCATGTGCCCCTCCTTTATGGGACTCACCCCTGGTGTAATGTTACATTCGTTTGCACGATTATTTGACTAATGCCTGTGTCCTCCATAGACTGCACGAGCTCCACAAGAACTGAGTTTGTGCCGAATTTTATTCATCATTGTATCCCTGGCACCTGGAACAATGCTGTGAAAGTCAGTCATAGGCATTCAGTCATAGGCATTTTCAGTGAATGCGTTCAATTTTCAACATCAGTCTCCTTAAGTATCTACCCAAGAGAAATGAAAACATATGTCCACACAAACAATGGTATGTGAATGTTCCTAGCAGTGACATTTGTAATGGTTGCAAAGTGGCAATTATCCAAATGTCCATCAGCTGGCGAGCGGATAAACAAAAGGTGGCACATCCATACAGTGGAATACCATTCAGCAATAAAAAAGAAAAACATGTACTACAACATGGATAAACCCCAAAGATATTATGTTAAATGAAATAAGCCGGACACAAAAGACTACACAGTGTACTATTCCATATGTATGAAATTTCTAGAAAAGGAAACACTGCAAAGAAGAAAGCAGACCCATGGCCGCCTTGGCCTGGGGGTAGGAGTGGGGACTGCCTCCAGGTGGGAAGAAGGGAAGTTTTAGAGGTGATGGAAATGTTCTAAAATTGGATTCTGGTGATGGTTGCACAACTGTATAAATTTACAAAAAATTATCAAACTATACATTTGCAGTGGTGAAGTGTATGGCATGTGAATTATGTCTCAATAAAGCTGTTAAAAGTGTTTACAAAAATCAATGTCCTGATTCATTTTATCCCAACTTATGTGCTATGGAACGTTGTTTCTGTGGGACATTGTGCCAGGGACTGCTAGTTGAGAATCTCAACTCTTTGGTGAGAGAACCTCAATTTTTTAAAAATTTGTTTTAACATTTATTTATTTTTGAGACACAGAGACAGAGCGTGAGCAGGGGAGGGGCAGAGAGAGAGGGAGACACAGAGGTGTCAGCACAGAGCCTGACACGGGGCTCGAACTCATGGACCATGAGATCATGACCTGAGCCGAAGTTACTCAGCCAACTGAGCCACCCTGGTGCCTGAGAGAACCTCAATTTTTAATGTGGCACATTTTTAAAAAATAAAATAGGGTAAATAAATAAAATACCGTATATATTTTTTTGCAGCCCTATGTGACCATGTGACCAAGTTGTGGCCAATGAGATGTAAGCAGGAGTGTTGTGTAATTACCAGGAAGCCTGTTTAAGGGACATGACTGAGCTCCACTTTTCCCCTCTTGCCTTTCCTTTTTTCCTTCCAAGGAAATGTGGACTGGTGCTCCAGCAGACATCCTGGATCTTGGGAATGAAACTAAAGATGGTGGTGCAAAAATATTAAAGCTTCCCGTATTTCGGGCACCTGGGCGCCTTAGTTGGCAGGTGAGCATCTGGCTTCAGCTCAGGTCATGATCTCGTGGTTTGCATGATCTCCCCCACATCAGGCTTGCTGCTGTCAGCATGGAGCCCACTTTGGATCCTCTGTCCCATCTTTCTGCCTGTCCCCTGCTTGTGCTCTCTAAAAAATAAATAAACATTAAAAAAAAGTAAAGCTTCCCATATTTCTTTTATGCAGGACAAAAACTTTAATTTTATTATGCTTTTTTTCCTGGTATATGTAGCTAAATCTAATCCTAATACCAGTTTTAATAGGCATTAAATGAAAAGAGTGTTCTGTGTCAGATAATTTTGAAAATTATTAAAGTTTAACAGATTTCATTAATGCAAGACCTCTCAGAGTTTTTAATATGCTAATGAGTAACGGCAACCTCCAAGATGGGCTAGAGTATGCACAATTTCCCAAACCAACTTGACCCCAAAACCTCTTTTTATTGGATTATCTCATGGGATGAATGATCTAGGGGCAATGGGAAATGTTGCTTTAAAACATTTACATTTTTGCTCTTCCTTTCTAATTCATCCCCTTTCTAGGCTGAAAGATCTTTCTTAAACATAAATTTGATTATATCACATACCTGTTTAAAATCGTTGAATAATTCCTGTAGGATAAAGTTCAAACTCCTTTATGTAATGAATAAGACCGTTTGTGATCTGGCCCTTGCCTTCTCTCTAGGCTCACCCTAGCAATCTCCTTCTCAGATCATGAACCATTTGCACTGTTGAGAACTGTGCATGTTCTCCCCAGTCTCTTTGATTCTGTAGTGAGTAGAACACTTTCTACCTGCCACCTTGACTGGCATTCTACCTCTGATCCTTGAAGATCAGGATGACATATTCACTCATTCACACCCATTCATGCTTTGAGCAATTCCTACTATGTATCAGGCAACACACTAGTACTTGGGTTACAAAAACAAATAAACATAATCCCTACCCTGGAGGGACATCAAATCAAATGAAGTTAGACAAGTGCTGTATTAGTCAGAGTGTGCTAATGGCCGTAACAAACAATCCTCTCATTTCAGTGACTTGACATTAAGAAAGTTTTATTTCTCACTCCTGGCACAGTCCAGTGCAAGTAAGCACAGGGGTTCTGCTCCATGAAGTCTGTTAGGGACCCAGGGTCATTCCATTGCCATTTTGGGGAGCCCCTAAGTCCTCCACTGGATATTTCTGTATCTGGCCAGCAGATGAGGAAAGGAAAAGAATTTGGAGGCTCACACAGGAGGTTTGGGGGGATGCCTAGGAGTGAGATGTATCTGTCACTTCTGTCCAGATTCTATTAACCAGAACTTAGTCACATGAACCTACCTGATTACTGAGAAATGTAATTTTGCTATGAACCTAGGAGGAAAATGAAATCGGCTGGTGAAAATAGCCTTTTCTGTGACAGATATATAAATAAGAACAATGGCAAGGCTCATGGTCTAATGGAGGAAACAGACAAGTCAACAGAGGCAGATGGTAAGAGAGAACATGTCAGGCAGGATGTAACCTGAAGTTACAGAAGTTCTAGAATTGCTGGAAGCCCTTCCGTGGCTCCCCTTCAGAGCCTCCTAAGGATTGTTCTTTTGGGGCCCTCTGTAAATATGGACCTACTAAGTGGCACAGAGAGTTGCACACCATTGTTGCCCCCTCTGTGACAGACCTCCAGGGCTAGTGCTACCCATCTCTCGTCCCAGCAGCTTCTGCGGTACCAGCTCTGCACGGGCTCCATTTGATTTTACACAGCTGTATCCTGATAAATCTTTGCCTCACAACCCTGCTGCAAGCCTCTTAACACTGAGTTTTGGGACACGGCAAAGCCCCACTTGGCACCTTTGCATGAACAACTGGAGTGGATCTTTATCCAATGGGAGATGAGCTGGTGGATAAATTTCCTTCCTTTCCCTCTCCCATAAGCTATGCTACGACTCATATTATGTGGCTTCTGAGAGGATAATCCCTTGAGCAGGAGCCATCAGTAATGTGTAGAGGCCAGATGAATAACCATCCTGGTATCAGCTCTTCTCCCTTCCCTACCTGCCTCCTTTTGCTTCCCACTTCTGCCCTATAGAATCAAGCTCTCTATCCTAGAAAACTCAGACTAAGACATGCCCATGAATGGGTGCAGCTAGAAGCCACCCAGAGGTCTCAGTCTCCCCTCCCATTCCTATCTGCAGGTCCCTGGATGCTGCAGAAGTGTTTTTTTGTTTGTTTGTTTTTTAAGATTTATTTATTTGAGGTGCCTGGGTGGTTCAGTCGGTTGGGTGTCCGACTTCAGCTCAGGTCATGATCTCACAGTTCATGAGTTCAGGCCCTGCGTCGGGCTCTGTACTGACAGCTCAGACCCTGGATCCTGCTTCGGATTCTGTGTCTCCCTCTCTCCCCGCTCCCCCCCACATTCTGTCTCTCTCTCTCTCTCTCTCAAAAATAAACATTAAAAAAAATAAAAAAAGATTTGTTTATTTAAGTAATCTCTATACCCAACGTGAGGTTCTAACTCACACCCCCAAGATCAAGAGTTGCATGTTCTACCAACTGAACCAGCCAGGTGCCCTGCTGCAGAAGGGTTTTAAGGATCAGATTCCACAAACCCTGTTCAGTTCTGCAGACCTGACTCTATGAAGGTCAAGCCTACTGCCTCTCCTGAGTGGAGCCTCCAGAACCTTCCTTTGCTTGTACCTGTACTACTCATTTGTGGATCAGTTGTGTGTGCCTATTGATATCTTGTTTGGTAACATAACATTTGTATCTCTATGTTTGACTTCTTTTGTATTACAGACTTTTCTCAAGTTTAAGAACAGGAATTACTGTCTGACCGGTTTGCCTCTCGCCTCCCTCCTGCTCCAACACCTCTCATTGCTGTATTGTATGTGCCTTGCATATACATGCTGCTCCCTCTCTGCCTGGAGTTCCATCCCTCCTCTACCTCGTTTATGTTATTTCATCTTTTGTGAGCGAAGGGCATGATTTTGCAAAGGGAGGGCCACTTGATTCCCATGTAGGATTCACGGTCTGTCTCTGATATAACTCTCTTCCCAGCCCCTTTCTAGAAACTAAAGTGCACAGTCCTGAGCCCCTTGAGCATTCTTGAGAGTTTTAGACCCTTTGATCCTGTGTTGGACTAAAGAGGTTGTGCCTACCAATTACCTGGTCCTGCCTCAGCTTCTGCAGCAGCTTGTTCAGGAGAGCAAGCCCACTGTCCCTGTGAGGCAGGGGGAGTGAGCAGCTGTCTACTTGCTTACCAAGAGCTTGACAGGGTTGGAGACCCTCAGGATCAATGCGTAAATCTCCATCTTGATCCCAGCTAGATTATGAGCTCCCTGAGGACAGGGATGTTGTCTGCCTTTGTGTCTAGGACAACACCTGGAACACAGTTAGTTGGTGCTTAAGAAATATTTTTTTAAGGAAGGAATAAAGAGGAGGAAGGAAGAATCATGAGGCATCTTGGCCAGTCTTGAGTCAAATGAGAGAAATGTGCACAAGTGAGGTAGACAGGGGTCAGGGGGCTGCTATCTCTGTATTTTCAAACTGGAAAAACCTCTGGCGTCTGCCAAGAAGTCAAGAAGTGGTCCTCAGAAAGGAGTTAGGGTCATAGGATGAAAACCATAGGAACACTGAGGCTTCAAAGAAACTAAAAATATCCTCTCTCTGGGGGTGCGGTAAGGCTTGGCTGCATCATTACAGCTACTCCTGACAAAGTCAAGCCATGTTCATCTTAAATGTACCCAACAAACTGTTCTTGGAATCACCAGGACTCAGACCATTCCTACTTTGAGATAAAATGAGCCTCTACAGTCAGAATCCAACCTTTTATTTTTTTTAGTGGGTGCTAAGGAAACACCCATCAAGGGGCAGGCAGGGAGTGAGAGGGACAGGTGACTATCACTGGGTGGGAAGGAGGCCAGTAATGGAATTTAGCCAGGCAGGTGGATAACTCTCCCTCCCTCGCTCCATATATTTTCTTCACAGCATTTTCCACTACATGCCCCTGGTATTTACTTATTGTCTTCCTTTCCCCTTAGCATGCCTATTCCACAAGAGCCAGGCCTTTGTCCTATTGACCGCTGTATCCCCTGTCTTAGATCAATGCCTGGCATTTAGTAGATGTGCAAAAATTAGCTGCTAACGAATTAAAGAATATTAAACAATTAGTTGAATCTCTGCAATATGCTGGGCCCTGTCCTTGAGGATGCTACAAGGATAATGGGGGAAATAGGCCTGAACATAAATATACCATAGCTCGACACCTGATTTTTCGGAGGTATATCCAAGGCGCCGCAGGATCCCTGGGGGTGAAAACTCCCGGGGAGTAGGGGGGCCTTGGGAAGAAGCCCGTCGTGTGCCAAGAATGCCAGGAGTCAGGCGGAGCGGCAGGAGATGCGGCTGGAGACACAGGATGGAGCTCCTTGACTCTTCGCTTGGTTTCTCGGAATCTTTTCCTGACCTGCGGGACCCTCGCCTCTCTTCGCTTCTGTCTGCGGGATCGCGGTCCAAGCGGAATCCCTCTCTGTCGCGGGACCCCAGCTACATCCTCTCCCACCCTGGGAGACGCCAGCCCAGCGTCTTCCAGCCCGCCAGCCAGCTACCTGTGAGACCTCCACCTGCGGGCAGAACCCCCTCCTCGCCCGCGTGCTCCAGGTTCCCGCCCCCTGCCTGCGGAGTGCCGCGTGCAGGACCCCGCCCCGCCCCCTCGGCCCGCAGGACCCCAGCCCCGCCCCGCCCCCGTGGCCCCGCCGCTCTGTCCCGGGGGGCGGGGCCGCGCGCAGCGGCGTCTCCAAGGCGGGGGGCGCGAGGCAGAGGGCGGGGCGGCCCCGGCGCCGGCCAATCATCGCCGCGATCACATCCATGCAAATACGAGCACAATGGAGCGAGCCCATCACTCGCCCCTGCAAGCAAGCTTGAAATGGGCTTTCGCCTGAGCGGCAGTCAGGCTGACCAATGACTCTGTGTTTTGGGCCGGCGAAGCCCAATGGCGTGGCAGAGAAGGCGGGCCTGAGCTGGGTTAGGGTGTCCTTGCAGGGTGTCTGAGCTAAACTTCACCAAATAATAGCTGTTTGTATTTTGGCTGCTGCAGGAGCCATTTTAGGTAAGTTCTTCTCTTAACTTTTTATTTTCCTCCCCGGCCTTCGCTGGCCGGCCTTGTCCGCAGGTCCCTGGCCCCGCCCCGCTGGCCGGGCTAGGGTGCCCCTATGAATGGAGCCGGGATGAGGGGCTGCGGCGGCGCCGAGGCCCGGCCGGGGTCCGAGTGGGGCCGGCGGCGGGCGGCCTGGCGGAGGGGAGGCGGCGGCCTGAGGCCTGAGGAGAGGAGCCGGCCTCCGCCGCACGCCGCTCCCGCTCGCGCTCAGGCCGCGCTCGGGCCGGGCGGCCGTCCTTGGGAGTGCGCCGCTGCGGGCGGCGCAGAGGGGCGGGGGTCCGGGCAGCCCCCGGCCCCGAGCCTGGCGGGCGGGGGCGGGGCGTGCGGAGGCCCCCCCCGGGGCGGGCCGTGGAGGGACCCCCGGCGGGCAGGGCAGCGCCGCGCGCGGCGGGGGTGACCGCTATTCCACTGCCGCCCCCGCGGAGAAGTTGCTCTATTGGCGTCCTGCGTCTGTTTGCAGGGGTGGAGGAGGGTGGGCTGGTGCCAGGCTGCTGCTCCGGGAGGGGGCGGGGGCCCCGGCGCGTCCTCGGAGCGCGCTCCCCCTCCGCCCCCTTCTTACGCACTAGCGCGCACTCGCCCCGAAAATTGGAACCCTGGAGGTGTCCAGCAACCCCGCAGCCAAGTTTTGTGCATTATTAGATTGCATGTTTGAGCTTTAAAAAAAAAAAAAGAGGAATCTGTCCCCTTTAGGGTATTTCCTTCACTGTTGAGAAGTAACGGCGTCTTTTGCTCCCAAATTTCCAGAGACATGCTTGTCAGATGTGCAGAGGGTTGGCAGCTACTTGGTTTTTAAAAAGACTCTGTTAGGAAATCCCCTCACTAGTGAGATAATTGAAATTTGAGTTTGTTTTCAGCTTCAGTTTTATTTGATCCAATTAAAAATACATAAGCAGGCACTTATATTTGTGTACATAAAGTATTCCTAGTACCAGTTATGACTGATATGACTGTGGTTTCGGTAGTGTGGGATCTAATAAGGCAATATAATTCAATTTTCAACTTGTAGGCCCGTGTTCTCCAAATTAGGATTTATGGACCATTAGTAATCTGGCCGAGGTTTCCAGCGAATCCTTGGCATCTCCAGGCATCCCTGGAACTGTTGTATGTACCTTCTTCCCCACCCCTTCAGAACTGCTTATTTCTGCTGTAACAGATCCATGAACAGAGAAGATACACATTTAAAAATTTTTGTAATTTTCAGAGTGTGTGCAATACTGCCCGAGATTCAGTTATTGTTTCTCAGATAGCGTATTGGAATACAATCCCATGAGGCCCCAAATTTCGGCATACTTTATGGGGCATGCTTGTGGTACTTAGAAAAGTCCTGGTAGGGACCACAGTACTGTGCTCTCAAGGCTAATTGTGAACTGTCTTTCTTACTGGAGATCTGTAGTTATTGACTGTGCATGGCATGGTAGTTGGTTGATAAGCTGAATTGGTAGATCAAGTTGACAACCTCCGGGAGATAGTTTTTGTGAACTTTGTGGCTCTAGGACAGTACAAAGAAGGTTTGAGATCTATGTATGAAAAATGATTAGGCATGAATATTCAAGTAACATGGTTTATGCCAACCGGAACAGGTGGTTTCATATAAGCAATGCGTGACTGTAACCCAAGGCCTGGGAAAATGGGGAGTGGTAAAATGATTAATTTTGGACTTCTTTTTGTCCCAGGGCAGATCTCCTTGATGAATTATATAGGATTATTAAAACCTTTTTCTTCATTAATGGACTTTTAAGAGTTAACCTTTACAATTTTTTTTTTTTCCTTTTTGCTAACTTTGGAATCTCCTTTATAGTAACTAGAATATGATACTGTTCTTGCTGTAGTCTGGTCATGAGCAAAATAAATCTCAATGTCTTGTGAAGTTAGTTGTGTCTCATCGTGGTATCAGTCTGCCTGGAGTCACATCTTTTATCCTGCAGTTCTTTCTTGCCTGTTCATAGTTAGTTTTTCTGTTGTTAACAGCATGCATGGTTTTTCAGTGTGATCACTTATACCACAACTTTTTAATATTCTCTATTTTTTTTTAATTTTTTTAAATATTATTTAATATTTTTTTAATATTCTCTATATTTTATTATTATTTTCTTTATTTTATAATTTATTGATATAGTTGGAAGTTCTCTGAACTCATCAGTGTGTTACTTTTTGCCAACCACACAAGAAGTTGAAAGACCAGTTTGGAGTGAAATGGGAGAGCCATAAGTAACACTACTGTATTTCTGGAAGATCCTTTAGCAGTTAGTTTTTATATTTATGGATTTACTTTTCTTATAACTATTTCAAATACC
This sequence comes from Puma concolor, assembly GCF_028749965.1. Lineage (NCBI taxonomy): Eukaryota > Metazoa > Chordata > Mammalia > Carnivora > Felidae > Puma > Puma concolor. The sequence goes on along the minus strand of NC_141669.1, from coordinate 122,724,278 downwards.
AAAGATCTCAAGCAGAATCCTGTCTCTTTAGAAACCAAATCTCATTTGTGATTTTTGCCATTATGTTACAGAAAACTTGTCAGAAACAATAGACGCTTGGACCACTGTGTCTTAGAGATCTCTTTGAGTTATAGAAGTTTCAAACAAGTGTTTCGGTTTTCTTGGAAACATGGCTTTGCCCCAAGCAGAGGTTGTGGTTATGTCTTCTTGTGTTAAACCATGAGGAAAAAGGGTTCCTCACTCTCAGGCTTGATTCTCACTGTAGGGGCCTATGTTTTTCAGCTTTCATGGAAAGACTTTGTATTGGTAATGGCTGAATGGAGTTGTATTGGTAATGACTGGACCCTTTTGAACAGGTTAGAGGGTTCGAGGATTCTACCTGCAAAAAGATTTTCGGTATTTGACAATGACAATATCTAAGTCAACCGAGGAGACTGTGTTTTCACTCCCTTTTATCCCCCCCCAGGATAACAAGGTTAGAAATAGTTTTATTTATTTAAAGATTTTATTTTATTTTTAAGATTTTTTTTTTTTTAATGTTTATTTTTGAGAGAGAGAGCATAAGTGGAGGAGGGGCAGAGAGAGAGAGGGAGACAGAGAATCTGAAGCAGGCTTTGTGCTATCGGCATAAAGCCCTACTTGGGGCTCAAACCCACCAACTGTGAGGTCATGACCTGAGCTGAAGTTGGACACTCAACTGACTGTGCCACCTAGGCACCCCTAAAGATTTGATTTGATTTAAAAAATGTTTTTAATGTTTATTTTTGAGAGAGACAGAGAACGGGGGAGGGACAGAGAGAGAGGGAGACACAGAATCCGCAACAAGCTCCAGGCTCTGAGCTGTCAGCAGAGAGCCCGATGCAGGGCTCGAACTCACAAACCACAAGATTATGACCTGAAGCTGAAGTCGGATGCTTAACCAACCGAGCCACCCAGGTGCCCCAAGATTTTATTTTTTTAAAGTAATCTACATACCCAGAGTGGGATTTGAACTCACAACCCTGAGATGAAGAGTCGCATGCCCTACCAATGGAGCCAACCAAGCACCCTGGAAATAGCTTTATTTTTTATAAATATTTAGTGTTTCACTTTATACTTCCATTCCTCATACAAAGCTTTAGTTTAATTCAGATGAAAAGCTGCAGTGAATTCCATGGAATTGCCTGCATTCCCCTGTACCAAGTTATTACATTGAAAACTCTTTGAAATAGATAAAATAATAGGTAGGGCTTAGCTATCTGTTTCCTAGAGAACAGGTTTGGTGTTTTGTGTTGTGTTTTTTTGTTTTTTTTTCTTTTTCCCCAATAGAACGTGACATACTTGTGAAGCGTGCAAGAAGCACTAACGTTGAATACCTGGTGTGTGTTCAGCACTTAGCCAGGCACTGGGGCTGCAGAGATGAAAAAATGTCTCCATTTTCATGGCCATTCCATGAGGATGGACGGAAGCTCAGAAAGATGAAGTAACTTATGAAGCTAGTATATAAAGGCAATAAAACTAGTAAATGTTGGAGCCAGAATTTGAACCCAGATCATCTGGATTCAAAGCACATATTCTTTTCACCAACCAGCTTCTAAAGATTTCTTTAAAAGCTGGAATGTGCTGTCATGTTTTAGTGGTATGGGGCTAAGTCAACTAACAAGTTGTTCTATGCACTCACTCATTTTTACTACTTCATTTCAAGAATGTGTCACTGAAAAAGCAAATTAGAATACAGTAAGGGTACCCTTTACCGTCCTTATCTCCAAAGTGTAGGAGAGTTCCTTGCAGGGCACTTAAGAGTTCACCCTAGCCTGGTACTAATAACCATGAAGTGCAGAGGGAGAATGCAGTCACTTTTTCCTTGCCAAAATGTTCTTTTCTTTAGTTCATTTTGTGGAGGCGTTGATACCCTCTTGAGAAATTCTGTTACTTCCATAAAAGTCCTGAAGGTAGTAAAATGGAGTTATTTTAAAATATCCATCCCTGTTCCCATTTCTGAACTGAATTATTTGCATAAAATCCAGAGAAAAGCATTTCTTTTTGCTTGTAGTACCCCTATTAGTTGGTTTTTATAGTTTGTAATAGTGATTCTTTACATACTCGTGTACTTACTCTTTATGTCGTTTGCCGTCGAGACTTTTAGAATCTTTGATAATGTATATGACATAAATAGTTCCTGTTTTGAGGAATCATTTTTTTCAGTTGATGTACCTTTTCTTTCTATAGTCATAACGAAGGACTTAAATTTTTAGCAAGGAAAAAACCATGATATTTCAATAGATTGCCATGATGCTTTTATCCGCTAGTTATTTCAGAACTTAACCTACTAAGATAGTATATAAAAATTTCAGGAAAATTAGGAAGTAGAATTTTAAGATAACTTTAGGACATGAATTGAAACAAGTTGGATTCGAATTTTCTAAATAAGTAAAGGGAGATTTCTCTTTTTCTACTCCTTTGTTAATTAAAGATTTTTGTAGGGAGTATTTTCACTGATCTTTTTTATGGATTAAATATATTATTTTATCAGTAAATTTTAAATATATTTAAAAATTTGTTCTACATTATGTGACCAAAGTATTTTATTTTTGGAATCTTTCTCTCTCTATATATATATTTTAAGATTTTTCTTTATTTTGAGAGAGAGAGAGAGTGAGGAAGGAAGGGGCAGAGAGAGAATCCCAAGCAGCCTCCATGCTGCCAGTGCAGAGCCGGATGTGGGGCTCGAACTTACGAGCCATGAGGTCATGACCTGAGCTGAAACCAAGAGTCGGACACTTAACCGACTGAGCCACCCAGGTGCTCAGAAATCTCTATATTTTTTAATTGTAAGATTGTTTTTACGTAAAAGGTCAGGCTTCAGGTTAAAAGAAGTTCTAATTACTGTGGTAACCTTCGTCTTTAGTTCCTACCTGTTTAGGTTGAGGCTTTTTATCCTGGGATTCATGGACCCCTAGAGACTCTTTGGTCTGTGAACTCTCCAAAAGAGTATGCAAAATTTTGTTTGTGCACTTTTATGGGCAGTGAATCCATTCCTTTCATAATTCTTGAAGGCATCTGTGACTCCCACCTTCCCTTCCTGTACCCCCATGTTTTCCCATCCCCCCCTTTCCCCTCTGTCTCTTCCTATCCACATGCAAAAACAATATTAAGGATCATTGATTTAGGTCATTTCAAACCTAGTTGTTTTGTATGAGCAAAATCTTTTCCAGGAGGCTGACTTTGTTGGGCTTTTTTTGCCCTTCAGGAGGTATTGCGATTTCAGTCTGAATTAGTTGGCTTGGGCTTGGTGAAGTACTTCTGAATCACTCCGGGCAGCATCCAGGCAAGGGTTATCCCTGGAATTCTTCCCTGCCTTATTTTTATACTTGGGAAGCTGTTCCACACCCTTTCCCCTGCAGCCTGATAAAAGAGTAAAGGTTCAAGCAGGAGGCGTGAGGGCAATTGCAAAACAGTCTTAGAGGGTCCTTAGCCTCTCTGCTGCAGCCATGTGCCTCTTCAAATGGGACTGGAGGGGTGGCCATGGCAAAAGCTCCTGACATTTTCTTGCTTTGAATACTACTTACTCATTCAGTTACTGCTTCATTCAATATGTTAGGAGGAAAAAGGGGTTAAGAGGAACAATTAAAAAATAACCCCTCCGTTTTCATATTCCCCAGACTTTGTATGTGATACCTTGCAACTTTTCTGTCAATGTTGTTCATTTCAAGTGGAATTTTTCTTAATTTCTAGTTGAACATGTGAGCTTATTTTGCAGATAACATGCATATATGTTGAGTTCTGTTAAACCAGATGTTACTATAGGCAAGAGGATGAAATGTTAAAATTCTCAGAGCCTTATTTTATAATTTGCTTAAGAAAAAATGAAGCAAATTGGTAAAACAATATTTAGAGCGACAACAAAATTCTAAAAGTAGTCTCTAGGAAATGGCCAAACTTGAGAAATTCTGGAAGTTTTCTTAGAGAAGTTCATTTGTTGCGCCTGACCAGAAGTTGACTAGAAGAAAAATCCATTTCTTTGGTTTGATATATATATTGAGGAAAACACCTTAAGCTTGAGGGAGTTCCGTGAAGGGCATGGACTCCTATGAGGGGATTCTGTTTGATTTGTTCCTTCCCTAAGTGTACATGAGTAAAGAAGTTGGCTTGGACTATTTACTTTGGGTTCAAGGAAACCATCAGTATTCTAAGAAATTCTTTGAAGGGTGCCTGGGTGGCTCATTTGCTTAAGCATTCGACTCTTGATTTTGGCTCAGGTCATGACCTCAGCCTTTGTGGGTTTGAGCCCCACATAAGGCTCTGCGCTGACAGTGCAGAGTCTGCTTGGGATTCTCTCTCTCCCTCTGCCCTTCCCCTTCTCAAAATAAATAAACTTAAAAAAAATTATTTGAAAGGTTATGTCCAGTAAGCTAGGTCCAAATCATAGATTTTATCTACTGAAAGAAATTTTATATAATTTAACACAAAGACTTTATTAATGTTCATTTGTGTATTTCGACCTAAACGACTCTTTTAAAGGTAGCAGTCTAAATTCAACTGTAGGTTAGCCTGAAGAAGTCAAGGCATCATCCTTATTGACCATGTGGCAGAATCAGATCACGTTATAAACAGTAACACCATCAGATTGCTTTTTTTTTAAAGTTTATTTATTTTGCAAGAGAGAAAAATAGAGTATGTGAGTGGGGGAGGGGCAGAGAGGGAGGGAGAGAGAATCCTGAGCAGGCTCAGAGCTGTCAGTGAAGAACCTGATGTGGGTCTCTGACCCACGAACCCTGAGATCATGACCTAAGCCGAAATCAAGAGTCGTACCCTTAACCTACTGAGCCACACAGGTGCCCCAGATTGCTTCTCTTAGTTGGCCCTTTATAGCATTGTTTTTAAGGGACTCGATATTCTGCTTAATAGAATTAGCATTTTTACCTTGAGTTGTAAAACTATGTTGAGGAAATAATAGAGGATATGAAAGAGATCATTAATGACCAGCTCCCAAAAGATAATTGTAAAAATGTGAAGTAAGTTCTTTTAGATCAGAGCTAGATCTAGATCTAGATCAGTGTTAGTCCACAGATCTGTGCAGGTCTACGGGTTGTTTGTTACCTGTCTGCGACCAGGTTAAGTACAGAACTTGAAGCATTTAGATGTTTTTACAGCATTTTTTAGAAAAATGATTTATCTGTTGAGTCTGATAATAAAAAAAATGTAAGTTTATAGTAGTCTTTGTTTAAAAAAATTTTTTTCCTGATAATTCATTTTTCTGGTGTTTTATAAAAGAATTAAGTCTATGATAAATTGGGAAAAAACAAAAAGTTCTTAACCATAGGGAGCAGTACTCAAGGTGATAGGTAACATCACCATTCTCTTGCAGCTTGTTTAGAAATGGCCCAGGGGCGCCTGGGTGGCGCAGTTGGTTAAGCGTCCGACTTCAGCCAGGTCACGATCTCGCGGTCCGTGAGTTCGAGCCCCGCGTCGGGCTCTGGGCTGATGGCTCAGAGCCTGGAGCCTGTTTCGGATTCTGTGTCTCCCTCTCTCTCTGCCCCTCCCCCGTTCATGCTCTGTCTCTCTCTGTCCCAAAAATAAAAATAAACGTTGAAAAAAAATTAAAAAAAAAAAAAAAAAGAAATGGCCCACATTTTGGGGCCACTTACCAGACTGAGTGAAGTAAACTACCTGGGGTAGGGACCAAGTAATCTTTGTTTTAACGAGCTGTACTAATGATTTTTGGGCACATTTAAATCTAAGAAACTTTGTTGTAAAATTAAAAAAAAGAAACTTTGTGCTAAATCAGCACTGTCCAGTATAAGTTTGTGCTATGATGAAAAATGTCTGTTTGTGAGACCCACTCATCACGTGGCTTTTGAGCCCTTAAAAGGTGGCTAGTATGACTGAGGCATAGAATTTTACATTTTATTTAATATTAGTTAATTTAAATAGCCACATACGGCTAGTGGCACTAGCATTTGATAGCACAGGTTTAGATCCTTTAGAGTCCCCCTATCTTGGAGGGGGGGGGCAGAAGTGGATTTTTTCCATTCCTTTAGAAATTAGAATATAGGACAAGACTATCCTTTAGACTTCAAATGAGACTAAGCCAATCATATAATAAAAGTTGGCACTATTTGCCCATTTATATTTACCTCTTTTTATCTAAAAGTTGACTTGATGTTAAGAAAATAGTAGGGTCAGAAAATAAATTTAGATCCGTGTCACAAAGGTTTTGAAAACAGCAGGGTAGCTGTTTTAGTGAGGCCTTGTGATCCTTCATGGCTGTGACTAACATGCATAATGTCTTGCAATATGACTTCTTAGGCTTTTTTCTTTCATATAAAGATTTAAGCTTTTAAGTGCAACATTGTAGTTTTCTAGTTCTCATTATAAAGCACCAGTTATGGAGAGTTCTCATTACGTTAGACTAGTTAATGGAGATTTTTTTTCATATGGAGAGTATTTTTGGTTACTTAGAGGATAGTTTTTCATTTTATAAAGGTAATCTTTGTTTTTAATAATATCCACCAAGGATCCTTTGAAAGGTTGAACCTTATACTCTGTCCCCTTCCAATACATTTAAAAATTGATTGGTAAAACATTTCCTTTACTCATACAGAGTTGTATATGCTTCTCTGCCTCTTTCTCCATCTACTTGTACTTCATATTTAAACTCCTAAAAGTCAAGGATAGCATTGACTCTAATATATTCATCAGTATCCATTGCAGTATTGGAGATTGTTTTCTGATTGACAAGTGGAAGGAAACGTAGCTGTAAAAGTAAATGAAGATGCACATGTAGAATCATAGCTTTTTGAAATGCTGTCCACACACAGTGAGTCTTTTCTAATAGGACCATAATTTTATTAAATATATTTGCCAGGTTTTAGGTTTTCAGGCAGGAGATTGTTAGTCATATAGGCAATGACTTTTGAAGCATAAGAGACAGTAAAGGGCATTCCATGTTGTTGATACACTCAGAGTGTTGATATACTTAGAGTGGGTAGGTTCCTTAAAGATCGTGGATAGGGCTGCAGGAATCACAAAATTGTCAATGCAACAGTGTCAGTTACTTTGTTTGTGGCATGAATTAATGTTGTGTTATCTTCCATTGGTGTTCATTAAAAAGCACCATTTCCCATGTTGTTGTAGGGATGGTCTTATATTCTCAGCGAGTGAAGATGTCCTGGTAGGTTGTCTCGGCAGGGGCTTCTGTGTAGCTGAAAATGACACGAGTATCACTGATTGGTGTGGCTCAACATTTTGTAACATGGTGCTTTGGGCTCTTTTGTCTGACTTTCTCCAAAGAGTTTCAAGTTCTTAATCTCTAGGTATATATTTGGACTGCTGCTTTGGAATTGAAAAATCCAGTCTGTTGGTACTGAGATCTGATAGTTGACAGATCTTACGTTTAAAATGTTTGCAGGTTCTTTGCTTCCAGTTTGTTTCCATCACTGTCACTGGTTCCTAGAGCTGTGACTGGAATGTGGTATGACATGTTACTAAAAGACTGATTTCATAAGCCATGGACAAATACCAGTCTCCTTATTTACACATACTAGTCGTACTCTGCCCACCCTTTTCCACTCTAGCGCAGCACTTCATGCTAGTAGGGCTCTCCCTGGGTGCTCTGACTTGCCCCTGTGCTCACTCTTGAACTAAGCTTTGTTGCTACCATCAGAGCTGTGCTTGTGGAGTTATTTCTAGTTTAAGCTTTATGCATTATCAGGTCTTACATAATTCAGCATCTCAACTAGATTCCTCTAAACCAAAGCCTCTTTCTGGCTTCTCAGGATTGCGGGAGAGTAGTTTTGGAAGGGAGTTTAGAGGCCATCTAGTTCAATTTCATCATCTTATGGATGACAGAATGGACTTCTAGTCATATAAGTATTTTGTGGGGCCATAGAGCTGGTCTACGGCCAAGTCAGGCTTAGAATTCAATTCTCATTTTACTAAATAGGACTCTTTCCCTGACTCTGATGGTGAAGGTCCTGAAACCCCCTGTGGGAGAATTACCTTAAGAACTTATGGGGATAGTATGGGGAAGTTGGGTTCTGAGATTAGAAGTGAATTTGTGAAAGGCTGAATAATTTTTTTTCATGTTCTCAAATAAAACAAAGATATCAATGAAACTTTACAGGTCTTAAATGAGTAGGAATGAGTGGTACTATTTTGGTAACTCTTGTTTACTATGTCTTATTTACTAGAAACATTTTGGCATGTCCTTTCCTTTTATATCATGGTAAAAGGCTTGTGGTACTATTTTGGTAACTCTTGTTTACTACTTTTTATTTACTAGAAACTTTTTGGCATATCCCTCCATGATATCATTGTGAAATCCTTTGTAAATTTACCTTTGCTTTATTGCAAATAATGTGAATGATAGTTTTTTTCCCCCACATCTGCATACACATTCAGTTTTTTAATTTAGGATTATTACGATAGGTTTTTCCCACACCCCTTAATTATTGTGATAATCATAGCAGCTGCCAATCACTGAACGCTTACTGTATGCCAGGTATGGTGCTAGGCTCTTGTGTGGTGTGGTTCTTAGGGCTGTTCACTGATGCCCTATTTTTGTTTCTCTTTTGGGTACCTGGTAGAATAGTACTTCTCCATCACCTTGAAGTTGAACATGGCTCTGTGACTTGCTTTGGATATTGAAAGTTGAGTACAAGTGATGTGAGACACTTCTAGGCAAATACCTCTTTTTTTTCTGAAAGAAATCTTCAGTGGTTATGTAGTGTAAGCAATAAGCCTATGCTTTAAACCACTGAGTTATTTATTAAAAAAATTTTTTTAACATTTATTTATTTTTGAGAGACAGAGCGTGAGCGGGGGAGGGGAGGGAGAAGGAAACAGAATCTGAAGCAGGCTCCAGGCTTTGAGCTGTCAGCACAGAGCCTGATATGGGGCTTGAACCCACGGACTGTGAGATCATGACCTGAGCTGAAGTCGGACGCTTAACCAACTGAGCCACCCAGACGCCCCTAAACCACTGAATTTTTTTAAATTTTCTTTTTTGTTTTTTAAAATTTACATCTGAATTAGTTAGCATATAGTGCAAAAATGATTTCAGAAGTAGATTCCTTAGTGTCCCTCACCCATTTAGCCCATCCCCCCTTCCACAGCCCCTCCAGTAACCCTCAGTTTGTTCTCCATATTTATTAGTCTCTTCTTTTTTTTTTTTTAATTTTTTTTTTTAACGTTTATTTATTTTTGAGACAGAGAGAGACAGAGCATGAACGGGGGAGGGGCAGAGAGAGAGGGAGACACAGAATCGGAAGCAGGCTCCAGGCACTGAGCCATCAGCCCAGAGCCGGACACGGGGCTCGAAATCATGGACCGCTAGGTTGTGACCTGAGCCGAAGCCGGACGCTTAACCGACTGAGCCACTCAGGCGCCCCTATGAGTCTCTTCTGTTTTGTCCCCCTCCCTGTTTTTATATTATTTTTGTTTCCCTTCCCTTATGTTCATCTGTTTTGTCTCTTAAAGTCCTCATATGCATGAAGTCATATGATATTTGTCTTTCTCTGACTAATTTCACTCAGCATAATACCCTCCAGTTCCATCCATGTAGTTGCAAATGGCAAGATTTCATTCTTTTTGATTGCCAAGTAACACTCCATTGTATATATATACCACATCTTCTTTATCCATTCATCCATCGATGGACATTTGGGCTCTTTCCATACTTTGGCTGTTGTTGATAGTGCTGCTATATACATGGGGGTGCATGTGTCCCTTTGAAACAGTACACACACCTGTATCCCTTGGATAAATACCTAGTAGTGCAATTGCTGGGTCATAGGGTAGTTCTATTTTAAGTCTTTTTGAGGAACCTCCATTCTGTTTTCCATAGTGGCTGCACCAGCTTGCATTCCCATAAGCCACTGAGGTTTTTAAATGGAGTTTTAATTGCAGCATAAATCAAGCTCATCCTGAATAATGTAAATATACACGTATTACCATCATTGATCTTCATGGCCGAGTACTGATATTGGCCCATTTTACAGTTGAGGAAATGGAGACAAAGGAATTAAGTTTACCTGTGTGGCAGAACTAGTGGCCCAGGCACTTTGAGCCCTTCATTCTTAAGCACTGTTGTTTGCTGCCATTGATTATGCTATACCAACTCAGTACCAACTATTGTGTATAGAATATGGGTTCTGCCCATGATAATGTCCTGCCAGAGCTTATGTTTACTTCTCTGTTCCATCCCTTCTTACAGATACTCCTGAAGTTCCAGGTCCAAGGGTCTCTTACCAGGATTTACTTTTCTCAGTGTTGCACTACAGAAACCTCCATTCCTTTTCTGTTGTCTGTTATCTACTTTTACTGCCTTCTGGGATTCCATCTTTTGTGTGTTTGAATTCTTGCTCTGCCACTCACTGGCTGTGTGAACCTCCCTGTTCCTCAGTTTCCACATCTGTACAATACATATCTCATTTCGTTGTTTTGAGGATTGAGTTCATTTACGTAAAGCCTTGGAACAATGCCTGGCACATGTAAGCATAAGTGTTGGATATTATAGTTTCAAAGGATCAGGTATCGCAGGGCCCAGATGAATGGAGATAAGACATTACTGATCTTAATCTTTCTGATATTAAGATATTAAAGGCTTTATGCCACATTTAATTTAATTTTTTCTTTTATTTAACAGGAATTGCTGAACAGCTCTACATGGCACTATGCTCTGGGGGGTGGGGTGGGGAATGACCTAGAGCTTACCCTCAAAGAATTTATAGTATAAAGGGGAGCCAAGATATACATAAATACCTGTACGCTGATACTTGTGCTACTGCAAGGTAGCCCATAAAAAGTATCCTTTGGGAGTTCAGAAAAGGGGGAAGTGAGGAATCAGAGAAGACTTTGAGTCGGAGCTTTTATTAGTGTTGGAAGGATACATGGGATTTGGAAGTGGAGACTGGAAGAAATCGCCAGGTGAAAGGAAGCATTAGATCAGAGGCCTGTAATAAACATGTTCATTCAATCAGCAGATATATAGTGAGCATTTACTATGTGCTAGGCATTGATATAAGCCCTGGGGATGCCGCAGTAAACAGAAGGAAGTTCTTGTTCTTGTGGAGCTTGTATTATAGTGAGTGTTTGAATATACAGAACCATAACGTATCAAGTGGTGGTAAGTACTAGGAAGAGGATTAACGAGACAGATTTCTATAACTAAGAAAAAACATGATTCATTTCTAATATTTTTCTTCGGGTATCTTTTGAGGAAACCCGAAGCTGAGCTAAATGGCTTTTTCATGTGCACCGGGCCATATCTGTGCCGTTTTCCATGCTCATAATTCTCTGTTCTTTGCTCTCAGCCTGTCTAGATAATTTCCTTTCTTTGAAACTTGAGCTTGGGACCCGGAATCTTCATGGGGCCATCCCCCTTGTAAGTGCCAGAAGCACCCTCTTTCCCTTCTGCACTTCTGGAGTCAGGTTTGGCCCATGTAACTAATTTGGCTTTTCATATTGAACTGCCTTTGTCTTTTCTCAAATTGTTCATTGTTTATCTCACAAGTATGTGATACCCATTCATTTGGTAAACAGTTATTGGACTTGCATTGTGTTTCAGCCATGTCTGGGCACTAGGAACTTGAAGATAAATGCACATGGTCTGTGCCCTTGAGGAATGCACAGTCTGTTAGAAGGGAAAGAAATGTAAACTGCTACTACGAACATCATGATAAATGTCAAATTAGACAATTGGATAAATGTCCAAAGTTTTGTTGGAAGCAAGAAGGGGAGGCAGCCATCTACTCAGGGAAGTTGTTTAAGAGTTTGGAAAGGAGGAAACTTTAAAATTGGTTCTTGAAAGTTGATTTGGATCACAGAGACTGGAATTGGTGTCTGTGAGTTTAGAAAGCCTTTTATGCATGGACAGTATCCTGTGAGGGGGCAGTGCGGACAGGGAAGTTCAGTGTAGCTGGAGGAGTAGTGGAGACCTGTGGATTTGTGGTGGGCATGAGGCCTGGAGAAGTAGGTTTGGAGACATAGAAAGGCTTTGCAAATGGGGCACTTGGGTGACTCAGTCGGTTGAGCGTCCAACTTCGGCTCAGGTCATGATCTCGCAGTTGACAAGTTCGAGCCCCGTGTCGGGCTCTGTGCTGATAGCTTGGAGCCTGGAGCCTCCTTTGGATTCTATGCCTCCCTCTCTCTCTGCTCCTCCCCCGCTCATGCTCTGTCTCTCTCTGTCTCAAAAATAAATATAACCATTAAAAAAAAAAAATGAATGAAAAAAAAGAAAGGCTTTGAAAATGATGGTAAGGAGTTGAGATTTGTGTGGACAGTGAGGAATCATCAGAGGTTTTATTGCCGGGGAGTAGATTATATTCTGTACTTGGGCAGTAGAGATCAAATGGTGCTCAAATTTTGCTGCATGTTACCTGGAGAGCTCTAGAAAATACCAATGCCTAGGCCACACACAATAAAACCCGATTGTCTAGATCCTCGAGGGACCCAGGTGTTGGATTTTTGATAACTTCCCAGGTGATTGCAGTGTGCCACCCAAGTTTGAGAACCTGTGGTTTGAAAGGCCTGATGGCAGTTTAATAAATGAGGAGGCTGGCTGGAAGAGAAGTTTTTGAGGCATTGGGAACGGGGACAAGGGAAGACTGAGCCAACCGTTATTTTTCTTCAGTTTCTCTGTTTTCAACAAAATGGTGGCCCCCAGGGGAGCAAAGTCCAGTCTTTGTACTTTGAACTTTTCAGAGATTTGTACATAGTAGATTCTTAATAAACATTTGCCTTGATTAGTTTTCTTTTGTTCAGGTACTCATAGTTGAGTATTCAGGGCATTTTATTTCTTTTGCTTCTTTCCTTTTTGTTATTAAATAGAAATTCCTTTAGGGATGTGAGTGAATGGAAATGAAACCTTTTGGTCTGTTCTACTTCCTCATAGTTCTGATTAAAGATTTAGGAAGTTAAAATTCAATGATTAAAACAATTAGTCTGCATATGGATTTGGTTTATCCATACTCTCTTTCCTTATTAGTATGAATAAGTAAGTTTGCCTTTAGGTAATCTCGACATCCAATGTTGGGCTTAAACTCACAACCCTGAGATCAAGAGTTGCCCCCTCTGCCAACTGAGCCAGCCAGGCACCCCAATATTCTTAAAGTATTGTTAAGGTTTATCTTCTACAACAACATGTGGAAAGTGCACCTTAACACTAGATTCTGTTAATCTGTGTAACTCAGGAACTTAGCCATGTGGTATAGAGTATATTTGAAATAATTTTTCTTTGCCAAATACACTTATTTCTGAGTGGGGATAATATTTTAAAAAATGCTGTGAATCATTTTTTAAAAATGGTTTCTTTGGGAGAGAGAGCAAATGAGCATGAGTGGGGAAGGGACAGAGAGAGAGGGAGAGAGAATCCCAAGCAGGCTCCACGCTGTCAGTGCAGAGCCTGACATGGGGCATGATGTCACGTGAGATCATGACCTGAGCTGAAATCAAGAGTCCTACACTCACCCGACTGAGCCACTCAGGCGCCCCCACTGTGAATCATTTTTGTGTGAACTCTTCATTCTCTGTTCTAATAGAGGGGAGTCAGAACATACAGGAATTAAAAACTTTTATATAGTCGATGTCGTTTATACCTCCCTCCTGACATTTGTGTCTTGAAAAACATCAAACCTATAGAAAGTTATGGGAATGTTACCATTAACACCCATCTCCCCTTCACCTAGATTCACCAATTACTGTTGCCAAATTTTCACTTGCTTGTTTGTGCGTGCTCTGTTTTTAGCCATATCCTTTGGGAGTTACTTGCAGACAGACATTATGACACTTCACTCTTAAATACTTTTGCATCTTTATTGTGAGAGAAAGGGTACATAATTATAATTACATCATTCAGGACACTTGACATATAACTAACATATAGTCTGTGTCTAAATCTTACCACTCACCTGTTCTCTAGCTTTTTTATTCCTGTTGTCCAATCCAGTTTAGGACTGTGCATTGTACTAAGTTGTCATGTGTCCTTATATTTCAGTATCGATTAGTGTGATCCAGTAGTTGCAGGATTCAGGAATGGAAGTGAAAACCTCTGTAAGGGCAGTGAGGCCGAGCTTCTCATCCTTCTCCCCAGCTGGCCTCCTTCATGCTCTCGCAGCCGGCTGGGAATTGGCCCTCGGAGACGGAAGGCAGAGTTCTGAAGTGGAACCCAGCAGCTAATGCAGACCTGACTGTGCACATCCTCCTGAGGCCAGGAGGGACTTTATCTTGAACAGAGGTAGTTTTCATTTTAGGATCAAAGCCATTCTGGTTGCCCAGGTGCTTAATTAAGAAAATGTAGTTTAAAAAAGAAAAAGAAAATGTGATAGTGTCAACGGGACTTTGAGAAAAGATTTTCATAGTTGACTGTAAATCACCTGAATGTTAAAAGTTAGTTGTCTTCTGCTCTTTCTTGAGGACCACTGATTATCATGACCTTGTCTTTCTATAATTCATGGGGTCTTCTTTTTCTTTCTTTTTTTTTTTTTAACTAGTAGGACCTCCCTGCCCCTGCCCCCCTTAAATATGCCAGTGGTTGTGTGTTTTTGTCTTTTCATTCCTTCTCAGGCAGACTTCTTTCCTGTTGCTTCAACTCTTTATAACCCTGGGATCTCTGTTTCCATCCTCACCATCCTCTGTGTTCCAGACCTTCCTTTCCAGCCACATCTCGGCAGCTGCAGCTGTGTGCTCCACATGCAAAGCTGAGCTCCGTGTCTGTTCGTGTAAGTTGGAGCGCTGGTTTGAATATTGGTTGGAGGATGAGAATGAGGTGGTATTTGATTAGGGAACTAGGAACATTAGGCTCCTGTCCCCTATCAGCCCTTGCCCTCATCTCCCCTTCCCCCAATACCTCAAGGGAAACAGGTGAGCCAAAGGCAAGGCTTTGCTATCACCACCATTTCCTGCTCTGTGTGGAGTCTTGGAAGTTAGGCTTCTTGGAATGAATTCTTTTAACCCAGTGTTTCTCAATCTTTGTTTTTATTATCACTACCCTAAGAAGCCCTTTTAGACAATTTTTGTTTAGCATTATTACCCTCCTACCCATGAAATTTTAATACCACGAATATATAGTGTATATGTGTATATACTGTGTGCGTCTGTATCACACATGAACAAATTAAGATATTTTAACCCTCAAGAACCACTTTTTGTCCCTTTGGAGTGATACTGCTCAATTGAGAATGCCTGTTTTAACCTAGACTGGAGGCAGTCTAATGCCTAGAAACAAAGCAGCTGAAGAGCCCACTTGCTAACTTTCCTGTCTGCAGAGAATTTACTTCAGGCTTGCATCTGACCGCTGTAACTAGTTCTGTAATCTTGCTGTAGCCACAACTCACAGTAATAACAACTGTATATTGTGCCCGATGTACACACACATATGTAATTCAAAGGTTTTAATACTCAGTATTTATTCTTACTACTCATGATGCACTGTATCTACTGTATTAAGAAAATAGTTTTATTAAGATAGTTTTCTACTTTGAAGTCACCTGTTTTTATTTGGTAAAGTTTTTAATTTAAAAAGAAGTGCTGGGGGCACCTGGGTGGCAAAGTTGGTTAAGTGTGGACTCTTTTTTTTTTTTATTTTTTTTTTAACGTTTATTTATTTTTGAGACAGAGAGAGACAGAGCATGAACGGGGGAGGGGCAGAGAGAGAGGGAGACACAGAATCTGAAGCAGGCTTCAGGCTCTGAGCCATCAGCCCAGAGCCTGACATGGGGCTCGAACTCACGGACCGCGAGATCGGGACCCAAGTTGAAGTCGGACGCTTAACCGACTGAGCCACCCAGACGCCCCAAGTGTGGACTCTTGATGTCAGCTCAGGTCATGATCTCACGGTTGTGAGGTTGGGCCCTTTGTCAGACTCTGTGCTGAGCATGGAGCCTGCTTAAGATTCTGTCTTTCTGCCCCTCCCCCACTGTGTACTGCACTCTAGAAAGAGAAAGAAAGAAAGAAAAAGAAAGAAAGAAAGAAAGAAAGAAAGAAAGAAAGAAAGAAAGAAAGAAAGAAAAAGAAATGCTGGTTGTTACCCACTAAGCATGTTTATTTTATTTTTGAGAGAGTGAGAGAGAGAGAGAGAGAGGGAGGGAGGGAGGGGCAGAGAGAGGCAGAGACACAGAATCCCAAGCAGGCTCCAGGCTCTGAGCTGTCAGCCCAGAGCCCAATGCAAGACTCGAACTCATGGACTGCAGGATGGTGACCCGAGCCAAAGTCAGTTGCTTAACTGACTGAGTCACCCAGGCCCCCCATGACACACTGACTTACAGAAGCATGACAGCCAGCAGGAAGAGCAGTGCCTAGGCATAGCGGGTCTAGAGACCACCAAACACCCTCCAGAGAGGCAAGAAGAAAGAGGTGGGCAGAGCCTGAGCCTCTGTACTCACTGTAGTCATTGGATTTTGTTTCAGTAAATGCCCTTGAACTTGATCACACCAGCAGTTTTACTCCTTGGTAGGGAATGAAGCCTGGGGAGCTCATGGCAGGGGAGGGCTGCAGTGAGGTTTTTAAGCCCACAAGTGAAACTGCTCTGGTGGCAGCCAAACAGCTTGCCTCCCAGGAAGGTGAAATGAGCAACTTCATTCTTTGATTTGTGGTGCCAGCATCCCCTTGCTCCCCTTGAAAGAAAGAAAGGAAGGAAGAGAGGTTGGGGTGGGGGGATGGAGGCTGGTGGAAGATTGATCTAACATTAGATAGTAGAACCTGAAATTCTTTTTTTTTTTAAAGATTTTATTTATTATTATTATTATTATTTTTAGTGTTTATTTTTGAGAGAGAGAGTATGTGGGCAGGAGAGAGGGACAGGGAGAGGGAGACACAGAATCTGAAGCAGGCTCCAGGCTCTGAGCCGTCAGCACAGAGTCTGTCGCAGCACTTGAACTCAAGAACCGCGAAGTCATGACTGAGCCAAAGTTGGACGCTCAACCGACTGGGCCACTTAGGTGCCCCAAGCCTGAAATTCTTGAGATCCTCAGTATTTAATGGGTTTATTTATAGGAATATTTGAGAGAGTGACTAAAAGGTTCTGTGTATTTGATTAATTTGCTGTCATTAATCTCTTAAAAGAGTGTAGAGCACCGAGGAAATGAAATAGGAAACTACTTAGGTTTTATTAGAACGGAAGAGGAGAGGTGTAAAGAATGAGGTGTAGCTTGCTTTGTCTCAGTGTATTCATGGTCAGAGGGAAGCCCTGCATATAGCTAGAGAGTATCAGCTGTGCAAACATGGACGCCAGTGGTAGAAAGGCCAAGAAAGGAGATTTTGCCCCTCTTTAATTTTGGTCCCAGCACCAGGCAGGGCAGGAATAAAGCTCAGGCCTCCCATCCCATGGCAACAGAATAATTAGAGCAAACTTCAATTGAGTGCTTACTATATGCTAGGTACTAAGCATTTTAGATTTATTCTCTCATTTAATCCTCTCCAACAGTGTGAGGTAATAGGTAACCTGTTACCCCCTCATTTTACTGGTGAGGAAACTGAGGCACAGGGAGGTAAAGAAACTAGTTCAGGAGCACATGGTTACTTGTTCTTACATGTAATAGAAATGTGCAGGGCATTGGAGACCCTGCCCTGAAGTGAGTGAACCCACCGCTGCTGGGACCATGTCTTCTGTGCCATACCTTTTTTCAGGAGAATAGCCTACCTGGCACATCCTATGGTCTTCATTTAAGTCATTTCATCTTCAGGTTGCCACCTTGAAGTTCACTCTTAGAAGCTGTTGACCACAATACTAAAAATAACATTGTCCTAGAGAATATTTATAGTTTTTTTCACTCCCTCTTAAGTACAGACTGTGCCTTATCTGGGAAATACCACTTATTTTAGGACTCTAGAGTTGGACACTTAAATGGTAGGGCTTGTCCAGTGGTAGTCCTATTTCAGGTCACTTCAGCAGACCCTTACATGCTTCCTATGTGCCCTGCCATGTACTTGGTGCTGGTGCTGGTGGTAATAAATGTGATCACAGTGTAGTAGGGGAGATAGATAAGACCAGTATTTGAATTGCAGTGAAACTAAGTAAGTAGAACAGAAAAAGGAACATAGAGGATGGTAAGGAGGTTAGGAAGAATTTCCCAGAAGAGTTAACATCTGACTTGGGCTTCTTAATTTTTTATTTTATTACAAAAAAGTTTTTTTAAGTTTATTTATTTTGAGAGAATGAGAGAGAGACAGCACAATCAGGGGAGGGGCAGAGAGGAGGAGGGACAATCTCAAGCAGGCTCTGCACTGGCATCTCAGAGCCTTACGTGGGGCTCAAATTCGCAAACTGAGAGATCATGACCTGAGCCAGGATCAAGAGTCGGATGCTGAATCGACTGTGCTACCCAGGTGCTCGTCTAACTTGGGTTTTGAAAGGTAAATAGGAGTTTGCCAGGTAAGTAAACAGTTGCAGAATAATGAAGTGAAAGTTGCTAGAGAGATGGACAGAAGGTCCCTTCTGATGTTATTGCCAATGTATCTAGATTCTTTTTTTCCTTATTCTTAAGAAGTTTTTATTTTTTTATTTTAAAGAGAGAGAGAGAGAGAGAGAGAGAGCAAGGGTAGAGAAGGGGGGAGAGGGACAGAGGGAGAAAAAAGAGAATCCCAAGCAGGCTTCATGCTCAGTGCGAAGCCCAGTGCAGGGCTTCATCCCACTACCCTGGGATCATGACCTGCGCTGAAATAAAAGTCACACACTCAACCGATTGAGCCACCCAGGCACCCCTTTCCAAATTTTTATTTAAATTCTAGTTAGTTAACATATAGTGTAATATTGGTTTCAGGAGTAGAATTTAGTGATTCATCATGACAAGGGCCCTCCTTAATGCCTGTCACCTGTTTAGCCCATCCCTCACCAATTTCCCTTCATCAACCCTGTTTATTCTCTAGCGTTAAGAGTCTCTTATGGTTTGCCCCCCCTCTTTTTTTTTCCACTTCCCATATGTTCACCTGTTTTGTTTCCTAAATTCCACATATGAGTGAAATCATAAAGTATTTGTCTTTCCCTGACTGACTTATTTTGCTTAGCATAATATACTCTAGCTCCCTCCATATCATTGCAGATGGCAAGATTTCATTCTTTTTGATGGCTGAGTAATATTCCATTTTATAAATTTATACCACATCTTTATCCATTCATCAGTTGATGGATGCTTGGGCTCTTTCCACGTTTAGCTGTTGTTGATAATACTGCTATAAACACATCAGTGTGCATGTACCCCTTCGAATCTGTGTTTTTGTATCCTCTGAATAAATACCTAGTTGTGCAATTACTGGATCATAGGGTAATTCTATTCTTAACTTTTTGATGAACCCCTGTACTAATTTTACAGAGTGGCTGTACTAGTTTGCTTTCCCACCAGCAATGCCAAAGTTTTCTCTTCCTCTGCATCCTCACCAGTATCCGTCATTTCCTGTGTTGTTAATTTTAGCCATTCTGACAGGCGTGAGGTGATATCTCATCGTGGTTTTGATTTGTATTTCCCTGATGATGAGCTATGTTAAGCATCTTTTCATGTGCCTGTTAACTATCTGGATGTCTTCTTTGGAAAAATGTCTATTCATGTCTTCTACCCATTTCTGAACTGGATTATTTGGGTGTGGGGGTTTGAGATTGATAAGTTCTTAATAGATTTTGTATGCCAACGTGTTATCCAAAATGTCATTTGCAAATATCTTCTCCCATTCCATAGGCTGCCTTTAGTTTTGTTGATTGTTTCTTTCACTGTGCAAAAGCTTTTTATCTTTGATGAAGTCATAGTAGTTCATTTTTTGCTTTTCCCCTGTCTCCAGCGATGTGTCTGGTAAGAAGTTGATGTGGCCAAGGTCAAAGAGGTTGCTGCCTGTGTTCTTCTCTAGGATTTTGATGGTTTCCTGTCTCACATTTAGGTCTTTCATCTATTTTGAATTTATTTCTGTGTATGGTGTGAGAAAGTGGTCCAGTTTCATTCTTCGGCCTGTTGCTGTCCAGTTTTCCCAACACCATTTGCTGAAGAGACTGTCTTTTTTCTGTTGGATATTCTTTCCTGCTTTGTCAATCATTAGTTGACCATGTGTCTAGATTCTTTTTTTTTTTTTTTTTAGTGTTTGTATTTTATTTATTTTGAGAGAGAGTGTGTGTATACAAGTGGGGGAGAGGCAGAGAGAGAGATAATCTCATGCAGTCTCCACACCATCAGCACAGAGGCCTATGAGCAGCTCCAACTCACGCACTGTGAGATCATGACCTGAGCCAAAATCAAGAGTCAGACGCTCAACCAGCTGAGCCAACCAGGGGCCCCAACTATGTGTCTAGATTCTTAATGCAGTAGAAAGAACTTCCAGTTGTAAAATTCCCTTTTTTCTCCTAGTAGTTTGAAATGCCACTGAGGTCCTAGGCTTCAGCAGTAGGGCTGTACATCTAGGGATTATGCTTTGGGCCAGTTGGAAGAGGGAAAGATGCTACCCATGCACCTGCAGGCATGCTGCAACTTTGGACAGAAGTGAATGTCCTGCTTGTGTGAGGGGATGATGGTGTTCCCTGTAGCCTAGCTCTAACCCAAGGCTTTGATTGCATTTGCTTGAGTAGATTTTTCTTCTCTTATGTGAAAATAGTTGGTTAATTACTGTCATTCAGAGGGTATTTAGTCATTCAGCCACAAATGTTTTTTGAGCACTTGAGTTTTTGGGGTGGAGGGTAGATGAGGACCATAAAATTTGGGTTTTTGAAGTATAACATGTATTCAGTAAAGTGTACTCAAGTGTACTGCTTGTTGGATTTTTACATGTAAATATACCTGTGTAACCACAACTTTCAGATCGAGATGGAGATATTTCTAGCATCCCAAAAGCTTCCCTCACGCCCTTTTCTGATAATATTCATACCTGCCCCCCCCGCAGTCCTCCCCAGCATTATTTTGACATCTAACGCCAAAAATTCATTTTGCCTTTTCTTGAACTTTAAGTGGAATCCTGGAGAATGTAGTGTTTTGTATCTGGCTTCTTTTATTCAACCTTATGATTGTGAGATTCATCCACCTTGTTGGGGACCATTGATTATTAACTGGTCACGTGACCCTGCTAGGAAGAGACCTAGAATAATCACATATGATTTACGCCATTGAGGACTGACATTCATTTATTCAGCATACGTTTACAAGTGCCATTATACCAGGTGCTTTGCACAGGCCTTGGGATCAAAGATAAATAACTTCTTGCTATCAGGGGGCTTTGAGTCTTGTGAAGGAGATGGACACTTACCCACATAATTATGAGAGTGAAGAATTGGTCGCCTTTTAGGGGTGAAAATGGTTTTTGAAAGACTTTATAGAGGAGGTGAAATTTCTTCTGATAGTCTCAAAGGATTACTAGAAGTTTTCCAGGGGGTCAGAAGGTGATAGCACAGGTGTGGATGTAGGAAGCAGCATGGTGTCTTTGGAGACCTGCAGTAGTGATACTTTGATTTTAGATTGATCAAGAGGTGTAGGCATGCCAAAAATATCACTTTGGGAAGAAATTTTGAGGAAACCTTTGTTTGACCTCTGTCTTAGGCTGGAGCCATGAGAGAAGACCACTGTAGGGAATGATCATCAATGTATCGTTGTGGAGAAGGCAGGGAATGGAAGTGAAATTTGGTGATTGTTGTAGCTAAGGAACAGCTGGTAGTGCTTTACTGTTGATGTTGAAGAAGAGTTTTATGAGGTGAGGTGAAACTACAGAGATGCTTATTATGAACATGGTATTTTTTCAGTAATTGAGATGACTTGAGATGTCCCCTAAAGCCATCAAAAGTTCCCTGAGGGTGGATCCAGATGGAGGGTCTGTCCTTAGTCATGGGGTTTTGTAGCAAAATGTGTTCCAAATGTGTTCCCTGTTGTATCAGTTTGCTGGGGCTACTGTAACAAAATACTACAGGTGGGTGGGGTTCACAGAAATTAATTTTCTCACGATTCTGGAGACTAAGTCCAAGAGCAAGGTGGCAGGTTTGGTTTCTTCTGAAGGCCCTCCTTGGCTTGCAGTCCTCCTTTTCACCATGTCCCCATGTGGGCTTTTCTCTGTGTTATCTGTGTCTTAATCTCTTTTTGAAAAGGACACCAGCCATATTAGATTCGGGGCCACTCCAGTGACCCCATTTTAACTTCATTACCTCTTTAAAGGCTCTGTCTTCAAATATAGTCACATTCTGAGGTACTGGGAGTTAGGGCTTCAGCATATGAATCTGGCTTGTGGAGGGGGTTACACAATTCATAACACCAGTGTTTGAGAACTCGCCATAATGTTGTTGGGCTATGTGAGGGTTGTCACCCGAGAAAAGCAGCTGGGGGAGATAGCGGGGTTGGACAAGGACAGCACCAAGAAAAGCAGGTTGTAGACCGGTCTGGTGTAACCCCCGTGAGGGCTGGGCTTGCTCTTCAGTGGCCATGTATGGAGTTCATAGTGGTTCATCTGCACACATGGATCCATGAGCCTTGGCTACTGTGTCTAACACTGTCCACACTGTGCTATTTTATCAATTAATAAAGAGTGAAAATAAGGACTGGGAAGAACAGAACCTAAACTACGAACGCTAGGTGGATATCACAAAGAAGGTAGTTTCATAACTTTCATAACTCTTAATAACCTGTTCCTGTTCTGAACAAATCCTGTCCCTCTCGTCTGCCACCTAACCCTTTTCTTCGATTGGGCTGGCGTTAAACAGCCTTGGCATTCTCCTTATCGCAACGCTTAAATACCAAAAGAGCTGTCTCTAAATCAGATCATCTCAATCTCCCCCTCCTTGGGGGGGGAAGGAAATTGTGGAAAGATTTGTTGAATTTTTTCTTGTGGTGGCCACTGAGAGGGTGGTGGATGGGTGAGGATTCTTCTTAATGTTAATGAAGCCTCTTTTAAGAAAGTGCTTTTAGATAGTCACATCTTAAATTTGTTTCTTTAGAGACACAGAGAACTCTTATCAGGATGAATTTTGGAGGGACTGCTTTTGTTGTAATCTGCATTGGAATGCTATGGTAGCAGATGAGGCTTGTTATAGGTACCTGGGAACTGGAAGTTTTTGGTTTTCAGGGTAATGATGTTTATTATAACGGTGCTATAATGGTCTGTATCCTAGAGTCGCTGTTACAAGACCCTTTTCCAGAGTTAGATCTTTAAAGCTTCTAGGCTATTACGAGAACTAACTCATGCAGAGTTGAATGAGATGTGTTAGCTCAACGCCCACTCATATTACACTTAGCCTGCTATGGAGCAGGGATCTTGGGAAGTCACAGCATGGCCAGTGTTTTCACGCCGCATCCCTGTTAATGCCAGTGCAGTTCTGTTGCCATGTTGTTCCATCCTTTATAGTGTGGTGGGCTGATTGACCATGAATTCCATTTTGTGAGGATGGTCTGGGTCAGAAGTACGCATTTGAACAACAGTCAAATGTAGTGTGCATTGTGGCTCTGATTTTTGTTTATATTAATCTATTTGTGTTGTCCTTGACTTGCTTGGCTGTTTACTGAGGAATGAGTTTCTTTTAACAGATATCACTGAGTCATTGTTAATTCACTTAACATGGAGTGAGTTCATTGTTTGAAATGGGTCATAGGTGAGAAGTGTACTCAGCATTTTACTTTCTTTTTGAAGAAACAAGACTGTTTTTCTCAAAACTTTCTGTGTTTAGGCCAGTAAATGGTATTTCTTGTACCCCCAGAAAATTAAATGTGTTAACTTTCCAATTTTTTCTGTTTTGTTTTCATTCCCTTTTCTGCCATTTCATTCTACTCTAGTCTTAGATTTGACGCTATTCACTCTTTTTTTTCCTTTTTGTGGTTTGTGACATTTTTCTTTTTTACAAACTAGGTAGATAATACTATTCTAGAAAAGTGTTTTTTAACCATGAAGGTGATGACAGGACTCAAAAGCTCGAGGTACAGAAAACCTGTGACCACTGGATGGACAGACTGAATCGAAACTCTGTATCTTAGTAGAGTAGCGTGCGTGTTTTAGGCATCTTCCATCTGTGGAAATCCTTGCGCTGTTGCTGCCATATTTTCTAGACACGTGTCAACTACCTTTTTCTTTCTTGCTTGCTTGCTTTTTTTCTTTTTTTTTTTTTTTAATTTTTTTTTTTTCAACGTTTATTTATTTTTGGGACAGAGAGAGACAGAGCATGAACGGGCGAGGGGCAGAGAGAGAGGGAGACACAGAATCGGAAACAGGCTCCAGGCTCCGAGCCATCAGCCCAGAGCCCGACGCGGGGCTCGAACTCACGGACCGCGAGATCGTGACCTGGCTGAAGTCGGACGCTTAACCGACTGCGCCACCCAGGCGCCCCTTGCTTTTTTTCTTTTAACGTTTGTTTACTTTTGAGAGGGCAAGCAGGGAGGGGCAGAGAGAGAGAGAGAGAGACAGACAGACAGACAGACAGACAGAGAAATGCAGGCTCCAGGCTGTCAGCACAGAGCTGGACACAGGGCTCAAACTCACGAGCTGTGAGATGGTGACCTAAGCCAAAAAGTGGTATGCTTAACCAACTGAGCCACCCAGGTGCCCCTGACTTTCTTAAGAGGTTTTGTTTTTTTTTTTAACCCTTTTTAATTTATTTAATTTATTATTTTTTAAAAATAAATTTTAGAAAACGTTTTTAACTTCTAAAAAATGTTTATTTTGAGAGTGCCCATGCTCACGAGTGGGGGATGGGCAGAGAGAGAAGGAGAGAAAGAAGCTTAAGCAGGCTCCATGCCCAGTGAGTAGCCCAAAAAGGGGTTCCATCTCACAGCCATGAAGCCATGCCCTGAGCCAAAATCAAGAGTCAGACGCTTAACTGACTGAGCTGCTCAGGTGCCCCTTTTAACCCCTTTTTAAGTAGAAATGTTTCAACAAAACAATTCAGATGGTATCTGACCTCTGAAAGGGGAGAAGGGAGAAATGGCATCCATAGGTTACATTGCATTGGGGAATGGGAGCTCCCGGTGTATTTTCTTAATTCTTGTGTTTTAGTTAGATCCTTTTAATTGTAAGATACAGATTTAGGCCAAGTTGGTTTAGAAGGTGGTGTGAATGGTATAGTAGATTGAGTCATTGGCCCCTCTTTTTCACTTCTTTGCAGTAGTATTTTACATTCATACTCTTGGCATAACTTGATGGGTGGAATTCTATCCCTATCCCTTCATTTTAGTCTTGGCTGTATGACTTGCTTTGGCCCAATGGCATGTTAGTAGACACAAAAGCACAAGTTTGCAGCATGCTTGTGCTGATGGACTTGTCCTCTCATGCCTTTGTGATCGCCAAGAGAAGAGCCCTGGGTAGCTGCAGCCTGTTAAGCATGGACCTCAGAGTGAGAGAGCAGAGGGCCACCCCAGCAGACCCGTAGTTTAAAGCAGAGTCAACCCAACTCAGATGCCTGAGGGAAAGTTAAATGCTTATTGTTGTATGCCACCAAGATTTTGTGGTCTGTTGTGAAGCATTATTTTGGCAATAGATGACTAATACAGTAATCCTGCTGGATCCAGGACAGCTCCAGGGCTCTTAGTGGCCGTCTTTTTTGGATAGTTTCTCCTAGTACTTTACCATTTACGGGACTCCCAGTGAATCTGCCCCACCCTTCTCTTCCCAACTTCTGGCTCCCTCATTCTACCGTATTGCTTGTCTTTACTTTATAATTTTTGCTTACTTATATGTTATATTCTGTCTTGACTTTCCCATGACCAAGGTCCCTTATAGCTCCTTCAGGCTCTCAGTCTCTTGATTTCTCAGTTTCTACTCCTCTTGCTTAATACCTTGTTCTTTAGGTACACTTCGTTTCAGATTTCTGAGAGTAAATTGATTTTGCCTTGTACGTCACACCCCCTGCCCAAAATGTCACATCCTCAGTCATTGGCCTCTTTAGGAACTGACTGCCCTTGTGCCCTTGGGTTAGGGATCTGCTTCCAGTCCAGTTAGATGTGTCTGGGGGTATGTTGGGAGGAGGAATGTGTCTGAAATACATAGCTGCTTTGTGTGTGCCTTACTAATAGAGGTTGTGAATGTGTGGAAGGCTTAGTGATAAGACAAGTCTTTAACACAGTGTGATATGTCATCTGGGGATTTTAGTGAGTGTTAAAGCTTGTCAGTTCACCAGAGGGGAAGCTTGTAACTTGGCTCTTGGAAGCTTTTAATTTTGGGGGGCTGCATCCCATTTTTCAGTTTCCTAGTTCTAAGATACCATCCTTACAGCCTGAATTCTCAAGATGGACTCTTTTTTTTTTTTTTTTTTTTTAATGTTTATTTATTTTTGAAAGGGGGGGAGGGACAGAGAGATAGGGAGAGCGACTCCAAAGTGGGCTCTGTGCTGACAGCAGAGAGCATGATGCAGGGCTTGAACCCGTGAACTGTGAGATCACATCCTGAGCTGAAGTTGGATGGTCAGCCGACTGAGCCACCCAGGTGCCCTGGGATGAACCTCTTTCAAGGGAAAATGTGAGAAAAGAGATATACTGGAAGAAAAATCAACTTCTATCAAACCTTTCAGAGCTGAGAAGAAAATAAGTCCACCTATTCTGAAGTTTTAGGCCACTTAGGCTTTCCCAGAGTTGTTATATAGTATAGGGGAAGAGACTGGTCAAGTTAAAGGTGATTTATAACAATTATAAGGCTGTGCTTACTTTAGATTTATCTCTAAATATTTCATGTTTTGGGGTATTATAAATGGTATTTTTAAAAAATGTGAATTTACAATTTTCCTTGCTAATATATAGGAATATATTTTCCTTTGTATGTTAATCTTATACCCTGTTGACCTTATTAAGCTAATTTGCTGGTTCTAGAAGCTTTTTTGTAGATTCTTTGGAATTTTTTACATTGATCATTTATTTATTTCTGTTTAATCTGTATACCTTCTTTTTTTTTTTTTTTTTCCCTTGTCTTATTGCATTGGCTAGGACACTGGTATGTTGAATAGATGTGATGAGATTAGACATCCTTGCTTTGTTCCTGAGTTTAGGGAAAAATAATACAGTTCCATAACTTTTTACTCTAGTTTGCTGAGAGTTTTTATCATATATTGATGTTGGATTTTGTCAATACTTTTGTATATCTATTGAGATGATCATATAGATTTTTTTCTTCAGTCTGTTGATACCGTGAATAACATTAATTGATTTTTGAATGTTGAATCCCTCTTGCATACCCAGGATAAATCCTACTTGGTCTTGATGTGTTATCCTTTTCATCTGTTGCTGTATTCAGTTTGCTCTAATATTTTGTTAAGGATTTTAGTGTCTTTGTTTTGATCTTTGTGTCTGCCTTGTGGTTTCTTGTATTATATTTGGTGTCAGGGTAATACTGGCCTCATAAAATGAGATAGGAAATGTTCCCTCCTCTTATGTTTTCTGGAAGAGTATATGTAAAATTGGTATTATTTCCTCTTAAATATTTGGTAAAATTCACCACTGAAGCCCAGTCTGGCCCTGGAGTTTTCCTTTTTGGAAAGTTTTTAACTATAATTTCAACATCTTTAATAGATGAAGCCCTGTTTAGGTTCTCTATTTCTTCTCCTCCCCTTCCCCCCCTCCCCTCTCCTCCTCTTCCTCCTCCTTCTCCTTCTTCTCCTACACCTCCTTCTTCTTCTTCTTCTTTTAAGTTTATTTATTTATTTTGAGAGACAGAAGGAGAGAGAGAATCCTAAGCTGGCTTCTCATTGTCAGTGCAGAGCCCAATGCGGGACTTGAACTCACAAACCATGAGATCATGACCTGAGCTGAAACCAAGAGTCAGACCTGCTTCACCAACTGAACCACCCAGGTGCCCCAGTTCTCTATTTCTTCTTAAATGAGTTTTGCTAGTTTGTGTCTTTTGAGGAACTTATATGATTCATCTAAGTTATGCAAATGTACAGGCATAAAGTTAATATTATTCTTTTAATTGTGTAGGCTCCCTAGAGATGTCTCCTTTTTGAGTCTTGATATTGGTAATTTGTGTCTTTTCTCTTTTTTTCTTGATGATTCTAGTTAGAGGTTTATCAGTTTTATTGATCTTTTAGAGACCTGGCTTTTGGTTTCATTACTTTTTCTCTTTTTATTAAAACAATTTTAAGTTTATTTGCTTATTTTTTGAGAGAGAGAGAGCAAGCGAGCAGGGGAAAGCCAGAGAGATAGGGAGAGAGAGACTCCCAAACAGGCTCTACGTTGTCAGCGCAGAGCCCAGTGTGGGGCTCGAATTCACAATCCACAAGGTCATGTGACCTGAGCTGAAATCAAGAGTTGAACGCTTAACCAACTGAGCCACCCAGGCACACCATGGTTTTATTACTTTTTCTCTTATTTTTTTGTTCTCAATTACACTGATTTTTATTCTCTATTATTTCTTTCCTTTTACTTACATTGGGTTTACTGTGGTCTCCCTTTTTAGTTTCTTAAGGTAGAAGCATAATTTATCAGATGCCTTTTTCTTTTATAATTTTTTAATGCTATAAATATTCCTCTAGGCATTGCTTTAGCTGCTTTCCATAAATTTTCATGCTATGTTTTGATGTTCGTTTAATACAAAATATTTTCTAATTTCCCTTATTACTTCCATTTTGACCCAGGGTGGTTTAGAAGAGTATTTTAATTCCAAATATTTGTGGATTTTCCAGATACATTCTTGTTAATGATTTCAAATTTAATTACTTTATGGTCAGAGAATATACCTTGGTGAAATTTCAGTTCTTTTAAAGTTGAGATTTGTTTTATGGCCAATAATATAGGTTATATTGGTGAATGTCCCATGTACACTTGAAAAAAAAATGTGTATTCTTCTCTTGTAGGGTGGAGTATGCTATAAATGTTAATTAGGTCATGTTGGTTGATAGTTTACCCATATCTCTGTATGCTTATAAGTTTTTTGTCTACTCATTTTATGGATTACTGAAAAAGGAGTGTTGACTTTCCAACTATAATATGTGTGTGTGTGTGTGTGTGTGTGTGTGTGTCTGTGTGTGTATATATATATATATATATATATATATATATATATATAAAATTGTATATGTTTTGTTAGTTACATATATTATGTATATATTTCCTTTGAGTTCCATCAGGTTTTGCTTCATATGCTTTTTTTTTTTTTAATGTTTTATTTATTCTTGAGAGAGAGAGAGAGACAGAGACAGAGCATGAGTGAGGGAGGGGCAGAGAGAGAGGGAGACACAGAATCCAAAGCAGACTCCAGGCTCTGAGCTGTCAGCACAGAGCCCGACATGGGGCTTGAACTCACGAGCTGAGAGATCATGATCTTAGCCAAAGTCGGATGCTCAACCGACTGAGCCACCCGGGCACCCCTGCTTCATATGCTTTGAAGCTCTGTGTCAGATGCAGACAAATTAAGGATTATTATGTTTTTTGATAAATTAACTCCTTTATTATGTGAGTCATTCTCTTTATCTCTTTTAATATCCCTTCTGAAGTCTACTTTGATGTTAATGCTGACTCTCTGGCTTTATTTGGATTAATATTTGCACAGCATGTCTTTTTCTATCATTTTACTTTTAACCTATTTATGTCTTTAAAGTGGGTTTGTATGGAAAACATGTAACTGGGTCTTGTGTTAATCTGTGCCTCTTAATCGGGGTCTTTAAACCATTTACACTTAACATGATTATTGATATGTTTGGAATTAAATCTGTCATCTTGCTAGTTGATTTCTTTTTGTCCTGTCTATTCCTACTTTCTTTATTCCTTCTTTCAGGTGAGGGTTTTTAAATTCTCTTTTTATCTTTACTATTGGTATATCAGTTATACCTCTTTAAAAAAATTTAGTGGCAACCCTAGAGTTTACAATATTTGTCACAGTCTACCTTCACATAATATACTAGTTCACATTTCACATACAACATAAGATCCTCACAACACAGTATACTTTTAGTTTTCCCCTTCCATCCAGTGTGATGTTGTTGTCATACATTTTACTTTTACATATTTTATGAATCCACATTACACTGGTATTAATATTGCTTTGATATTATCTTTTAGAATGATTAAAAATATGGAAAAAGGGCCTCTTATATTTCCTTCCATTTTTATCATTTCTGGAACTGTTCATTTCTGTGTGTAGATCCTCATTTTTTTGGTATCACATGCCTTCTACTTGAATAACTTCCTTCACCATTTCTCGTAGGGCAAGTGTGCTAACATTGGATTACCTCAGCTTTTGTTTGTTTGAAAAGTCATTGTTTTGCCTTTGTTTTTAGAAAGATATTTTTGCTGACTGTATAATTGTGAGTCATGAGTCATGAAGTACCCCCCCTCCCCGGTCCTTAGTACCTTAAAAGATTTCACCCCATTATCTTCTGGATTGTATAAATTCTGATGAGTAGTCTGATGAAAATGTAATTTTCTTCCTCAGAAGGTAATTTCTTTTTCCTCTCACTGTATTTAAGATTTCACTTTGACTTTTACTGTCAAGTGTCTAGGCATATATTTTTTGTCATATTTATTTGCTTACTTATTTATATTTGTTCTGTAGGGTTCTCTAAGCTTCTTGGATCAGTGGTTTGATGATTTTAATTTTGGAAAGGTCTCAGCCATTTTTCTTCAAATGACATTTCTGCCTTGTTCCCTTCCCTTTCTGAGACTCTGGTTACATGTATATGATATCATTTGATCATATCCCAGAGCCCTTCAATGTTCTTTCTGTTGTGCACATGTCCCCTGCACACTTCTTTAACTCTCTGTGTTTCATTTTGGGTGATTTCTAGTGATTTGTCTTCAAGTTCATTGATTCCTTGTTTATATTGAGTGTTCTGGTGAGCCCAGCAAAGGAATTTTTCATCTCTGATAACTTTAAAAAAAAAGCATTTCTCTTTGACTCTATTTGATAGGCTTCATAACCTATCTTTCTGTTGAGATTTATAATCTGGGGGCTCCTGGGTGGCTCAGTTGGTTGAGCATCCAGCTGTTGATTGGCTTAGGTCATGATCTCACAATTTGTGGGTTTGAGTCCTGCATTGGGCTCTGTGCTCATGGCGCGGAGCCTGCTTGGGGTCCTCTTCTCTCCCTCTCTCTCTGCCCCTCCCTGCTTATTCTCTCTTTCTCTCAAGATGGATAAACTTAAAAAAAATTTACGATCTATTCATGCATATTGTTTACTAAATTCTTTAACTTATTAATCATTGTTATTTTTAATTGCCTTAGTTACAACTTCTGGGTATCTCTCAGCCTGGTCCTCTTGATTGCTTTGTCTCTTTCCCCCACCCGCTTTGCTCTTTTGTGTATCTTTTTAAAAAATTTTTTAAGTAGTCTTCACACCCAGGATGGACAGTTCAAGCCCTGAGCTGAGATCAAGAGTTGGAAATTTAACCGACAGAGCCACCCATTTGCCCCTATCTTGTAATTTTTGATTGACTGCTGGATATTATAAAAGATTTAAGAGACTGAGGTGGACATCACATATTGTTGAGACTACTGTTACATTAGGGGTAGGTTTTGGGGGAGAGAAGTCATATTGTGTATATAGAATATTCAGGACCTATTTTAGGACTAGGAGCATAATTTTATATTTTTCAGTTATTATAGAATTTTGCACTTCTAAATCTTTTTCTTTTTGTAGCATCCGTAGGAGTTACTTTATCAGAACTTCTCCTTGTAATTTCTTTTTCCTTTATTTTGGCTTGCACTATATTTGAAACTCTTCCTTAGTTCTGTTGTCTTCCATAACAAATGACATTTGTTAACAGGTTTGTCTTTTCTCACTAGACTATAATTTCTTAAAATTAGGGTGTTTGGGGTACCTGGATGACTCAGTCGTTTAAGCATCCAATTTTTGATTACAGCTCAGGTCATGATCTCCCGGTTCGTGGGTTTGAACTCCACATCATGCTCCATGCTGCCTGCTTGGGATTCTTTCTCTCTCCCTTTTTGTCTCTGTACCCCCTGCTCATGCACATGCACTTTCTTGCTCTCTCTCAAAATAAATACACTTTTAAAAAAAGTAGGTAGGGTATCTTATTTATATTTGGATCTCTGTGGTCTTTCAATACATTTTAGATATGTCTTTTTAAAGTTAGAGTTGAAATTATGAAATGAATTTTATTTCTCAGCCAGAAATCCACACTGCCCTTCCCGCCACCAGTTAGTGGGAGGATACTCCATAGTCAGCTGTGATGTCTCTAAAAAATGCACTGGGGTGAGATATGAGGGCTGGCCATGTATGAATTTATGATGAGGTAGCTGTTACACAGGGAAGACAAACATTTTTCTCTACTGTTTTTCTTTTTCTTTTTTTTAAGTTTATTTTGAGAAGAGAGAGAGAGAGAGAGAGAGAGAGAGAGAGAGTGAGCGAGCAGGGGAAGGGCAGAGAGAGAGTGGGTGAGATAGAAACCTAAGCAGGCTCTGAGCGGTCAACACGGAGCCTGCCTAACACAGGGCTTGATCTCATGAACTGTGAGATCATGATCTGAGCTGAAATCAAGTCGGATGCCCAACCAGCTGAGCCACCCAGGTGCCCCTGTACTAGTTTTATGTGTTCTGTTTAAAAAAAAAAAAAATTTTAATGTTTATTTTTGAAGAAGAGAGAGTGTGAGCAGGGGAAGGGCAGAGGGAGAGGGAGATACAGAATATGAAGCAGGTTCCAGGCTCCGAGCTGTCAGCACAGAGCCTGACGCTGGGCTCGAACCCCAACTCATAATCTTGTGACCTGAGCCAAAGCCAACGCTTAACCGACTGAGCCACCCTGGTGCCCCTGTACTTTTTTTTTTAAAGATTTTATTTTTTAAGTAATCTCTACACCCAACACGGGGTTCAAACTTAAAACCCTGTGATCAAGAGTTGCATGCCCTACTGACTGAACCAGCCAGGTGCCCCTTTATGTGTACATTTTGTGACAGTAAGGTTTTGAGAAAAAATAGCAGTCTTCTGCTTCTCGGGTATCCTTTAGTAACCAGCCCAATGTTGAGCATACAGTAGATGCTTAGCAAATATTTCTTTACCAGATTTAATGATACTAATGGTTTTGGATATAAGTTACTAACAGCTTTGCTTTTTCTGATTATCCCTAAAAATCTTTTGAGTAATGATGATGGTGCTATTACTCCATTATTTACTAGCTCTGTTTTCTTTAGCAAGTTACTTAACATCCTATGTTCTGCTTTTTTAAATCTATACAGTGGGAATAATAATGGTATCTATTTCATGAGATTATTATGATTATTAAGAAAATAATCCAGGGCCACCTGGGTGGCTTAGTCAGTTAAGCTTCTGACTCTTGGTTTCAGCTCAGGTCATGATCTCATGGTTTTGTGAGTTTGAGCCCTGCATCAGACTCTGCGCTGGTGGTGCGGAGCCTTCTGGGATTTTCTCTTTCTCTCTCTCTGCCCCTCCCCAACTCGTGCTGCCTCTGTCTCTCTCAAATACTAAATAAATAAACTTTTTAAAAAATAAAGAAAATAATGCAATAAGTGCTAGTTCTTGCATTCCAGTTTATTATTCACAGTGCATGTTAAAAAGGCGAATCCAGTTTTAAGTTCTTACTAAGCTAAGTTCTTTCAGTAGGACACTTAGTATCTTAAAACCATCTATCTCAGTGTGGATAAATGTAACTACTTCTCTGTTAATTAAGAAAATAACCTTTGGTCTGAATATTTACAGTGCAAAGAGAACAAAGCTGAGTAGTTTTCTCCTTTACTGGCAATAATATATTGTATTGATTTACCCGCTCTCTTATCCTAGGGACAATGTGCCCTATTCCCAGTGGAATAAGATCAGTACAGAAATAGATTTCCCAGATCAGCCTTTTCTGCAACCAAAGGTACTTTATCTTATAGCTCATTTTCAACTATATATTAAAATTATTGGGGTGCGGGGTGGCTCAGTCGGTTAAGTGTTCGACTTTGGCTCAGGTCACAATCTCATAGTTTGTGAGTTGGAGCTCCATGTTGGGATCTGTGCTGAAAGCTCGGAGCTCAGAGCCTGGAGCTTGCTTCAGATTCCATGTCTCCCTCTTTCTCTGCTCCTCCCCAGCTCACGCTCTGTCTCTCTCTCTCAAAAATAAATAAACATTTAAAAAAATTAAAAATTATATTCATCTTTACCTTTAGGTATTATTTATTGTTGTTTATTTTTATAGAGTTGTCTTCTTTTTTTACCACTGTTGTTGATCAAATTATGTTTAAATAGATATGTAAAGCCCAGAAGGAATCGTAGAAGGGTGATGATAGCCTGGTGAGAGTTATTAAAAATATTTGACAGACAGTTGCTGGGAAAATATTTTTAAGGCTGGTATGGTACAATATTCTGGATTCACAGTTTTACTTACCTAACAAGAAGCAGTACAAAACACAGTCGTGGATCAAAGAGGATTACTCTTTGGATAGCTTTGGTGCCTATATCACTGAACCCCTTTATTAGGTTAGTAGTTAGGACGTTTGAACAGTATCCTTTTCTGTAAATGCAGTACACTCCTATATCTGGGACAACGATAATTATTCATGTATTTTTCACATTTTGGAATGAAATAGGTGACAAATTTGACCCACAGATCTGGTATAATTAGGTAATGTATTAACTATTCTGATAGCAAGTATGAGGTGATACTAGCACAGCATGAACTATGTTAGGAGGAATGGGAGTGGGGAAGGGATTGGAAGAAAGGGGGTTGAAATAAATTTTTTTTTTAACACAGTGAAATTTTTTTATTGTACCAAATATTATTTCCTGAATTTGGAAAACAATATTTATTCATATAAATGGAGAAACTGAAAAGTATAAAGAGACTAACTGCCAAAGACTTAGAAATACATGCACCCCATTAAAAACTACAGTTGCCCCTTGAACAATGTCGGAGTTAGGGGCCCTGACCCCTCAACGGTCAGAAATCCATATATACCTTTTGACTCTTCAAAAAAACTTAACCAGTAATAGCCTACAGCTGACTGGAAGCCTTACTGATAGCAGTTGATGAACACGTTTTGTGTGTTACATGTGTTACATGCTGTATTCTTATAGTGAAGTAAGAAAATGTTACTGCAAAAATCATAAAGAAGAGAAAATATGTTTACAGTACTATGCTGTATTTATTGAAAAAAGATCTGCGTATAAGTGGACCTGCACTGTTCAAACCCACGTTGTTCAAAGGTCAACTATATATGTTTTGGTAGTCAGTTTCCTTGAATAACTTTTCTCAGTAAAGGAGGCTGAAGAGTTCAGTTTGGTACCAGGACATCTTGTTGACACCTTGGTAATGGAACATTGCCTAATGGAAAGCACACCTCCACGGGAATGTTGTAGAATTTCTGCTGACAAAAGAAATCTGTCCAGAGTATCTCGCAGACGGTCTTTAGAGGCCACTACTGTCAGCTTTTTTGTGTTTGTTTTACATACAGGCTTTCTGCAAGTTTTCATGCCTCATAGATGGATGGTAGCCAAACTTAGATTTGGTTATGAATTCCTGTTTCTTCTTTCCCTTTAACCTTTAAAAAATGTTTTATTATGGAAAATTTCAAATGCACACAAAAGTAGAATAATATGATAAATTCTCACACCATTCTTTTTTTTTTTTTAATGTGTCCCTTCTGACTTTCTTTGTGACCTATTTTAAAGAAAATTCCAGACAACCTATTATTTCACTTACAACTATTTTAGTGTGTGTTTGTCTGTTGGATCTGGACTGTATAGAAAGGCACATTATCATACCCAACAAATTCCTTATAACCTAATTCCTTAATATTATCTAATACTGAATCTCCTCCCTTGATTTTCTCAGAAATGTTTTTTTACAGTTAACTCTTTGAATCAGGTCCAAATAAGGTCTACCTAATGCATTTGACTGATAACATCTCTTTAATTCAATCTTTTAAAATCTATAATGTATCTTTTTTTTTGGTTATGCCATTTATTTATTGTAGAATCTAAGTTGTCCCCCTACCCCACATCATGGATTTTGCTGATTGTGTCCTTGTGTTGTGTAACATGTTACTTTTTTTCCATATTACCTATAAGCAGGTAGTTAGATTTGGAGGCATACTTGTTCACATTGGTAGACCATAATGTTTGATTGTCCTACTTTGTATCCTAATTGATTGATTGATGGGCTCATTTGGCATAGCTTTGTTGTCAGGTGTGTTTCCCCATTTGACCAACAAAAGCCATAGGGTGACATTCTGACAACCTATAGATTTCCAGGTCTGTTCACCTTCTAGCTGATGGTCTTAATTTAATAATCATTGATGATTATGGCCTGAATAATTTATTTCACTATTGTTAACATTTTAAGAAGACTTGAGTAACTTGTAGAAAAGGAAAGGAAATTTTTTTATTAAGAATTTTAGGGGCGCCTGGGTGGCGCAGTCGGTTAAGCGTCCGACTTCAGCCAGGTCACGATCTCGCGGTCCGTGAGTTCGAGCCCCGCGTCGGGCTCTGGGCTGATGGCTCGGAGCCTGGAGCCTGTTTCCGATTCTGTGTCTCCCTCTCTCTCTGCCCCTCGCCCGTTCATGCTCTGTCTCTCTCTGTCCCAAAAATAAATAAACGTTGAAAAAAAAATTTAAAAAAAAAAAAAAAAAGAATTTTAAAAAAATGCAAGTATACTGTGAGGTGTCTGGAAAATTAGTTTATGCCAAGTATGTTTTTCTCTGATTATGGCTTATAAAGGACCTGTTGTGTAGGAAAGAATGTTTAAAAGTTATGTGTTTAGCTAAATTTAATTACCCTCTATTTGTTTTTGAATGAGTTGTCCTTAAAAGGTTTTATGGGAACAGATTTTGAGTTAGACTCTTGCTTTTGCATTATTATGCGTTTGTGAAATATTTTTATCTATGTTGGGTCTTGTTCCAAGTATAGTAAAGTTCTAAGGTTACTTTGGTTGGGGATTATGGGTCATGAATCCACATTGGTCACTTGAATTCATGTAGGCCATTTTTTCTCATTGTTGTGGTAACATATTTCTTTTGTAAGCTTGCCTAGAAGGCTGTTTGTTGTGTGGTATCAGTAGAAATAGTTGACATTATAAAAGACTTCTTGTGTGCCAGACGCTGTACTTTGTAATTTGCATGTACTGATTTGTTTAATCCTCACATGATTATCCCTGTTTTATATATGAGGAAACTGAGGCAGAGAGATAAGTAATTTGCCCAGGTCACACAGCTAATGAATGGCAAGGGCCAGGATTTGGGCCTAGACAGTTAAGTTGTAGAATTTGTGTTCTGCTGTAGCAGAAGGATAGAGTGGATCGTGTAGTGTCTCTATTACTAGAACAATGCCTCAAGTGTACCTACTAGTCCTGGAGAATAATTTATTTGTATTCATATATAAATAATCTGCATATATGTGTGTATGTTGTTTGCTTGTGTGTGTATCTATACAGAGAGAGACACACACTTATGTCTACATGGAGGAGCAGACAGGTAGAATTTTCCCTTAAGGAAGGTCTTTCTTACCCTAAGACGTTTTTTTGAATCTCTTAACTTTAGATGGAGGTGGAAGCAGCCCCCAGACTCTTGTATTATCACCTGGGGTAGAAGGACTTATGAGGTCAGAAGAGATGGCAAGGTCACAAGGGTAACCTAGCAGACAGCTTGAGATCACAGATTCACATAAGATACTACTCTGGCTTTGGACCCTTTTTGCCCTGAAGTTCAGGCTGCTTGCTCTCTAAACATCCATCCAGATCTTACCTACACAATTTCAGGTTAGTTGTGGAGCGGAAAGCCATATAGCTAGTATTCAACACCATGGAAACAATTTTTCAGATTCTCCAAATCATAATAAATAGCAGTGATAGGTCTCGATTATAGAACCAAGAGTCAGGAGGCAATGTATATACAGACTGTCTTGTCCCAAGTGTGTCTCTGCTCTTTGCTAAGTAATTTTTTTTTTAATTGAGGTAATGGGTCTCATATTTTAACAAACTTCAATAATTCTCTTCACCTCTTTTGCTGTCCTTCATTCTATTTTTACTTTAGCAAGTGAATTTATTATTTCTACTGAATGTCATTCTAGGTGGGAATAATGAATAATTTGAACAGTCGTGTTCTTTCACAAGAAAATCTCTACCTTTCTCTGTTTTTATGTTTGAATTGTCCTTGTTTTGGGGCGCCTGGGGGGCTCAGTCGGTTAAGCGGCCGACTTCGACTCAGGTCGTGATTTCACGTTTGTGGCTTCGAGCCCTGTGTTGGGCTCTGTGCTGACACTTCAGAGCCTGGAGCCTGCTTCAGATTCTATGTCTCCCTCTCTCTCTGCTCTGTTTCTCTCTCTCAAAAATGAATAAACACATTAAAAATTTCTTTAAAAATTGAATTGTGTTTGTTTTGTATTAGTCTGATAAGAGGTTAATGTGTATGAATAAAAAAATGACTGGATCCTCAAGAATCTGAACATTGTTGTAACAATCTGATGGTTTGAGCAGTTGGATATCACTGATAGGGATGTGTTACACACAACTAATGAGGAAGCTTCCTCAGGTCAGGAGCCAAAAGAGATGGATTTATCTAGTGTCTTTTAGTCTGTGTTTGAAGCTTCAAGCAGTTATGTGCCAGTGGTAAAATTTGATAGAAAAGGCCTCACGGGACTGATTCTCTAGGCAAAAGAGAAGAGATGGACTTACAGACGACATGTTGCTTAATTTTATTTATTCTAGTTACAGATTCAGATGTTGACACTGTATATACTTTTGGTAATCATTGCATCCTTAATTTTTCCCAAATTTGGAGAATTTCCTGAAGTACTTAACATGTTTCATGCCTTCGAACAGAAGGTTTCTAACAGAAACCTTTCCTGAATCATCTTTTTTTTTTAAGTTCATTTATCTTTTTTGAGAGAGAGAGAGAGCATATGCACACGGGCACAAGTGTGAGTGGGGGAGGGGCAGAGAGAGAGCGAGAGAGAGAGAGCGAGAGAGAGAGAGAGAGAGAGAATCCCAGGCACTGTCAGCATAGAGGGAGAGAGAGAATCCTAATCTCCGCGGTGTCAGAGCCCTGTGTGGGGCTCGAACTCCTGAGCCATGAGATCATGACCTGAGCTGAAGTCAGACACTTAACTAACTGAGCCACCCAGGCGCCTGCCCCTCCTGAATCATCTTCTTGATGTCAGTGCAGCCTTTCCTTTTTAGTAAGGTTTTCTTGGTGCGGTTGGAGAAAGAATTTCTTTCTTACTCACCTGGAGAGTGGAGAACTCAGTAAAATAGAGGACATAGTAATGTTTGCACAGGATTCATTTTCTGTAGTTTTTTTCCTCTTGGTAGGTAGTTATTCTATATACTGAGGTCATAGATTTATAGGATTTTAGGGCATAGGATCCTTAGGAGAGGGCTTTCCAAATCTTGGGTCAGTGCTTTCATTTTATAGTAGAAGAGACCGTTAGTTCTTCAGTTTCATTGGTGACTGTCCTGCATATCTTCTCTTGTTGGTTGCTGAGTGAGGTGACCATCTCCTTGGAGATGTGAGAAACCGTAAAATGAGAGGGGCCACTTTGAGACATGGTTGAATTTGGTGTACTAGAAATTCAAGATGAATATTATGTTGGGCATATAGGGTTGTGTTAAAAAAGACCAGCTAAACATGCCTGTCAGCTGATTGGGTCATTCCAGTATGGGGGCTAAACTGTGCTCTGGGAGCTTGGCCTCTCGTGTCTGGTCTGTACAAGTGGGGCCTCCGCCTTGGCACCAGTCCCCTGAATAGGCGGTCCCACCAGAGCAGTGGGGGTGGTTTCACTTGGCATGTGGGACATGAACCAGCAGCAAGTGCATACGTGAAGAAAACCTGAGGTTTCTTTCCACAGAGGTATTGATGTTTGTGTAAATATATTTTTTCTTAACTGTCTTGTAAACTCTTTTCTTGGTTCCCATAATTTTAAAAGTTGTTTCTTAATGGGCTTACAAGAGAAACCGTCACATCATAAATAATAATTCTGTATCTTTCTGTCAAGTTTGTACATCTCATACTTTTCTCCCATATTCTCTGGAATGTCCAGAGCAGCTCTTGATGGATGACATCCTTGTCTTTTTCCCGACTTAATAGGGTGGCCTTGGACATTTCACCATAAGATTTGACTTGGTTTCAGATAGATATCTATAAGTGATGATAACTACTTTAACCAGATAAAGTATCTTAGTTCCACTTTTGACTTTGCAAATTAAGGAACATACAGAACTTAGAAAGTTCAGGGGATAGCAGAAAATATACGAGGTATTAAATAATATTAAGTATCTGGGGATATTTGTCCTAAAGAAGAGAAAACAGGATGATTTCATTATCCTCACATAGAGGTAGGACCTATGCTGGCAAACTGAAGCTTCCAGAT
Organism: Puma concolor; assembly: GCF_028749965.1. Lineage (NCBI taxonomy): Eukaryota > Metazoa > Chordata > Mammalia > Carnivora > Felidae > Puma > Puma concolor. Next base: position 122,684,127 of record NC_141669.1, on the reverse strand, counting down.
CAACTCTGAGAAAATGGTCTAAGCTCTGGGCATGTCACCGGATGTCCCTATATATACTTTCACTGGTGACCATGGTATAGAAGCAAGAACAAACAAAAGCACTGCTCTCTTGAATCTGAAGGAGCTCCCTTCCTCCTATGACATCCCTCCAGTGCCCTCTACTGGCCAAGCTTAATGTCATGTTATCTGTCAAGGAGAAATATTTCAAGAGCCCTGTGTGTTATCACAGAGCAGGTACTGAAGGGTGAATTTGGAGTTGAGAGGCAATAAATTAATAACTAGCACCAAAGCCAGATACAAGAGTATGCACTATATAATTCCACTTTTATCAGATACAGAAGCAGGGAAACGAATCTATACCGTTAGAAGTCAAGATAGTGGTTACCCTTGGAGAAAAGTAGTAGTGACCAGAAAAGAGCATGGATGAGCCTTTCGTTGTGCTAATAATGTTTTTTGGATGTGGATGCTGGTTACATGGGTGTGTTTGTGCAGATTAGTACTTTTTTTTTTTTTAGTGTGTATTATATACTTTGATAGAAGTTAAAATGTGGTATAGTTTAATTCCAAAAGTAAAAGCTTAAATACAAGATCCTGTCTAGAATAGAGGAAATACAAAATAATACTGGGTAACTCACCCTTTTCTTATTTTTAAAAACTTGCTTGAGGGTTGTACGTCTTAAAATTGAAAAATCTGTCACTGTTCATTCAGCAGAAGTATTTGTTGCCAGACTACCTTTCTTTTCATTTGGGATCAAATTGTTAATGCTGAGGCTGCCGATAGAGTAACTTCCACTTCCTCTTGTTGCCATTCTTCTTACTGATTCTTTGAACAGCAGTTTCTTAGTTTTTTTATGGTGTTTCAGATGCAGTGTAAATAAAATACCACTGTTCTCCTCTGTAAACATTCTCTTTGCTTTAACCTCTGTCATGATGCGCCCTTCTTCTTGTCGCTGCTGACAAATCACCAGATCCTTCTTTCCTGGCTGAGAGATTGGGAGGCCCACAATGGTAACTTTCACATAGGGGTGAATAATGATAGCTGTAGATGGTTGGTTCAGGAATTGGTGGTAGGACAGACTCAGCACGTGGCTTTTAAAACCTCTAAACGAAAGCAGCTTAGTACTGTGGTTTGTTCAGGAGTAGTAACTGGGCACAGAATAGAAGGAATCCACCAGGTTAGGAGCTGAACCTGGATCTAGGAGGTAGATAGGGAATCTGGACAGGAGGCACATTCCCAGAAAGCAAAGGGTGCTAAGAAACTCTGCAATACACTGTGGATAGAATTTAGGGTGAATTTTAAAGTGGGGCTAGTTGTTTAAAGCCCAGTTGTTATTAAATTACAGTGAATGACAGTAATAGACTTGGAATTACCTACTTTTGTGTGCAGAGCTTGAGATCTCCACATTGATAGGATATGAGGTTGTTTTCATGCTTTGAATGGCTGGTAGTACCCTTATCTAATGAGGCTTTGGCCAAGGCGAGAGTTACCACAAACATGTAACACAGAAGGCTGAGAACCTAGAGGGATTCCCTTGCAAAAATTGTTCCCTTGTATTTTTTGACCCTAAGTCATTTGAAGGTGAAGGGAATAAAATAGTGTATGGTGAAACTAGCCTTTCATTTATAAATTCAGGCACGTACTTACAGGTATTCACTGTATCATAGGCCCTGTTCTAGGCATTGAGGACTCAAAGGTGAATCTGATGCAGTCCCTAGGCCCTCTGGGTTATTATTTTGTATTCGTCTCTTTGAGGGCCGCCTTTATCATACTGGTCTGTGACCTACAGCTTTGTCACCAACTCCTTTAGGATTCTCTTGAGCCTTTCAGATCTTATACTTGGATTTCATATCCAGGCAAATGAGTTTCCTGACTTTACTTACTTCATTTTATTACTAGTCTGGGCTCATACTGTCTCACTGATAAAGGGCTTCATTTGCAAATTTAGCATTTTAAAGAAAGGGTACCCATGGATGACCAAAGGTAGGAATCTCATTCTGCACATATACTCCAGGGTGACAGTTTGGAAATTTTCTGTCCTCCAAACTGGTCATCTGTATGTAGAACAATCTGCAGTCACATCACTACAGCTGGTTCTTAGTGCTGATGATGGAAGGGGGCATTGGAATGGGAAGTACAAACATAATATAATATCAGCACAGGATTTTGGGTATTAAGAAGTTTATATTTCAAAATGGTTGTCTTTTGATCTGGAAATCGATACCGTTTGCCAAGTAAACTAAGGCCTTTCTCTGCGGCTTTCTTGCTCATTGTGGTATGATTCTGACATCTCTCAGACCAGTCCTCCTAAAACAGTGCCACTGAGTTGTACTTCCAGGTAAGCCATGATTTAGGTGTGAGAAGTCATTGTAGTTGTTTTAACAATATGTTGTTTGCTAATATGTTAGTGTGAAATAGATGGCTCCATCTATACCAATTTGTAATTAGGTGAACCACACACAGTGTAGATGGTGTTAACAGATTTTAGTCAGTTGGCTTCGACTTGCCTAAGGTGGTTTCTTGACTCTTCTGCTTACTGCTTGCAGTTTCTGCTCTCAGTGTGGTCCCACCAGCTTTGGAGAGCCAGAACATTTTGTTGTCAAGGGATTCCTGATGCCAGCCGCCCACCGCACCATTCGGCCAGGGTTGTCTGTGCTTGCTTTAGCAAGAACTTTTTACATGGGGCTCGTTCACACAACACCTTGCTTTCCGTGGCCCTCCCCCCTCCCCTTGCAGCCTGGTTCTGCATTTATCCCAGCCCTCTCTTCCTTTTAGATTTTGGGGAAGGAGGAGTTGAGAGGGGGAGAGGATTGGAGAATGGTTTCATCTTTTAAAAATTCATAGCTTAAAAAATCCTTTTCAATTCCTTTTAAATGCTTAGACCTAAGGGAAGTGCAGGAGGTGCCAGAGTTGAACAGCTTTTAGGGACTTTAATGGCTGTGGACTCCATCAGGGACAGCCTCCTCCTGGGTTTGCAGCTGGCCATTTTGTGAGGGGTGTGCAGATTAGGTTTCAGGATTTCACCTTAAAGGTGGAACATAAAGGAAATGTGTGTCAGATTCAGAAACCGGCTTTTGTCTTGTCTTTACATAACAGAAAAAAACCTCTTTGGAAACATGTTGACACTTTATTTATTTTGCTTTAAAACAGCAGAGTTGTAGAAGTAGGGGGAAAGCCCATCTTTTTAGTTTTAGGAATTCTGAAAATGTAGGTGATTGGATGTTTTTAGATTATAGCTTGGTTTGCACTTGGGCTGGCTCTTTTGTTTCCTGTAGAATAAAGAGTGCTGAGCCTGGATGATCATAAATATGTGATTTTCTTTTATTATTTATCCCAAAGTACAAACTCTGCTGAGGATTGTCTGTATTATAATTCTGTTAATGTGTTTACTTTGTTTCCCCCGCTGTCTTGGATAGAGCTATCAGATAGACTTTATTCCTTACTATAAATTACTCCAAAACAAATTTACGTAACAATTCAAAATTCAGATAGAAGGCATTATGAAAGTAGATAAAGAATTTAAACAGAATTACTTGCAGTTATCTATCCCTGAAGATTTTATCTATGTTTATCATATGAATTACTTCATGAACTATTTTGCCCTTGTATGTAATGTTATCTGAAGGGTCCATCCATCTTCTCTAAAAATGTGCTTTAACAAGTCTTCTTGAAAGACAGTTTGATCAAGCTGTTTTAATTGCTTCCTCTTCACCCTGTGGATGGATCAAAGTTGTCCTATGCTGTTGCCTGCTTACCTCCCCGCCCCTCCCCTTCATGGACTTTCCTTTTTTCCTTTTCTAGACTATTGTAATTTATCTGTGGAATATCTGTCTAACCTCTGCCTACTCTCTGAGTACCCCAAATAGAACATCTCCAAATCCCGACCTCTCACTTATGCTATTTTCATTTGCCTTTCATTTGCTCAAGGCAGCTCATTGTAGTGCTGAGAGCTGAATTGGAACCCAGAAAATCCAATTCTTGTACTTTGGAATAATTGTGAGCCTTTGGGTCATCAGACTCCTCTGACCCTTAGTTTCCTGTCTTAAGATAAAAGGATTGCATTGCCTGAGCTTTAAATTCCTTCCCCAGTCCTTCAAACTTATGTCCAAAATAGAACTCCATTTCCTTTCCCAACTGGTGGTTTTTGTCCCTGTTCTGCAAATGAAGAAACTGAGACCCAGGGAGATTGAGTCAGTTGTACAAATCATACAACCCTTGTGTTCAGAATTTAGATATCTGCACTCCCTGGTCTCCAGGTGTTCCTGTTCCTCCAAAACAGGCATTAGAGTGTAACGAGTCGAAAGGTCTTGTGTTACTTGGTGAGGCCTCTTGAGAATGAAATTGGTGTGTCATTTGTTAAATCCTTTGTCTTCCCCCAAAGGTTATAGCTTGAATTTTCAGGGCTCTGAACCTTGAGTGGGCTCTGCTGTCACGAGATTGGTTTCTTCAGTCCTGTGTTCACAGATGTGATCATTCCTGATCCGGATCAGTTGACATGAAGGCGTAGGGTCTAATGATAAACAAAAAAGTACCGTCAGGTTTTCCTTTGCAGTGTGATATTTGATACAGCTCTGGTAGTGCCTGGCTGCTTGCTTCTACTACTGCCCTTAATGGTGATTCTTATCAACCAAGTGGATTTTTATCACCAGATTAGGAGTTAAATGCTTTTCTCTGATTGAAGAGAGCATTTTGAGATAAGTTAATGATTCATAGACAACAACACAGGTTTTAAAATGACGTACTTATTATCTGTAGGAGAAAAAATTACACAAAACAGTTTTTTAGCACAATATAGTTAGCTGTGAGTCCAATATTGATTTAATAAATAATGATGATAATAAGTATATTGGGAAGGTAACACTTCCATCTTCCATAACAGGAGGTTACCTGTTTTTATAAATAAAGTTTTATTGGAACACAGCCAGACCCATTCATTTGCATATTGTCTGTGACTGTTTTTGTGCTGTAATGACAGAATTGAATTGTTGCAACAGAGATCATGTGGCTTGAGACCCTAAAATATTTATTATTGGCCTTTTATAAAAATATTTGCCACCTCCTGTTTCACAGGAAGAAGCCAATAGAATAATGTTTAAAATTGGAAGAAAAAAATCTAATAGAGGTATTAGCATTTTTTACAGAAATATAATGGAAAGCAGAAGGAATAGCTTAAGATCAGATGATCACCTCTGGGAAGAGTGAATCAGGGATGGGGATGAGTGGAGTCAGGGGAATACTATTTTTTTTTTTTTTTAGATTTTTAAGTAATCTCTACACCCAACATACATGTTCTACCAACTAGAGCCAGTCAGATGCTCCAGGAATGCTACTTTTTCTGTTAAGCTTTAGGTTATTGAATTCTTGAGCTAAGTACTTGTATTACTTTGAAAAAAGTGTGAATGAAGAATACTGAAAATTTTGGTTGGACTAGGAGAACAGAAAAAACAGGAAAGGAAAAAGATGGAGCCCACCAATTCAGATGAAGAAGACAGGAGCTCAAAGCCTTTTCTGAGCTTTCCCATTTATTCACTCACTCATTCTGTAGATAATCATTCAGAAGTCAAATATCAACCTTGATACACGGCAGAACAGAGTTCCTTCCCAGAGGACACTTAGGCACTTAATAGCCGATGGCACTGCAGACAGGGAAAACGGGAAAAGATGATATCATGGTGATATGGCTACTATAATTTAGTGCTTTTCACAAGATGCTTTCAGGGTTTAGGGAAGTTAGGTTGGACATCCCAGAGAACATGACACCAGAGCTGAGTTTTATAGGATGAGACTGGAGAGGAAGGGCAGTGGAAGGATTTTCCAGATAGGGGCATAGCCTGAACAAAGATCTCAGCAAACAGTGCTGGTTTCAGAACCTGCCAGTGTTCAGTATACTTGGATGAATGGGAGAAAGTAATGTCAGAGCTGGTAGGAGACAAGCCAAGGGCCAGCTTGCCTATGCAGGGCCCTATACTTTGAGGAATTTGTATTTTTTTCCTGAGGACACTACAGAGATAGGATCTGATTTTCTTTACGTTTTAGGAAAATGTACTCTTGGTACAATGAGGGGATGGAATGAGAATAGGGGGCATGAAGAATAAAGGTACTTAAAAGGCTATTTGAAGTACAGAAATGATTTCAAGTACAAAGATAAAGTGGACTGGAGAAGAACCAAGGGATTCGGGAATTTTGAAGGAATTAGGGGAAAGGGCAGGAGTTAAGGATGACCGAATCCAGGGCTGGGTGGCACATTGTGGGACATTAGCCTCTGATGGTGGGGGACATAGGAACAGGTGCGTATGTGTGTAAAAGTAGTATAGAGTTTGATTTTGAAGGAGTTGTGGGTTTTTTGTGCAATCTGTGGAACACCTATTTGGAACTGGCCAGCATGAGATTGGCAGTGTTCGCTTGGAGGTCAGCAGGAGGGCTTGGGTTTGGAAATGGACAGTGGTCATGGTGTAGAGAGATGAAGTCTGGGAACTGAGTAGAGACCTCAGTAAGCCCTGGGGGTAGTAACAGTGTTGAATCCTGGGGACACTGACAGTTAATAAATAGGACTTACAATAGGAGAGGCCTAGGGAAGAAGCTGAGCTTTGGAAGCTTGCAATCGGAGGGAAATCAGCTGAGCACGCCCTCCAAGAAACCAGTGAGAATAGGATTTTAAGAGGAGGAAATGGTTCATGGCTTAAAATGCTGCGAGGAAGTTATAATAGAGGTTAAAAATGTCCATTGGATTTGGCTCCTAGGGAGTCATTGCTAAGAGCAACTGTAGGGAAGTAATATGGGAAGAAGAGAAAATACAGGTTTGTGGGGGATTCGTTAGTGTAGTCACTATTTTAGGATTGGGTTGAACCTGTTTCTTTGTTGAGGAGAAAAGAACTGTAGAAAGAGAAAGGTTTAGTGATAGGAAAGGAAAGGATTCTTCCATTCAGAAAATGTTCATGAAGAGCACCTGTTGTGAGCCTGGTGCTGTTCCAGACTCGGTACAGCATGAACGAAACAGAGCTCACACTTGTGTGCATACGTGCACATGTCTCACAGGTAGTATGTTTGTAATCAAGCAGACATACTATAATGTCAAGTAGTAACAAGTGCCAGAAAGAAAACTAAAGTAAGATAGGAGAATAGAGAGTGGGGACAGGAGTAGGGGTATGTTTTCTATGGGGTGGTTAGGGAGGGCATCAATGACCAGGTAACATTTGAGGAGACCCCTGAACGAAATGAAGAAAGATTAACTGCAAAGTAACCCAGGGTCTGAGGTGGCTGAGAAGTGGGAGAGGATGGATCCCAAGCATTGATGGAAGAGTTAGTTGTCGAGAGAATCGTCTTCCTCTGATGCTGGAGGGAAGCGCATAAGGACAAGCAACATCAGTGGCTGCCACATGGCTAATGTTCACCGTGTGACAGACACTAGAGATTCTCATCCCTTTGAATTCTCCTGAAATCCTCTGAGGTAAGTATTGTCACCATTTTACAGGTGATGAAACCAAACTGGAAGAGGTTTTACCTGGCTAATTGTTATTAGAGCCTGCATTTTCACTGCTTTTTGGCCTTTCACACTCTGCTGTTGTCCTCCTGTAGGTTGCTCCAAGCCTAGCGACAGACAGATAAATTTGCGCAGTTTATGGAGGGTGCGAGAGTGGGGAAGTGAGAAACGGAGGGCTGTCTTGCCCATGGGACCCGACCCTCCGTGGTCCAGAATGTAAGGAATCTTGGGAAGAGGTGTTACGACAGGCGTGTGAGGAAGGTGGCATTCCCCAAGACCTCTCTGCCTTTTTCATTAACTCTCCTCGAGCGAGTATTCCCCATGTTCTGTTCCTCTCCTGTCCTTTCTAAAATCCCCACGCTGTAATAGTGTGGGATTGCCTTATTTGTGCCTGTGGTTGTCAAAGTGGTTCTTCGGAACCATTCTTGAGGTTGAGGGTGGGCATAATTGGATGGTAAAAATACATATTCATTGTGGAAACTTCAAGGTTTATCTGATTTTTTTAAAGTTTATTTATTTATTTGGAGAGACAGAAACAGTGCGAGTGGGGGAGGGGCAGACAGCGAGGGAGACAGAGAATCCCGAGCAGGCTCCGTGCTGTTGGCGCAGAGTGTGACATGAGGCTCGAACGCACGAAACCGTAGGATCATGATCTGAGCCGAAACCAAGAGTTGGATGCTTAACCAACTGAGCCACCCAGGTGCTCCAAGGCTTATCTGATTTTTAAAGTTGCTTCCCTTGTACTCTTTGCCCCAAAGGGCCTGATAATAGTTTGGGGGCTGGGAGCCTGTGAACAGCAAAGGTCCTTGTCCTTCCTGCCATCAGGTGTGCCTTCTGCCGTCCTGGTGAATATAAAGGACTGTGGTAGCAGTCTGCTATATGTGCACTTGTCTGTGTTTGTGAAAACGCATGCTCTTGAAATGAAATAGACCCCTTGGTCTGAGCGCGGATTGTTAGGATGGCAGAATTCTCAAGGTATATATAGTAAATGTAAATAATTTCTGAATGAATAGTGGAATAGCATGTACCTGATGTTTTATTTTTTTTTAAGTGTCTGTAACTCAGCACTGAGGAACTTGGAAATGGCACAGGCACTGTTGCAGAATTTCTGAACTGGAGAGAGAGAGAGAAATAAGAAAAATAAATTTCAAAATGTTACTATTGAAACCTGGCACCGTGTTTTTCTTCATAGAAACGTTGTTAGGTGGGTAAGTGTAAGAGGGAAATGGGAATTTTTATATTGTTTGCTTTTTACATTATTAGCTTATCTTGTGAAGGTAATTAAATCCTACCTTCATACATAAGCACTGAAACACAGGAGGGCAGGAGGCCTGCCAGTTTTCATATAATTCAGAAGTTATACACATTATTTTTGCCCCTGTTGACAAATTTCCTGGTTTGCCCACACAGTTAGGTGGTTCACAGTATGTCTGTATTATCTTTCTAATTAAGTGGTGGTACCCTGAAGTTAGAAGTTACTTGGTTCTTTATTTGAGCCCAAAGGATCTAGTCACAACTTTTGAGTGATGGCAACATAGCAACAGAAGCAGTAAAACCATGTCTAGTATTGTGGAGAAGTACATGTGTTAGGGTCTATCTGGTTATCCATTCCTGCAACATAAAATTTCGCCTTAGGAAAATACTGCTTAGTTTCGTATTTTTTAAACGTGTGCCATAAAAGGTAAAAAAGTAGAGGTAACTTGAGGGAGTGCTTTGTAAATTGATAGATACTATTTGGAGAAATAAAAGTCAGTAAATGCTTATTGGACCCCTGCGTGGTTGACAATGCCTGCCATTTTGTGGAGTGGCAGCAGCCTGGTGTGCGGCAATCCATTAGGGTGCTAGAAATAATTTCATGAAGTTTGTCAAAGCTTGCTTTTAGTGAACTAGAGCAGTTATTCTTATAGTAACATCATTCCCACTCGCTTGGATCTCACACACACATCCTTTCTCTCTTTCATAGGATGGGGTGGGGTTATCTATGCAGCGTGAATATCACTAAAGGTGCCCCTAGTAATATCTTGCGTGTGAACAAATTGGCAGTGGGGAGATTTGGTTTTACCACCTCTTTTCCTACAAGCTTTCACTTTGCTGGGTAATCAAATTCAAGCCATACTTCCCTAGACTTTCCTGCTTGTGCTCATTTGCCTTCTCTGATGTTCTCAGGTCCTATGATGATGCAGGCCCATGGGGTGGTGGGCCTGTGATCTTTATGGCCCTCTCCAGTGCCCAGGCTCCGCTGTGATAGATGTGTTCACACTTCCTACCTCCTCCTTGAGCTTCCTCTATGGCCCAGGTTTATTTCCTACAGGCTTATTTCTTGGGATGTATTCCTTAAAGTGGAATCGGCAGATAAAAGGACTCAACAGTTTATAGACTTAGTGGCACATTGCCTGAGTGCTCTTCAGAAAGTTTGAAGCAATTAGGCAAGTGCCATTAGCAATGATAAGTTGGACCTGTTTTCCACCATGTTCCTGGCAGTGCTGTGGCCTTGCTTCTGTAAGCATGCCAGTTTATGGTACTTAATCGGAAATTGTGTTTTTTGTGATGGCTCTACTGCATTATACTTACTTTTTAGATATTAAAAAATAAATTTTATCATCATTGGTGGGGTTTTCTGTGTTATTTAAATGATCTTCATTTTGTTGGGTAGAATTTTGAGTATGTGTCCGGTTATTGATACTATCCTTTTTTTTTTACTAGCTGGAATTTGTTTTTCCAACTTCTCTCTTCATTTCAGAACATGTAGCCACTTGTAATGGCTCAGAAGGTTGGTTTTCTAGGGCCTGATAGTTTGAAGTAGACAGATAAAGGAGATAAACTTGTACTAACATAATTTACTTAGAATTGGCATTATTCTGTTGAAGATTAGGGGTAAAATTATTTTAACTGTCCCAATTTTGAGCGCTCACTATTTCTCTGGAGTTTATGATGTTCTTTTCCTTTCTTTTCTTTTATTATTTTATTTTATTTATCTTTTAATTCACACCCAAGTTAGTTAGCATATAGTGCAACAATGATTTCAGGAGTAGATTCCTTAATGCCCCTTACCCATTTAGCCCATCCCCCCCAACCCCTCTGCAACCCTCTGTTCTCTGTATTTAAGAGTCTCTTATAGGGGCGCCTGGGTGGCGCAGTCGGTTAAGCGTCCGACTTCAGCCAGGTCCGTGAGTTTGAGCCCCGCGTCGGGCTCTGGGCTGATGGCTCAGAGCCTGGAGCCTGTTTCCGATTCTGTGTCTCCCTCTCTCTCTGCCCCTCTCCCATTCATGCTCTGTCTCTCTCTGTCCCAAAAATAAATAAACGTTGAAAAAAAAAATTAAAAAAAAAAAAAAAAAAAGAGTCTCTTATATTTTGTCCCCCTCCCTGTTATTATATTATTTTTGCTTCCCTTCCCTTATGTTCATCTGTTTTGTATCTTAAATTCCTCATATGAGTGAAGTCCTATGATATTTCTCTTTCTCTGACTAATTTCGCTTAGCATAATACCCTCTAGTTCCAGCCACGTAATTACAAATGGCAAGATTTCATTCTTTATGATTGCCGAGTAATACTCCATATTATATGTATACCACACCTTCTTTATCCATTCGTCCATCAAAGGACATTTGGGCTCTTTCCATACTTTGACTATTGTCAGTAGGGCTGCTATAAACATTGGGGTGCATGTGCCCCTTCAAAACAGCACACCTGTAGTACCTAGTAGTGCAATTGCTGGGTCATAGGGTAGTTCTATTTTTAATTCTTTGAGGAACCTCCATACTGTTTTCCAGAGTGGCTGCACCAGTTTGCATTCCCACCAGCAGTGCAAAAGAGATCCTCTTTCTCCGCATCGTCATCAACATCTGTTGTTGTCTGAGTTGTTCATGTTAGCCATTCTGACAGTGTGAGGTGGTATCTCATTGTGGTTTTGATTTGTATTTCCCTGATGATGAGTGACGTTGAGCATTTTTTCATGTGTCAGTTGGCCATCTGGATGTCTTCTTTGGAGAAGTGTCTCTTCATGTCTTTTGCCCATTTCTTCACTGGATTATTTGTTTTTTTGGGTGTTGAGTTTGATAAGTTCTTTATAGATTTTGGATACTAACCCTTTATTTGATATGTCATTTGCAAATATCTTCTCCCATTCTGTCGGTCGCCTTTTAGTTTTGCTGATTGTTTCCTTTGCTATGCAGAGGCTTTTTATCTTGATGAAGTCCCAGTAGTTCATTTTTGCTTTTGTTTCCCTTGCCTCTGGAGACATGTTGAGTAAGAAGTTGCTGTGGCCGAGGTGAAAGAGGTTTTTGCCTGCTTCTCCTCTAGGGTTTTGATGGCTTCCTGTCTTACATTGAGGTCTTTCATCCATTTTGACTTTTTTTGTGTGTATGGTGTAAGAAAGTGGTCCAGGTTCATTCTTCTGCATGTCGCTGTCCAGTTTTCCCAGCACCACTTGCTGAAGAGACTGTCTTTATTCCATTGGATATTCTTTCCTGCTTTGTCAAAGATTAGTTGGCCATACGTTTGTGGGTCCATTTCTGGGTTCTCTATTCTGTTCCATTGATCTGAGTGTTCTTGTGCCAGTATCATACTGTCTTGATGATTGCAGCTTTGTAATACAGCTTCCAGTCCGGGATTGTGATGCCTCCAGCTTTGGTTTTCTTTTTCAAGATTGTGTTGACTATTTGGGGTCTTTTCTGGTTCCACACAAATTTTAGGATTGTTTGTTCTAGCTCTGTGAAGAATGTGTTATTTTGATATGGGTTGTGGAGTTTACGGTTTTCTTGAAGTGAATACTTGTTCCATCATCATTTACTAACTTGACCTTCCCTTTTCTTGATTTGGCCAATTCTTTCTGCCCTCCTTCTTTTTCCCCTGATTCTGCCCACTTTGCAGCTTGTTAGCAACTTAGATGCTATGCTCATGAGCTTTTTATAGTTCTTCTTACAGAAAACCCCTCTGACTCTTGGAGGAAAAAAACCTAAGTGGACAGACACACACATCACATTCATCTGGATATAAGAAATAATTATGAACATAAGGATAATTATGTGCCTCTGAAATTGTTTCCTGAGGGAGCAGTGTTCTCTAGCTCTGTGAGATGTCCAGGAAATCAAAGTACAAAGTAAACATGAGGTGGTGTCTACATCCGGGCTAGAACTGGAAGCTGAGATTCTAGGATCCCTCCCTTGTTTGTATATGAGGAAGGTGAGCGCTTTAGACTTGGGCCAGTCTACCTTTTAGTGATTCAGGCAGCCCCAAATTTCGGGTTTCTTCAGGTTCTTTCTGGTTCCCACAATGCCCCAATGCACTTCTTGACCTCCAGAGCCAAATTGCTGGGCTCTTATTGCTGTGGTGCTCAAAAGTCACTTATGAGAAAAAGTTCAGTGTCATCATGGGCATCATGGGCACACTCAGTGGAGATGGGGGCTTAAATCTGGGTACAGTAGAATCAGTCATTTAAAATCATACTAAATGTTGGAATGAAACTTATTTTGTCAAGTAATGTATGCACACGGTTTAAAATGTCAAAGTGTACGGGGGGCATGTGATGAAATGCAAGAGTGACCTATCCTGTCTCACACCAGCTTCCCTCTCAGTCCTTCAGGAGAACTGCTTTTAACTCTTTTAGCTCTCTCTTTTACTGTGTATATTTTAATTTTTTGATTTATCAGTAGTAGATATGATTTATTGATTTCCTTCTAGAAGAAATGAGGATAGTTTATTTTTACCCCCTCTCCTCCAATCCTCTTGGTATATTTTATGCCATTATGCCTCATAACATTATTTTATGTCTCTCTTTTAGCTTCTTTTGTAATTTCATATGCTAGCATCTTTTATAACTTATTTTGTCTACAAAGATAGTGTCTTTTTGACTCCACCCATCTGAAGCAATAAATCAGGTAGGCTTAGGACCATACTCTGGGGGCTGGCTGTTGACTGTTGTTACAAGATTGTGAATATTCTGTAGAAGGAAACTCTCTTCTGTATTTTCCTCATGTGTCACAGTTAATCCTGAGATCACCTTAAATGTTTTATTTTGGGGGCACCTGGGTGGCTCAGTCGGTTGAGCCTCCGACTTCATCTCAGGTCTTGATCTCACGGTCCATGAGTTCAAGCCCCGCGTCGGGCTCTGTGCTGACAGCTCAGAGCCTGGAGCCTGTTTCAGATTCTGTGTCTCCCTCCCTCTCTGACCCTCCCCTGTTCATGCTGTCTCTCCCTGTCTCAAAAATAAATAAACGTTAAAAAAAAAAAAATGTTTTATTTTGGGTTTTACCATAATCTTTGGCTTTTTTATGTTTTACAGAAATAAGTAACTTCCTTCAATAGATGATAATGAAAATACAAAAGAAAGAGAAGCAGGTAAGTGATCACATATTTTTTTTAATTAAAATTTTTTTTTTATTTGAGAGATAGAGAGAGAGAGAGAGAGAGAGAGCACAAATAGGGGAGAGGGTTAGCTAGAGAGGGAGAGAGAGAGAATCCCAGGCAGGCCCCACACTCAGCATGGAGGTGGACTTGGGGCTTGGACTCATGAACTGTGAGATCATGACCTCAGCTGAAATCAAGAGTCAGATGCTTAACTGACTGAGCCACCTGGGCACCCCTGTGATCAATTCTTTATAGTTTTTATGTATTCATCATTTTATTTGTTTGGTTAATCTAAAATCTATAAAATTTGTACTCATAATGATGTGTAGAAATTTCCTCCTAGACAAAGTAATAAACTAATTGGAAGGAAGTAAACATCAGCTATTGGGCATTTGGTTTCTTGAAGGGGAGGAGAATTGATAAAAACGTTTATGACCCTGTGTGACCCACCCTGCCAAGATCTTTTCCTTAGTTGGTGCTTCTGTGTTCCAGGTGGTTCCATATTCAAAGGAACCCAGAGACTCCAACCAGTGTGGTTCAGGGAGGTGAGAGGGGGGACCTCCCTCCGTCTCTTGGAAACATGCTACCTCTGATGGGCTATTTTGCTTTTACAGAATTGGAAGATAGCCTGGTAACTGGGAGTATCTGAACCCCTACCCTTCACAGAGACCATATGAAGAGGTTGGGTGGGATCAGCCACTTTGCTCTCTGCTGCTAGAGAGCACTGACTAGTCAGATACAGGGTGACCTAGGGATATGGTTACAAGGATTATTCTCTGTTCTCTCCCAGTGGATAGGTCCTTGTGAAACCAAACCAAAACAAATTGTTTTAGGAAATAATTGACTCATTTGCTGCCAATTCTTAACAGGAAAGCAGTGACTAAACGCTATCCACACACTGATTTCTTTGTATCCCGGCTCTGTAGCGCCATCAGCTGGTAGACAAACACTATAGAGAATGCAGCGCCTTCTGTGAGGAATTTATCCTACTGGTAGACTCAGACAGGTGTCAGATGGGTGAACAAAGGTTTTTGCTGCTGCTTTGTTTATAGAAGCAAAAATGGAAAGGAACCTGCATGTCCATCACAAAGGGGACTATTTAAATCATAGCACATCCATCTAGTAGAATATTATTTTTTTTTTTTTTTTTTTTTTTTTTTTTTTTTTTTTTTTTTTTTCCAACGTTTTTATTTATTTTTGGGACAGAGAGAGACAGAGCATGAACGGGGGAGGGGCAGAGAGAGAGGGAGACACAGAATCGGAAACAGGCTCCAGGCTCCGAGCCATCAGCCCAGAGCCTGACGCGGGGCTCGAACTCACGGACTGTGAGATCGTGACCTGGCTGAAGCCGGACGCCCAACCGACTGCGCCACCCAGGCGCCCCTCTAGTAGAATATTAAAACTTCTGTTAAAAAGAACACATTAGTGAAGAGAACCCCAAGCCTTCAAAACTATTATCATTTATGATACACGGGCAGGTTTATATTTCTTAAAACATTCTGCATATTTAACATCCTTTAAGGTAAGCTTTTATTCAGTAAAAGCACTTTGTGGTTTTTTTTTTTTTTTTTTTTGAGAGACAGAGCATGAGTGGGGGAGGGGCAGAGAGAGAGGGAGACACAGAATCTGAAGCAGGCTCCAGGTTCCGAGCTGTCAGCACAGAGCCCGACACAAGGCTTGAACCCACGAACCGTGAGATCATGACCTGAGCTGAAGTCGGATGCTTATATCCAACTGAGCCACCCAGGCGCCCTTCACTAAAAATACTCTTTACCGAAATTATACCAACATGAATTCAGGTTTCTTTCTCTTGAGATTTTACTGGTTCATATTAAGACCTTAATGTGTCAGCCAGCTATTATGCAGCTTAGGTTAGATGAGTTTTCACTTAGTAGTGTTGATCAACGGGGTGGAATTCATACTTAAAAGTTGGTATTAGCTGTGATAGGGGAGCAAGTGAATTAAGTGGAGCCACTTCCAGGAGGAATCGATCCTGCTTCTCTCAGGTGCAGGTGATAGGCCATGCTGGTGACTAAACTGTGACCAAACTGGTTGCAGAGCACGAAAATAGAAAATTCCCTTCGTGCCAAAGCAATCCATAGGTACCAGCATTGAGCATGTGCATAGAGACAGAGAGGAGGCCCATGTTCTAGAATGAACTTGGGCTTTGATTCTGGTAGATAGAATTGAAACTAGCTACCACTTTGCTGTGTAACTTTGGACAAGTTCACACCTTTTTTCTATCATTTGAGTGGGAGCAATCATATGTGCCTCACAAGGTATTGAATTAAATGGGATAACTCATCAAGTGTTTGCCATTCATTGTGTCAGTGGCAAGGAAATCGTCCAGTAGAATGAGAAAATTAACCACCAAAGTTTGTCCTTTCCCTTAACCATGTTTTTAAAGTGTTAGAAGTAACAGCAGGGCACCTGGCTGGCTCAGTCAGTTAAGCATCTGACTCTTGATTGAAGCTCGGGTCATGATCTTTTGGTTTGTGAGTTCAAGCCCTGCATGTTCCGTGCTGAGAGTGTGGAGCCTCCTTGGGATTCTCTGTCTATCCCCACCCTTCCTCTGCTCATGCATGCATGTGTGCACTCTCTCTCTCAAAATAAATAAACTTAAAAGAAAAAAGAAGTAACACCAAATAAAATGTCCACTCTTTATTTTTAAAAAAAATTTTTTTTTCAACGTTTATTTTATTTTTGGGACAGAGAGAGACAGAGCATGAACGGGGGAGGGGCAGAGAGAGAGGAAGACACAGAATCGGAAACAGGCTCCAGGCTCTGAGCCATCAGCCCAGAGCCTGATGCGGGGCTCGAACTCACGGACCACGAGATCGTGACCTGGCTGAAGTCGGACGCTTAACCGACTGCGCCACCCAGGCGCCCCAAAATGTCCACTCTTTAAAAACCCTCATTCCTATAAATTCTTTTTTCCTCTTCTCTGGAGGAAAATGACATGTAAATACATTCTGTTCTTGAAAATTACTCATTTCCTTGTCCAAAATTTTATCAAGGTAAATTAAACCGAGATGAAAGATTTTGTAAGTTAATCAAAACTTGGTAATAAATAATCATACTACTGTTTAACCAGAAAGGACATAGCAAGAGTAGTGTGCCAAGAACAAAGGGTTTAGAGATTGTACTGCCTAAAGAAGTGTTGCAAGAAAAATAGACTTTTATAATAAAACATTTAAGAATGAGTCATCAGGGGCTATAGTCTTTTATCTATAATCAAAAAATAAACTTTTTTTCCTAAGAAATCTATGTGTATATTTTAATCCCTAAAAAGACTAAGCAATGTTATGCAGAAAAACATCTTGCAAGAGGAATAAAATGTGAATTCTAATCATTGAAAACTTGTAGCACTACTGACGCATAGTGCAGCTAGAAGTACTTTGTGTGTGTGTGTGTGTGTTTTAAGTTTATTTATTTATTTTGAGAGAGACAGAGAAAGTGAATGGGTTGGGGAGGGACAGAGAGAGAGGGAGAGAATTGCAAGCAGGCTCTGCACTGTCAGCACAGAGCACGGTGTGGGGCTTGAACCCACAAATCGTGAGATCATGACCTGAACCAAAACCAAGAGTTGGATGTTTAATCAAAACTGAGCCACTCAGGCACTCCTAAAAGTACTTCTTTGTAAGGGAACAGATCCATTGCTGATGTGAGCAGTGACAAACCTATGGTAAGGAAATACTCATTTGTATTCATCCCAGCTTCCTTGTGTGGTACTGAGAGAAGTACAAAGTATGATAAATAATTATTTGATATAAGATGCAGGTAAGAGGGTTTGCGGGGGGGGGCCACAAATCCAATGTAGAGGAAGGTTTATAAGCATGAACACAATAGGAATAGGTAATACTGTGAATAGGAGTAAAACTTGGAGCTATGACCAGGAAGTTAACTCAGACTTGCAGTAATTATGAGAGAACCTTCTGTCCACACCCCATGACCTGAGTGCGGAGTACTATTTTGGGTGGTGACCTACGATAAACTAAGATAAAAAGCATGGTGGATTTAGCTGGCCACCAAATTCCCAAAAGTGTTGGTCCTACCTGTTCTTTACTAGGGGGAGGTGAGGATTTGAATCCCAAGGATGGTGCGTGTAACACTAATAAGAGATCAGCAGATAATGACCCACAGTTCAGAGTAGTGAAAGATAAATAGCACAGTTGATCATATGGATGAATAATTCATTTCTTAGATTTTTCAGTGTCACCCTGCAGAGGGTCTTAAGGGCTAATACTAGTCAGACCTTCCATTTGGTTTGAACATGCCTAAAGAGGGAGTGTTAGTAAATTGCTTAGTAGAACCAGGATTTTAAACAGCCTCACCCTGGAGTCATGTTTCAAAAAGACTTAAAATGGACCGTATCCAAATTCTCCCTCTTCCAAAGAAAGCAATCTGAGCCTTGAATCCTTTTCTCTATGTTTTGACATACCTTGACAGACTTTTGTTGTTGTCATAATTTGTTCTGTGTTCTGAAACATAGTTGAGAAGCCAGATTATAGTGACCAGGACGGTAAAAGAACATAGACTTATTTTGGGGTGCCTGGGTGGCTCAGTCGGTTAAGCATCCGACTTCAGCTCAGGTCATGATCTCATGGTTCATGGGTCCGAGTCCTGCATCAGGCTCTGTGCTGACAGCTCAGAGCCTGGAGCCTGCTTTGGATTCTGTGTCTTCCTCTCTCTGCCCCTCCCCTGCTCATGCTCTGTCTCTGTCACTCTCTCAAAAATAAATAAATAAAAGAACATTGACTCATTTCATATGAAGTATGATGGATGAAACTACGATTATGTAGCCTAAAGAAGGGAAGGTTTAGGGGCTTCTGGCATGCAACTCTTGATCTTAGGGGTTGTGAGTTTGAGCCCTCCATTGGTGTAGAGATTACTTAAAAATAAAGTCTTTTTTTTTTTTAAAGGGAATATATATTTTTTTTTAATATATGAAATTTATTGTCAAATTGGTTTCCATACAACACCCAGTGCTCATCCCAACAGGTGCCCTCCTCAATACCCATCACCTACCCTCCCCTCCCTCCCACCCCCCATCAGCCCTCAGTTTGTTCTCAGTTTTTAAGGGTCTTTTATGCTTTGGCTCTCTCCCACTCTAACCTCTTTTTTTTTTTTTTTCCCTTCCCCTCCCCCATGGGTTCCTGTTAAGTTTCTCAGGATCCACATAAGAGGGAACACATATGGTATCTGTCTTTCTCTGTATGGCTTATTTCACTTAGCATAACATTCTCCAGTTCCATCCACATTGCTACAAAGGGCCATATTTCATTCTTTCTCATTGCCACGTGGTACTCCATTGTGTATATAAACCACAATTTCTTTATCCATTCATCAGTTGATGGACATTTAGGCTCTTTCCATAATTTGGCTATTGTTGAGAGAGTGCTGCTATAAACATTGGGGTACGAGTGCCCCTATGCATCAGCACTCCTGTATCCCTTGGGTAAATTCCTAGCAGTGCTATTGCTGGGTCATAGGGTAGATCTATTTTTAATTTTTTGAGGGACCTCCACCCTGTTTTCCAGAGCGGCTGCACCAGTTTGCATTCCCACCAACAGTGCAAGAGGGTTCCCGTTTCTCCACATCCTCTCCAGCATCTATAGTCTCCTGATTTGTTCATTTTGGCCACTCTGACTGGCGTGAGGTGATATCTGAGTGTGGTTTTGATTTGTATTTTAAAAAGGAAGATTTAAAAGCATCCTGTAGAGAAAAGGGATTTAAATGTATCTGTTGCTGAACCTGTGGATGCAAATGGTCACATGGAGAGCATTAACTGGAGGATAGGCCAAGGCACTTATTAAGTAGGGTTTCCTCTGTTTATTCCCTGTCAGCATCTAAATTTAATAATCTACCTGCCCCCAGTTTTTGTTACTGCCTGGAATTAACAAGGTTTAGATTGATTTTGCAGATCTGGAGAATTCAGATTTCTAATACTCTTGGAACATCATAAGAGAAAAACCCCCCTGCCCCCCAGTTTTAAATGCGAAAATATGATAATAGAGTTGGGGACTAGAAATGACAGTTTTCGGTGAGAGACAGTTGGCAAACCTGTCCACCACTCTTCAGTCCTTAACTTACCAGCTTCTCCACAGCATGCAATGCCTATAATCATTGTGTCTTCACGTGCTCTCATCTTCTGGCTTCTGTGACACTCATACTTTCTTTTCCCCACCACATCACTGACCTGATTGCCCCCTCTCACCCTCTCTCTAGGTTCCTCCTCTGGGGGCCCTTAAACATCAGTGTTTGTCAGGTTTTGGTCTTGTTCTTTTTCTTTGTCCATTCATTCTTCCTGGGTAGTCTCATTCATTCTTATAAAAATGACTCTTGGAAAGTATACCTGAGAGCCTCCTGGACACCACTCCCTGCATTATCATCAGATGCCTGAAACTGATCTTTCTTCCTCCTGGTGCTGACCAGCTGTGACTACATGTGGAGCCATGTCAGGGTCAGAATGCCTGCTTTATCACCCAGAGCACAGGACTCCTGGGTGAAGAGAGATGGAATATTCTAAATGGAGGAGGAAACAGGACACACACACACACACAGTTGGACTTTGTTCCTGGGTCTTGCTCACCCAGCAAAGCCTTGTTTGCCAGATGACTGAGCCCAGCACAATGGCAGTGTAATAAAGGCGAGGATATGTGGGGTTTTCGCCGGTAGTGTATCCCACAGTCAGGTAACCATAGGGAATATTCTTTCAGAAGACAGTGAAGGTGAAAGAGTAAGGCACTCCTCTTTTTTTTTTTTTTTTCTTTTGCACTCCTCATTTTAATTGGAAAATAGCAATTGCCACCTGAAATGTCTGCACACCAACTCATTCATAATAGTAGCAGTTCTTTGTATTTTCATTTTTATTGTTTGGACTTTAAAAGTCACAAGGTCTCAAATTTAGATAAGCTTTTCTACTCATTTTTATATTTAGCTAATTTCTTGATATTAAGTAAGTCTGAACATAGAATATTGTCCCCTTCCTACTGGAGAAGATGGAAGAGCTTGAGGCAGGCAACAGCAGCAGCTGGCTGGGCCGTACTCCCTGTCAGGTTCAAGGTGCATATGGAGGGTGTGCAGGGGGGGCCTTCGGGCTTGAGTGCAAAGAGCGCTGTCTTTGTCCAGCACTCAGTCAAATGTGGTCACAGTGCCAGCGCCTCCCATATTCTGCCTTTGATTCCTGAATCGTGATAATTTGGAACAGTGTAAATTGTCTGGCAAAACAGCCTTTCCTGTTCATTATTAAAGTATTTAAAATTTTTCTATTATATACCTGTGAAAATATTTTGGGGCGCCTGGGTGGCTCAGTCGGTTTAGTGTCCCACTTCGGATCAGGTCATGATCTCTTGGTTCCTGAGTTCAAGCCCCCATGTCAGGCTCAGAGCCTGGAGCCTGCTTCAGATTGTGTGTCTCCCTGTGTCTCTGCTCCTTCCCCGCTCATGCTTGCTCTCTCTCTCTCTTTCTCTCTCTCAAAAATAAACATAAAAAATTTTTAAAGATATTTTTATTACAAGTATTGTGAAAGTAATATCCTTGTTACTGTTTGTTTAGAAAAATTAAACAACCAAATTTCCACAGCCTTAAATGAATACTATTCACTTTTTGTTGATTTTCTTCCATTCGTTCTTCTATACACAGGAATTTGTTGTTTTCATTTTGTTTACATGCACAATTTTGTAGACTTCTCCTTTGTTTTTCAAATTGAAAACACTCATTTCATCCAGTAATCATATGATTGAGATTTACTGTAAGCCATAAAGATAGTGGGGAATCTGCAGTCACTGCCTCATGATGCTTACATTCTAGTTATGGGAGACAGATAGAAACAAAAACTCTCAGGAAAGAAAAAAAGAAGGGAATGTTACCTACAGTCTTGTCACCCAGACATAATGATGGTTAATATCTGATACATGTCCTAAATTTATTTTTCAACGTTTATTTATTTTTGGGACAGAGAGAGACAGAGCATGAATGGGGGAGGGGCAGAGAGAGAGGGAGACACAGAATCGGAAACAGGCTCCAGGCTCTGAGCCATCAGCCCAGAGCCCGACGCGGGGCTCGAACTCACGGACTGCGAGATCGTGACCTGGCTGAAGTCGGACGCTTAACCGACTGCGCCACCCAGGCGCCCCCCTAAATTTATTTTAAAAAACTGGTGTTGATAAATAGCGTTTTTAAAAAATAAACCAGAGAGGGCGCCTGGATGGCTCATTCGGTTGAGAGTCCGACTTTGGCTCAGGTCATGATCTCACGGTTCATGGGTTTGAGCCCCACATAGGCTTTGTGCTGTCAGCAAAGAGTCTGCTTCAAATTCTCTGTCCCCCTCTCTCTCTGCCCTTTCCTGCTTGTGTGCTCTCTCTCTCTCTCTTAAAAAAAAATTTTTTTTAAACAATAAAAATGGGATTAGATCATAGATTTTTTTTTGCCCACTTTCCAACATGTGGACTTTTTTTATGTCAACTAAAACTTTGTAATTAATAATATATAATACAATAATGTCACAATGGCTGCATAATACTGTTCCATATAATGGATATGCTATTAATTTAAACATTTTACTAAAGATTGACCAATAGGTTATTTATAGTTTTTTCCTTTATTAAAAGTTCTGCATCAGATATTCTGTCTTTGGAGTATCTAAATATTTCCTTAATTTATGTTGTAAAAGAGAAATTGCTCAGTTTAAAAGCATATCCATAATTAAAATTTTAATATTGTTAACACATGCCCCTGCAAAAAAGGCTTTTTAATACTTGATGCAGCTGTCAGCAACATATGAGCGGACCATTTTCGTTATATTCTTATATTGGATTTTTAAAAATTGAGATGTAATTCACATACTGTAAATTCTACTATACTTTTAAATTGTGCAACTCACTGGTTTTTAGTGTAGTCCCAAGATTGTGGAAAGATCACCACTATCTGATGCCAGAACATTTTCATCACCCCCAGAAGAAACCATATGCATGTTAGCAGACACTCCTTATTTCCTCTTCCCCCAGGCCCTAGCAACCACTAATTTACTTCTTGTCTCTGTGGATATGCCTATTCTGGGCATTTCATATAAATGGAATTGTACAATATGTAGTCTTTTGTACCTGGCTTCTTTCACTTAGCATAATGTTTTCAAGGTCTATCTGTGTTGTACCATGGATGATTTTCTTAATTAAAGTCTATTGACTTTCAAGTACTTCAGTGATTCTTGGGGAAATAACACAGGTTTGTCCTTAAATCTGTTTGGGAACCATTGACCTAGGCCATAATATCTCCATTGGTTCTTAAATCCTTTACAGTTGACCCAAATCTAGTTTATCTGGATTCATATGTTTAAGTGTCTTTTCCAGGAATATCCTAGGTTGCTAATTTTGAATCAGCGAAGTGGGTTTTATTGCTAACGGTGTGGTTTATGAGCTAGCATTGTTGGATGTCTTTTTTTTTTATCAGTTTTCCTCTCCATTTCATTTTATGTTCTAGGTGCTTATCTCTATTTAGTAAATTGTCAATATAATGTAAATTATTGGTGGTGTCGTGGTCCATCATCTCCAATCCATTCCCTTTGGGGCCATTTTTGAAGTGGTGATTTAATGTCCTTCTTGGTAGAAACTGAAACAATTTATTAAGGCTCTTTGTCTTTTCTCCACTGACCTTGAGACAAATGAAAAATATTTTTTGTCATATTTTTTAAATTCTCAACAGACATCTTTTCCAAGCCCCCAACAAGGTGCCTTGAAAAATAAAAATATTCCTGGTGTATTACTGACTTTGGAGATTATAATTTTATATTTTTTTAATACTGATAATCTGTTTTTTGGGATACTTCTAACTTTTTGGAAACATTGACTTCACTGTGCTGCATTTCTTGGGAATCCCTACTTCCTATAGGATGTCCAGCTCTGCCACTCCCTGGAATATAACCTTTTGACAAGTTGCTTCATCTCTCTGACCCAATTACCTTATCTATAAAATGAGGGGTAGAGTAGATGACTATTTGTGATTCCTCAGAGTGGAATTGCTGCAATGACAGGTATTTGCATGTTTATGTTTCTAAAGAACTACCTGAACTTTTCCCCAACTGGTTGTATAGGTCTTTATATTTAACATTTCTCACCAAGTCTAATCATACTGGTCTGATGGCCTAGCAGTCATTAATGGTTTCTCGGGATGTAGGTCATAAAATGCTCAGTGAAATGAGTGTTAGCTTTTGGGCAGAAGGTCCAGGTCCAAGTTCCTCCACTTACTAGGTATATGTGTGTGAGTACCTCATCTAACATCAGTAATCTTCTGTTTCTTCGTACACAAAATAGGTATCTTTACACTAACCTTTTAGGATTTTTGTAAAGATGGGAGATATCATGGAACGTGCTTTGCATAATTCCAGGTAGATCCTTATGATTTGTGTCCCATAAATGTTAGCTGTTGCTATTGTTCTTGACTAATGATTGAATGTCCAGTTTCTACAACCTATCTCCATCCGCCTCAGCTTTGGAGGGCCCTAGCCTTCAAAAGATAGACCTTGAGATGAGGTATGAGTTGAAAAGAGTGTCCCACTTTTATCTACAGAGTGTTGCCTTGGTGGAATTAGGACTTTAATGTGTTGTCTTTGAAAACCTCTTTAATAAACTAACCTGTATCTCTTGCTTTTTTAGTGTGTCCACCCTTGCATGTGAAGCAAATACTTGTGTCCTGAGGGTCAGGTGTCCCTGGCACAGAATTCAGTAACATCCCAGGGACGGCAGTGTACTCTTAAGATCTGAGCTTTAATTAGGTGCCTATTATGCACCTCTGAGGTTCTTGTTGCCTTGTTTTTTCTTTTTCTCTTCTTTTGTTTCCTTTTTATTTTGGTAAAAAAAAATATAACCATTTACATGTAAAAAAATTTACCATCTTGAGCACTTTCTTGTATTTGATTTTAAATTCCTTTTAAGTTTGCTTAGCTTCTCCTTTTTCCAAGCCATCCTAAGAACTGAATCAGCAGTGAGGTAGTCAAACTGAATTTTCTTTTCTTTTCTTTTCTTTTCTTTTCTTTTCTTTTCTTTTCTTTTCTTTTCTTTTCTTTCTTTTCTTTTCTTTTCTTTTCTTTTCTTTTCTTTTCTTTTCTTTTCTTTTCTTTTCTTTTCTTTTCTTTCATAGTGAATGCTGCCAGAATGACCAGTTGTTTCTGGATTTAGGCTTGTTTATGAGGCTGGACTTTATTTATGATAAAGATACAAAAAAATTCTTCTTTTCTTTCATCTTTTTCTCCTGAGATTCTCAGTGTTATGTTTGGGAGTATTGGCCTAGGGTAGGGAGCTGGAAGGCACAGAAGGGGGACCATGCAGCTGAATTTTGCACTCCATCACTCCTAGGGTGGGCCAGGAAGTCTGAGCACAGATCAGGTAACCAGAACACTGGAAGGAAGCCACACCACCTAGGCAAGTGTCTGTGCCCTTCAGCACACGCCAGGCCTCTTGTTAGGGGAGCAGACTATTCACAAATGATGCTGTTCCTAAGCCATCATGCAAAGACGATTGTAGTTGGCTTCCTGGAAAGCCTGCTTGTCCCTCCCAGGCTCTCCTTGAGTTATTTCTTTGTTCCTGACCCAGAAGGGTGCTGTTCCTGAAACCAGCACCCACAGTATCAGATTATTGCCAGCCTTAGCTTGGTTACGAAATGACAGATGTACTGTGATACCAGACCTGAAAGTATGAGATGTGACTTCTACTTCCAAAGGGATGTTTCCTGAAAGTGGTCACCTCGGGGAAGCTGTACCTTTAATGGTGCTCAAAAACAGCTTCAGAACTTCCTTTTTTAGGAAGATGCCTTCAGCATCTGTGACACATTCTTTTTTTTTTTTTTTTTTTAATTTTTTTTTCAACGTTTATTTATTTTTGCGACAGAGAGAGACAGAGCATGAACAGGGGAGGGGCAGAGAGAGAGGGAGACACAGAATCGGAAACAGGCTCCAGGCTCTGAGCCATCAGCCCAGAGCCTGACGCGGGGCTCGAACTCACGGACCGCGAGATCATGACCTGGCTGAAGTCGGACGCTTAACCGACTGCGCCACCCAGGCGCCCCATCTTTCTTAATGGCATCTATCATAATAAAGCTTTCCCCTGTAGGGGCAGTTGTTTTTTTGTAAGTGGCCAAAGGTTATTTGGTGCTGAGTCTGGAGGCTTAGATGATCATGCAGAGGAACAGCACCTTTAGTTAAAAATAAAAGATGTAGTTTTAGAATTTTTAAAAAATTTAAAAAATGTTTTTTATTCATTTTTGAGAGAGAGAGAGAGAGAGACATACAGCGAGCAGGGAAGGGGCAGAGAAAGAAGGAGACACAGAATCTGAAGCAGGCTCCAGGCTGTCATCGCAGAGCCCAACATGGGGCTCGAACTCATGAGCCATGAGATCATGACCTGAGCCAAAGTCTGACGCCCAACCGACTGAGCCACCCAGGTACCCCTAAAGAAAGTCAAACCAGCTGATTGTTGGTGCTGCCTGAAGATACAGGAGAGCAAAGATGTGGGGAGATAAAGCAGCACACTGAGATTGTCCCTGCATCCTTGTCATCCAGTGATGCCACTTTTATTTAGGAGCATATTTGAACAGAACTTTTGTGTATCAGCATGAGAAATGCCATTCTGGGTAAGAACTGTGTGCCTAGGATCTAGAGGTATTTTGTGGGGACACCACTGTTGTTGCCTGTACTAGACATGGGGCTCAGATTTTAGCACATAACAACTCCTTGAGAGTTGTTTTTTCACATGCAATTTTTGTATATGGTAACGGTGGCTTGGTGTGGCTCCACAAGGGCAAAGGCAGACACAAAGTATGTCCTGGTTGCCACTGTCTCCCCAAGACCTGGCACATGAGGAGCTAGCACGTGATAGGAATTCAGTAAATGTTGAACAGATCCATGCATTGAAACTTCATAATGCTCTTTCGTATGAAGCATGCATTGGGAAACTAATAAGCTTGTTTCTCTCTTTCACAGTTGTCAAGTTTAAAAGTTCTGAATC
This sequence comes from Puma concolor, assembly GCF_028749965.1. Lineage (NCBI taxonomy): Eukaryota > Metazoa > Chordata > Mammalia > Carnivora > Felidae > Puma > Puma concolor. The sequence goes on along the minus strand of NC_141669.1, from coordinate 122,657,306 downwards.
ACTCTCCAATGTCTGATGCCTCTGTCAATTTTGACTACAAATCCCCCTCCCCGTTTGACCATGGCACTGATCAGGAAGAGAAGATCGAAGATGTTGCCAGTCACTGTCTGCCTCAGAAGGACCTGTATGCTGCTGAAGAGGAAGCTGAGACCCTTTTTCCTAGGAAAATGACGTCCCATAATGGGATGGAGGACAGTGGAGGAGGAGGCACCGGAGTAAAGAAGAAAAGGAAGAAAAAGGACCCAGGAGAGCAAGAGGGGGCAGCGAAGGGAAGCAAGGACAGGGAGCCCAAGCCAAAGAGGAAGCGAGAGCCTAGAGAGCCAAAGGAAGCCCGGAAGGCCAAGGAGCCCAAGAGGGCCAAGGAGCCCAAGGAGCCCAAGCAGAAGGATGGAGTCAAGAAAGCACGGAAGCCCCGGGAGGCCTCGGGTACCAAGGAGGCCAAAGAGAAGAGGAGTGGCGTGGACTCTACAGCCAGGACGAAGTCCAAGAAAGCCAGGTGCGTGTCCCTTTCTGCCCACGTGGAGCACTTGGCTCTGCCTGCACACAAAGGTTTGCTTTGGGCCTTCCTCTAGCCCTCAGACATAACTTTACCGCTCTCATCCAAAATGAGCTACTCTCCCCTCCTAAGAGAGAAAGATAACCTTAATACTAGCCCTGCAATTTCTGGCCATTCCTTTTGGATTAAGAAGAATTAAAATACTGTCACACACAAAGGGTGTAAGGGAAGGGACGTCAGAGGTGTGACGCAGGGCTGGCAGCGGTTTGGGGAACGGCAGCAGTGTGGAGTGGCAGAGGGGCAGCTGGTAGGAGGTGCCCGGACCTGAGAATTCGTGTGCGGGCAGTCCGGGAGAGCTGTGCACAGACAGGGAACACCTGCTCAGCCTCCTGCAGCCACAAGCTCTCTAGTGTGGGACTGCTCCTGGTCCATTTCTCTCCCTCTGTGTCTAACACAGTGCCTGATGCGTCAACAGGTGCTTGGGAAATGAGGAGTGAAAGAGACTAGTGGAGACCACAGTGACTGTAGAGGGATCGGAGAGTGTGGGTACACATTCACTGCAGGGTGGGTGGTCAGGGTCCTGGTTAGAGATCCCATCAGGATCCAGATGTACTCTTCACTCCGTATTGGTCACCTGTATACAAATGGAATGGTTTTCATCTTGTCTCTTTCTAAATTCTTTGTGGAGAACATTATATTTAAGCTTTCTGAGGAAATGTGAAACAAAAAATACATAATCTCTATATACTTAAAAGGAATTTAAGGAATTTAAGTTTCTAAAACCTAAGTGCAGTGGCAGGATGTAGACCAGGAGCACCCATAAAAGCACAGAGACTGGTATGAACACTCACATAAAGGAATTAGACCATCAGACCCGTGTGGGGTCAGGCATTTAGGAAGTAAGCTTTAAAGAGAAGAAAGCATTTTGGGTGATTTGTGCTGCGACAAGGAATTTACTATATGGTTCAGTTAATTTTCAGAAGGACAGTTTGTTGGGAGCAGATGGTTAATTTCATAATCCAAGTGCAAACTGCCTTATAATATTCATTCCCTTCTGCCCCACAGGGGGTTTTATCTTTTGTCCATGGGAAAGGCTTGAGGGGGATCCTGGGAATGTAGTTTACAGACAGTGGACCTAAAGTACCTTACAGAAGGTCAAGAGAGGCATGTAAAAATCAGGATTCTCACAAAGGGAAACTTATGGGCTGTTTCTCAGTGAACCCAGTGAGCATGCTCTGATCTCTGATGCGTGTGTGAGGTAGCATAGTGAGTCTCTGTCTTCTGCCATAATTTTCATCTGCAAGTTGCTTGGGAGAAGCAGAAGGGGTTCTTCAGGGAGCTAGCACATGTGAGGGAGAATCAGATGTGAGCTAGTGGGGTGGCTTAGAGAACAAAGAGGAGTCCCTGAGTCCTTAGAATTGGGGTAACTGGAGGAGGGTTCTCACAGCTTTGCTGAGGACTCTGGTTGGTTTGTAGAAGGCCGTAGAACGCCATAGGTATCTGAGCTCACTAGCTCTGGTCTCTGGTACTTACTGCTTAAAGGACTTCTGTGTGGGCTGTGAAACAAGGGAATAAGTATATAGACGTTGCTGTAAATTCCATTTGGGGGCCATAAGAGGCATTTCACAAAAGAAGTTTGGGTGTCCTATATGTGTGTAGCAATACTAAGGGAACCTGATTGTGATCAATTATAAGTGACGTGGAGAAGTGCTTGGTAGTCTTTTCAGGGGCTGCTAACTTCTGACATCAGAAGACACCCTTTGCGAGGATGTTGATAGAGCTGGTTACCTCTCAGCAGTGTGGGCAAGTTACATGAGGGTTTCTTTTGATTTGGGGACCTGTGTAAGACTGACTTGTAATAGAGAATCCTTATGTAGCTTGGTAGGATTCTGTACTGGTGAGCCTTTCATTTCTTGTTCTTTTTGTATTCATTGCTTTGGTTCCTTTAATTAAAGAAATTAAAGATCCCACTAGTCAACAGAAGCAGTTTTAATTATGAAAGGACATTAATTAAAAAATTATGTTGGCAATTCTCAGTTTTTTTGTGCTCTTTGATTTATTCTCTTGCAGATTGGCTCAAGTACATGTTTTGATTAGCCCTGGATCATACTTGGTGGTTGCAAATCATTCACTGAATGCTTGGATTATCGTAGGAGCTCCACAGTTAATTTGAGGGCTCCCAGCCTTTTCTGCCTTCAGTCCCTCTTGCCAGCTTCCACCTGGCTCATCTTTCTGAAGTACTTGCTGTAATCTTATTTCTGTTTTTAGTTGGAAAAGGTGGTGAATCAAATGCCTTCATCCTCTCTCTTCCTTCCAAATCAGTTTGGAAGTAGTCAGCAGAGATGGAGGTGTGGTGATCAGCTTTCTTAACTGTAAACTGGATTGAAGAACCTCCACCAGCTGTGGCTGGACGTGAGCTGCTTTTTCCTCCCTTTGGTTGAGTTTTTCCACCAGAACTACAGGCACTGAAGCCTGGAGCATGTGCTGGGGCAGGTATGCTCTGTGCCCTTTCCCAGTCTCTCCAGTCGGGTCCCTGATCAGAGAAGTGGGAGGAGTTTGAAGAAGGGTTGAAAATATGTTGCCAGTAATAGTCCTTCCTTGGGAGTAAAACGTGGGCACTGGGAAATGGGATATCCTCATATCCTCTAACTTTTGAAACTTCTGATTGCTCCTACTGCTTCCAGGACAGAATCCAGACTCCTTTTTCTGTTATTCAAACCCTTTGGGGTCTGACCCCTCCCTCACTTCTCTGACAACAGACCTCACTAGCTAGACTGTTCTTCCTGGCCCTTAAAGACACTTGACTTGTTTCTCCTGGGTTGCTCTGGCTGGTTCTCCCAACATTTTGCCCCTGTGTTTCTCCCAGTATCCCAAGTCCTTTCCATTTCCAGGTCTGAATGCAAGTCCCAGTTCTCCCAAGAGCTTCCCCAGACCAGTGTGCTGGCGTGTCCCTTCTTCCATAGCACTTGGAGCCTTGCTCCCCATTGTAAATCAGAGACTTTTACTCCTGGGAAAACTAAAGGAGAGCTAGTCTAACCTGTTGTACTGCAGCCGGGGAAAGGGGGGACTCACTGAGAAGTGTCTTGCTTACAAGGGTGTGTCATAAATTCGGACCTCTGCTCCCCAGTCTTGTACATTTCCCTCTTGGAAGGTGCCTCTCGATTAGAAATTGTCATCGTCCTGTGTGTATGACTTGTCTCATCAGCATCAGTTAAATGCCTAGGGTCAGGGCCACTATACTTTGTGTCTTTTATGCTCTCAGGAGTCAGTCACTAGAGGTTTATCAGGTTGTTGGACACATTGAGTTTATATATTTATATATTATATATGTAACATATACTTTGCATATTTATAAACTACATATAACACATATATATTCTATTTATGTATTTAATTTGTTTTCCTAGAACAAATAGAGCTCTTCCTGTAAATAAGACCATATAAGATATAACTCTCATTGTTAAATAATTGTAGGTGGTGTCTCAATTTTAACTAAAGAAGTGAACATTTTATTTTTTAATTTATTTTTATTAAAAAAATATTTTTAACACTTAGTCATTTCTGAGAGACAGAGACAGAGCATGAGCAGGGGAGGGGCAGAGAGAGAGGGAGACACAGAACCGGAAGCAGGCTCCAGGCCCAGAGCTGTCAGCACAGAGCCCCATGTGGGGCTCAATCCCACAAACCTGTGAGATCATGACCTGAGCTGAAGTTGGACGCTTAACCGACTAAGCTACCCACGTGCCTCTTATTTTTTTATTTTATTTTCTTAGCACAAGCAGGGAGAGGGGCAGAGAGAGAAGGGGAGAGAACCTCAAGCAGGCTCCACACTTAGCTCAGAGCCCGATTCAGGGCTTGATCCTGCAATCTTGGGATCATGACCTGAGCCGAAATCAAGAGCTGGATGCTCAACCAACTGAGCCACCCAGGCACCCCAAGAAATGAACATCTTAAAAGAAACTTGTCTAAGGCACAGAGCTAATGAGCAGCACTGTTAGGATTTGACTCTGGGCTCCCACTTTTTTCTCCTTCAGCTCTGCACCTATTTATGCCTCACAAGGGGATGTCGGGAATGGAAAGCAGTGGGGAGATTCCAGTGTCAGAGAAATTGGTTTTTTATTTGTAGGACACGGCCCTTCTGTAGAATTTCATTTTGCACACTGCACAATGCCCTCTAATCCTCTAAAGACTAAAGTGGCTCCAGCTTTTCCCTGTGCAGTTTCTCTTGCACTTGAGCCAGCAAGTAGATAACTGGACATGTTTCCTGTTTTAAACAAGTGATCGTCTAACAGATTTTCCTTTTCAAGGATGACATCAATAGTGATGAATATTCATTTACTGAATAGGGGATAAAAGTCTGACATGCCCAAGTAAGAGAGGCAAGAAGCTTTTTTTTTTTTTTTGAACGACCATCTCTTCCTTTCCCTTCAAATTATATTGGAGAGTGAGCACAATTCACTTCTTTATTGTATAAAACTTAAGCAAGAAAGCTCTTCCAGGAAGCCAAGTTAGGCTGTTGTTTCCCTGACTCTGAAATTTAAATTCCACTTAGTATAGATTATTTACTTTTACTGTTTTTTAGTTACAACCCCTTTTCCCAAAGAGGAAGGGACCACTGGCATAAGAAGACACACAGACAAAGATACACATGTGTGTGTACATACAAACATATACACAGACCTATACATAGGTAGACACACAGGGCCTGTATAGCTGCAGCAAAGGGATCAGAAAGGTAGGCAAGTGTCAGGTCAGATCCTGGGGCATCATATGATGTTGATAGTGCTTTGGGAAAATACTTTGGTATTAGAAAAGCACCATGGCAGTTCCTTAGGGAGGCCAAAGAAATTTCTCACTGAGAAACATTACATGATGTAATGGATACTGTCCTCAACAACAGTTTTGGGCTCCAGTGCTTCTGTGTGCCTTTGAATTTCATATTTCTCTTTCTTGAAATAGCCTTTAGTAAAAGCTTCATGGCATTAAAGCACGGCTCAGTGAGCAGGAAAGACGACCCATTCCAGTGTGTGTGAAGCTGTCTGGTGTTCTTACTTCGTGTCTAGGGAGGAGTGCCTGAATAGTAGGTCGATAGCCCTTTAGGCTGCACTCTCTTAAATCATAAGCTAGGCATTTTGATTGAGCTGGAGGTTGCTGTTGTAAGCTAGAGTCTTTTTAAGTGTTGGTATTCATTTTGTTGGTTGAAGGCAGAGCATAAGCTTTGGAATTTCTACACATGTCAGGATGGTTTATATTCTCTCTTGAAAGTCAAGAAACTAACCAGCAAGCTGGTCTAAGTGGAGGAGCATCTACTTGGATCTCTGATGCTCAGCCTTTGCTGTGCCAAAGGAATCACCTGGACAGCTTGTTAGAAAAGTAGATTCCCAGACCACATCCCCAGAGAGGTTGATTTATTAGGTCTGAGGTGGACCCAGGAATCTGTAATCGAAAAGCCTGCCAGATAATTAGAGTGTGCTTGGTTCTTAGAACATCCTTTGAGACACAGTTGAGAGATTCCTGGGAAAATGGAGCATATTTTCATTTTTTAAAAGTTTATTTGTTTATTTTGAGAGAGAGAGAGTGCACGCATGTGTGCGCATGAGTGGGGGAGGGGCAGAGCTAGAAGGAGATAGAATCCCAAGCATTGTCAGCATGGAGCCCATCGCGGGGCTCGAATTCATGAACTGCGAGATCATGACCTGAGCCAAAGTTGGACGCTTAACCGACTGAACCACCCAGGCGCCCTGGAGCATATTTACATTTTTTTTAATTTAACATCTGTTAGGAATGGAAAACCAAAAAGAGGAAAAGAGATGGATAGTGTGATTAGCCCTACGAAGTAATAAGAAATACATGTATCGGTTTCTGCCCTGGTTGCTGGCACAGAGCTCCTGAGACCCTTGTACTTTCCTGAGTGATAAGAATACTTGCCTTCTCTCATCCTAGTATTTTGTCTTTGATGCAACTATGACACAGGGCTCCTGAAACTGTTGTAATCGTCCAAGTGGTAAGAACACTTGTAGCATCCCTTGTTCGGATTCTTGTCTCTGATCCTGTTCCTGACACAGGGCACCCATACCCTTGTAAATTCCTAAGTGATAGGAACACTAGGAGCATCTTTTGTTCTAGTGAGATGACTCTGGGTGGGCTCCTGGGTGGGGGCTGATCACCAGAAAGACCAAGCAGGAGTAGAAGCTTGGAGTTTTCAGTCCCACCCCTCATTATCCAGAGAGGGGAGAGGGGCTGGAGGCGGGGTTAATAATTGATCATGCCTATGTGAGGAAGCCTTCATTAAAAAAATCCCAATAGTAGGGGGTGTGGGGAGCTTTCAGGTGAGTGAACACATCCACATGCCTGGCACACCTCAGCTCCGCACCTCAGCTCCTCAGCTCCTGTGCTCAGAATCCTCCCAGACTTGGCCCTGTGTATCTCCTCCTCTGGCTATTCCTCTGTATCTTTTGTCGTATCCTTTAATAGACTGGTAAACGGAAGTGTTTCCCTGAGTTCTGTGAGCCTCTCTAGCAAAGACATCAAACCTGAGGAGGGGGTCATTGCACCCTCCAGTATATAGTGGTTGGTCAGGAGAGCAGGAAACCTGGGCTTGTGACTGGTGTCTGAAGTGGGTGGGTAGGTGGGTGCAGTGTTGTGGTGCTGAACTCTGGACCTGTGGAATCTGGTGCCATTCCAGGTAGACAGTGTAAGAATTGAGTTGAATTCTCCGACACCCTGCTGGTGTCTGAGAATTGCTTGTTGGTAGGAGTTGTTTTGTTTTTTGTTTTTTCCCCCAAAACAAACCCCAGGTTTCGGGCCGGAGATTTTACCCCCATTTGTTTTGGCTTGTCAAGAGCCAACAGAGCAGAATGTTTTTCTCCCAAATCCAGTAAGTTTAGTAACACCCTGGAAGAAAGGTTTTGCCTTTTCTGATTTTCTTCTTTGACGGTTGCTTCTAGAAAGTTAAGCCCAGATCTTCTGATTATATAACCATGTGAGCTGTGAGTCAGCTGACGCTGTGATGCAGAAAGGGCAGTAAAATTCAGTCAGCTCAGCCCTCCCTCTCTATTTGAAGGTCAAATCACCTGTCTTTGTTAAGAGTGAAGATCTTTATTGAAGCTGGGCTTATTAGGCTTAGGAATGTGTATTAACAGCATTATTTCTGTTGAGGGAATTGCTTTTATATTCTGATCAATTATTAGAAGAAAGAAGACAAATGTGAAGACAAGTATGAGTTCTGAGTAGAGACCTGTGGTTGGAACCGGCTAGGTTTTTTGTGATGTAGGGAGGATATGTGAATGAGAATGGCAGAGACCCACCTCTGAGGCTTTGGACCAGGTCTCCATTCCCATTCTTCTGAGAGCACCTGGAGCCCTTACTCTAATCCCCGGGGCTTTGTAAATTAGGGTTGGGTACGTAGTGGACTTTGACCTGATCCGAAAGAAAACAGTTACTCAATAATAACGCTTGATGAATACCTGCTTATTTATTTATTCAGTGTATTTTTAGTGCCTCCTGTGTGCCTTGCTTTATTTGTGAGTACTTTTGGTGGGAGTGGGATAGTGGAGGAAGGAAGGTGTCACAGACACATCATCTTTGAGCTCTATCACTGAAGTGCTATCACGAGTTAGAGTCTTGCAAGTGTTCAAAAAACAGGTAAAAAGAAACAAATCAAAGAATGTAGTATAACTGTATACAGAATAGCTGAAAGGATTTGGCGGATTAAGAGTGTTTCAGTTGTGGTCCAGGGAGTCCCTTGGACATGGTGAGTATTGAGCCAGGTATTAAAGGAATTAATAGTGAGAAAAGATTTAAAGCAAAAAGACCAAAAGACATTTAAATAAATGTTCTTTGGGGGCTTCCGTTTCTTTTTTTTTTTTTTTTTTCTGCATTTACTTTTATTTGCATTTATTTTATGCTGAATTTATTCCCAGGCCATAAGTTTTTGTTTCTTCACTTTCTTCTGGGATATCTTTTTATTCTTTGCAACCTCCTCTCTGGTTCAGGGGCAATCTGCTCTCTTTTTCAGTGAGAATCATCTCAGTGTGGCAAGGAGAGCACGTGTATAGGCTAATCCAGCCATGAGCTCTGTAAATTCTGTACCACATCTTGGAGGCTTCGTTCCTGGATGCGCTCAATGGCCAGAGAATCTGCATCTAAACCCTTATGTCCGCATTACTCTCTGCATTTTTAAGCATGTGCAGTAAAAATTCAGCAGTTTTTGGGCCACCAGCCCTGTGTCCAGCCCCACTGTTGGGGCCTGCACACACCTACCACTTCCGCCATCATAGCGCCAGAATGGCATGCGTTGTTTCTGTAAAGTGACATCCTTCAGATACTTGTGGCTTTTTTCAGATGTGCATACCCTGGATGGCCTGGGCAGTTTCACCTGCATTCTTAAAGTGAACACAAAGATTTTAATCTCTTGATTTGCATGATTTTGTAGGGTTTTTTGGGTCAAGTGAATAGCAAACAATTTTCAGAGATCACCTCAGGCTGCTTACGGGAAGAGGAAGTGTGTTGGCTCCTGGGAGAATTCATAGAGGGGGTTGGGCTTCTAGGTTTAAGATGGCCACCAGGCATACTTTTATTTTCATTTCCTAACCAAATAATAACAACGAAACAACAGGAAGGACAGAGGGAAATAAATCCTTAAAGATGAGAGATGTGAATTTTTGGGTATCATACTGGTGGATAAATGCTGTGGGGGAGTCCCAACTCAGAGTCCATGCAGGAGCTGTTTGTAGCAGAGGTAGAAATGCTTCTTCCTCACAAGGGACCTGGCAGCTTTGGAGAAGGGACGGGAGGCAGGCCAGAAATGGATGTGATGATGAAGGGACTGCCTATAGAATGAGTGGTCGTATGGCATCAGCTCCAGGCTGAAGTCAGGTAGTTACTCTAAAGATGCTAAGCCTTTGCCCTGGGGATAGTCTGGGACTCCCAAGTGGAGACTCCCACAGATGAGAAGGGAGACTCAGGAGCTACTGCTCTTTCCCTGTCCATACCCTAAAAGGGGACAGGAGGGGCTGCCAGGCCCTAAAAGGGGACAAGAGTTCTACGCCAGGCCCCTCATTCAGGGATGAGACATGATCTCACCAGTCACCTGTATTATCAGCCTCGTTCATTTGAAATAGGAACAATCCACCAAAGATTGTGAGACCGCAGAGGAAAACTGAGCAACAAAGAAGAGGAAAAAGGAATGATGAGCAGAACCATTGTCCTCATAAGAAAGAAGTCCAGGGAAAAAAACTTGTGAAGATTTTAAGTTAGCATCCTCAGATTCAAGATGATATTTTGTCTGCAAAACAAGGATGAGTTAGGAAACAGGAGCAGTCAGAAAACAAGAAACAATTAGTGAAAATTTAAAACATATTGCCTAAACTAAAAGAATTCAACAAAAAGAGCAGAGGAAAGAGTAGGGGAGGTATGTTAGATCTAAATTAATCAGCTTTCATATCAGGATGTCACCAGGTGTTGCTTGCTGTTGATAAAGAACTAGAGGCATGAACATATGGGAGTTAGGGTGGTATCATTCGAAGGCAGTTCACTCTGGAACGTGGGATTTGGTGCAAGTAGGGATGGCTTGTTTGAAACCCTTCTACATTTTTTGAAGTTTTATTTTCATTTGCTTTTACAACTTTTAATAAGGTTACTTAAAATTTTTTTTTAATGTTTATTTTCATTTTTGAGAGAAAGAGAGAGCATGAGCGGGGGAGGAGCAGAGAGAGAGGGAGACACTGAATCTGAAACAGGCTCCAGGCTCTGAGCTCTCAGTACAGAGCCCAACACGGCGCTCGAACTCACAAACTGAGAGATCATGACCTGAGCTGAAGTCGGATGCTTAACGGGTGCCCCAAGATTACTTTTTGAAACTCTGCCTTTTCATCTTATAAGTATATAACTTTTTCTTTTTTTTTTCAGTTTTTACTAGGATAACATCACAAACTAGGATGATTGTTTTGATGGTGCTAATGATGCAGTTAAAGGGACTGAGGACAGGGTAGATTTTCTTCTCATTTTGTCTACAGCTGACCACATCTGTATTGGAACAATTAGTTCTGTGTATTTATTTTTTGTTTAACCAGTATCTTCACAGTCTGTGCCCAACTTGGTTCTCTGTGTATAGACTGAACTAACATGGGCATTAAATAAAAGTTGAAGTAAGTGTGCAGATGGGCTCTTTGGGCATAATGTCCATGTTTTCAGATTGTACTTCTGGGAAGAGGATCAGGGCCTGTGGCAAGGCCTGGGCTGGAAGCTTCTCTGAAGGGTTGTTCCTGGAGCAGAGGTGGTTCCTGGGCTGTACTCCTCAGCCATGTGCATGTCTGTGAAGGCAGTAACTAGCATCACGTGCTGTTTTCAGTTCTGAATTTGGGAATTATGGCAACTCACTGTGGCAATAACTGATTTTTCCTGCTGACTTTGATGGATATTTTATAAGATTTAATTTAAAAATGGGATGATGAGTCAGTCATTTTGAAATAATGGGGTTTGATAGATAAAAATTTTAATACCTGGAATCTGTGGGGGCAGAGTAATCTATGGCTCACAGTAGGACAATGTTGTGACATATACCCAGATCTTTCTCCTCATCCTCAGATCCAGCGCTCTGTTTCTAACTCTCAGTTCTAGTGAAGAAACCTGGAGGTTGGGGATCAAAGATGAGGCTGGGAGGAAAGTTTGAGAAAGGCTTGTCTGTGTAGGGCTTTAGTGGAATTTTCTATAAATAGTTATTATAATGTAATTTCCTATTTGGAAGGCCCGTAAATTACCTATTTTCCTAATACAAACTACTAGAAAGTGAAGATGTATAAATCTTCTTGGCTGATGAAGCCGTTTAGAAGATAGCATGAGAACTTCGGGGCGAGGCCAGCTCTAAAGTGGATATAAGTTTTATTGTAAAATCAAATATGCTTTTTGTTATTAAAAATAAGTGCTTTGAGCCTCAAAAATCTTATCTGCCATTTTTCTTTTCTGTCCTTGCAAGTTTTAGTTTGTTTTAACTCTGAAAGCTAGAAAAGAGGATTATAAAAATAAAATTGCTTTGATTCAGCCTCCAGTGCCATTAAGTGGTGAGAGTATTAGGCCTTTGTATTATTCAGAACTCCCTTGGTTACAAGTGACATAAACCCAACTTGGATTAACTTAAGTTAAAAAAAAAAGTAACAAAGGGGTTCACGAGCTTAAGGAATCAGAACCGGGAGGTATAATTGAGGATTCCACCAATGTTCTTTGTCTCCAGTCCTCCCCTGCACCTCTCTTCATCCTTGGCAACTGGTTTTCTTCTCGTGGTTGAATTGTGGCTGCCTGAAACTATGGGCCCACAGCTTAACAACCTTATGACCTAGAAGGTAAAAGATTCATTTTCCAAAGCACTCCTGCCAGAAATTATTACTTCTTTATTGAAGGACTCCCAAGTTGGCTTGGCTGGGTCATATGTCCATCTTTGGACCAATCACTGTGGTAGAAGGAATAGGATACCATAGCCAGCCTGACCTTCTACCCACTCTTATAGTCAGGAGGGTCCATATTGGTTATCAGCAAAAAGTTGCTGATCAAACAGTATCCACTTCAGCCATGGAATAGGTATATTTCAAAATAAATATATTTATATATATGTTTTTTCGTGAAGCTTTTGAGAATAAGGTGCATATGTCATTGCCTTTTGATCCCTAAATACTCCAGTGTGTCTTTCCTAAGAGTAAGGCCATTTTCTTACATAATCATTGTCTAGTTGCTGCTTTTGTTCGCTTGGAACTAATAAGCAATATGTGGGGAGACGCTTTAAGATCATGCAAAAATTCTGCTCATCTTTACATTGTTCTCCCTAGATGATCCTGGACTGTACTCATCTTTCCTGCAGTGATTATAAAATGATTTTCCAACCCCACACTTCCTCTGCATTCGTCATTTGGGTTCTGTAGTAAGCAAGGACTCCCTCTTCTCCCTCATTTATCCATTATCTATCTAAACATTACTGGTATGTATTCCTATTGTTTTCAGTGACTTATAATTCATTACTGTCCTTAGTTACTTTGGTGTTCAGATGGTCCCAGTTTTAACCAACAAGAACTCTTTAAGCTGACTCCTGTGTCTTTTTGCCATGCTGCCTTCATTTTTTTGACTATACCCTACTTTCTGACATAGCAAGATGTTTCAGGCTCATCTTTTATCTTCTCTACCTTAGCTTTGGAATCACCTGTTTCTCTAAGGAACTTTGGTATTAGAAACCAAGATCCGAGTGCTAGGTGTGCACATTGCTAATGGGGCATCTTCACTTTTCAGCTCTTTGAGCTGTCAGGGCAAAAAATACATACACGTGTGTACATAGACATCTCTGTACATGCACATATGTATGCACACCTATATGCACATACACATATATTCATAATACATGTGTTCATATATGTATACTTATTTTAGAAAACCTGAGTTCACACTGATGTCTCCAGTTTAGATTCATGCCATATTATCTTCCTTGTTTTACAGCATATTTACATCTTCCCTCTTCCTCCGTGAGAACTTCCCTGGCTAATCACGTCAACACATTTACTCATTTGCTTAATCCTGTATCACATCTAAAATGGTTTCAAAATTGCTTCACCCATATGCCTACCAAAAAGTTCAGGATTTTTTCACTGTTCCAAAAGCTAAGAGTACATAGTCAAATACAGTTGACCCTTGAACGACACAGGTTTGAACTGCATGGGTTCACTTGTATGCAGACTTTTTTCTAATAAATACAGTGCAGTACTGTAAATGTATTTTCCTTAACATTTTATTAGTAACATTTTCTCTAGCTTACTTTATTGTAAGAATGTAGTATATAATACATATAACATACAAAATATGTGTTAATTCACAGTTTATGTTGTCAGTAAGGCTTCTCTGGTCAACAGTAGGCTACTAGTAGTTAAGTTTTTGAGGAGTGAAATGTTACACAAACCTTTTTGACTGAACAGGGATTGGTGCTCCTAACACCTGTATTATTTAAGGGTCAGCTCTATTGTGTTCATAATTAATGAGATTTTCCCCCTCCATTCAATGTGGTTATGTTATTTGTTTGAAATACTTGGATTCATTTGTTTCAGCTTGTTTTCATCTTTAATTTTTTTATTTTTTAATATGTAGAATTTAACATGCTTCCAAAAGTCAAATTTTTATAAAAAGATTGATTCTCTGAGAAATATCATTCACTTCCTGTATCCCATCTAACCATCTCTTATGGATGATCATTGTTTTTTGGTTCATCGTTCCTGTGTTTCTTTTAAAAATATAAATAGATAGGGGCACCTGGGTGGCTTAGTTGGTTGGGCATCTGATTTTGGCTCAGGTCATGATCTCATGGTTCGTGAGTTTGAGCCGCACATCAGGCTCTGTGTTGACAGCATGGAGCCAGCTTGGGATTCTCTCTCTCCACACGTCTGTCTCTGCCCCTCTCTGATTTGTGCTTTCCCTCTCTCTCAAAATAAATACATAAACTTTAAAAATACATAGATATATTCATGTTTTCTTACTCTTTTTTCTTCCCCAAAATGTAGCATTTATACTCTTTAGCACTTTCCTTTTTCACTTAGCATTGTAGCTTAGAAATGATTCCATATTCTGATCAGTTGGAGTCTTAATGGTTTTTAGAGCTACATAGTACTCCATTGTAACTGTCCTACTTTTTTCAGTCACATTTCATCATGTACATTATTTTTATTAATTTGCACTTGCTGCAGTGAGTAACCTCATGCATATATTTTTTCATATTGTTGGAGGTGTATCTTTGGAGTGTATTCCTAGAAATGGAATTGCTAGATCAAAGGGTATATATATCATACATAGTTTTTTTACATATTATTTGACCACTGTTTTTGAAGAACCTGGAACTTCAGGGAGCAAACAAGCTTTCATGGACCAAATCCATCTATAGATAGAGCCATTTAGAGGTTAAATGTCTTCATTTGGTAAAATCTCAAGCATAAAGTTTTCAAAAGTTATTCCAAAGAGGGAAAAAACACATTTCATGTAGTCTTCCTAGAGGATGAATTCAGGTGATATTTTCTTGTGTCCTATTTGAAAATCCCATTTATAAGCTTACAAAGAATCTTTTCTCCCTGATACTTGTCTTTATCAGAAGAGCTCCAAGAAGAAGTTTTGGAACTCGAAATTGATTGTGTTGCCAAAGGTAACCTACAGAAAATCACTTTGGTAGAGTATCTTCTTATTTATCCACAAATAAGCAAGCAGGGTTCACCAGTCATTGGACATATATTTGAGAAGATGTTCCCTCTACTCCATACTACACCCAGTTTCTGGCTAGGAAAATCTACTAGTGCCTAGTAGTGCCTACTAGGCTTGACTTTGAAAGTGCCTCACTGTGACTCCTCCTTACTTTTGTTATTTAATGTGATTCTGAAAAATGGAAGGCAGATGTAAAATATATACAAGTCTTCTAGTAAAGATTCATATTTTGAGGAGGTTCTCTTCCTTAATTATGGCTTGAGCTTGGTTTAGTTTGAGTATGAGTTTGTGTTTGAATGCAGCTGAGTAGTTTTGAGTGTGTGTGTTTGTAAGATTAATCATATAGACATAGTTTTCTAATATAATGAAGTTATATTTAGTAGGTAAAATTGATTTCAAATGTGGGGAGAAAGGATTTCAGATTTTCTAGGAGATTAAATGGGGCCCTGCTCATGTGATTATTATGATGACTCTTAGTATATTAATCAGTTATGTTTAAATCTGTGTCCAAAAAATTAAGGAGAAAACTTTTTTTTAATGTTTTTTTTTTTTAATTTTTATTTTTTAACATTTATTTTGAGACAGAGAGAGACAGAGCGTGACTAGGGGAGGGTCAGAGAGAGAGGGAGACACAGAATCTGAAACAGACTCCAGGCTCTGAGCTGTCAGCACAGAGCCCGACGCGGGGCTTGAACTCATGGACTGTGAGATCATGACCTGAGCCGAAGTCGGACGCTTAACCAACTGAGCCACCCAGGCACCCCTTTAATGTTTATTTTTGAGAGCGACAGAGCGCGAGTGGGGGAGGGGCAGAAAGCGAGGGAGACACAGAATCCAAAGCAGGCTCCAAACTCTGAGCTGTCAGCACAGAGGCGGAAATGGGGCTCAAACTCAAGAACCATGAGGCCATGACCTGAGGCAAAGTTGGATGCTTAACTGACTGAGCCACCCAGGCGCCCCCCCCTCCTTTTTTTTAAAATAGCACAAGGCTTATTTTGTTAAGGGATCCATTTAAAAAAACTGTCAACGACTATGGATTTGTGGATTTTTTTTCTGTGTATTTGGGTCATTGGAATATTTTGTTGTTAATTCTTTTGGTCATTATTTTGAGATTCAAATAACATTAAAGGAGATTTGAAGTTTTTGCGTTCATTAAAAGGGAGACGGGGCTTTAAAAAAAGACAGAAAACATATGGTGTTAAAAACAATAGGCTGTGAGTCAGATGAGCTGAGTGCAGGCCTCTGCTGCTACTCGGCTGCTGACTTTGGGACCTTTGCTGCTTTTAAACCTGTTTTTTCATTTGGAACATGAGATTCATCTGTCTGCCCTTGATACTCCCTCATGGCCTTGTGGTCGTAACAGTTAAATGAGACACAGAACACGTAAGTGCTTTATAGAATATAAATTGCTATACAGTTTTCTTAGGAGTATATGACATGAGATAAATATTCCTTCGAAAACTTAGAACGTTTTTAAACTGTTTCACCTGTGTCTCCTGTCCTGCACTGATAAGTAGAACATTTGCTTTTTCCCTCTGTGTTTGAGAGTACAAGTCTCCTGTTAAAAATGGCAGGACCCCTAGAATTTCATTTCCTCAGTTTGGACCAAAATAATTTTCATAAAGAACTTTCCTGATCAGTAGGCAAGCCAGTCTTCAGCCTGGAGAAACGAGGGTGGGCTGTTTGTGCTGACTTGATTGGGAGTCCATGAGGAGTGAAGGGTGTTCAAGAGAGAGGCAGGCTGATTCAGCAGTCAGCACTGGTTGGCGTTCCTGACAACAGTTCATCATGCTGGGTCTCCCATCTCTAAACAAGGCAAGCTCTCTTCCCCCACACCTTCCAATAACCCAACTGATAGAAAATGCCAATAATTTTGACTCTTTCCTCATCTTCCACATTCTGTCCCTTCCTCAGACTTAATGGTTGTATTTCTGCTGGATCCTTCAAATGATTTTCACCTTTGAGTTTTCATTGGTTGTATTTAGCCTAGGGCTTCATTCCCTCTTGCCTTGGCTTGCCATCACGGCACTTGTCACACAGAATGAAGTCAAAACTCTCTGACTGGTATACATACCTAGTTGCTTTGCAGCTCCATTATTTAGTGCTTCTGTTCACTTGCCCTGTCATCCAGCCATACAGACTGTCTTTTACTAAATGTGCCCTTAACACTCTTCACTTCCCTAACAATGCCAGGGTAGTTAAGAGCATGCCTGGGTTCAAATCCTTTCTTCACTATTTAGTAGCCATCTTACCCTGGAAATCTAACTGAACCTCACTCTGCTGCTTGATGAAATGAGGATAGTAATACTATCTGCCTGATAAGATTGATATGAAGACTAAAGGAGATAATCCATGTAAAATACTTAGAGAGTTGTGCCTGCATGTAATCACTGCTATGTAGCTAGTAGCTCTAATTATTAGTACTGCTACTATTATTATTACTGTTCCATGCACATCTCTGCTCAGTTGCATTCTCCCAAATCTCCCCAATGACTTAATCCATCCATTGATGCATCCATCTATCTTTTCAATAAGTATTTATTGGATACTTACTATGTATAAGGCATAAGACTAAGAATACAAACTTGAATCAAGTACATATTGTCCTCTAGGAATTTGGAGTCTGGTAGGAGAGATCAGAGAAGTATAAAATATTCATCTACTCAGCAGATGTTTATGGAAACTACAGAGGATTCAAGCACTGTGTGGTTCCGAGGCTGATATCATAGTTAATAACTAACTTTGGTGAAAGATCAGAGTTTGAGTACCTTAAGCAAAGCATAGCTGAGGTGGTTTGGGAGTATAGAAAAGAGATTTTATCAGCTAAGATGGTCAGAAAAAGCTTTTTAGAGGTGCTGCCATCTTAGCAGGACCTTGCAGGATGGATGGATCTTGCCCATCTTCACCTCTCTCAGGAGGCTTTTAGCTACTGCCTTGAGCTATTGCTTTGGGCGGCCTGTAGGATTTTCATATTCGTAACCTCCTCAAGGACAGGGACAGTATCGTTTTCAATTTTGACTTCCTAGTACTTCCTCCAAGTCTTATATAGACCATTTTCAGTAGAGGATGGTGACAGATTAAGGACACGTCTCTTCCCATGTAACCTAAAGGGCGATTGAAATTGTTGATTCTCAATATCTCAATATCTAGCAATTAAGCTTACTAGAGAAAACATTTATATAAACTGAAAGTGAGGTTTTGAAGATGTTCATATTATTTTATTTCTTACCACATTAATCATAGCCACAGGAATCATGATAAGGGTGTAAAAAAGTGAACTCTGCATCAAGCCATGTAGGTATTTCTTCCCATATTTCTGTGTATAGTTCTGGGAAGAAACTCTTGTAGATTCTCCATTAAAGCCTACCCCTAGGACAAGAATTCCTTGCGATACCATATCCTTATGTGATACCATTACTTTGATCACGTGAGAACTCTTAGTTTTAAAAACTGCCCAAGAGTTTTAATTCTGAATTTCTCCTTGTAGCAAGGAGCAAGGACCAACCCCAGTGGAGAGAAAGAAGAAAGGAAAGAGGAAAAGTGAAACCACAGTGGAGAGTTTAGAGCTGGATCAGGGCCTGCCGAACCCATCCCTGCGGAGTCCTGAGGAGTCCACTGAGTCTGCAGACAGCCAGGTACAGCTGTGACCGGGAACCCTGCGGGCGGTTACGGCTGCCGCACAGATCTTGCTGACGCGCTCCCTGTTGCGTTTCTCTCTCCATCTCCAGCCTTGCACCCCTTGCGCATAGATCCGGGCTGGGCTTTCACTGTTTTGGTGGGTGAGCACCAAGACCACAGGCTTTTTCCCCCTAGCATCCTGATCCTTATACTAATGATCTCCCAGGTTTTTTTAGTGGTGTTTGCTCTCTTCTTGGGAAGTAGCATGTTATTAGGCTGTAGAAAGAATGAATATGGAAAATTGAATTGTGGGGCACTCTGAGTTAAGGTGTCGGGGGCCTGATTTGCAATGCAGCTAATGCTTTTAAGATTCAGAGGGCTGGGCCGGTCTGCATAAGGACATTCTCATAATCCCAGATGCTGGAAAAGTCAGGGCTGTGTGTATTCATTTTGCCGAAATAGTAAAGGAAGTTTGGCCAAACATGGAAACAAAGAGTTGCCCACCTGAATGAGATTTTTAAAGCCATTACTAAGCATGCCCATGACATTGGTAGGAATTTTCTCCCTCAGTTGAAGCAACCTGTCTTGGATAGGAGTTCTAATATTTGAAAGTGGTGTTTCCTCTGATATCCATGACAGTTTACCTGGGTTATGCCTGCTGAAAGGGGACCATGTAAAATCATCCGACTACTGCACATTCAAGTATCCTTGGAGCCTCGTAGATTCCTAGATGGTCTTCACTGTAGGAAGGTATCAGCTTCCAATGTCACAGTGGTAATAAGTAGTAGTGTCTGGGGTATCAGAGCAGAACCCCCCCCCCCCCCATCACTGTCTCTGAACTCGGGCTAGTGGCTGTCACGTGTCCTCATGGGCAGAGCAGCAGGCATGTTGGGTTGATGGGAGTTGGCAGGGGTTTAAGTGTTTCCAGGGTGGTGATCTGTATGTACATGGGATTGGGAGACAGGTTTTCATGTGGAATCCCTCATGTAAAACTAAACGTCATAGAGGTAACATAATGAAGAAATGGTGGGAGAACAGAGAGAGGCCCAGGAGGTATGTTTTAAAAAATAAGGCAGGTGGTGTTTGGCTTTGGTTTTGTTTTTTAAGATTGAAGTACTGGAGAGTGAGCTAGCTGGTGAGTGGTTCCCAGAAGTGTTTCTGCTGCTTGGATGGGATGTGTCCATGAGATGAACCATGTGTTTTTCTGTTTGAGGAAAGCCACTGGGCTGCTTTGTTGTTGAATGTTGTCTCTCTAAAAGGTCAGGAGTTACTTAATTATAGATGAGTCCTCAGATGGTGACTCATGAATCTTGTTTTGTCACACTTAATATGTCTCCTTGCATTTCAAGGAGATTCTCAGAGTAAGTCCTAATAAAACTGGTATTAATTTAGTTTTTAAAGAATATATTGTAAGTACAGTGAATTTGACCACAACCGAAACAATTATCTTATCCCCCTAAAATCAGAGCTTCCAGCTATGCTGGAAGGGACCTGAAAGATGATGGAGTTTACCTCTCATCCCCGTTTTACTGGAATAGAAACTGACTCCAGAAAGGAAAAGGAAAGTCACTATCATTCATGAACAAGACACATCTCACTGGATTCTGAGACTATACCTTCTTCTCAGGGGATCTTGGCAATTTGGATCCCCTCCCTCAGCCAGATTTCATTTTGAGTGAATTTAATTCTTAAAAGAGTTGTGTTTAAGAAAGATTGCTTTTGTAAAATAGGACAGGTCTCTTGTGCATGTCAGTGAGTGTAGATGAGGGTATTCTTTCTTGTCCACGCTTTTTGCCTTTGACTCACAGAGCATCTCTCCGATGGGTGTGTTTGCCCTGCAGAAACGACGCTCAGGACGGCAGGTGAAGCGCAGAAAATATAACGAGGACCTGGATTTCAAGGTGGTGGACGATGACGGGGAGACAATCGCTGTTCTTGGAGCCGGCCGGACGTCCGCCCTCTCGGCTTCTACACTGGCATGGCAGGCGGAGGTACGGCCTATGGCTGGGGTGCTGACCTTGGCTTGATCCATCATTTTGGCCCACTTGATAGTTATTCTGTGGCTCTTCGCTGAAGCTAGGTTAGGTTATTGTAACTGGTGCTGATAACCTTCAGTTGGCTTCCTAATCCATTTAGAATGAAGTTCACTCCCGCTATGGTGCCCAGCAGGGTTCTCTCTGTCTCAGCAAATTCCTTCAGCATATAAATGACTTTCTCCCCACTCCCTAGCCTTGGGTTAACAGTTCTTTCCCACCTTCTTGCCCTGATATCTCTTCTTCACATGCATTACATGACTTGGTTCATCATCTTTTAAGCTAAAATGGTTTCTCCCCAGAGAGGTCTTTCCTGGTTCTTGTATTTAGAGTAGATCTCTGCCTCTGAGCCCCATGATTCTCAGTTTCACTCCATGTCTGTTTCTTTCATAGCACTTGCCACAGCTGATCATTGTGTTCTGGTTGCATTTATTTCTTTGTCTTTCCCATTAGAATGTGAAAGTCTGATAACATACTAAACAGCCATTCATTGGATGAAATCACATGCACTAGTAATTACAGTTGGAACTTGGATTCAATAAATGTGTATTAAGAGTCCATACAAGGCCAGGTCTTGGGATACAAGGATGAGTATCAAGGCATGGTACCTGGCTCCAAGAAGAAGGGGCTTATGGCTATATGAACACTGTGATAAAGTGCGGCCTTAGAAGAATGTGCTGGATACAGTGGCTACATGGGGGAGTGGACAGGAAAGGGGGAGGTCAGGATTTTAGGAAAGGCATTTCTAACATGAACTAAAGCCCACAGCCTGGATGGTGTTGCGGGTGGTGTTGTGATAGACCAGCTCGGCTGGATGTTGGGATCTGGTCTGAGGAGTGGTGGGAGATGAGCATTGAGTGGTAGGAAGAGTCACATTATGCAGGCCCTAGGGATTAGCTAAAGTATTTGACCTTAATACTGCAGAGCAAATGGTAGGGGGGAGGGGACATTGAGGGTTCCAGCAGAGAAGCAGGATGGCCCTATTTGTATTTTAGGGATTTCCATTGGCAGCGGTTTCAAGAAGAGGGACCTGATATCCAGATGCTAGAAGGAAGAGAGGTAAATATTGAAAAGGAGGAGGTCTGTGCCAGGGAGCTTACAGAGAAGACATTAGAAGCAAAAGAAGAAACAAGCTGTGCATATAGGAAGGGCATCATTGCCAGCAGCACATTCTGGGACACAGCCTGGCTGTTGTTGTGGAGTCCCTGATGCTGACTTGGCAGAATTCATGCTCTGCATGTGCGACAGAGCACAAATACCTGTCCTTCCCCCCGGGCACTAGGGTGGCTTAGCAAAGCCGGTAATACTTTATCTGTCTAAACCACCTTGCCTCCAGCTTAAAGCATTTTCACATAATTTCACATATCCTTTCACCTTGTGTTTGCATGGACAGTAGCTAGGAGGAGGGGTCGTCATCCCTGGTTTAACAGCCAAGAAGCGGGCACAGAACAATCTGGGTCATGGGACACCCTAGTGGTAGTCAACCAGTGACTAGCATGTAAGAGTTGATTTCAGGTCCCTTTGCCAAGAGTTATCCAACCAATAAACATAGCACTTAATAGGAATAATAATTTGATGTACTATCAGTGTAGTGCTTTCAAGCAAACAGTTAAGAGTAGTCCTGGCAAGAGTGCCATGAGGTGACAGGATTATATTGCTTTATGATGGGTTTTCCCTCCTTGGAGATTTATGGTTGGTTTGGTAGTTAAAACATTAGAAGGGAATTTATTTTCTCCTAGTAGCCATTCAGCCCGTCATTAACCATATTTCAGTTGTTGTTATGACTTCTTTTGTGGTACCTGAAGGGCGGCTTTAGCTGATCTGACAGAAAGAATTCAGGAAATTTTATGTATCTTAACAAGGCTCTTTTTATCCTCTTCAAGGTACACGAGAGAGAGAGCTAACATATGATAGAATCTGAATTTTCATTAATTAGGCCTCAAAAATTGTTATGAAATTTAAGCAGAAAGAGGCCTGATATGTGGCTTTGGCAAGCACGTGGATCTGGCCTCTGTGTCCCAGGCCTGGCCTAGCATGCAGGGTAGATAGACGGCCTGTAGGGGGATTGGGTGGGTTTCAGAGGCCTGCCTCAGCTGAGCCCTAGCTGCTGCCCGACTACACCGCATTTGCCTCTGGTTTACGTTTTGGGCTTCCTGGTGAGGTTTGAACAAAGATTTCCCAGGCTGATGGCAAACCTTGAAAGCCATGAATCTCATCTAGGATTCCAGACAATCCTCAGTACCCAGTGGCACAGAAAATCAGTTGAAGAAGATGAGGCTTTTACTTGTGTCCTTCTCCCGAGGCCCTTTGGATGGCTGTCTGCCTGCTTGCTGGCTGTAGCTTGGGGCCAAGAACCGTGTGGAGTCCCCAGCAGAAAGGCCCTGCTGCTCCCTCGCTGCATTTCTCGGGCAGTGCCTTCTCAGCATGCTCTGCCTTGTTCTGTGGCCCCTGGCCCAGTCCCAGATTGCAGCCTCAGCACTGGCTGTCTAGTGGGGAGTTGCTGGAAACATCTTTACATGTGATTCGTGGTAGGCCAGGACTGGCATGCTAGCACGGCCCTGCTCTGGAGCCAGAGGGACGGTCCCCTGACTGGGATACAGGATTCGGGGGCAGGAAATAACTTTCCATCCTCACGTCACAGTGAGCAAAGTCTTTGCTTTCTTATTCTTTGTCAAACGGATGTTGGTGTCTAGAACAGAGACAGACTTTCGCAGTTGTTGTGTAGATTTTTACAAGGCTGTCTCAGTTTCTGCCTCCTACAGTTTGTGCAGTTGTGTGATTTTGCCTTTTAGAACAAAGGGCTTTAATCTGAATGAGGCTTCAGCTCCCGGTGCCCTCCTGTGCCTCACTCTGTGTCTCTGAGGCCAGCGCCCTCCGCTTTGTCTAACCTTTTGCCGTGCCTGATGGGCTGAGCCCAGTTGTTTTCTCCCCCAGAAGCCCCCTGTTTCCTTCCCTGAGCTGGGGGAGAGTGCCCCTGCTCTATGGTCTAAGGTGGTTGTTTCTCAACTCCGATATTAAATCAAAATTCCTGCCTGATTTTTGTTTTAAATGTGACTGCACACTACCTGTTTACTCCCGTTTATTTCCCTACCTCATTCTAATGCTTTTGCTCTACTGTTTACTTAGTATTCCGTATATGCATCCTGTTTCCTGTGGACTCATTCTTTCATCCTTCCAGTTCATTTCAGCTTTCCTTCCTGCTTGTCCTCTTACGACCCACCATTCCTTAGGGCCCTACTAAAACCTTACCTATTCTGTGAAATCCAAGCTGTTCTTGCTTTTTGCACTCTTGCTGGACTTAAGGTTACTGTCACACCAATTAGAATTTAACCTGCAACGTTTCTAATAAAAATGTTTTATGTTGTTTTCCCTACATGAATGTAAGCCCCTGAGACTGGGCATCTCGTTTGATGCTACTTTTGTACCCTCACATACTTGGTGATTTGAAAAGTGATTTGCTTCTTGCTAGAACCTCTCCCTTGTGCCTAGCTAAATAGAACTAAATCAGGTGGTTGGTTGAGGTTGGGGGTGACTAGGGTTGACAATTTTTGAAATTTTCCCTAAGAAAAAAATTTTTAGTTATCCGAGTCTCTGACATGAAAGAGAATGAATTAAAATGGCCTTCTTTGAAGGATAATTTGAGAAAATTCCAAGTAGCTGAGAACAGATGGTTGTTATGGAAGTGTGTTTGGCAAGCAGATTTAGTTTATATCTGTGTGTATCTGTATACACGGAGTGTTGATACACACATGATCGTGCTTATGCACAATCTCTGTTTAGAAAAGTCCTGATTTCCTAGTTTCCGTCCTGCTTTGATGTGTATTTTGGAAATGCTATTCCCTTTTCCTTTTATTGGGATAGAGTAAAGCCTGCTCTCAGTGTTTTGATGATAATCAGTTTTTTTTTAAAGGAATTATTCTTTTCTTTCTTCTTTTTCTTTATTTTTTTTTAAGTTCATCTATTTATTTTGAGAGAGACAGCACAAGTGGGGGAAGGGCAGCTACAGAGGGAGAGAGAGGATCCCGAGCAGGCCCTGTGCTGCCAGCACAGAGCCCGATGTGGGGGCTTGAACCCACAGAATTGTGAGATAATAACCTGAGCCAAAAGTAAGAATTGGATGCTTAACCAGCTGGGCCACCCAGGCACTCCTCTTTTCTTTTTTTTTTTTTTTAATGTTCGTTCACTTTTGAGAGAGAGAGAGACAGGGAGGGGTGTGAGCCAGGGAGGAGCAGAGAGAGAGGAAGACACAGAATCCAAAGCAGGCTCCAGGCTCTGAGCTGTGAGCACAGAGCCTGATGTGGGGCTTGAACTCACCAAACACAAGATCATGACCTGAGCCAAAGTCAAATGCTTACCTGACTGAGTCACCCAGGCACCCCTCACTGATTTTTTTTTTTTTAATTCCAGTATTCATTGCTATCCCTATAAAAGATAAGTTGAGGGGTGCCTGGGTGGCTCAGTCGGTTAAGCGGCCAACTTCGGCTCAGGTCATGATCTCGCGGTCCGTGAGTTCGAGCCCCGCGTCAGGCTCTGTGCTGACAGCTCAGAGCCTGGAGCCTGTTTCAGATTCTGTGTCTCCCTCTCTCTGACCCTCCCCTGTTCATGCTCTGTCTCTCCCTGTCTCAAAAATAAATAAAACGTTAAAAAAAAAAAAAGACTTAAAAAAAAAAAGTTGAAATTTTATTTCACATTCCTTAATTTTTACTTGAAAATTTTCTATGGTGAAGAATGTTTGAAGCCCTCCATCCTTTTATTTATTTTTTTCTTAAAGTTTATTTATTTATTTATTTAGAGAGCACATGTGCAAGCGGGAGAGGGGCAGAGAGACAGAGAGAGAAGGAATCCCAAGCAGACTCCATGCCCAGCGAGGAGCCCAACGTGGGGCTTGATCCCACAAACTGCAAGATCATGACCTGAGCTGAAATCAAGAGTCAGTCACACAACCAACTGAGCCACCCAGGTGCCCCTGAAGCCCTTCATCCTTTTAATACTCAGAGTAAAGTACTGTCCTTTCTTGTCCGTGTGTTAACGTTTCCTTGGATTTGGCTGGTCCTAGTAAAAACTCCAAATAACATTATCAAAATCCTCCCACTAAAACCCATCTTTTTTCTATTCTTAATGGTAGATAAGAATAAGAATGTTTGAAGCAATCTAGTAGTGAGGAAGACATAATTGTTCCTGTCAGTACATGTGTACATGTATGAATGCTCCCTGGTTAGTCTGGGTTCTACAGACTTGGGAGTGGGTAGGAAAGGTAGTCAGAAATTATGAAAGTTTAGTGCTGGTTAACAGAGATCTAACTCAGATGTCGCTGCACTTTCAGAGGCTCTCCTAATTTGCCAAAGTGCCCTGTCTTGAATTGTGGGATTTCAGCAGGTTCTCAGCACTTGCTTTATGCTGATATTACCATTTATATTGCAAAATCTCTTAACATTATTTATTCAAAAATACTTCTTGAGGACCTACTACCTGCCAAGGACTGTTTTGTGCTGGAGATAACATCAAGGATCAAAAGAGGCAAAACTCCCTGCTCTCACAGAGGCAGCATACAATAAATGGAGAGGGGACCTACGAAATCCATGCAACTGATCTCCTCTTCACATTTGCTGGATTCTGAACCTGTGGGAGAGGAGGCCAAACAGCCAAGCTCCAAGTTAGTTTCCAAAGGGTGGAAATACCTAGGTAGAGGCTGGGAACAAACCTAAAAAGTAATAAAATTGTGTAGTATATCAATGGTGGTAAGTGCTGTGAGAAAAAAAATCAGGAGAGGAGTGATGTGGAATTGAGGAATGAGGGTTGCAGTTTTAATTAGGGTGGTCTGTTTTGGCCTCACCAAGGTAACATTTGAGCAAAGAATTGAAGGCAATAAAGGAGTGAGGGAATCTTGAGAGGGAGGCATTTTAGGCGGAGGGAATAGCCTGTGCAGAGTCTCTGAGGTAGAAATGGGCCACTAGTGTGTGTGTGAGGAACACACAGGGAGACCTGAAAGGTAATAGGAGATGGGACGTTTGGTGAGCTCCAGCAGGGTTTGTTGTAGGCCTTTAAAAGATGTTTGATTTTATTCTAAAAGAGAAGCCTTGTAAGCAGGTTAGGCAAAAGACATTATAATGGCAGTTCTGAATGTTGTATTGTGAATAGACTAGTTGGGCAGGAGTGGAAGCAGGGAAACTAGATAGAAGGCAGTTGAGAATAATCTGGGTGAGAAATGAAGGTGATTTAGACGAGGGTAGAAGCAGTGGAGGTGGTGAGAAATTGCTGGATTCTATACATATTTTGAAGATATAGCCAACACGATTTCTTGGCTAATCAGACACAGTGTGTGGAGAGAGAGGAGGAATCAAGAATTACACCAAGATTTTTGGTTTGAACACCAAGAAGGATAGAATTCACTCAGTTGGGAGAAAACTGTAGATGGAATGGGTAGGGAAGGGAAGTTGGCTAGGATAGCAGGAGTTTACATTTTAGACATTTTAAGTGTGAAATACCTCTGAGATATTCAAGTGGAGATGGCAGGTAACAATTAGATATATGAGTCTATGAATTGAGGGGAGGTTCTGAGCTGGATACATAAACTTGGCTGGTGTCATGATGTAGCCCTTATTTAAAACCTCAAGACTGGGGGCGCCTGGGTGGCGCAGTCGGTTAAGCGTCCGACTTCAGCCAGGTCACGATCTTGCGGTCCGTGAGTTCGAGCCCCGCGTCGGGCTCTGGGCTGATGGCTCAGAGCCTGGAGCCTGTTTCCGATTCTGTGTCTCCCTCTCTCTCTGCCCCTCCCCTGTTCATGCTCTGTCTCTCTCTGTCCCAAAAATAAATAAAAAAACGTTGAAAAAAAAAATTTTAAAACCTCAAGACTGGACAAGATCAGCAGAAAAATGAGTATGAATTGAAAAGAGTAAAAAGTAGGCCCTAGGGAGTTCCTGGAATGAGAGTTGATGTGGGAGGATTCCTTCTTCCAGGGAAGAGACAGTAGGTCGTGGCAGGGCAACACTCATTGCAAAGGGAAAAAAAGAGAATGTGTCTTTAAAGACATCAGATATCTGTGAAAGCAACAAGAATTAGATTAACTAAAATTCCAGACAGTGATGAGCTATTTATTACTAGATGAGCCGGCAGTTGCGAACTATTTCTTCTCTGGAAACATTCCTCAGTTCTAGGTGCAGGTTGAGGATCAGGCTTGGCTCAAACAGACTTCTCTGGGTTGAAGAGAAACCATCACTATCTGCCCCTGCTGGTGAAATGATTGGAAACTAGAAGATCCCCAAAGCAAAGGGCCCTCCCCAGGACCTTGAGGAGTTCTGGGGTAGCCCAAGAAGTTAGTGGCTCATTCAGAAGGCAGATTGAAATCTCACAGTATCATGGTACCTAGAGGGAAAATCTCACTAAAGGGATGGGCTTAGTGTAGAAAAACTAACTCTCCCTAAAGAGAGGTTTTTAAGAGGGGCACCTGGGTGGCTCAGTCTGTTAAGTGTTCGACTCTTGATCTCAGCTCAGGTCGTGATCTCACCTGAGATTCATGAGATTGAGCCCTGAGTCAGGCTCTGTGCTGACAGTGCGGAGCCTGCCTGGGATTCTCTTTATCCCTCTCTGTCTCTCTCTCTGCCCCTCCCTCGCTCGCACTTGCTCTCTCTCTTTCTCTGTCTCTCAAAATAAATAAATAAATTTAAAAAAAGAGAGTGAGAGATTTTTAACTTACTTGGGATTGGAGACTCCAGGGCTCAGGAATAGAAAGACCTGCCACATTCAGTCAGTGGCCCTGGACATTCATGCTTGAGAAACAGGATAAAACAAGAGATGAATCTTTAAAAAAAATTTTTTTTAGTGTTTATTTATTTTTGAGAGAGACATAGACAGAATGCGAGTGGGTTGGGGGCAGAGAGAGAGGGAGACACGGAATCCGAAGCAGGCTCCAGGCTCCGAGCCATCAGCACAGAGCCCGATGCGGAGCTCAAACTCATGAGCTGTGAGATCATGACCCAAGCTGAAGTCAGATGCTCAACCAACTGAGCCACCCAGCTACCCCTGCTAAGCAAGAGATAAATCTTAACAGTAACCCAGGCCTGACCCAATTCAGTGTCTCATTGGACCCAGGGACCACCCCCTCTCACAGAGAAAATAGGAAATAGTTGTGGAAAATATTGTTAGGAGCTGCTAAGGTTCCTTTATTCACAATATCTACCATAAGTAAAAAACTATTGCACATTTGAAAAAGCTGGAAAAAATGTGACTAAAAAGTAAAAGTAATATATAATAGAAGCAGACCCTAGATGATCCAGGTAGTGGACTTAACAGAAAAGAATTTTAAAATAACTGATTAACATGTGAAAGAAAATAAAAGAAAATGAGCCAAAAAAATTTTAAAGTGAAGAATTCCAGTGAAGAAATGAATCTGTAAAGAGAATCGGTTCAACAGGCTGGACTGAAAATTCCAATTTAAAAAACTTAGAATACAGTGGATGACTTTAAAGGCAGATTAGAGGGGCGCCTGGTGGCTCAGGTGGTTAAGCGTCTAACTTTGGCTCAGGTTATAATCTTGCACTTCATGAGTTTGAGCCCCATGTTGGGCTCTATGCTGACAGCTCCGAGCCTGGAGCCTGCTTCATAGTCTGTGTCTCCCTCTCTGCCCCTCCCCCGCTCACACTGTCTCTCAGTCTCTCAAAAATAAACATTAAAAATATATATATTTGTGTGTGTGTATAAATCTAAAAACTTTTTAAAATCTAAAAAGTAAAAAATTAAAATAACCTGAAATAAAAATTAAAGCAGATTAGATACAACAGAAGATAAGATTGGTGACTTTGAAGACAAATCAATAGGAAATTTCTGAACTGCCACATAGAAAAAAGAATGGAAAGAGCAGAACAAAGCATATGAAACAATCGGGGTGCAGTGAAAAAGTGCAATGTGTATCTCTGATTAGAGTCCTAGATGTGGAGGAGAGATTGGAGCAGAGGAGTGTTTGATGATAAAAGTAAATGGCCAACAACTCCCATAAACTGATGGGGGATATCAACCAATACATTCAGCATCAGGTAACTCCCAAGCAGGGAAAATACAAAAACAAAAACCATATTCAGGCACATCTGAAACTGTAGAAAACCAAAGACTTAAAATCCACTAGATAAAAACTACTAACGTTATATTAAATGGTACAATACTGAATGCTTTCCTGCTGAATTTGGGAGTAAGAAAAAGATCCCACTGTTATCTTTATATTCAGAAATGCAGGGGACACCTGGGTTTCTCAGTTAAGCATCCAACTTAGGCTCAGGTCATGATCTCACAGTTCGCGAGTTCGAGCCCTCTGCTGGGCTGTCTGGTATCAGCATCGAGCCTGCTTCGGATCCTCTGTCCCCCTCTCTCTCTGCCCCTCCCCCTCTTGCTCTCTCAAAAATAAATAAACATTAAAAAAAAAGAATATGTAATATAAATTTTAAAAAAGAGATACACTGGAGGTCCTGGCCATTGCTATAAGTAAACAAAGAAATAAAAAGTTTAAAAATTGGAACGGAAGAAGTACGATTCAGTATTTGTAGATGACATGACTGTGTGTGTTGAAAATTCAACAGAATTGACAAACCATTAGAATTAATAAATGTGGATTTAGCTAAATTGTTGGATACAAAGACAATATACATAAACATCTACTTTATTTCTGTGAACTAGCAGCATGAAATCAGGAAAGAAAAATTCTAAAATGCCATTTGTAACATCATCAAAAATATTAGATATTCTGGAATAGCTCTCAAAAGATATACAAGCCCTCTCTATATGAAAAACATTGCTGAGAGAAATTAAAGAAGACCTACATAAATAGAGCAATGTATGACATACATGTGTTCAATATTGTTAAGATGTCTGCAGTTCATTCCCAGTCAGAATCTAAGTACGGTGTTTTCTGCTGGAAATTGATGATAGAAACACAAAAGACCTAGAATAGCCAGACAATCTTTACGGAGAACTCAGTTGGAAGACTCCCTGTAATCCAGACTTTTAATCACACTCCAGTAATGAAGACAAGGTAGTGTTGCTATAAAAACAAGTAGAACCAAACAGAGCTGCGCTGCTCCGTAGGGCTCCAACTAGCCCGATGTGGCTGTAAGCACTTGAAATATGGGTAGTCTGATCCGGATGGCCAACAGGCACATGAAAAGATGCTCAACGTCGCTCCTCATCAGGGAGATACAAATCAACACCACACTCAGATATCACCTCACACCAGTCAGAGTGGCCAAAATGAACAAATCAGGAGACTATAGATGCTAGAGAGGAGGTGGAGAAACGGGAACCCTCTTGCACTGTTGGTGGGAATGCAAACTGGTGCAGCCACTGTGGAAAACAGTGTGGAGGTTCCTCAGAAAATTAAAAATAGACCTACCCTATGACCCAGTAATAGCACTGCTAGGAATTTACCCAAGGGATACAGGAGTACTGATGCATAGGGGCACTCGTACCCCAATGTTTATAGCAGCACTCTCTCAACAATAGCCAAATTATGGAAAAAGCCTAAATGTCCATCAACTGATGAATGGATAAAGAAATTGTGGTTTATATACACAATGGAGTACTACAGGGCAATGAGAAAGAATGAAATATGGCCCTTTGTAGCAACATGGATGGAACTGGAGAGTGTGATGCTAAGTGAAATAAACCATACAGAGAAAGACAGATACCATATGTTTTCACTCTTATGTGGATCCTGAGAAACTTAACAGAAACCCATGGGGGAGGGGAAGGAAAAAAAAAAAAAAGAGGTTAGAGTGGGAGAGAGCCAAAGCATAAGAGACTCTTAAAAACTGAGAACAAACTGAGGGCTGATGGGGGGTGGGAGGGAGGGGAGGGTGGGTGATGGGTATTGAGGAGGGCACCTTTTGGGATGAGCACTGGGTGTTGTATGGAAACCAATTTGACAATAAATTTCATATACTGAAAAAAAAAAAAAGAAATATGGGTAGTCTGAATTCAGATGTGCTTTAAGTGTGAAGTACACATCGGATTTTAAAGACTTAATGAGTGAATATAAAGTATCTTATTAATAATTTTATATTGGTTATACATTGAAATAATAAATTTTTGCATATATTGCTTTAAATAAAATATTAAAATTCATTTCATCTGTTTATTTTTACTATTTTTATTTTTAGAGAGAGCACGAGTTGGGGAGGCGGGCAGAGGGAGAAAGAAAGAGAGAGAGAGAGAGAGAGAGAAAGAGAGAATCTCAAGCAGGCTCCATATTCAGCATGGAGCCCAATACAGGGCTCAATCCCACGACCCTGGGATCATGACCTGAGCTGAAATCAAGAGTTGGGAGCTCAACTGACTGAGCCCCTATTTTTACTTTTTTAAAAAGGTGGCTGCAAGAAAATTTTAAATTACTTTAGGTGGCTTAATGAGTGACCTTTGTGGCAGCCATAGCTGCCACAACAACACTGCCACATTGCTGCCACATGATTCAACAACACACAAGAATGTATAAGAGAAAAGATTGATAAGGCGGATTATGTAGAACTTCTGTTCATCAAAAGACATTTATAGAAGCAAAAGGCAAACCATAGATTGGCAGATAATATTTGTTATCTATATAACTGACAGGACACTTATTCAGAAATGTATAATGAACTCTTACAAATTTAAAAAAAGGACAATTTTTAAAATCGGCAAATGACATGAATGGAGCTTCACGGAGAGGTTATCCACACGGTCAGTAAGCATATGAAAAGGTGCTCAGTATCCTCAATTGCTAGGGAGATGTGAATTAAAGATGTGAATTAATTAAATTTAAAGATGTGAATTTAGCCACAAGAATGGCCAAAATTTTAAAGATTGACAATATTAAGTCACCTGGAACTCCCATATGTGGCTGGTGGGTATAAAAATTGTCAGAATCGGTTTGGAAAAAATTTTGACAACATTCATTAAAACCAAATATATAATCTACCTCATAACCTTGCAATTCCACTTTTCGGTATATATCCAAGATAAATGAGTGCATTTGTCCACCAAAATATACACAGTGTATATAAATGTTGGAAGCAACCCAAATATTCCTCAACAGCAGATAAATGAATGGTAGTATATTTATACAACTAAATACTATGCAGAAATACAGAAGAATGAACCACATACTATATAGTTCATTTACATGAAGCTTAGTAGTAGGCAAAACTAATCAGTGGTAGTAGAAATCCAAATAGTGGTTACTTCCAGTGGGGGCACGAGAGCCTCCCAGAACATTGGGAATGTTATGTAACTTGGTCTAGGTGATATTTATACAAGTGGGTATGTGTATGTGTAAGAATTCATTGGTTGTACACTTGAGATCTCTATATACTGTATGTATGCCATACTTCAATAACTTTTTTTTTTTTTAATTTTTTTTTTTCAACGTTTATTTATTTTGGGGACAGAGAGAGACAGAGCATGAACGGGGGAGGGGCAGAGAGAGAGGGAGACACAGAATTGGAAACAGGCTCCAGGCTCTGAGCCATCAGCCCAGAGCCTGACGCGGGGCTCGAACTCACAGACCGTGAGATCGTGACCTGGCTGAAGTCGGACGCTTAACCGACTGCGCCATCCAGGCGCCCCAGTAACTTTTAAAGTGTTATGTTAGCATATCTGGTAGTTCCTTGCTGAGGAGGACTATGGCTCATCTATTTCTGTAAGACCAGTGAATAAACCTAAAAGACAGTAAATAATGTGGAAGAAATTTAGGAAGGAAATGAAGTAGGAAATGAGGAAGGAGGTTTGTTCATTCATCTACTTTCTCTTAACCGGCACCTGTTCCTTTGTTGGTTGCAAGGTTGGGGTAGTGATCTTTGGCTTAAGAAAACTACACCAGGCTCTGGCCCTTTGCTGTTGGCCATCCTGACAGTATGGCTAGGTCCCAGTGTATGAAGAAGGAAGAGAATTTTTAATTAAGTGACGTAGATTAAGAATATTAACTGTCTGGGGCGCCTGGGTGGCGCAGTCGGTTAAGCGTCCGACTTCAGCCAGGTCACGATCTCGCGGTCCGTGAGTTCGAGCCCCGCATCAGGCTCTGGGCTGATGGCTCAGAGCCTGGAGCCTGTTTCCGATTCTGTGTCTCCCTCTCTCTCTGCTCCTCCCCCGTTCATGCTCTGTCTCTCTCTGTCCCAAAAATAAATAAACGTTGAAAAAAAAAAAAAAATTAAAAAAAAAAAAAAAAAAAAGAATATTAACTGTCTGCAGTCTGTAGCCCTGGTGAGTTAGATGCTTTATTTCCTCATGTATTTCCTCTCTCTTCCTCTTCCTTGTATTTAGCATTAACAAATATATACTGGTCACCCACTGGTGCCTGGCCTTTTCAGGTCTTTAGCTATAGCAGTGGATAAAACAAATAAGGATCCCTACCCTCAGAAGGTTTACATTGTAATGGGAGAAGGCAGGCAACAGCCACCTGCCGCCTCTTCCTTTCCTTGTGCTTAAGAATCAGGCAGAACACTTGAGCAGAAAAACAAAAGCTTAGTCTGTATCCCCATCCCTTCTTCCTACTATATGGTAGGCACAATCAACTTGTCTTCTTGTTGAGCAGTGGGAGTAGACTCTTGTCACTTTGGATTAACTTTGGCATGGCACCTAGCACCATGCCATGTGTCTAGGGGAATGTAATAAATATTTGTAACCTTTGGGAGCATCTGTCATCGCCTGCTGATCGCCATACTTCGTTTCTACCAACTGCCCTCCTCCTCTTTCTTTCTTTCTTTCTTCCTTTCTTTCTTTCAGTACTTTTCTGGGGAAAGTATGATTTTATATACCTTTATATACCATTTTCTGTAATGGTGTGGCTCTGGGACAGGCGAACCCCTGGAATGGGTAGGACCGAAGACAGTAGTAATGCAGCATGAAGTCATCCTTGGGGAAGTTCTGATCAGGAACCCAAGTTATTTTGGGAGCTACGGCTATTGTGATGAGCATTCTTCTCATTCTGTTCTGAATACCCTGTTGTGGACAAATACTAGATCTGAGGAGGTCATATAGTACATACAAAACCTCTGAAATAGGACGGCTCAAATACAGTCCCAGAAAGAACATCAAACATAAGAGTGTTCTGACTCAACACATCCTTTTTATGTTTGTAATTATTTAATCAAATACTCTGTAGAGAGATTTCATGGAGATCAGGAGCCTAGAAATGTTGATGTGTAGCCGGGGTAGAAAGGAAGAAATTAATTTGTTTTGAGTTAGGATTTATAGGCAAAGGATGATGGGTGAAACAGCCATTTCCAGACACAGAAGGGAAAGACGGTATCGTTTAGTAGAGAATAATTATGCCTTGCATTTGCATAGTGCTTACTGTTCCAAAAATATTTTCACATACCGTTTTATCCTCCTAGTAACCCAGTGAGATAAGTATATTTAACTCCTATTTTAATAGATTTGGAAACGAAGACGTGTTAATTGACTTACCCAAAGTCAGTAGCTGGTAGGTGTTAGAATTAGGACTCTTTGGGGCGCCTGGGTGGCGCAGTCGGTTAAGCGTCCGACTTCAGCCAGGTCACGATCTCGCGGTCCGTGAGTTCGAGCCCCGCGTCGGGCTCTGGGCTGATGGCTCAGAGCCTGGAGCCTGTTTCCGATTCTGTGTCTCCCTCTCTCTCTGCCCCTCCCCCATTCATGCTCTGTCTCTCTCTGTCCCACAAATAAATAAACGTTGAAAAAAATTAAAAAAAAAAAAAAAAAAGAATTAGGACTCTTTGCTTCTAAGGCCCCCAGACTCCTTTCTGTTACACCTTTCTGAAAATTTTATGCAGCAACACGTAGGCAGGTTTGGCAGAAAAGGGAAGTCCTGGGACCAATTTTAGTGATGCTAAAGGCAGATCTGAAATTAAGAGTCTGAAAAGCCGCATAACTTCTCTGCTTATGTGGAAGGGGAGGTGTTAGGTTGTGTCCAGATGTTAGAATGTTTGTGATCTTTTGATCACTCTGTGGACTGATAGGGAGGGAGGCCTCAGCACTCAATGGTGAACTTTCAGACCAAGTAGTACCTGCTATAGCATTTCTTACAGAATTATTTCTTGGATTCTGTGGTGCCAGTAATTTTCTTTCTTCTTAACCTCTGTCTCCAGGAGCCTCCAGAAGATGACGCAAACATCATTGAGAAGATCCTGGCATCTAAGACCGTCCAGGAGGTTAGTGGCTTATGTGTCAGCTTTTATATCACAGGTTCTCCCCTCTGTGAAGAGGGATTTGGCTAGACAACCTGGAATGGTCCTGATTGGCCAGAGTGAGAGCAAAGCAAGAATATTGTCTTGCTAGTCATTCTTTTATTCTTTTATTCTTTATTATTCTTACCCCCATGGAAGATTTTAGGTCCTAAAATTCTTAAATATTTGAGTATAGCCCCAAATAATTTTTTCCCTCCATTGTGATGCTAGCAGAAGGTATTTTTGTCCCTTAGTTTCTGCAGCCCAGGGAAAGTCCTCAGGGGGCCAAGAAGAGAACATGGAAAAAGAGCCATATTGAAAACATTTGGATATTGTTAAAATGTCAATACTACCCAAAGCAATCTACACATTCAATGAAATCCCAATCAAAGTTGCATCCGCATTCTTCTCAAAGCTAGAACAAGCAATCCTAAAATTTGTATGGAACCACAGAAGACCCCAAATAGCCAAAGTAATATTGAAGAAGAAAACCAAAGCAGGAGGCATCACAATCCCAGACTTTAGCCTCTGCTACAAAGCTGTAGTCATCAAGACAGCATGGTATTGGCACAAAAATAGACACATAGACCAATGGAATAAAATAGAGACTCCAAAATTGGACCCACAAAAGTATGGCCAACTAATCTTTGACAAAGCAGGAAAGAATATCCAATGGAAAAAAGACAGTCTCTTTAACAAATGGTGCTGGGAGAACTGGACAGCAACATGCAGAAGAGTGAAACTAGGCCACTTTCTTACACCATTCACAAAAATAAACTCAAAATGGATGAAGGACCTGAATGTGAGACAGGAAACCATCAAAACCCTAGAGGAGAAAGCAGGGAAAAAAACCTCTCTGACCTCAGCCGCAGCAATTTCTTACTTGACACATCTCCAAAGGCAAGGGAATTAAAAGCAAAAATGAACTATTGGGACCTCATCAAGATAAAAAGCTTCTGCACTGCAAAGGAAACAATCAACAAAACTAAAAGGCAACCAACGGAATGGGAAAAGATATTTGCAAATGACATATCGGACAAAGGGCTAGTATCCAAAATCTATAAAGAACTCACCAAACTCCACGCCCAAAAACAATACAGTGAAGAAATGGGCGGAAGACATGAATAGGCATTTCTCTAAAGAAGACATCCAGATGGCCAACAGGTACATGAAAAGATGCTCAACGTCACTCCTCATCAGGGAAATACAAATCAAAACCACACTCAGATATCACCTCACGCCAGTCAGAGTGGCTAAAATGAACAAATCAGGAGACTATAGATGCTGGAGAGGATGTGGAGAAATGGGAGCCCTCTTGCACTGTTGGTGGGAATGCAAACTGGTGCAGCTGCTCTGGAAAACAGGGTGGAGGTTCCTCAAAATATTAAAAATAGATCCACCCTATGACCCAGCAATAGCAGTGCTGGGAATTTACCCAAGGGATACAGGAATGCTGACGCATAGGGGCACTTGTACCCCAATGTTTATAGCAGCACTTTCAACAATAGCCAAATTATGGAAAGAGCCTAAATGTCCATTGACTGATGAATGGATAAGGAAATTGTGGTTTATAAACACAATTGAATACTACGTGGCAATGAGAAAAAATGAAATCTGGCCTTTTGTAGCAACGTGGATGGAACTGGAGAGTGTGATGCTAAGTGAAATAAGTCATACAGAGAAAGACAGATACCATATGTGTTCACTTTTATGTGGATCCTGAGAAAGTTAACAGAAGATCATGGGGGAGGGAAAGGGGGGGAAAATGTTACAGAGAGGGAAGAAGGCAAACCATAAGAGACCCTTAAAAACTGAGAATAAACTGAGGGTTGATGGGGGGTGGGAGGCAGGGGAAAGTGGGTGATGGGCAATGAGGAGGGCACCTGTTGGGATGAGCACTGGGTGTTGTATGGAAACCAGTTTGACAATAAATTTCATATTAAAAAAAATAATAAGGGGCGCCTGGGTGGCGCAGTCGGTTGAGCGTCCGACTTCAGCCAGGTCACGATCTCACGGTCCGTGAGTTCGAGCCCTGCGTCAGGCTCTGGGCTGATGGCTCAGAGCCTGGAGCCTGTTTCCGATTCTGTCTCTCCCTCTCTCTCTGCCCCTCCCCCGTTCATACTCTGTCTCTCTCTGTCCCAAAAATAAATAAACATTGAAAAAAAATAATAATAATAAAACCACAGCTACAAAAAAAAAAAAAGAAAGAAAGGAAAACATTTGGAGGGTGGGTTCTTTAGATATCTCAGGACCATTGTGGAGATCCAGAGAGTATACCTGGAGTGAAAGATATGTTGTCACTGGTGAGAACATAGTTTTATCTTCAAATATTTATGAGAGCAAACTTCCTTACTTTGAGAGTGGGCACCGCTGATGTTTCGGGATGGTGGTCAGGGGGTGTGCCGGAGACCTGTGTTTTCAGTTGCACGCCAGGCTTTGGGCCTGACAGCTTTCAGATCCTGGGCCGATTTGGGTTTATCAGCCGAACACTGTCCCAGCCTGGACCTTGGAAGGACACCAGGAGGATCATTTTCTTTTTTACCTTCTGGCTAGCTGTGCATTCATCCTTTGGGAAAGCTGCTCAGTAGCTGTCAGGAAAAGAAGGGGGAAACTGAAAACATCCTCAGGAAGTCTGTACGAAAATCAAGCAGAGGTGTTGATTTACCTGTTTTCTTGTGCAACGTCAGGGCGATCTGTGGGGGTCTGAGCTGTTAACTGCTTGCTGTTGATTACAGGTTCACCCCGGAGAGCCCCCATTCGACTTGGAGCTATTCTACGTTAAGTATAGAAATTTGTACGTGTTCTTCATATATTATTTGTATTTGGATTTTATATGAATAAAATTTCCTTTCCCTCATCACATCACCTTCTGTATTTTCCAAGAATGGCCCCTGAGGCCTGACCTGTGGATCTTGACTGACTCAACTTCACCTTAAGCAGTAGTACTTACCTTTGGCTATGCAGATAGTCGCCGGGGAAGACCTTGCTCCACTCAGTACCAGCTGACTCAGACTCTGGGAGTAGATCCCAAGGACTGGTGCTTATTAAAAACTCCCCAAGCCATTCTCATCTGCTCCTGGTGGAGAACCACTGTCCTGTAGCTCGCACTGTTTCCCTCTTAGATTTTTCTTTCTTCCTCTGCCTCGTGCCCACTTTCACTAATGTGTGTTAATGACAGCTTGCCCATGCCTACCCTCCCTCTGCTCTCAGGCAGTTTGTGTAGAAGCTGCAGAGGGATCGGTCATTTGGAATTAATCGCTGCATTGTCTTATTTTGTTGTCCGGTTAGTGCAAGGCCCTTCGCAGCCTAATCTCTGGCAGTTTCACCACAAACCGCTACTTCTGGGTTAGTCACCCTGTTTGCTGAAACACTGTAGGGCTCAGTGGTGTGGTTGTTTGCACTTGTCTCACAATTTGTGTGTCTTTGGACAGTTCCTACTTGCATTGT
Source organism: Puma concolor (assembly GCF_028749965.1). Taxonomy (NCBI): domain Eukaryota; kingdom Metazoa; phylum Chordata; class Mammalia; order Carnivora; family Felidae; genus Puma; species Puma concolor. The sequence continues at coordinate 122,618,340 of NC_141669.1, read as the reverse complement.
AAATGGGCCACAATGGAAGAGCTGGAAAAGGATCCTCGCATTGCACAGAAGATCAAGCGATTCAGGAATAAACAAGCCCAGATGAAGCACATTTTTACTGAGGTGAAGCAATATTTTCCAACTAATTTGACCACTACTCTTCTTGTAGTATTAAATGCTGAGTTTAAGTTTCTTTAAGTCAAAGTTCTGTGCAGAATTATTGCTCAAGTCATGTCACTAAATGTGCACTGATTGGCAGCAAAACCAATCCAGGTTTAAGCTGAAGGAAAAAAATTATCCACCAAGTTATGAAGATCGAGCCTTATAAACTGACAATTCATAAGAACGTGTATCTTGGTCAGAAAATCTATAAATAGCTAGGGTGAGAGAAATGTGCACACAACTCTTTTCATTCCCTCCTCCCCTCACTTCCCAAAACGGCAAGTTCCAAAGGACTTAAAGTTTGAATGTAAAAAATAAAAACAAAGCTAAAATATGAGAAAGGAAATAAGTAACTTTATATAAGCTTCAGTATTTTTTTTTTAATTTTTTAAATATTTATTTTTGAGAGAGAGAGACAGAATGTGAATGGGAGAGGGGCAGAGAGAGAGGGAGACATAGAATCTGAAGCAGGCTCCAGGCTCTTGAGCTGTCAGCACAGAGCCTGACGTGGGGTTGAATTCACAAACTACAAGATCATGACCTGAACCAAAGTTGGAGGCTTAACCGACTGAGCCACCCAGGTGCCTCTAAGCTTGAGTATTTCTAAGTATGGTACCTACAGCGAGAGGAATGATTCATGGATTTTGACATTAAACAAATCTGTAATGTCTATATATTAGAAAATACTTCATACAAATCTTAAAATAAATAGGACATATGTGCATCATGTGCATACGCATATTTCCTAACTATATACTTATATATGTGGCATATGTTCTTTTTATCCGGTGAAGGAACCTTCCTGCTTATACGTACAGATACACACACACGACAAATAGCTTTAATGATAAGAAATGCTTATCATTAACCATACAAAACTGTGGTCAATTTCACTAGTAGTCAAGGAAATGCTAATTAAAATAGAGATTTTCTGGGTTTTGTTTACCAGATATTTGAAGGTTTTGTTATTTTTTTTAATGTTTATTTATTTGTTTTGTGGGAGAGTATGAGTGGGGGAGGAGCAGAGAGAGGAAGAGAGAGAATCCCAAGTAGGCCCCACACTGTCAGCGCAGAGCCCGATGCAAGGCTTAAACTCACGAAATGTGAGCTCATGACCTGAGCTGAAATCGAGAGTCAGACGCTTAGCCGACTGAGCCACCCAGGTCCCCCATGAAGGTTTTAGAAATAAGTGTTACCCACCGCTGGGGAGGGTGTAGGGAAGAGATACTCTTGTGTACAGTGGATGGGAATATAACCTGGTAAGACCTGTCCCAGCAGTATGGCAACAGACATGAAATATCTCAAACTATTCACATCCTCTGTCCCAGCAATTCCAATACTGTCATGTATTTTAAGGAAGCTAATGAGTCTTTGTGCAGAATCAGCTGTGACATTCAGTCATTTATATTGGTGGAAAATTGTGAACAAACAGAATATGAGATAGCAGACATTTGCTAGATTATGTATATATCCCATAGAGCAGAATATTGTGCAGCTAGGAAGAATGATATTGGAGAACACTGTTAATGACCTAGAAGGCGGCTTTAGCGCTGTCAGCTGTTGTTAGTTGAAAATGTCAGGCCCCCTCAGTGTGTGTGGCAGCTCCAGTATGGGGAGTGCAGGGGAAAAGAGGCACCATAGCAAGGCATGGAAAATGTCGTCAATGTGCATCAAAATGTGCCGTCATTTTCTCCGGTTAATGGGATCACGGTGACTTTTATTTTTTTCTTTTCTGTGTAACATGTACGTTTAAATTTTTGTGCAGATAACTTTGAAAAAAAAAGAAGGGATAAAAGTTACTCTTAAAATGTAGGGGCAAGCACTAGGCCTCGAGTGCACTCAGGTGCCCTGAAACCATAGTACATCGCTGCAGTACTTAATCAGCTCCTTCTGCGTGTTGTATTCCTTCTCCACAAGTGACAAAAAATTATTTTAGGATAATGTCAGTAAGCATTCTTCTTGTCCCAGGGTGCAGTCCTTTGTCCTTAGCTTTAGTGTTTGGCCCCAGCTCTCTCCAGGATTGCTTTAAAGCACGTGAGGGCTGTTTCTCGTGGCATTGTTCTTCTCATAAAGGACTGGGGAAAGAAGACAGTTGGAATTGGAAAACCATCTCAAGGCCCCACTGGATACTGTTCTCCTTCTGTTCTTGGAACATTTTATCTGCACCTCTATTTTAGCAAGTATTTGCTGTATAGTAACTTGTTTACATGTCTCTTTCTTCCATTTTAAGTCCAGTGAGACAGACAGGGACATGTCTTCCTTGTATTTCTATCCCTGGTACTAGCCACAGGGTCAGTGCTCAGGAAGTATTTGGCTGCCCCCTTGGTAAGGGGGTGAGGTTGCCTTATGCTCTTCCCCTGCTCCAGACTCTTTAGCACATTTTCTTGAAATAAAGTCCACAGTCCTTAATATAGCCTACAAAGCCCCGTGTGTCTGTTTTCTGCTTTATTCTCAAGGGAGAGATTTTGCCTGGGCTGGGAATAGAGAGCCAAAGCTATGTTCAAGTGTATAGAAATAACATACCAGGAGCTCATAACTCCCGTAGGGAGGAAAGACTTTTGAGAAGACAAGAGGGCATCTTGAGATTAAGGAGGAGGAAAAGTGGGGAGTAGTTCCTATAATATGATCTTCAGTCTTGACCTGTTCAGCGTTTTTATTAATGACTTGGATAAGTGATATTCTAATAAGATCAACAATAACTTAGTTTTGAATCGAGCTTCTTCATATCTATTATTTCTAGCTGCTTTATGTAAAGGAGGCTCAGGCTCGAGAGGCTAAGACTTCCATGCTCCGCAGGGGTAGAGGCCTTCTGGCTAAGCCCAAATTCCTGAAAACCAGACCCAACACTGGGAGAATAGATGACAAAATCAACGTTCATGTTTACTGGACAGGCTAGGATGAATGAAACAGAATGGCAGTAAATAAATGTAATGTTATACATTTGTATTTTTAAAATCTTTACAACTTCTGGGTGGGGAAAATGACTGACTAGCAGTTCTAGGGAGAAAAGATAATGCCCATTAAATTACAAGTTTCCTGTTGGCCAGGAGTAGGCCGTGCAGCTGCTTAAAAAGCAACGGTAATCTTAGAACATACCAGCAGAACAGTCCTGTTGTGCCTTTTCTTTCATTCTTGAGTGTTCTGTTCCTTTGGGTATCAGGGTCCAGTGGGGGGCTTTGGGGACCTGAGTGCAGCTGCAGGAGGACTGTAACACTGGTAAAGGAAGCACAGCTGAGTGTTGTCAGCAGATGTGGAAACTGGACTGCATGGTCCTAGGAGCCTGGGCTCTTGGAGCCAAACTACCAGGGTACAGGTTACACACATACACACACACACACACACACACACACAGAGCTTGGTGGCCTTGAGCCACACCCACTATCCTTCTCTGTGTAAAGCAGAACCCCTAATAATATCAGCTTCACAGAATACCTGCAAGGACTAAATGACACAGTGTTTACAGAAGTGCTTAACACAGTGCCTGGCCCACGGTCACTGTTCATAAATGTTAGCTCTCTGCATCATTAAGGGAACTAGAAACTTGGGACCCAAACAACAGTTGAGCACCTTGGGTAATTTCACCCAGATAGGGTGGAGATTGTTGAAGAGCCAGCATAGAATGAAAATTAACTTTGTTGCTGCTCCTGTGGATGAAGCAGTGACACCAGCGAGCCCCCATTACAGGAAGGAAACTAGGCTGTAATTTAATAATAATAAAGATAAAGATCATGATGCCACCACCAAGCAGGCAGAGGTGAAGCTGTCTTGGCAATGGGTCAGGTCTTAGAGGGCAGTAAATTCCGAAACAGGGAATAATGGAATCTGAGGGAGGGTTGCCAGGGATGTTATAAAAAGTATTCCTGTGTTGAAGATGAAACTAGATAGCCCCTAAAGTGCCTTCCAGCCAAAGGGGCAATAAGAACATTCTAGCAGTCCAGGAGGAGGGCTTCTGGGTAAGAAAGTCCTGGGTAAGTGTTGCAGTTCACACAGCTCTGTGGCTTTGGTCACATTACTTATTTAACCTCTCTGAGTCAGTTCCCTCATCTGTAAAGTAATTATTGCATCTAGTCCATAAAGTAGTTTTGAAACATAAAACACTTAGCATTACCCTGGGCACATGTTAAATATTTCCAAGTGATGCTTATTGTTGTTTCGTAAGTACACTTTTTTGGGAAGCATAATGTACATGAAGGTAAACAAATCCTGAGGGTGCAGCTCAGTGAATTTCTACCAAATAAACACACCTGGGTAGCCACCACTTAGGTGAGGAAATAGAACATTATCAGTCCCCCAGAAACTTCCCCTCAGGGGCGCCTGGGTGGCTCAGTTGGTTGGGCATCCAGCTTCGACTCAGGTCATGATCTCACGGTTTGTGAGTTCGAACCCACGTTAGGCTCTGTGCTGACAGCTCGGAGCCTGGAGCCTGCTTCAGATTCTGTGTCTCCTTCTCTCTCTGCCCCTCCCCAACTTGTGCTCTGTCTCTCTATGTCTCTCAAAAAATAAATAAATGTAAAAAAAAAAAAAAAAATTTAAAAGCAAGAACCTTCCTCTCATGCCTCCTTCCAGTGTTTATTATTATTATTGGCTTATTAAAAGAAAAAGAAACTAATTCTGAGTTTCCAAGGGTTATCTTTGTAATGAGAAGCAGTAAGAAAAAAGGAATTCTTGTGCTGGTTTTTGCACAGTACTGTAATGACCTTTAGGGAAGTTTACATCTGGCCCTGATGTAACCTGGAAATTCAGTCACAGCAGGGTTTGGGGACAGGGAAGAAATGTTTGCGCTGTGACTTTTATTCACAAGCTACCCCTTCCATTGTGTATTTCCTGATAAGGCCCAGAGTAGGGGGTGACTTAAAGATAAAACACAGAGTGTTGGTTTTGAGGGAAGGGGGACACTTTCTAACTCTTCTCCTTTGTTTGTACTAGCCTGATGAAGACTTGTTCAACCCAGACTATGTAGAAGTTGATCGCGTCCTGGAGGTAGCCCACACCAAAGATGCAGAAACAGGAGAGGTGGGTGTTTGGCCATTTTGACTCACTTATAGTGTCTTCCCTTCTTACTACATGTTTTGCTTGTTTTGTTAACATGTGGTCTTCGTTTTAATGGCATTCATGTGTTACCGGGTGGGTTTTCCAGTGGTTGGCCAGAGCACGATTGGCTCCTCTAATCCAGTAGCTGCTATCCTGTTTCCCACCAGGAGGTGACGCATTACCTGGTGAAGTGGTGCTCACTGCCTTATGAAGAAAGTACGTGGGAACTAGAGGAAGATGTGGATCCTGCAAAAGTTAAAGAATTTGAGTCTCTTCAAGTTCTCCCTGAAATTAAGCATGTGGTAATGTATCCATGTCGCTGTTTGGCACCTCTTACAACATGTGACTTTATGAACTTGGCAGTCCTGGATGTCTTTTGGGCGGTGCTCAGAAGTGGTCTTCATTGGTGCCTTCCCTTTGGCCACTCTCCATTGAACCTGCAGTTCAGACTTTGCTGGCACTCAGATCAACATTAGATCTAGGCTCTGTTTTGATGTGTGTGACACTGAAAAATGAATATGAGCTTAGGTTTCTTGGTATATGGCTGCTGTATGGAGTCAGGAAGATAGAATGTGTAAGAAATGCCTGAAATATTGTTTCCTGTTATCTTTTGCTCCATCAGTGATCTTTTTTCTTTGTTTTTATCCTTTGCCTTTACTCAACTGGAGTATTTTAAGGGGAAGAGCTATCTTTTATCTGTAGATCCATGAGTTTCACAGAGAGAACATAGGTTTTCAACATACATTTATTTAATCAGTTTATCTTTCTGATTCTGAAGAACTCCCACCAAGATGCATAAATGTCCCAGGGTATCTGGCAAGTAGTTATATGTAAAGTATCAATAATTAAAAGGAGGTAGAATTAGGATGGAGCCTGATTAAGATGTAACTCACTTGGGAAGAGAATCAAAGTTATTGAACATGGCTGTAGACTAGAATATGAAGTTTCTGTTTAAAAAAAGAATGACCGGGGCGCCTGGGTGGCGCAGTCGGTTAAGCGTCCGACTTCGGCCAGGTCACGATCTCGCGGTCCATGAGTTCGAGCCCCGCGTCAGGCTCTGGGCTGATGGCTCGGAGCCTGGAGCCTGTTTCCAATTCTGTGTCTCCCTCTCTCTCTGCCCCTTCCCCGTTCATGCTCTGTCTCTCTCTGTCCCAAAAATAAATAAAAAACGTTGAGAAAAAAAAAAAAAAAAGAATGACCATTTTGGGGCACCTGGGTGGCTCAGTCACTTGAGCATCTGACTCTTGATCTCGGATGAGGTTGTCGATCTCACGGTTCAGGGGTTTGAGCTCCCTATGGGGCAGTGTGCTCACAATGCAGAGCCTGCTTGGGATTCTCTCTCTTCCTCACTCTCTGCCCCTCCCCTGCTCATGTTCTCTCTGTCTCTCTGTCTCTCTCTCTCTCTCTCTCTCTCTCTGTCTCTCAAAATAAATAAACCTTCTTTTAAAAATCACCATTTTTACATGAAAAACCCTTATCCACCTCCTTATTAGTATTATTTGTTGTTTTTATGTTGCTGGAAAGTTAGGACTCAGAAGACGAGACCTCAACATTGAACTTAGATCTCTATCAGAGTCCACTCAAAAGCAGTGTTTGTTTTAGTTTTTTAGCATATGAAGTGTATGGAGGAGTCTTGAGGTGTAGAACTGTGATTAGAAATCTACATAGTTTTTAATGGTGTTTTGTTGCATGACTAGTTAATAAATTTCTCTTTCAGCCCTCTCTTATGACTGTTGCCCTTTGTTAATTCAGTCCATCAACGACCTATCTCCTGTTGGTTGACTCTTGAGTGACATAGAGTAAGAAGGAAGCTGCATGCTGAGCCCTCAGGAGTGCACAGGTTAATGGAAAAGGCATGTGTATGGACACACGTGGCCCCAGACTAATTGGGACACGTGGCCCAGCGCAGGGACAAACTAGTGTAGGGGTGGAGAGTAGAGAGCATTCCCATTCTGCAGCTAATTGTAAGCTATTATCTTGAAGTAATCAGCATTCTTACACTCTCAGCTCGAATCCCACTTATTTCCTCTGACTGACTACACAGATTGGTAAGAACATGAATTCTCAAGTGTCTTCAGGCAATTTCACTTCTCCTTTACTTTGCTGTTGCCACGCCACTATTATCTCTCATGAACCATGCTAGTATTTCACGCTTGTCTTTTTGTTTCTAATTTATTTGTTCTCTCGTTTAAAATGCACATTTTAGAAATTTTACTCCAAAAGTTCTAAATTGGAATGGCAGCTAGCAATATAACTAAAGCTGTCTTTTTATGTATTAAGGAAAAGACTGGCTCCAAATGGTAGTTTACCTGAATAATTTTTTTTTAAGTTTTTATTTAAGTAATCTCTACACCCAGCATGGAGCTCGAACTCACAACCCAGAGATCAAGAGTCACATGCTCTTCTGACTGAGCCAGCCAGGCACCCCCAATAGTTTTGTTTTTTGTTTTTTGTTTTTTTTTAATTTACTTATTTTGAGAGAGAGCACTTGAGCACACATGAGTGGGGGAGGGGCAGAGAGAGAGAGGGAGGGAGAGAGCATCTGAAGCAAGTTCTGCACTGTCAGTGCATAACCTGACACGGGGCTCAAACCCACAAACCATGAGGTCATGATCTGAGCCAAAATCATGAGTTGGTTGCCTAACCGACTGAGCCACCTAGAACCCTCCCCGCCCCGAATAAATTTTTAAAGGGATCTTACTCTGGGCTTTGAAGTTGAGACATGACCCTGCCAGTCTTGATGAATATAGGACATTTGCATCTGAAAGCTTTTTGGTAAAAATTGGTTATGGATAGGTAAAATATGGAATTTTTAGAAAGCAAGAAGTGACATTGGTGATGATTGTGCCAAGAAAGAGTCTTTTAATAGGCAGAACCCACTTTGGGGGGGCTCTGAGAATCAATTCTCCTCTTTCAAATTTAACTAAGTAGTCACTGAAGGTGGTGGAGCCCTTGGGTAAGTTCTTTCCTGTAGTCTGTACCACTTAGGAATATACCAGAAACTCCTAGCTGATTTCAGGCCTTAGGCTCAGATAGCTGAAATTTCTGGCCAGTAGGTGATGTTAAACTAAGACCTTTAGCACTGAGAAAGAGGGAAACCCAGAGGAGTGACTGGATGACAGAGTGATGCCTCTACTTTTGGAGTTGTACCAAGGCAGCAAAGTAGAAATCTGCAGTCAAATTCCATCCTCCAGCACTTAACAATACTGAGAGTGAGCCACTAAGTCTCTGGAGGAACATTCCAGAAGGCCTCTCCACAGTATCTAGTGAAGTAGAGGAGCATGCCCGATTAAAGAGGTACATGGACTTTGGGGATCTAGCCTGACTGGTTCCTGTAGGTTGAGAAGAATATATTTTCTTTAACGGAACAGAGTAAGAGGGTTTATATAGGAATATCTTTGCTTAAAAGCTTTTTCTTTAAAATCATTATTTTTTACATAATAAATTATTTTCTCCCTTATTTTAAAAGCACCTATACTTACGCTCTTATAATAATATTCAACAGAGCCTTATTTTAAAGGGCTTACCCTAACTGTAGCTGTAGTAATTTTGTAGGTAAGCTGTAATGTGTATTTTTCTGAAAGATCATGGACAGATTATACTTAACTCCAAATGTCAATGATATAATTGGGGATATTTTGTTAATTTCACATGCAAATGGTTTAGTTTCGGGTAATAACATATTTCAGGTGTAAATTATATTGTAGAACTCCAAAGTAGAATTACCAAAAACTAAAACTGTTTAGAAAAGTTATAGTCTCAAAATTCTCATTTATAACTACAGGTAGAGCTAGGGATTTTTAATTTATAAGACTATAAACTGTAACTTGGGGGCTCAATTTGCCTATAAGCAAAATAGCCAAGTTGCTTTCCAAATAATATAAAGCCTAATTAAATAAGATTTTTGGATGGGAAGCCTCCACACCTGAAGGTTTAAATTTTCCTCTGATTATAATTGGAATTCCAATGGCATTTTAAGAGAACTTGACAAGTTGATTCTAAAGTTATACAGAATAGTAAATAAGATAGAATAGCCAGGACACTTTTGAAAAATAATTCCCTAATCAGATAAAAGGCTATAGTAATTTAAAAATTTGCTTTTATTGAAGCACTAGACAGTCCCGTGGAACAGAATGAAAAATCTGGGTAGAGCTCCATGGATACATTAAAACTTAGCATGTGATAAATATGGCATTTCATATCAGTAGAGAAAAGATCAATTGTATTTAGAAATAGTGTTTTATATGGGAAAATAAGACGGCTATTATGTTTATGAGGAGTTTAAGGAATTTGCAGTTTTGATTTTACAGGCTTTTTGCCTCATACTGACTCTCGGAACTAATCAACAAAATATTTGACCCACTGTACTTTCCTGAGTGATGCCACATGCACAAAGAAATAACAAAAAGAAATTATTTATAGAAACCAAAAACCTAATATTGGCTTGAGGGGAGATGGAGGTATTAAGTGGGAGTGGCATCTAAGAGTTTGGGTCAAACTATGTAACACCAAGATTTTAGGTGGGTGTGTTTGTCTTCTTCATTAATTGCTTGCACATTTTATAGAGGTTTTCTTTTTTTAAAAAATTGTTAAATATTTATTTATTTTTGAGAGAAAGAGAGACACACCCAGAGGGTGAGTAGGGGAGGGGCAGAGAGAGGGAGACACAGAATCAGAAGCAAGCTCCAGGCTCTGAACTGGCAGCACAGAGCCTGACATGGGGCTCGAACCCACCAGCCATGAGATCGTGACCTGAGCCGAAGTCGGACGCTTAACCGATTGAGCCACCTAGGTGCCCTGAGGTTTTCTTAGTTTAATCTGGTGAAATCAAGAAAATACAGGGTCTCGCCTGCACATTAGTCAGAAAATAGTAGCTGCAGTTTCATGCCAGCTTTAGGGCAGTGTTTTGAGATTTGCCACCTTCCCCATTATTATCCTATGTCCCTATTCATGTTATGTTCCTCAGACGTTATTCTCAACGTATTTTGTGTTCTCTGCCTTCCTCCACTAGGAGCGGCCTGCTTCGGACTCCTGGCAGAAACTGGAGAAGTCTCGAGAGTATAAGAACAGTAACCAGCTCCGGGAGTACCAGCTGGAGGGGATGAACTGGCTTCTTTTTAACTGGTATAACAGGTGAGGAACCAGAACCAGGGCTGTCCTCATGGATGATTTTCCTCCCAAGTGTGTACCTGGAGCTAGACTGTCACCTTAGCCTGCTCAGAGCAGCAGTAGCAAGGTGGTGAGAGTGTGCAACCTAGCCATCGGTTTAGGGTGCTAATCTTTGCACAGGATGTGTGCCAAGACTATACATCAGGTGCTTCTCCAACCAGAAAGAATGGTCTGTAGACATCATTGACTTTGTGCTGCTTTTTACTTGTCCATTCTAGCCACAAGGTTAGACTCAACCTAGATGAAACAAAATCCAAAAGGTTGTTATCTTTAAGTCTTTAGCAAAAATTGGCTCTAAAAGGCAGTAGATCTGGATTTTAGTCCCAACTCTGCTACTTACTCATGAGCCCTGGATGTTCTAAACTTGGGCTGTAATTCTCAATTTTGGACTCTTTGTGCTTTAGGTCTTGTCAGAATCTAGGCGAAACAGATGAAATTTGAGATTTTTGTAACATTCTAGAGTATACACCTAGTATGGATTCTAAAGACAGAATGCTGCAGTGGAGAATACACAAGATGGGACCCTGGTGACCTGTGTTCTAGCACAGTCTGCACCACTTACTCACAGAGCCTCTCGGAGTGCGGCTCACGTGGCCTTTCCAGGTATTGGGTTCCCCATCTGTACAGTGAGGGGCGAGACTGACAGGGGCACACCCTTCGAATGTCACAGCTCTGTGCAGTCTGTGATTCTGGGTCACCAGAAGAGACCAACATTCTTACTCTGACAAGGAATTTATTGTGTGGGTTAAAAGTTAACCCTTGATGACAAAAATAGTAGACCATGAAATTCACGTAACTTAATCTTTTTATTTTTGCCTTGGCTTCCATGACGTTTGTCAGGTACAGAAATTGGCTTAGGTTTGAGGCATATTTCTCTCCTTGTGGCTCACTATTATTTTAATTTTTGGTATTTTCAGTTTATATGGACCTCTTTCCTGTATTTTCTCCCAAGTTGCCATAATTCCTTTTTGGAAATAGTCAGGGTGTGAATCATAAGAATAAAAACTTGCTTCAGTTGCATCTCTGGAGAATGCTGATAAGGCCCTTCACTGATGACCTTATAGGTCAGGGTGTGCTTCTCAAGTATCATTTTAGTTCTGCCCAACCTCTGCCGCTTTCCTATATCGATGATGAATTATCTGTATTTCTTACTCTACAGAAAAAATTGTATTTTGGCTGATGAGATGGGGCTGGGGAAAACCATCCAGTCCATCACATTCCTCTCAGAGATATTCCTCCGAGGAATCCACGGCCCTTTTCTCATCATCGCCCCACTCTCCACCATCACGAACTGGGAGCGAGAGTTCCGGACATGGACAGAGATGAATGCCATTGTGTACCATGGCAGCCAGATCAGCAGACAGATGATCCAGCAGTATGAGATGGTGTACAGAGACGCACAGGTGAGCCTTACATGGGTCTTAGAGACCCGGCGACAGCCTGATGTCGTTCAGAACAGCCTTCCCGTCACTTGTCTTCAGGAGTTTTAATGCTCTGCACCTTAGGTTGCTGTTGACTGACTTTGTACAGTCTTATGTTTATTGAGGTCGACTTTTGTTTCTCCTTGGTAGTTTACTTTGATAAAACACAGAATTTGTAAGGCATGCTTGACACTCTCTGGCATATGCCAGAGGCTCTTCTTGGGATACTGAAAGCTTGGCTTCTTGGTTGGCTTACGAAGTTTCTTTTATGTGCAGAAGATTTTATCTGAATTGTTACATGCTCAGTGAAAAAAGTGGGGGGAAGAATTAGTGTACAGAGGGTGGGTTCCTAGCCAGGGAGTTTGGAGAGGTGGTTAACACATTTGACAGGGAAGGATAAAGAGAAGATAGGATTCACATTGTTAAAAGCACAATAGATTGTGGTGTTTGTTTGGTTTTTGTTATTTATAATCACTTTACTGAGTATGCTTGTAAGCCTGTCTGGCCACTGGTTTTTCTAATCAAGCAAGGTGAAAATATAAATGAATCCCAGCCAGAGGGAAGCCAGTGCTCTCCCCCAGGGACTTCATAAAGCAGCAAAAGGAGACACTTGGAAGAAATTTATGATGTGTTCTAACACAGTGCAGCTCTGCTCTTTCAGTGTGATAGCAACACTAAGATAGAGAAAAGACGTGTGTCCTGTCTGGTAGCTCTTGTCCCAGGTGAATCAGGAACATTAGTTTGAACTTGTGCTAGAACCCCAGTTACAAGGTGAAATGAACCATATCTGAAAAGGAGCGAAAAAGGTCTCCTTTGGGTCTTCAGGCTCTGTGTGGTTGAGACCAGCTCATGGCTGGGAATGTGCAAATCAATACCCGTCTGCTTTCCTTGTCATGGCAGTTAATAAACAAAAAGCTTCCTTGCTGTATCTTCCATATTTGCGCATATGTCTCAGCATCGTGAGGGCCCATGTCTCTTACTTCTGTGTCATCGGTGTGATGAGGTCTCTCTTTTGTCTAAAGGGCTGGTTCATCCTCGTATTCTCTCTTTCCTCACACGAGGAAGTGCAGTGCTTACTGGCTTCTGTCACCTAGGCCCGGGCATTTTACCGCACTGCCTCCTCTGCTCCCGCCGGGAACGCATTAGCGGAATTCTGTAGTCATGGCATAAAGCTTCGCCTTCCGTTGTGTCACCCTCAGGGAAACCCCCTTTCAGGAGTCTTCAAGTTCCACGTTGTCATCACAACGTTTGAGATGATCCTGGCAGACTGCCCAGAGCTGAAAAAGATTCACTGGAGCTGTGTGATAATTGACGAAGCCCACAGACTGAAGAACAGGAACTGCAAACTTCTGGAGGGTCTAAAGCTCATGGCCCTGGTGAGAGCTAGCAAGCTCTTTACATCCACACAGGTTCCGTGTATTCACTGTGGAGGAGGCATTCTGTAGCCATTCTGCATGTAGCTTACTTGTGCATAGTCTGCTTACTCTAAATTCTCTTTTTGCCCTCTATATGTGTGATAGTGTAGGAATCAAAAGGTTTTTTGTTATGAACTAGGTCAACTATTTGACCTTTGCCACAAATAGATTCCCAAAGGGAGCCGGGGGAATCTGAAATACCATGAAATTGGTGACCTGGAAATGTAAGGTGTTTTGGCTTATTTCCAGGTACCAAAGATGATGGTCTTGGCACAGTGCCCAGTATGTAGAGGGTAGGCACTCAATAAGAATGAATGAACAAATGAATGAGTGTTGCTTTCACTAACATGACATTGCTGCTGGAATCAGTGATGGGAAAGGAAGGTTGATCTATTTATTGACCATACCCTCATGAAACGGCGGCGTCCTCTCTTTGCGTAAAAGCCAAACAGAATTGCCCCAAAGTGAGCACAGAATTCCCTGGCTTCATTTTCCCACCAAAGCATATCATGTTGGTGGCTCACACACTGCTCATGGTGGACTGTTAATTTGTGCAGGAACACAAAGTACTGCTCACTGGGACACCGTTACAGAACTCTGTGGAGGAGCTCTTCAGTTTGCTGAATTTTCTGGAGCCATCACAGTTTCCTTCAGAGACTGCTTTCTTGGAGGAATTTGGAGATCTGAAAACTGAGGAACAGGTAAATAGGGGCCTCAAGGACTGAGAAGATGGTGTGGTGATTACCTTCACCGTCAGGGAAAGGACAAGTCATTGTCACCATGGGGACAGGCACTCACAAGTTCTCACATCCCTCCTAAAATGAGCATTACCTCCTTGATTTAATTTGTTTGTTCACATTGAGGTTAAACTGATTATTAGGAGTTCTTATTACTCCAGAGGATAAATGAGTCCACATCCAAAATATCCTGTATTAGCACATCAGGCCTCTTGCCTTTGCTGATCTCATGTGTAAGTTCTTTGATTCTGTTCAGCCCTGGACTCAGGAGCGTGGTGCTTTCTTCTGCTTTCCTCATCCTTCCTGCTTCCTCCTATATAATCTGCAGCATGTTCCCAGGCTTATGTTCTCGAGTACAACAAAATACACAGGTAGTGAGGAAAAGAAGGCAGTCATATACTAGAGTAGTTGCTAAGTTCAGTTTTGTCCAAATCAACCAGATTTCCTCAGTTTTCAAAGATCTGGTCCTGAGACCAGCTTATTGGACTCAAAGCTAAGTCAAAGCTACCAAAGTTAAGAAATACCTATCTATGATGCGTAAAAATCTTGACTGAGGTTCCAGAAATAAGCCAGACAAATTGAAATGCCATAAGAGGAGCAAGTAATAGAATTGGGGATTTTCTAAGAGAGAAGGTCACCTCTGTTTGGGAATAAAGAAAGCCTTCATGGAGAGAGTACAATTTGGAAATGGACTTTGAAAGGTGGGTATATTTTTAGTCATGGAGAGAGAAAAGATGGTGACTACTTTGCACAGAAAAAAAAAAAAAACCCACCCAGCATAATCAACCATGGAATTTATTCCATCGTAGGGAATCATCTGGTTGAGCTGGAAACAGGGTTGATGAATTGTGGAGTATGAAGCCAGAGGGGTTGAGGGTTATATTGTGGGACGATCTTAAAAGACAGCTTGAAGAATTTGGTAGGTATTAGAGAAGCAATGCAAGGCTTTGATTGCAGGGATGACATAATTAGTTCTGCTAAATTAACCTCGCAGTGGTGTGAGAATGCGTTGGGACAGAGAATTTGGGGACTGACAAGGTTTGGAAATTTCACTAACAGGTGTCAGGAGCACACTCTCAGGTTGCGGTCTGTTTGTTTCTGCTTCTGTGGCAAGTCAGACTTTGAGAGCAGTGAATAATCAAACTTAATTCCACTTCTCTGCATTTGCAGTATCTATTGATCTTTCAAAAGCCAGCTCCCAACCCTCTCTCCATTTTTGGACCATTGGCAATGTGTCCTCTTCTCCCGTTGCACTTATTTTGTGGTATGCATTTTTTTCTTCTTCCTAGACAATGACCTTCTTGAGGACAAGGCCCACCTCTTCTCCAAAGTTGTGTTTGTTGTATTGACCAGCACAGTGTCTGGCATGTAGTATACTCTAAATGATTCAAGGTATGAACCAAGTCAAGGGCAAAGCTGAACCCAGCATGTGGCAGATTGACATTTGTCCATATCTTTAATAATTGTCTAGGTGTGTCTTTCCTGTTTGGGTTCTTATACAGTAATTCCTAATTCATTTGGGGGATAGATTCCTAAGTACCATGGTTGGTAAAATCAAGATCTCAAGAATGGGTTATATTGAAGATTGGGGTTATTTAGGAGAAAACCACAAAAAGTGGCCACAGATGTCTAAATTTTAAATCACAGTAAATAAAAGATCCACAAAGCATCTGTTTCCAAAGTGAAACATATTCATCAGTGTTTAAAATCTATACCGGTAACTTGTCTAAATCACTGTCTATAAATTACTTTATACTTCTTTCAGGAAGCGTTGACACTGCACCCGATTTATTTATGCAGTAAATAAGTACCCCCTTTTAAGGCATTTTTGAACAGCCCTTTATGACTTGCAACAATCTTTTGCACTTGCCCTTTCTTATTTTATTTTCCCAGCAGGATTAATCTTATTGGTGTCACGTTTTAGCTCAGGGTGAAGTCAGATGCCTTGATTCTGCATCCCTTGTCTGTCATTGTCTTCTTGGGAGACGGAACAAGTGGCCTTGCCAGTGCAGTCAGGTTAGCGGACATCTGCTGTCCAGATTTGGGCTGCTAGGGAAACAGACAAATCATAGCAAAGACCACTGTCAGCTCAAAGTACCCCTGATGTGACAGCTTGTGTGATGGCATGGGAGACATCATCTTACAACATTAACTGTAAATGCTGCTACACCAAACGTGTTCGCTGCCATTACTTAGAAGTTGTAGGAGGAGTCTGCTTCCAGATGGCCTCTACTTCTTTTTTTTATTTTTTAACCTGAGATATGATGGACATATAACTTCAGTTTCAGGTGTGCATGACCATGAGTCAATACATGTATACATTACGAAATGTTCACCATAATAAACCTAGTTAGCCTCTGTCACCATACATAGCTACAGTTTTTTTCTCTGGTGATGAGAATTTTTAAGATCTCCTCTCTTAGCAACTTCCAAATGTACAATATTAGTAACTGTAGTCACCATGATCTAAATCACATTCCCCAGGACTTAACTTATTTTATGACTGAAAGTTTTAACCCCCTACACACATTTTGCCCATGCCCAGATTGCCTCTACTTTTTACTTTGTTCTCTTAGCATCTAAGTCTCCCTTTTGTAATGTGTCGCCTGTACCTCCTAACATAGCTAAAGTTGTCCTCAGGTAATTGCCGCACATGAATGCATGGTAGAGCGAGAGGGGTTTGGTTTCTCCATCCAGAGAATAGGTACTGTCTTTCATGTCTTTCTCCCTTTATCTCTTGCGAGGTTGTCACCTAGGTTCTCTGTAATTACTTGGGAATTACAATCAGATCCCTTTTTTCCTTTAGATCCTATTATAAACTCCCCATGTTCAGGGTATCAGTGTGATCTTTCAAATAGTCTACCACCGCAGTGCTATGAATAGATGCGCAGGAGAGTGTAGTGAAGGTTGGAATAGCCCGGTAATCAGTCATTAAAATCAGAGTGGGGCAGGTGAACAGGTCTCATTTCCCTGGACAGGTGAAGAAACTGCAGTCTATCCTAAAACCAATGATGCTTCGGCGGCTGAAAGATGATGTGGAAAAGAACCTTGCTCCTAAACAGGAGACGATCATTGAAGTAGAGCTCACCAATATCCAGAAAAAGTACTACCGTGCCATCCTGGAGAAGAACTTTTCCTTCCTGACCAAGGGGGCAAATCAACACAATATGCCCAATCTCATCAACACCATGATGGAGCTGAGAAAGTGCTGTAACCATCCCTACCTGATCAATGGTGAGTCAGGGAAACAGGGAGCAACTCGGGCCTGGTGTGGTGTGCCAAAAGCTGATAATAACCAACAGTTTTAGGTATTGAGTTCCATTAGATGCTAGGATGTATGTTTGCTCACCTTTTTATGAAGCATGAAACTGAGGCTCAAAGAGATTGGTAGATCTGGGTAAGCCATCTAGCAGTGAGTGCACGGAGCTAAGTTCTGAACCTGCCTCTACCAACTCTCTGCCCTCAGAAGATGGATAGCACTCAGCAGCCTGCTGCCCTTTATTTACCTGCAGTCTGGCCCACACTGTGCACTTTGGGACAGGAAACTATCACTTAGCTGAATAAATGATCGCCATGCAATGAGACTAAAACTCTCCGCAGATGAATTAACAGTTAACTATATTAAGTAGAGAACATGTTGGAAGCTTTTTTTTACATAAAACTTTCTGATAAAATTTTAAATAAAAGGTGGCTTGGATTTGCCTGTAGCTAGTTTTTGTGATGTCGAGAGGTATGTCTTTTTGTCAGCTCTCTGTGGAGATTCTTTGCTTGCATGGGTCAGCTTGGTATCTCAAGTTCTTTCTCTACTTGGTGAGATCTCCCAGGAAAGCAAAGCACCTGTGTTCTCTGCAAAATGGCCCTGCTGCCACTGCAGCCCCTCTGCTGCGGGCACAGACCAGGTATGCACCACAGCACTGCCTCACCAACCGGCCTGCTGGTCCAGGACCTAGGAATTCACTTCATTTTTCTAGGACCCGTAAAGCAGAGAGAAGCTTTTATCCTCATAGTTTGTTCAAGGAATAGTTTTGTCCCATTCCTTTTCAGGGGCAGAGGAGAAAATTCTGGAAGATTTCCGAAAAACCCACAGCCCCGATGCCCCTGACTTTCAGCTGCAGGCCATGATTCAAGCAGCAGGGAAGTTGGTGCTGATTGATAAACTGCTCCCTAAGCTGATTGCAGGTGGTCACAAAGTCCTCATCTTCTCCCAGATGGTGCGCTGCCTCGATATCCTCGAAGATTATCTCATCCAGAGAAGGTGAGAACCTGTGTCAGAGCTGTTCATCAGAAGCTGCAGGCGGTTCCCTGTTTTGATACCTTTTTGATTCATGCAGAAATTATGCTGTAACAACAACAAAGCATTCAAACACGGAGAAAAGGAATCTCCTAAAGACTGACTGAAATTCAGAGTTAAATCCCGTGACCAAGTATGCCCAGTTTTAACTGCCTAAAGTGAATGCTGTAGCCGATGATGTGGAGCCCTTGCTTTGCTTAAAAAAGAAATTCTACATGTTTATTTATATTCTCTCTAGTTGTAAGACACGGAATTCAAAAGCATTAGAGAAGGTTAAGAAAACAATGTATTTCCTTTTTTATTTTTTGCTTAATAATGATGAGAGAAATATATCCTGGAAAACATCCCTGTATCAAGTTGCTAAGAGTATAAGCTGACAGCCCACAAAAAAAGAACTTGGGGACACTTTCTGTCCTTTCTCAGCAAACCTTCTAAGGTTTTTTGATACACTAGCTATAGCATTCCAGTCTGTTGTCTTGTTCATACTCCTGTTAATTCCTTGAGTCCAAGTTCCATTACTCACGCAGGTGAACAGTATGTGGGGTTATGTTATATGGGTTGTTTGGATTCATGTGGGTTCTACTTTGTTCCTTTATCCAGTGAACATTATGTTTCCAGTCACTGGGACACAGCAATGATCCGAAGATGATAAGTTGATTTTTAAGAATTTATGCAATGAGAAAAGACTTAAGGTCATAGAAACTATTAGTTTTCGCATTGCTGAGTTTAAAGGAAATCTTTGTTTTCATATAGTAATTATAGCAAATCTCAGTTGTCTTAAATATCCTTAAAAATTCTGTTTGCTATTATAACATTTATAGAAAGAGTATTAAAACAAATGACAGATTCAACTATGGGATACGCTGACATTTAATGTTACATGAATAATTCTCAAATCAAATTAGACAATAAAAAGAATTTCTCAGAGCCCTGTAGTGGAGGTCTTTAGGTAGAGAATTCTTGAGACTTACATTATTTTTTTCTTTGAGGAATTTATAATGAGTAAATCGAAACTAGTGAAAGTAGTTTCATATTTTGTAAATTCACTATAGATTAGGAACCCATTTCCAGAACACTTGCTTTTTATAAATATATATATTATCTTACTTTTCAAAATATATGCAACTACTAGTGAGCAGTTTTTTTTTAGAGAACCCCTCCAAAATGAGTAACAGTGTAACTAATAGACTTTTGCTAAGTACAGATGTCTCTACTTAGCACCCTTTTATGCTATTTTTCCTTAGCATTTATTTCTCATTTTATTTTCAAGTTATTTAGGTATTACAATTTCTTTTGAATATATGGACATACACCGCTACTGGCTCAAAGCTCCCACTCATACTCAGGGAGTTATCTTCTACTTTGCACATGCAAACATTTAGTTTCGTTGTCAATTTTATATATTCTCCTTTTTATTTAATATATCATGGATTTTTCTTTAAACTCATTTTCCCACAACATAATTTTGATAATATTCTTTCTCTTAGGTTGTTCCCAGTTTTTCAGCATTTTTAGGAACTCTGTAGCTATCCCTTTACAGTCATTGTGAATGTTTCCAGTTAATACCTTAGGCTAAATTCTGATTTTGAAAAGCATTTGGTACATATTTCCAAAACACCCTCTAGAAAGATATTTTTATTTTTATGCCTTTCAGCAGTGTATGAGAATGCTTTTTCCCCCCTCACTGTTTTTGCTGCTTAATCTTAACTAATTCAATAAGCCAAAATTATCTTGTTTTAATTTGTATTTCTGATTAATAATGAGAGTAAATATTTTCCCATATATATATTAGCTATTTGTATTTTTGTGTGCTTGAATTGCTCATTCATGTTCTTTCTCCATTTTCTGTTGCTCTTTGCCTTTTTATTTATAAGAACTATTTGTTTACTTAAGAATATAGCACAGGGACACCAAGGTGGCTCAGTCGGTTAAGCTTCCGACTTCGGCTCAGGTCATCATCTCACAGCTTGTGAGCTTGAGCCCTGCGTGGGGCTCTGTGCTGACAGCTCAGAGCCTGGAGCCTGCTTCTGATTCTGTGTCTCCCCCTCTGTCTGCCCCTCCCCTACTCATGCTCACGTGCTCTCTCTCTCAAAAAATAAGTAAACATTAAAAAAAAAAAAAAAAGAATAGAGCACAAATACTTCCCCAGTGTTGTTTTTGACTTTTTGTTTATAGGTGTGAGTTTTTGTTTATTTTATTTTTAGAAGTTTTAAATTTTGAAATAGTCAAAACTTGCAGTCTTAAAGCAGCTTTATATAAACTTAAATGCTTATTTATGCTTAAAGGTAAGGTTAAATACTTAAATTCATGGGTTTGAAAACCATGCAATTATATAAATATTCTCAAGTATTTTCTTTACACTTTTTTTTTGTGGTTTCTTCACCCCAACAGCATCCAGCAGGGTTCTTCTGGCCTTAATATCATGGTTACTTTTTTCTCTTTTTTTTTTTTATTAAAAAAAATTTTTTTTTAATGTTTATTTATTATTGAAAGAGAGAGACAGAGCACGAACATGGGAGGGGCAGAGAGAGAGGAACACACAGAATCTGAAGCAGGCTCCAGGCTCCGGCTGCCTGCACAGAGCTCGACGTGGGGCTCGAACTCGCAAACTGCAAGATCATGACCTGAGCCGAAGTTGGATGCTTAACCAACTGAGCCACCCAGGCGCCCCACTTTTCTCTTTTTAATTTAGCTTTTATTTCCAGCAAAGTTATACATGCACATAATTTAGGGAACCAAAATGTTCTGTTAGACTTTTTAAAAAGTGCCTTTCCTGATAGCACCCTTCCCTCCCAGCCCGTTTTTCCAGCCCCAGAAACAATGACTTTAAGTTCTTTATGCTGTTTCTTTTGGGATTTATAGCCATACCTAAGTAATGTTAGTAGTTGTAATATCTTGATGATGTTTAGTTTTAGGTGTTACCTGTTCCCACTATGGAAGATGAGCATTTATCTCTTCTCATTGCCCCTCATAACCACCACACGACTTACACAAATGCTGAGCGATAGCTCTGACCTATAGTATGCTGTTTACATTTTTTTCTCTCACAATTTTTATTTTTCATGAAGCTAAAAATTGTCCTTTCATTTTATTGCCTGTTTTTCTATTTCCTTATTATAATTTCAGCTCCAGAATTGACCCTGGTTGTCTAAATCTCCTCTTGTTACATTCAAGCCTGTCAGCTTCCTGGGCTCAGAGCCGCCTCTGGTGGGGCTGCTCGTCCTGCCTTCTCTGGCCAAGTGCTCTTCCCACCTGGTACATGTTGCCACCTGGGCTCTCCCTTCCTTCATCACACTGACAAGTTCCTTTCCTTCCCTCTGGAATAAAACCTCCTTGGTGAATCCCATCTATGGCTTTGGGGAGCTTCTGAGGAAGGGTGAATGATAAATGCATGTGGAGACTGTCTGGAATGTTCGCAGTCTGCTCTCCTTGAGTAACAGTTTGGGTTTAGGATTGGAGGTTAGAAATCCTTTCCCCTCAGAATTTTAAGGTTTTAGTCCACTGTCTTCTAGCTTCCACGGTTGCTGCTTAGAAGTTCAGAGCCCTTGTGCTTCCTGGTCTGTGTATGTGACATGTTTTTCTATTCGGAAGCATTGATTTATCCTCTTTGTCCCAGATCTGTGGAATTGCACAGCGAACTGTCCTTTGTATGGGATCTGTTGACCTGGATACCGAACAGGTCTTTCTCATTTGAAACCTGTGTTCCTTCAGTTCTGGAAAATTTATATTTTATCTTCCACTTTAAAATTTTTTGTTTTGTTTTTTTGTATTTTGTTCATTTTGTGGTTGTTATTTGCTGGAGGGCTGGTGTGTTAGGAACTCCTGCCTCCATACCAGAAGCAGAGCCTCTGTGTTTCAGATCAGAGGCTTTCCTTTCATGTCTGGTCTTAGCTGGCAGATGGTGGGCTGGTTAGAAGCTCTGGGTATGTGGGCCAGGCTGTTGACTGTGGGTTTTACTCTCCATATATGAACACTATCCATCTAACTGGATCATCTCATTGGGGAACCTCCAGTGTCTGTATTTTGGGGGTGTCTTCTGCCTAGAGGATGGGAGCTTGATTGTAATGGGAGCCAGTTGTGAGGAACGGGTGGCGAGAAATAGGGAGTTCTCAGTCTCTCGCTCTTCCCTTTTTTCAGTATAGTACCTCTAATGGTGCTTGGTGTCTCCTGGGGGAGAGAGGGCTAAAGGTCTTCTATTTTACCCTCTTCAAGGCTGGGGTGGGTGATCTGTAGGCTGATACTTTCACAAACACTCAGCCAGTTCCTCTGTTTTAGACTCTTTGCATCCCCATTTTCAGGGTTACCTGGTGCCACCAATGCATGATCCCTTTGGACATTCAGTATTGAATTATTTCTCATCTGAGAATCTTTCTCTAGATTTCTTTGTTTTTTTCTTTTTCTTTTCTTTTTTTTTTTTTTCTTACATTTCAGTCTTCAGTCTTTCTGTAATTTTGGTAAATGGCATATAATGAATGTCTAATTTATTCCCAAATGTGTCTCATTTTTAATTCAATAATTCCTCCATTCATATAAAACACTGTCCATAAAATATACTGAAATACTATTTATGCTGGGTGTGTGTGTCTAACCTGTGTATTCTTTTGATCAGTATTTCTATTCCTTTGCTCATGTATTATTGCAGATAAACTTCAGAATTATTCTTTTTTAATCTACCTCTGACTACAGAAAAAGTATATATGTATGTGGGTACACACATGTGCATATTTGTGTTTATGTATACATATATCCATTGGTTGGGATTTTGATTGGCTTTTATACATTTAGTAGGACAGGATTGACATCTTTGCAAAACTGAAGAATCTGCTGTTCACTGCACGTATTCAGGTATTCCATATACACTGTTGGTTCACTAAATATTTATGACATGCCTGCCTTGTGCTAGAACCTCTGGAGGTGTTAGGGACATGGTGAACAAACCAACATGGCGCCTAGAGTCATGTTGCCAAGTCCTACATATTTCTTTCTCTGAGCCTAATCCTAAGTATTCTGTATGTGTATGGCTATTGTGAGTGGGATTCTGTTTTTTTTAATTCTTTTTGTTTTCCAGCTGGTTATTACTGAGAGATGAGAAAGTTTTTCATTTTCCTTCAGGCCTTCTGAGGTCAGCATTTCCTGTTATGCCAAAAAACATG
This sequence comes from Puma concolor, assembly GCF_028749965.1. Lineage (NCBI taxonomy): Eukaryota > Metazoa > Chordata > Mammalia > Carnivora > Felidae > Puma > Puma concolor. The sequence continues at coordinate 122,594,982 of NC_141669.1, read as the reverse complement.
TCACTACCCCTCCCCCCCTTCCCAAAACAAAGCACACAGGTTTTCTAGACTGCCACCTGCTTCTTGTTGAAATTTGACAGTGACTGAGAATTACAGTTTGATGAGCCACATAAACTCCTAGGGATTTTGTTCAAAATATAGTTGACTCAGAGGGTTAATTGCTGCACTGATGTTTTGTGTGAAAATTTTTTTGATGTCTGATTTCTTCATTCAGACTTACTAGCCTTCAAGATGTTCTTTGTTCTTGAGCCTTGTTGCCTCTCCAGCTGTCAGTTTGGTTTTGGCCCGCTTAATTTCATGCCATATTCTCATACAGGGGTGAGGGCATAGCCAAGGGATCTGGCTCAGGAGTGAGAGGAGTGAGGAACAGTTTAAAAGAGCTCAAATAATGGGATGGATTTTTAGTTTTGTGTTCTTTGAAAGCACTTCCTCGAAACTGAACAAGTAATGGAAATGAGAATTAATGTTCCAGTCATCCTGCACAATTTCTAAAACTGTTCTTGTATCATAGCTGGCAAAACAGTATAGTTTTATGGGAATTTTTTTTCCCTGGCTGACGGTTGAGCTGTAGCATCACTGTAGCATCACGATTGATTTTTCCTCCTCTTTAACGCTGTGCTAATTCCCTGCCTCCCTCGATCTATGGGCTTCTAACTTCTCTCTGATGGCTAGAGGTGTCTTGTCAAAGAACACGAATCCTCTGTGCCTGCAGCATTAATTGTTCACATGTATGATGGTGGGGGTGGTGGCATCTCTCATTTAATTGAATCTCAACCTTGTCCTCTGGCTCCAAATCCTGTACTTCCATCATATCACCCACATGCCCAAATTTCTGAGTACTCAGTGCAGGTTATCAGTGTACTGGTTTATCAAAACCATGTTGGTACCTATAGTGTCTTCTTCCACCTTCCACTAGAGTTATCACCTTCCTAAATTTACTGGTGTCTCTTATTTATCTTTAATTTTCTCTTTTAAGTTTAAAAAAAAAAATTTAAGTTTATTTTTGAGAGAGAGAGACCATGTGAGTGGGGGAGGGGCAGAGAGAGAAAGGGAGAGAGAGAATTCCAAGCAGGCTCTGCACCATCAGCACAGAGCCCAATGTGGGGCTCGAATCCACGAAACCAAGAGACCATGCCTGAGCCGAAACCAAGAGTCAGATGCTTAACCGATTGAGATACCCAGGTGCCCCTTTAAAATTTTTCTTTAAATTCTTTTATTTATTTTTGTCTCTTTTAAGTTTTTAGGGCAGTCTTTCCATTCTCCTGCATTGAAATGTAGGGTACAATATGAAGGCCATACAGCAAACTGGTTAAGAATATGGACTTTGAGGGGCGCCTGGGTGGCTCAGTTGGTTAAGCATCCAACTTTGGCTCTGGTCATGATCTCATGTTTCATGAGTTCGAGCCCCATGTTGGGCTTTGTGCTAACAGCTCGGAGCCTGGAGCCTGGAGCCTGGAGCCTGTTTCGGATTCTGTGTCTCCTTCACTGTCTGCCCCTCCTCTGCTCACACTCTTTCTCTCTCTCTCTCTCTCTCTCTCAAAAAATAAATAATAAACATTAAAAAAAATTTTTTTTAAAGAATGTGGACTTTGAGTCAAATGGATCTCAGTTCAAGCCACTCACCTGCTCAGTGACTGAGCAAATTAGTTTGCTTGTATGGGGTTTTATTGTTTTTGTTTTGGAAGTTTCCTAGAGTCTAAAATAGGGATGATAAGAAAAACATCCCTTAGGATTATCGTGAGGTGTTATAAAGTGATGGTGCAGATCAAGTGTGTATCACAGTGCCTGGCTGGCTGGCATGTAGCTTGATGCTTAAGAGCTTGCTACTAATACTACTGCTGTGGCTGCTATTAATGAGAATGACCATTATATCTAGCTGCCTTGTGGTTTTATAGAATTTAGGCATACAGCCTTCACTTTTATCTTGACACAGCTCTTCCTAGTCTGCCCTTATAGAAGTCATCACCTCCTGTTTTATTTGCTTCTGTAGTCCCACATATTATTCTTACGTTTATTACATTAAAAAGGAAGAAAAAGGAAAAAATCCACACCTATAATTCCAGGTGTTGGTGCACTATAGCTTTGTAAAAGGAAGACCCCCTTTTCACTTGGTTCTTTGCTTTATATGTGTCCTTATGAGTCTGAGTTGGTCTGGTTTCTCTACATATTATTTCCTTGGGTGGTTTCTTTACATGGATTTTCCTTTTCTTCAAGGAAGTCAGGATTATGTAGCCAAACTCCACTTTCTAGAACCACACAGAGACCCTAAAGTGTCTATCTATCCTTATTCCCTTACCACTTATTTATCTGAGGTTTTAGGGATCCGATTTCCCAAGTTCTGGGCTACTGATAAGGTTTCTGTCAGGATTCGTGTTCTTGGCTGTTGTTGAGTCCAGGGTGACTTGGTCCTTTCCTTACGAGGTTCCTTTTAGTTATACTTTATAAACCATTTCCTGCTCAGGGTAAATAAGAAAAGAATTAGGTGCTCAGCAGCTGTCCACCTTGCTACCGTATTTTAACTCTGTATTAATCACATGATTCCATCATAAAGATCCCTTCTGTGTATGCTTATTGGATGGACAGGTAGTAATGCACTCCCATAGCAGTTTTATTTTTATTCTCTTTCCTTTTACCCTCTCCTCCACCGTGCTTTTCGCCCTTGTTTCCACACAGGTATGTGCCTTCTTAATGATTGTTAGCTTTGCTTCCTCGTTTTATTTTCCTCAAAAAAGTCCTCAGTTTTTGTGCCCCAACCCCCAACACAGCTCAGAAACCTTCCCTGTGGTTTATCTGCGTGGCAGTGTACTGCCTGGGAGAACTGACAGGCTGGAAATGACCAGCCCAGACGCACAAGGACTGTCTGTCAGTACAGTCTGCTTCCCATTTTCACTTTACCCTGTAGCAGCTACACACTGATTTGAACTTTGATTCCTTAAGAGCACTACTTAAAGTAGGTGTTTGAGGCTTTTGTTTGCTTTTCCTGGTTCTAGGATTAGATTCAGTGCAAGTAAAAACTGGGAAATACCAGAGAATAAGTTGCTCAGGCTGTGGGGACTGATATTTTATGTTCACAATTCTTCTAGTCCCTTAGTTTGTGGCTGACACTTTTGGTTTGGTTTGGTTTTTGTTGGCTTGTTTTGGTGGGGGGTACGTTTCACAATGCGGTTTTAGGTGTCTGCCCTGCTGAATATGTGGGCTGGGGGTGGGGGGTGGGATTCCTTGTGGACTGCTCTAGTTTAGTCCCAATGTAGAAGCAAGGGATTAAGGCCATGGGTCAACAGCTTCCTGCGTTGTTTGCTGCTCTCCATTGAAGTCATGATTAACACCTGGGCTTTCGTTCGTTTGGGTCCCCTCAGATACACCTATGAGCGAATTGATGGGCGAGTACGGGGAAACCTGCGCCAGGCAGCCATCGACCGGTTCTGTAAGCCAGACTCAGACCGCTTTGTCTTTCTTCTGTGCACCAGAGCGGGAGGCCTGGGGATCAATCTCACGGCTGCTGATACCTGCATCATATTTGATTCAGACTGGAACCCACAAAATGACTTGCAGGTAACCATTAGGATGATTGCTGTTTGCCTTAGCTGCCCCTGCATCTAAGAACATCACGATAGGGCCTGGCTTGCTAGAGAGTGTCTGCCATGCTCCATGCTAGGGCATCAGCTGGACCGCAGGCTTTTAGAGCCTCGGCCAGGGGGTGAAACTGAACGAAAAGTAAATGTCACCCTTTCCCACTAATCAGAGAGTGGTTCTTTTTGCTTTAAACCAAATGGTTTTTCACAGCGGTAACCTCCAGATAAAGAATAGAGCTATTTATTATCAGACATAAAGAAAAATATTAAGCTTGACTAAGCCTCTAATTTTTGACATGTAGATTGATTCAGGCATTTTCATTGGTTGGTTTGTGAGATGGTCTTCTGTCCTAGATAGTAAAGGAGACACCTAACCCCAGGTTCCGTTGTGTGGCCAGGGTGACAGGCGCCCTCCCTAGTTCACTTGCTGTCTACCTAATCTGCATATTAGAGATTCTGTGTGCCCAGTTGAGTGAATTTGCAGACATGTTTGTTAGTTTTAACCAGACTAGATAATTGGTGGCTTTAAAAGATTCTTGTAAAGATTGGAGTTAATACAGTTTTTTTAAAAAAGCATGAACAAGAAAAAGAGCTAACAGTTCTCTGGATCAGAGTTCTTTATCCACCCTGCTTCAAAGTAAAAACAGTAGCATTCTGGCCAGATAGGACAGTATGTCTGCTAAAAAGATTCTAACTTGTCAAGAATACCATTTCTAGATTTACCTCCATTTTCATTAATGATCAACTCTGGGGGCGCCTGGGTGGCGCAGTCGGTTAAGCGTCCGACTTCAGCCAGGTCACGATCTCGCGGTCCGTGAGTTCGAGCCCCGCGTCGGGCTCTGGGCTGATGGCTCAGAGCCTGGAGCCTGTTTCCGATTCTGTGTCTCCCTCTCTCTCTGCCCCTCCTCCGTTCATGCTCTGTCTCTCTCTGTCCCCCAAAAAATAAATAAACGTTGAAAAAAAAATAAAAAAAAAAAAATACAGGAAAATCTTAAAAAAATAAAAATTTAAAAAATGATCAACTCTGCCCTAAGTATATATTGAATGCTGGGATATTTGCTAATGCCAATATGGTGAGTGGGGAGGGTGGTGGGTGGCTCAGAACCTTTTTCATGATACAGGTGATTGATAAAAGAAGGTTGGAGGCTGCTGTGCCACAAAACAGAAGAGGTGCCTTAGGGGATGCTGCAAGGGAACACACGCTGGGAAAGGAGCTCAGCTGGGGGCATTTTACCCACCACTTCACAGTCATTTGGCTTTGCCTTTTTCATTTAATGAGTTTCCAAATAAAATTTTGTTTGAAGAAAGCAGTCTACTAGATGGCACTTTAAATTATTAAATTGGTGACAATTGGCTGAAACCCAGGGGGGGAAACTCATTTGTAAACCAAATTGTGTGGCACTGTTTCAACATCCAACTTCAAAGAAAATCAGTGGACATGACTATTTCCCCATCAGGCCTTTCTACTGGTGAAGGGATATTTGGGTCAAAGGTGAGTTGCTAGATATAATGAATAACCAATTTTTAAAGGAATGCTATACTCAGCACTAACATAAAAATAAACAAAAGTTAGTATTTGATTAGGTAACTAGCAAGAACTTAATTAGGTAGTGATATAGATTAGGTGGTGCAGAACTGTTGCCCATGGCTAACCAGTTTTAAGTAGTTTTACTGGAATACAGCCACACCCATCCGTATACATATGATCTCTGGTGCTGTCATGTTACAGTGACAGAGTATCGGAATGGAGACCATAGCCCACAACATCTCAGATATTCACTATTATAGAAGTTTGCTGACCCCGATACAGGTGATCTCCTAAGTCCAGTTCTGTGCTCCTTTGCAGTGCTCATCTGACTATGAGGCTTGGTACCTGGCCAATTTGAGGCCATGGTAGCTGGATATGCCTGGAGGAATTTCCAGGAGGGAAATTGGAAACATAAGGCTGGCATTTGGAGGCAAGTCATGGTCAAGGCAGAGATTTGGGGATCACCATGCTTGATCTAGGTGAAATCCTAGACATTACCAGTTGCAAATAGGTGCCAATGCCAAGAGATAGGAAAGGGCAGAAATGAGAATGGTCAAGCCTGGTAGAGAAGGTGAAGTCATTTGAGGTGATTGATTTGTATGTGTAGCAGCCAGAGGGGGTACGTGGGGCTGTCCAGAATTAGGGTCTGGGAAAAAGGGAGAAGCTTTGGAAAACCTGTTTTTAATGTCCACTGCTGGGGAACTGGCAAGAGATGAACAAAGGAATAGCAGCGAAGTCACATGGAAATTGGTCTGTGTGAGACTTCCAGTGGAGTCAGTCTCTGAACTTCCTCTAACGCTCTGCCTCAGTGAAGGAACAAAGACCACCAGCACTGCAGGCTATGCAGGGAGGGGACAAGAGCCAGGAATGTGGCAGAAGGTAAACGAGTGAGGGCCTCAGTGACAGTGGGAGCTGCAGGTCCCAGTTAGTTAGAAGTCCTCAACCCGTGGGCTCCAGACTGGCCACTGTGCCTTCTACATCTACTGCCCTCTGCTCTATTGTTGTCATTGTTATTTTCATGTAAAAGTTTTGTAACTTAGAGGGACCAGTCCTTTATTTTTGAAATGTCAGCCAGACTGGGGTAGAAATTAAAAGATTGGGAAGAGTAATGTTAGGGCAGGGAGGTGGGATCCGTGTTAGTGGGGAGTGGGGTTGGGGGGCTGTGAGGAAGATGAGAGAGTCTGGACACTGGGACCCTGAGACCATCCCAGAACTACAGGTGAACGCAGCTGTGAACATCAGTGAGCTGTGTTCCTAACCCTAACAGTAGAAAACTTAACCAGACTGCTCCCCAGTACTATCCTTGCTAGTTACGTCATGTTAACTTACACACAATCATTCACACATGTGTATATAATCTAATATTTTTGGTTAAATGCGTGAAAGCTTTCAGTCATCTGTAATTCTTTACGGTTATTGAAGAACTACAATTCCTGATCTGATAGATGATGATTGTATTTCTCTTGGGAGATGGCCTTGGCATAGAACACCTATCTGTGTGTAGACTGAGATGTATTCTGCCTGGTATCAATGTCAGGGCCACAGATGGGAGAATCTCATTATGAATAGGGTCTCACGCCCTACCCTAGTGGGATTTCAGCATAGCTCCAGAGGTCCAAGTTCAGATGATAGAAAGTGTGAGTGTTCACTCTGGACTCAAACAGCCTGGAAAGATTTGGTGCAGTCCGTGGTTATCCCCAGGCAAGCCAGCATGGAGAAGCAGTGCCAATGTTGGGACGCTGTTTCTTGACTGATCCAAGGCAGACCCTCTCAGAGCGCTGGAAGTGAAGCCAACCTGAGTAGGGGAGGCTGGGCTCAGCTAAGTAGGCCCGAGGCCCTGAGAAGGGTCTGCAGACAACCAGCTTCCACAGCTAGAGAACATAGTTTCTTTCTCTGAGAAGTCAGCTGAAAGTCAGAGAGCAGTGTTACCATTTCTGGTGCAGGCTTCATTATTCTCAAACATTCATTCGTTCAGCCTTCTCTTTTAACCATGTTGCTGGGGTTTTCTGTGCTATGGGGATAGAATTAGGCTTAGGAATTGCTAGAGGTTTTTTTTTTTTTTTTAATCTAGGTCTTCATAAAACAAATGACATCAAGTGTCACATGCTATTTCCTTTGGTCTTGTTAGAACCTGAGGAGTCCAGTAAGTTCTATCTGTCTTCCATGCCTAAATCTGAACCAATGAAGAAATAGACACGGTAATACAGTGGAGGATCAAAAGATGAGCTTAATAGACTGTGAAGGTGGATTAGATGACACAGCTTGACCTGTAGCCGGAATGGGGCTCCCTCAGACTCCTGCGCTCGTACACCCTCACCACAGAGAACCGCTGGCAGTCATCTGTAGAGCAGAGTCTGCCCACTCAGGACCGCCAGTGACAGAAAAGATGAGGGGAAGGGGTGAGTCCACAGGAGCTCGGACCGGATCTTACGTTTCACTGATGAGTCAGGTCTCCTCCATTCAGGATAGGGAGAGGACAAGGAGGGTAGAGAGACAGACTGTCATGTTCCTGCCTGGGAGCAGACATTCCCTGTGGAAGTACGAGGAGAGGGAACTAGGACTCTTCCTATAGTATCTACTCTGGGAGCACTTCCCTCCCAAACCTTCCAGACAAGTGAAGTTCATTAGGATCTAGGATAGGAACCAGGCACTGCTCAGGGATAATGAGAGAATAAAGTGACCACCAAAGGACTGCAGCAGTCTCCGAGGTGAATCAACTTGAGGTCCTTTAATAAGCAGACCTTACCTGGAGGTCTCAGGTAAATGCTACCTGTTCTCTCTCACCTTGAATATGTCTATGTTAGTGTCCGTGTGTATAAGAAAATCAGAAGCGTAGATTCACTCTATGTCACCTTTGTTTGGGAGGCACAGCTGTGACCCAGTCCTGGTGCATCAGGTTTCCTGGAGCACCCAAATTAAGAAATGGCAAAGGGTGTTGACAGTAGCTTGAGGATGATGAAGAGCAGTGAAAAGCAGGTTTCTTGTCTCCCCTGCAGGAAGCCAGCAGTGCTCCCAGCTCAGAGGTCAGAGACAGGCCTATGGGAGTAGCAGGGTACCAGGGTACCACGCATCCCCTCACCGAGACCATGAGCACCTTGCTTTCTCATTGCTCTGTGACACTCCTTCTCCTCTGGGAGCTTCCTGCTCTTTAAGGCCAGAGTTCCTGTGGGTTGGACTGGGCAACTGTGGTGGGTCCATAAGGTTCCTTGTCTGTCCTGTTGATAAGGTCCCTAAAAGGAGGATTCAGAAAGCATGGGAACAGGGCCACTGGCAGAGGGCACTGCCACAGGGGAATGCAGCAGCTGTCTGTCCACAGGATCTGGGAAGGGAGAGGGAATCCAGCCCTGACCTCAGAGAGCTAGATTCCACTGGCTTTACTTTTCTTTGCTGGAAGAAAGTTCAGAATTTGTGAATGTTCCATTGTGTAGTCCATTCGTTCAGTATTTGCTGAGCACTGGGACCTGCCAGGTATTGTTCAAAGGACTAGAGGCACAGCAGTGAGCAAGACCAATGGTTAGTGCTCTCATGGAACTTCCATTTTCATGGGGTGACAAGGAAAAATAAATGAGGTAGTAATGGATCGCATACTTGTTACAAAGAAGTAAAACAGACTAAGAGGATGGCAGGGGTTGCAGGGTACCTGGGTGGCTCAGTCAGTTGAGCATCCGCCTCTTGATGTTGGCTCAGGTCACGATCCCAGGGTCGAGGGATCAAGCCCCACATCAGGCTCCATGCTGAGCGTGGATTCTCTTCTCTCCCTGACTCTGCCCCTCTCCCCTGCTCTCACTCTCTCTCAGGCTCTCTACAGTTAAAAAAATAAAAAATAAAAGAATGGTGGAGGTTGGTGTCCTGACTTAGAGAATGATCTAGGAACGCTTCTTTAAGAGGGTGACATCCGAGCAGAGACCTGACTGCAAGGCAGGATCTCAAATATGAGATCAGAAGAATGTTACAGACCAAGGGAACAAAAAAAGGTGAGAATGAGCATAGGTGGCACCCCTGAGGCAGATGGAATGGGCACTGACTACAGCATCAACCCCAAATAAAGTGAGTCAGGTTTTTGAGTACACTCCTATCTCTCCTTCCAGTGGCCTCTCCTTTTCACTCCCCACTTCTTTTTTGGCTGCCACAAAGCACCTTTTATTATGCTACTAACTCCTCTCTGCTTCCAGTAGTCAGCCAGCTCTTGACTGACTTATTGGCACATTTATTGAGCCCTAGACAGCAGGCCAGGCCCTGGGGAGACTACAGTGCCCAGGACTTTGGTTTGGGTGATAAATTGAGTCACCTAGTAGAAATGGAGTGAGCAGGTATCTGTGCTATTCCCCCCAAAATGTTTACATTTTAAGAGGGGATAATACCTTTCCCCAAGGAATAAATCTGGATCCGGAAACTTCCAATTCCAAAGCAGGCTTGCAAAGGAGATAGTTAGGGGAGGGCATCATCTAATGCATTCTGATTCCTACTGCAGGGAGAGCTCCTGAGTCCTCTTCTGCACAAGTAGTTGGCCTGCGGATACGCACTTGTAGAGTGCCAGAAGAAATGTAAAATTGCTGGACCCGAAATAAAATACTCGGGCAGAGAAGGTGGGCTAGGAAGCTTTACCACTGTGCTAGACGTGGTTAGGTTCAGGTGGGACTATAGGCAATTGTGTTTAACTTCTCTGAAATGTGGATTTTCATTAAGGACCAAGTAGCATTTTAAAGTATTAAAGAAAATGTACTTTTAAAATGTAGCAAATGATTTGAAAAAGTTGTTATGGTCAAGAGAGGAGTCAGCATTGTGCTTGGATCTTTGTACCAGCTATTTAATTTTTGTGTGGTTGTAAAAATGTAGGACAAGGTTTGCCAAGTTCTGGACCTGAAACTGACAATAGTGAGTCAGGGGCTGGTATCAATTTGAAATCTGTCACTGTTTGTTCAACTAAGCGGCTCCCCCTTCTTGCCATTGCAGTCCCTGGGATCTGTGCCTCGTTGGTTGTTTTTCATTTTCTGAACATCACTAGTTGTTTCTTGTAGGCCTGGCTGTGTTCGACTCAAATGTATTAATCAGTGAAGAACAGACTCTGAGCTTGCGCGTCGTGCCTTGGGAGAGCGTGAGAGCTCTGATTTTCCTGTGAGGGTGGGTCGCACCACTGCCTCCCGCCCCTGTGGCCTGCTCTAGAAGTTCTGCATTTACTCAGCTTTGCTGAGGATCTTGTTTGGACTTCGTTTCAGTTGCTGCCCTTGTTGCAAGCGTTTCTCTCTTTACCACAGTGTTTTGTGGGTGAGCTCTGATCAGGGAAATAAGTAAGGCCTGTCTGTGAGATTTAGCTGTAAAATGATGAGTCTCTTAAATGTGACAGGAGTCACCCTTGTTATCTTTCAGGTAAGGCATTTCGGGAGAGCACATGTTACCTCCTGGTGTCATTTAGCTGCTTGTGACAGTGACTCCCTCCCACTCCCCAGAACAGGTTTGTTTTTCTTAGTTAATGAGAAGTCTAGAGATGGCAGTCCGGGGTAAGGTGGCTTCACAGTGTCATCCAAGTCCCAGATTCCTTCTGTTTTCCTGCTCCACCATCCTCTGGGAGTGTGAGTTACAACCTCTTTGTTCCAAGATGGATACTTCAGACCAGACAGGAAAGATCAGGAAGGAAGGTGTGGTGCTTCCGTCAGGAGGGCAGGACTTTTCCAGATGTCCCCGATAGACTTCTGTTGCACCTCGTTGTCCAGGCTGTATTACTTCATCATCCCTGGGAGGCTGCAGATGGTTTCAGGTGAACACACTGCTGCCCTCTACAAGCATCAGGGTTCTGGGAGCAAGGAAGAAGGGGCATGTGGATAACAAGAAGGTAATTAGCGGTGTCTGCCCTGATCCTGTATTGGACCTTTGCTCAGAACATTTTTTAAACTCCTTCTTGTAATTTGCCTACGATGTCAGATGAGCCAGAGAATGAAAATCAGTGTCACTACTTGTAGCCACCTATTATTAGTGCTTTATAGGTTCCATAAACCATATTAGTTACCTTGATCACTTCCTTTGTTTACCAACTACCCATCAAATCTTCTCATAGATTTACAGCCACTAAAGATACTGAAAGGAGATGTGGCAACTAATTATAATCGCCAAAGGCTCAACAACTTAGTTGTTCACCAATAGAAGACTGACTGACTAAACCGTAGTGGATAAAACTTTGATAGAAGAATGATTATCTCGATATATTGCTAGGGGGTCATCTCTGGAGTATATGGTGTGTGGAAAAAAAATAAAATAAGATAAGGTGGAAAAAAGTATGTATGCTATGCTAGCTATTATCTAAAAAAGCTGTGTGTATGTGTATGTGTGTGTGTGTGTGTCTTCCTCCCTGGCCTCCCAGCTGAAAGATAAAACAGAAAACTTTATTATTAAATGGTTTAGCTGTAGGGGGAGTAAGGGGACAGGATAAGATGGAAGAGACAGGAAAAGAAGCTACTTTTTCCAAACATGCCTTTTTGTATATTTGCCTTTGGAACCACCTTCAGTATTTTATAACACCATAAAACAAAATTAAATTTTTAAAAACTATTCTGGAATCATTTTAAACTTTAAAAAAGTTGCAGAATAGTACAGGGTTCTAGGACCCTTCTCCCAGCCTCCCTTAGTGTTAGCATTTTATGCAAGCCATAGTCTAATTATTGACACAAGGGCATTAACATTGACACAGAAATCTATGGACCTTATTCATGTTCCTTCAGTTTCCTCCCAATGTTCTTTTTCTTGTCCAGGATCTAATGCACATTCTCATATTTCCTTTAGAAATCCTGACTCCTTAGCTTCCTTCAGTCTGTGGCAGCACCTGTCTTTTCCTTATCGTTCATGACCTTGACAATTTTGAAGGGTCCTGACAAACTGTCTCTCAGTTTGTGTCCGCCTGGTGTTTTCTCATGATTAGATTTGAGGTTATATATTTTTGGCAAGAATATCATAGAAGTGATGTTACGTCCTCCTCCGTGCATCATTTCAGGGGGTACATGATGTTAATACATCTTATTGCTTGCGATGATAACCTTGATTACTTGGTTGAGGTGGTATCTGCCAGGTTTCTTCACTGTAAAATAACTGTTTTTGCTTTTAAATTTAATCAGTATCTTGGGAAGAGATATTTTGAGACCATACATATCCTGATTCTCACCATTACTTTCACCTATTAATTTTAGCATCCATCAATGGTTCTTGCCTTCAGTAATTACTACCATGGGGTTTGGCTAATGGCAATTTTCTCTTTCAGTCATTTCTTATACACTTATTAATTGGATTTCTATAAAGAACAGCTGTCCCTTCTCCCCATTTATTTATTTATATCCGTATGAACTCATTTTATGGGTTATAATCTATTACTCTTATTATTTATTTTATTGTTCAGACTTGGTCATTAGGAGGTCCTTTAGGTTGGCTCCTGTGTCCTTTTGATGTGCACCTGTCAGGTTTTGAGCACTTCCTTCCTTTCTGGCACCGCATGATGTTCAGGTTCATGTTGCATTTTTCCTGCCACAGCCATGGGATTGACAGTTTCTCCAAGGATCCCTGCTTCCTTTTATTCAAGAATGGCATTTAACAACCAAGATCTGGCTACTAGGAGTGCCCATTGCCACTAGAGTGTTAGCGCTTCTAGATTCTGTGAGCAGACAGAGCTAGGAAATACGTGTATGTGTACTGACAGAAGCACTCACACCACATGGCTGTATTTGCCCATGTCTCTTCACCCTTCGTGAGTTGCTGCTGATTCACTCCATCCTTGCTCTCTTCTTCACTTGTAAATCCTTTCTCTGGCTTTGAGAAATTTCAGTCTCATGATAATACAGTATATTTTTTTACTCATTTGTTCAGTCCTAGTCTGTACATAAAGTAGCAGAATTACTAATCATATTCTATGTAACATAAATAAATTTACCAATATATAATATTGGGCTATAATGTGGGGGGGGGGGTTGTCATTAGTCCTACAGTATATAATCAAAATATCATTTTCCAAAGTTACTTGGTTTGGTTTTCTTCTTTCCCACCCCCTTCATTATGGTTAAATTAATGTGGGGGGAAAAATCAATCCCCAAAATTTAGAAGCAAAATGAAACAGTTGAAATCAAGCTGTTTATCAAGTGGACAGCATAACCCCAAGAGAGATATTTCAAATGTTTGTATTTAATATTTTTGACATTTTCACTTTGATATAATTTGTTTATAATTCCAGTATACTCTTTATCCAGATTCACCAACCCTTTACATTTTCCCCATTTACCCTATCACTTTGCCTTCTAGCTCCTCGACCTCTCTGAGTACATACATGGACTTAAACACATATACACACACGCCATTGTTTGTCTGAATCATTTGAGAGTGAGTTGCCCCCGCAGTACTTTGGTATGTATTTCTTAAGTTCAGGGATATCCTCTTATATAACCACAGCTTAGTTCTCAGGATTGGGAAATACAAAAACTGTCTTCAATCCAGAGTCCATATTCAAATTTATTATTTATTTCAGCATCCATTATAGCCACTGTTTCCCCCCTACTCTGAGATCCATCCAGTAAAGGAGCACCTGTCACCTTATTGGCCATATCTCTTTAGCCTCCTTGAATCCAAAAGAATTCCCTTTTCCGGGAATACGGAACAATACGACCTTGTTATTTCTAAGGAATACAGGCCAGTTGTTTTATAGATTATCCCTCAGTTTGTGTTTGTATTTCCTCAGGGTAGGATTCAGTCTTACTAATAACACCAAAATGATGTGTCCTTCTCAATATATCACATCAGGAGGAACGTGATGTCTGTTTGTCTGATAATATGTACTTGGATATCTTAGTTAAGGTGGTATCTACCAGATGTCTACACTAAAAAGTGGGCATTTTCCCCTTTGAAATTAATAAGCAATTTTGGAAAGATACTTTGAGACTATATAAATTTCCTGCTCCTCATCAAAGTTTAACCCACTGGTTTTAGTATCCGTTGATTATTTTTGCCCGTATCAGTCAGCGCTGACTGGTTGCAAAGTGGTGATTTTTTAAACTTTGTTACTCTATGTCTGTTAGTTATTCTACTATAATAGAGTTTTCCTTTTTCTCCCATTTAGTTATGTCATTATGTACTCATTGATTCTTTTATTATTATTATTATCTGGTGGGTTATATTTCACTACTATGTTTATTTTGATATTCAGACCGTTCTGGGCCTAGCCAGTGGTAAACCTCTTCAAGATGGAAGTGTTATTTTGGTGTGTCTCCATCATTCTTTGAGTACTTCGTTATTTTCTGGCATAGTAATATGTTTGGGACTCATCCGGTGTTTTTTCTGCCCCCAGTCCTGGAATTAATTATTTCTCTTACATGCTTTGGTTTTGTCTTGATGGAGAATATATTTAGAAACCAAGATCTGGGAGTTATGGTCTTTGCTGCTGTGATGCCATTGCTTCTAGGCCCATTCAGTGGATATAGCTAGAGTACATACACACAGAGAATATAAATACACAGGTACATAACATACATTCATATGTACGTGTATATATACACATGTGTAATAACGTGTAAACACACACATGTCCGTACCTATTTCCGTAGAAACACCACCATACGGCTAGTCTACTTTTTTTTCTTTCCATATTTGTAATGTCCTTCTTCAACAATGAAAGCCTTGACCCCTGTTATATTTACCCCTTTCCTCAATCCTATATTACACAGAAAGTAGTTTCTGAATTGCTGACCCTACCACTGGGAAAGAAAAAGAAACCTACCTGCTGGTAGTACTTAAAACATTGTAAGTGGAGCATGCATACTTAGTGGGATATAGCCCTGAGAGGAGGAAAACAAAGATCTTGCATTGTTCTCAGTAATTATGTTTTGGGGAGTTCCTGGTGGTACAGTTTTTCTGAGACTCTTATATACATTGTGGGATAAATCAAATGAATAATGATATTCGTGTGGTTGAGAATTGAGCTTTTTGACATGGTTAAAAAAGAGATACAGATGTGTGGTTGGTGAAGTTAAAGTCCCATAGTTATAAATTTGAATTAAGTTGATCTCATGACATATTTTGTCTTGTATATGCACATAATTGTATACACTATACACACCCAAACACTTCTGTTTTTGCCCACTGAATAGGTCTAGAAACAATGACCTACTTAGAGGAGATGCAGGGACCAGAGGAACTTGTTTAACACCACAGCCAGAATACAGGTGGCAACATGTGAGCCCTGAGAAGCTAGAGGACAGACACCTGGTCTCTCCACAAAAAAACCTGCATTTGAAAAAGGAGAGGTCAAAGGCAAGGGATATCTACAGAATCTGAGAGACTTGAGCTCTATCAGTCCGGTACAACGTATGGGCCCTATTTGCATCCTGATCCAAATAAGCGTACTTATTAATACACATGAGATAAGCAGGGAAATTGGGACGTTGATGAGATTGTTAGTACCAATGTTCATGTTTTGAGGTGTGGCAACAGCATTATTTTACAAGAGTCCTTATCTTTAGAATTATATATTGAGGGGCGTCTGGGTGGTTCAGTCAGTTAAGCGTCCGACTCTTGATTTCCACACAGGTCGTGATCTCGCGGTTTGTGAGCTCAAGCCTCACGTCAGGCTCTGCACTGACAGTGTGGAGCCTGCTTGGGATTCTCTCTCTTTCCCCCTCTCTCTCTGCCCCTCCCCTGCTTGCTCTCTATCCATATCTCTATCTCTATCCATCTCTCTATCTCTCTCTCAAAATAATAAATAAACTTTAAATAAATAAATAGATAAATAATAAACTTAAATACTAAAAACAAAATAAACTTTAAAAAAATCAGCACTGATTAAAAAAAAGAATTATATATTGAAATACGTAAGTATGAGAGCACCTGGGTGGCTCAGTCAGTTAAGCGTCCAACTTTGGCTTAGGTCATGATCTCATGGTTCGTGGGTTTGAGCCCCGCATCGGGCTCTGTGCTGACAGCTTGCTTAGAGCCTGGAGCCTGCTTCGGATTCTGTGTCTCCCTCTCTTGCTCTGCCCCTCCCCTGCTCGCATTCTGTCTCTCTCTCTGTCTCTCAAAAATAAATAAATGTAAAAAAATTTTTTTTTGAAATACATAAGTATGAAACCATAGGATGCCTAGGATTTGCTTCATAATAGTCTTGGAGGGTGGGAACATAGTAGAGATTGAAAAAAAAAAATGGGTCATCCATAAGAGGTCATTCTGCTTTTTCTCTACTTTGGTCTTCGTGTGAAAATTTCTTTCTAGTAAGATGAAAAAGTTAAAAAACTGGTGTTGCCAGCTCTGAGGCATTTGCCCAGAAAGCAGGACAGCATCCTGGGAATGAGTAGCTGCACTCAGCCCGCAAGCTGGGGAGTGTAGGAAGTCATGTCCTTCTCATCACTTTATCCCAGCATGTGGTAGTCACTCAATAAATAATGCGTGAAGAAATGAGTGAGTTTGGAGGGGCAGCCGACATCTGGGTGAATTTTCTTCCAAAATTGGTCCCGTGACTCATAACTGTGAGAGCTGGCCACTCACGCCACATGGCATTTAAGCATTTCCCTGTTCCTTAGGCTGTTGTCATTATATCTGGTGACGGGATATGTATGACCTTCCTTCCTTCCCAGGCTCAGGCCCGATGTCACCGGATAGGCCAGAGCAAAGCCGTGAAGGTGTATCGTCTCATTACTCGGAACTCCTATGAGCGGGAAATGTTTGACAAAGCCAGCCTAAAGCTGGGCCTGGACAAGGCTGTTCTTCAGGACATAAACCGAAAGGGCAGCACCAATGGGGTGAGTATGACGGGACCTGCTCAGAGCACCCCAGGACACTCGCCACACAGCCCGGGCCCCTCTGGGGTCTCCCTTCTTACAGCTGTTTTAAGATTCACTTTCACTAAATTAAATCCGGTTGCACATCTTTGTTGAGTCATTCCCCACAGCAGAGGATAATTCAGGGTCAGGTCTCTGCTTTTACAGATGGATAAAGCAAATCTGTAGGCGCAGTGGTGTGGTAGGATTGCCCAGCATGCAGTAACGTTTCGGTAAGCAGAATTTTTAACAGTGCCCATCAGAAGTCCGTAGATCTTAACGTTTAACATTCTGAATATCTATTGTCACCATGTCTTATCTCATACTCCAGACTTTGAGCTTCCTGAGGGTATAATGAAACCTATTTTATCTGTATCACCCATGGCCCCTAACAGTACTTGGCATATTAAAGATATTCAATGCATGATGGTCAGTGAAAAAAAAAATGAATAAGTTAGCAGCTTGCAATATGGCAGTTAATAAAATCTTTTTCCCCCCTACACAGGGATAAAAAATGCAGCTAAGATTCTTAAATTGTATTAAGTTATAGGCCAACAAAACAGAGTATCTCCTTAATCTCTGGACTCAGGGCATCAAAGGTTGAGAATTAAAACCTTCCAATGAGTTGTCTTCAGTCCAGATGTTCTGTATCCTCTTAGCTATGCATGTGTTGCTAAGTATAATACTTAGCTCACCAGTGCTGGGAGTCCTGGAACTCCCTCTTGTGATTGGTAGAGAGAGAACCAGATTCTTAATTAGAACCAGGAAAGGGTGTTTTGAACTCCCATTTCCTGTTTTCAACAAGCAATTGAGAAGATCACACTTGGCACAGGACCCTTTCTTTAGTTGAGAAATGACATCATTTCCAATACTCATGTATTTATTTAATAATGAATAAATCATCATTCTGTAGCTTGTTTAGTACATCTGGAGGTTTTTAAAGATACAGACTCAAACTAAAGCATTAAACATACCTTCTTCAGTGGTGCATAATTTCAATAGCTTGTGACATGTGATAATAATCAATGTCCTGAGGAATGTTAGGGCCATTGGGTCATGTGCTGGCTTTGATTCCAGAGCTCCCTATAGAGGATTATCTGTCTGCCCTCCCCATAGTTTTCTTGAGTATCTTTATCTGGGCTCTAATTTTCTAAAACTTGTGGCCCGTATCTTTAGTCTTCCGACATGTGCAGTTAGTGGAGGAAGTGGATCATGAAGGCCAGATTTTAGGCTGTTTTTCTCCTGTGCATTTTCCACATTGTGAGTAGCCTTTGGTGACCTGTCCAGGTACAACAGCTCTCAAAAATGGAAGTAGAGGACTTGCTCCGGAAAGGGGCTTATGGAGCCCTGATGGACGAGGAAGATGAAGGCTCCAAATTCTGTGAAGAAGACATAGACCAGATTCTGCAGAGGAGAACCCACACCATCACCATCCAGTCTGAAGGGAAAGGATCTACTTTTGCCAAGGTATGGCACCTTTCTCCAGAGTCCGTGTCGGAATGGGAGCAAAAACAAAACACTGTTCTTTGACCTTCACCAGCCAGGCTTTGTTTTTTCAATATGCAAACTGTTGAGATTATCTGTCTACACGTGGGTTTTGTGTGAGACAGAAAATACAGACTCTTTAGAGGGTTTCTGAGTAATGAGTCAGAAGCTATAGAAAGAAAACCCCACTCCTGACCAGTGGGAGCTGATCTCCAGCAGACAGGACAGACACTTCAGTTTACAGTTTGCACCGTTCACTGTTTGCAAAGACTGCTCCAAAACCTTTGAATGGTCATCTGGATCTCCTTGTAGAGCACCCCGTGATCACTGTCCACGCACTGAAATTCCGCTGAACCCTCCATTCCTCAAACTGAAGCAAGGGTTTTTGCTCGTTCCATGAGAAAAGATGTTAGTCTAGATTCCCAGCTGCTACTCTAGGTGCCTCTTTCCCCTGCTCTTCACCTCACTGGATTTCAAATTTGACTGATGAGGCCACTTACCAAATCACTTTCAGGTGTCTCCGGCCGTGGGCTCTGGGAGCTTTGTGGCCTGTTTGAGTCTCCTGTTTGGTGGCTTATGTAGGACTTCCTCAGTAGGACATTTTGTGCTTTATAAGTGCCTGGTCATCTCAGTATACCTCATACTGCCCAACCCCGGTGCGTTTCCCAAAGCAGACATTTGGAAAGTGGTGAACTGAAAGAAAAATTGCATCTAGGGAAGTCTCACAAAGCAACCCTTTTGCAGGGAGCTAGACACCAAGTAACACATTGCCATTGTGTTCCAGGGCATTCTTCCTGCTTCCAAGTTTAAGTTCCAAAAAATGATCCTGGAGGTGGAAATTGTAATATCCTTACCCAATCTTTAAAATAAAAAAAGAACAGCCTTGAGATTTTCACATTCATTTGGGAGGCTCTTTTAGGGGTTTTGGCTTCAAATGCAATTGAAGAACATACTTGGGATTCTGGTAAATTTGAAATAATGCAGGTGGTATTATCAGCTTGTACTGTGTTCAAGAGCAGTTTATTGACTTCTGTTATCTTCACAGGCTAGCTTTGTGGCTTCAGGAAACAGGACAGATATTTCCTTAGATGACCCAAACTTTTGGCAGAAATGGGCTAAAATAGCTGAATTGGACACCGAAGCAAAGAATGAAAAGGTACAGTACTGAGAATGTTCTCTTCCATTGTACATTTTGCTGTGGCTTGTAGGACCATAAATTCCCACATGGCTCAAGTCATTATTCACTCCTGAGCCTTAGTTCTTAAGTGAGATCCTATATGTAACACACTTAAAGCATGCTTGACACATAGAGCTTGATAAATGTTCACTGTTACAATTTTTTTTTTTTTAAGGTTTATTTGTTATTGAGAGACAGAGAAACAGCATGAGCATGGGAGGGGCAGAGAGAGGGAGAGACACAGAATCCGAAGCAGGCTCCAGGCTCTGAGCTGTCAGCCCAGAGCCCAGTGTGGGGCTCAAACTCACAAACTGCGAGATCATGACCTGAGCTGAAGTTGGACACTCAACCAACTGAGCCACCCAGGCTCCTCTCACTGTTACAATTTTAAAATGACTTCTTGGGACCTACAGTCTGTTGGGCACCTGGGAAATGCGACAAAGGCAATTAGAACTGGAACTGGCCACACAGGTCAAGTTCAGCCCTCAGACCCAGGCCAGCATCCCATCTTGGCAAGGGACTATTTTACCTCTGCCTCAACACTTCCTGTGAAAGAAACTTTACCTCTGACAGATACTCCAGGGGAGGCTAAGCAGGATGAAGGGGTTTGTTGGTCTCTCCTCCATTCTCTCTGTACCTTGAATTTTCTAACTTCTGAACATGAGAAAGAGAATAGCTGTGGAATGAAACCGGAGTCCGATATCAGTCTGCCCCTGACTGCATGCCTCTTCTGGGCAAGGCAGTTGACCCCACTGAGACAAGTGAGCAAGACATGTGACAAAAAGAGGTGGTGATGCCCCTTTGCAGAGTTGGGAGATAAGGTTTGTGAATACACCTGCCTCGCCTGTTGGGAGGCACCCCTGAAATGTTCATCTCCCTTCCCTCCATCTCTGGCCCTGTCACCTCACTCCAGAGTGCCCGCACATCACTTTCTACTGGTCTTCTTGGGTGAATGTTGAACTCTCGTGAACCCACAAGCTCAGGAGACAGTCCCTGCTCCTATCTAGCTGATGCAGTAACTCACACCCAGCCTTAACTCTTCTGTCCCATCCCCAGAGCTTTCTCAGTCCAACCTGTTTTCTTTAGTAGGAAGAGTCTGAAGTCCCTTGAGTAACCTGTTTAGTAAAACCTGTTTTATAAGGTGACAATCCAGAAGTTACTCTGTGCACAGGATGGCGGGTGAGGGCGGAGAGGAAAAAGCTCTTGTCGTAGAGACGTTTAGAAGCAGCTGGAACATGGAAGGCAGAAAGCAAGGTGACTGAAGCAGGAGTGATGCCCCAATGTATCTGGGCTACACAGAGCTTAGCCAAGCTTTAGGAAGAAGTGTGGGGGTGAAGGGGTAAGGAGCAGGAATGGCGGGGACTGGAAAAGAGGTGATGGTTCTGGTAGGGGAGCTGCCAGAAGGAGTTGAAGATCCTGGGCTGGAGATTATGTCTTCAGTGAAAGACAAAAGGTTAGGAGTTAGCGCCCATGGAAGGCAGAGAATGAAGTGGCAAGAAATGTATGCATCTTGAGAAAGTCGCCGAGCAGATGGAACTGTCCGACTCATCCTGTCTCCGGAGCGCAGGCTGCCTCTGCATGCTGGGCAGAACAGCTGGGGTGCCCCACTCTTGCCCTTCTTGGCAAGAGCAGCCGCCACTCTGGGTGCTGGGGGGCCTTGCCTGCCATCCGCCTGCACTGTTAGAAAGACTACAGAAACAGCAGATGGTGGCGGCCGGCGCCGGGGGCTTGGGGAACACTCCAACTCCAGCGAGTCTCAGAGAATCCCCTCTGCTTGTCGTGGACACGGCAGGTGTGCTGGGAAGAGCCTTACCTGCTGGAGGACGAGGCTGGGGTGTGGTTCTCTGCCGGATGTGTCCTCGGGACCCAGGACCAGCGACAGGGTGTGTGTATGCATCGTGATGGGGGAAGAACGAAGAAGGGTCCTCTCCCCAACTGTTCTTCTCTGTTTCTAGGAGAGCTTAGTGATCGACCGGCCTCGAGTGAGAAAGCAGACCAAACACTACAACTCCTTTGAGGAGGATGAGCTCATGGAGTTCTCGGAGCTAGACAGCGACTCAGACGAAAGGCCCACGAGGTCCAGACGCCTCAATGACAAAACCAGGCGCTACCTCCGAGCCGAGTGTTTCCGGGTAGAGAAGAACCTGCTCATCTTTGGGTGGGTATTGGCCTGGACTGTGTGTTGCTGTTTTCCAGCCCCTGACATTTGTCCAGTTTGTGTCTCTAGTCACCTCTAGCGCTCCGGGCTGATGGAGGACCCGTTAGAGCAGGAGAGAACCGTGCTTTTCGCCCACGGCCCCCCCTCGGTTGTTGTACGCTCTGCTGCCATATTGTAGACGCGCCATGATTTTCTCATGTGCTTGTCACGGCAAATCTCTGTTACTAATTTGTTGCCTGGTACTGATTTCCTGCTTTCCCCCCACCGAGGATATATATGGAGTCAGCACAGCAGATGTTGCGGTTAGGGCATGATTCGTGCAGGGCTCTGGTTCTAGTTGAAGTACGAGGTTTAGTTTCTGGGAGCTCACCATTGCTTTTGAATACTGCAGCTGGACTGTCTTAATCCCAAATTTATTCCCCTTTCCAAATAGTTTTGTCCCTCCCTTGTTAACATTCAAGTGGCCATATGAAGCTCTCAGGGTCCAGGTCACCTCGGTGACCCTCGGTGTGATACAGCATGTGGTCCTTGAAGGCCTTTCAGGGCAAAGCCCTCAGGGTGACTAGCAGACTCAGCAGACGATGAGAAGCACTCCTGGCACCTGTTTGTCCTGCAGTGTTGAGGGCACACATGGCCCTTCCTCCCTCCAACGCCCTTCTGTGTTTCCACTCCCAGCTGGGGCCGGTGGAAGGACATCCTGACCCACGGGCGGTTCAAGTGGCATCTGAATGAGAAGGACATGGAGATGATTTGCCGGGCCCTGCTGGTCTACTGTGTCAAGCATTACAAGGGGGACGAGAAGATCAAGAGCTTCATTTGGGAACTGATCACACCTACCAAAGACGGGCAGGCCCAGACCCTCCAGAACCACTCAGGTGAGCGGCGGCAGGGCTGGCCTGAGAAGTGGCAGCTCCTGTGTGCTCCCGTCCTTCTGCATTGCCCAGGTTGCTGTGCTTTGGGAGGCTTCTCTTCCTCAGATGTTATCTGAGAATGTTAGCTGTGGAAGAGCAAGAGGTTTCCTTCAGTTCTCCCTCAGAATGATCCAGTGCTGCCTGTAGTATTTTGCGGGAGTACAGTTGGGCCCGCATGCCAATCCTGTGTGCTGACTGGAGCATCCCGAGGGTTTCCCGCACGGAACTGGGGTCACGCCATGTGCTGTGGTTTTTCTCTGGCATGTCACTGTTGTGCCCCAGTTCTACCTGTCTCTGCCTTTTCTTGTGCTGTGTTTCTCCTTCCCTGTGCTTGGCCACTGCTCACGTTCACGTTTCAGACCGAGCATCCCTTTTTCCCTGGCCGGGTTGTGAGTTCCCGAGGGGTGCAGGTGATGTTCTTAGTCTGCATGGGGTGCTCAGTAAATTCTTACCGCCTGACTGAACATTCCTGGAGTTTACTGAGCTGGAGCCCAGGCAGATCTCCTCACCACTAGCACTACTTGGTGGGCCGAGGAGGGGGGTCTGTCACGTAGGGCCGCCATGCACAGCCTGGCTGCCTCCTTGCAACCCTAAGCCCAACTCTGTTCTGCCCCCATGTTTAAAGTTGCCTAGGCTCATGGGCCTTCCTGTCTGTTTCAGGGTTGTCTGCTCCAGTCCCCAGAGGAAGGAAGGGGAAGAAGACAAAGAACCAGCTGCTGCTCCCTGAGTTGAAGAATGCAGACTGGCTGGCCACCTGCAACCCCGAGGTGGTCTTGCATGATGACGGCTATAAGAAACACCTCAAACAGCACTGCAACAAGTGAGTGTGCCCCTCCTCATCCTTCGCGGCAGTTCCATTCAGACCGTTCAGGCTCCTGGGATCCCCTCGGGGCTGTGAGGGACCACCTGATGCTCCTGTACCACCATGCAGGGTCTGAAAAGGCAGGGTATGTGGTCTAAACTGGTTGGGATCCCTTCACATAAAGCCTGTATCCCTCCTTTGGCAACATCTCCTCTCCCCCAGAACCTGGACTCTCTACCATTGCCCCTTATACCCCTGAGGGGACTTCTGACCTGACTGTCAAAATCCAGTTAGGACATTGTGACTTTACTGCTTCCTCTCCTTTCCCTTTCTCTCCTTCTGCCCCTGAGGTCACATTAGCAAGAGAAGAAGACTGGCCTTAGTGGCCACTACTCTCAGCCCCACTCCCCCATGCCAGGTTGCTTCCTCTTCTGATTTGCTGTTGCCATTCATGGCCTCCAGGCATTTGACAGACTTGCATTTGAGATATTACCCTTTATATCCCTGGGCCAACACCGTGCAGGGTGGATGGCAGGGCAAAGGAAAGAGTGATGGAAAATGAAACTGCTCTTGTGAAGTTTAGTTTGGGGAGTTAGAGGGCACTCAGCCACCAAACAGTGACTAGTTGCACGTGGATATTTGCATCACCATACGGAGTATCTATCAGGACGAAAAGGACCCTTGGAAACCACCTAGCCCAGCTTCGTAGGCCTTGCAGGCATGTCTCCCCAGCACTCCTGCTCGGCAGTGAGAAGGTCTCTGCTGCCGCACCTCTGGGTACGACCTTCTAAGTTAAGTGAGAAGTAAGCGTTTGTCAACTTACAAATTAGTGTGTCTTCCCTGTGACATCAACCTAATGGTCCTGCGGTGGTTGTCAGGTTGTGTTCTTCACCGTTTACAGATGAAGTCTGATCCGTTTCCCTTCATCTTTCCAAATCTTTGAAGATAGGTCTCGTGCCCAAAACAGTAATAAAAACCGTGCACAGAAGGACAGGCTCTTTGGGACAGTAGTTCTCAAGCTGAGAATTAAAGGGCGCGTGCTGTTGATGGTAGAATCTGCCTGGGAGAGGACCTGGTAGCATGTGCCATGGGACTGACTCAGAGTCACCATGTAGGGGACAGACAGAAAGAGGAGGCTGCCTAGTTAAGAGGACTCCTAGGAGATCTTGTACTGCAGGCTGAGGATTCTCTTGTAGATTAAGCAGCCATGCTTCTTTAATAAGTGAGACATGTAGTAAAAAAATGATGTTTGGGGAGAAAACTTTATCTGGCAACAGTGAGATGGTCTGGGTAAACCGAGAGCTAAGTGGCCATCTAGGAGAGTTCTGTCGTAATGTAAGTATGGATCATAAGGATCTAGAGAAAGGTGCCAACTGTAGAATTGGGGAGAAAGGGTCGACTATGACACAACTAGGGAATAACCCGTAATATGTGATGAGGAATATAGAAAGCAGCTAACTCATGCCTGTGAGTCTTACCGGCTAGGAGAATAACAGTACTTGTAGCTGGGACAGAATCAGAGTCCTTACATTCACTGAACAGTGAGGTGCAAGGTGAAGGACTCGGGTTGTACCCTGCTAAGTGACAGCGGCAGTGTGTGGCTCTTCCATTCCTTACTGCACATGTGGGTGTGGGGCACTGAAAACAGGCTGAGCTGGAGAAGTTGGCATAGAACTTCCCTTGATACCTGCAGAGATGATCACAGCTGATGAACAGAACCAGTTTGGACCTTTGAGGAATTCCTTAACATTTCTAACCGCCATCCCCAAGACTTTTCCTGAATGTGTGCCTGATGCTGGGAATCAAAGAACACATGCAATAGGGGCCCCTGGCTGGCCCAGTCGGTGGAGTGTGCGATTCTTGTTCTCGGGGTTGTGAGTTAGAGCCCCGCATTGGATGTAGATTACTGTTAAAAAAAATAAAATCTTTAAAAAAAAGAGAAAAGAATGCAGTAAAGCATTTATCTGAGTTCAGAGATGCTGACTATTGTTTATTATTCTGAATCCAAAGGGGACAACTGTCCTCTTTAGTCCTGGCTCAGCAAGAGCCAGCAGGGACCTTGCAGCTCTTGCACTCAGCATGGGAATTCTGGGGGCAGGACCCTGCCAGGGAGTCTGCAGCTTGTGCGCGAGCCTTCCTAGCGATGGGAGCTTACCATTTCTCTGCAAGGCTCATTTAATTACCAGATTTTAATTAATCACCCTTCTATGTATTGAATCTGAAGTCTGCTTCCTTGAAACTTCCACCCTTTGATCTTGGGTCCTGGTTTGCCCTGAGGTACGTTGGAGAACAGGCAGAATTCTTTCAGCAAAAGTGGACTGGGAGCTTCTAGAATTGTAGGCTCTGTTAGCAAATTTATTGCCACCCTCATACCAGATAAAGGTTGAGACAGGGTCTGGGGTCAGGACTGCCTGGATTTATGAGCAGGTGAATTATTAACCTCTTTGTGCCTTCTGCCTTCTTTCTTTCATCTAGAAAATGAGGATAATAATAGTTTCCATCTAGAAAATGAGGGTAATACTAGTTTCCATCTCTTAGCATTGTTGTTTGGATTAAGTGAGCTAATACATGCTGCCATGTGATAAGTATTCAAAGCATTGTTCAGTAGTAGTAGTGGTATAGTATTTAGGGACAGGAAATTGTCAGCAAAAGAACTTTAAAAAGTTAAATAACAGCTGTTTCAGATCCAGGCTATGAGAAGGGAGTCCTGGTGACATGCCCTGCTTCCTAATCTGGGTCCTGGATTCACATGTGTGTTCAGTTTGGAAATTCATCAAGCTGTATGTTTATCTAAGGTGCACTTCCTGGAAGTGTATTTCATATCAACAAAATGTGGTGTTGTGTTTTATTTTAAAGAAAGAGATGAAGGAAAGAGCAGTAATGCCACCGAAACATTGGTGGGTTTTGTCTGGCTGAAGTAAGGGTGTTACAAACGTGCCCCAGTCCTCCTTCCCTTTGAGTTTAGATGCCAGCTGGGGTTATCCTCTCACTCGGGGAGGAGCCGCCCATCTGTCCTCTGAATTGATTTCTTTCTCATTTGGAGAATAAGTGAATACTGTTCACTTAAAATTCTATTCTCTCATGCCATAGATGCTACCAAGTGTCAACACGTTTCGGTTTAAAGAAGTAGAGACCACTCTATCTTACATCATCAGGAAAACCTTCCTCTGATTGGGCTAGATGTAAGCAGGCTGGGATTCCCATATCTAAGACCTCCTCACTGAAGTTCTTACTGAGGAGGCCAGCAGGCACTGTCAGCAAGGTAGAACGATCAACGACTGTTGTAAATTCTTAGAGCTCTTATTATCTGAGCTTTAAAAAAAATAAACCTTGAAATTATTTGAGTTGACTGACAGCTGAGGTAAGGAATGGCATACCAGAAAAATAAGGGTTCTTTCCATTCTAAAAATTCTGTGTGTGTTGCCACCTACTATTCGAGCCCAGAGTGGCACTTTATGTGTTTTTTAAAAATTGCCAAAAATAACCTTTCCTCCCACCTCCAATTCCCATTTCCCCCTCCAGAGGCAGCCACTGCTAACGGGTTCTTCCAGAGATACTCTGTGCATGGACCAGCTTAGATGAATGTACATCCTCCTTTTATTCTCCCAAAAATAATGTGTATTTTACATACTATTCGTGCTCTGCGCTGTTTCTCTTTCTCTTTTTAAAATAACTTAGATGG
The DNA here is from genome assembly GCF_028749965.1 of Puma concolor. Classification (NCBI taxonomy): domain Eukaryota; kingdom Metazoa; phylum Chordata; class Mammalia; order Carnivora; family Felidae; genus Puma; species Puma concolor. The sequence goes on along the minus strand of NC_141669.1, from coordinate 122,567,893 downwards.
AGGTCTGTCCCTATCTGTGTAAGTAGGCCTTTATTTTTAATAGCTAGCCTTTAGTCTTGACTGGTATTGTACAAGTTACAAGTACTCTTCTAAACTTCTTTGCAGTTTAGCCGTGAATATGAAGCCTCTCCCTGAATGGGGCCAGCTTCTCTGTGCCTACCCTTACCTTCACCCCGTTTTGCATACGTCGACTCCCAGGGTCATCTTCTGTGCTGTAGTTCTTTCGTGGTTGGTCTCATTTCACTGTTAGACTGCTGTGGGCTCCTCAAGAACAGGCTTGCTTTTGCTCTGTGCCTCACAGTACCCAGCATGGTGCAGGGCACACAGTAGTTGCCCAACAAACGCTTACTTCCTTGTCTCGGACATGTTTGGCGCATGCCCTCCCTTGGAGCTTGAGTATGCTCTGAGCAGAATCCAGGGAACTGAGCACCTCAGGAGAGAAGGCATGATTACTGTTTGGGAGTATTGCCATGAAAAAGACTTGTAAATATCCATTTTTAACACATGCAAATGCAACGGGAAGCAGCACCATTCAACATGACCTGCTCTTCAGTAGATCAATAAACTGGTAACCAGCCTCTTGGAAGGCACCTCTGCCCTAGAGGTCATTATGGCCCCATAGAGGTGGTGTGTACTCTTGTGGATCTGGAGAAACAGTGTTTCTGCTGCCCTCCAGGGCTTACAGGGTGATTACAGGGCTGGTGAGATACATTTTTCCATGTGAAGTGGGGATAATCACAGTAGCATCTGCCATCAATACCTTGGGTTTTGCTTTTCTAGTGCTTTCTCATATATTACTTCACATCATAATAACTTGGGAGCGCCCGGAATTTCCATGTGTCCACTTGGGGGTGGCAGGTTATAGGCAGCTCATGGGCTCTGATACGTTTGCATTGATGTGTTCACCTTTCACAGGGTCCTTTTGCGAGTCCGGATGCTGTACTACCTAAAAGCTGAAATACTGGGAGAGGCAGCTGATAAAGCGTTTGAAGGCACCCCTGCCAGGTAAAACAAGTCAGTGTGGCTCTTGGTGTTAAAGAGCTACCATATAGTCCCATTCATGGAGACAGACAAACCTACTTGTGCTTCAGGAGGCCCGTGTTTGCACCCAGCCCGGGGTCAGTTCCCTACGTGCCAGGAGGCCAGCTACTGTGAGACCTGTCCTCTGAACAGGCGGTCTTTATTTCCCTGCGTGTACCAGTGCTGACTGTCTTGTTCTCAAACAGTGCTTGAGATCTCCACATGTTGAACCAGGATGATTTGGGCACTTTCCAACATTTGATTGTGTAGGAGTTCAGCCAAGTGGAGAGTGTTCTACCTTCAGTTGACCAATGTATTGATGGCTTTTGCTGTGGTTCCCAACTGAAGATGGGCATTACACATAAGGATCCCAAGCCCCAACCTAGACCTACTGATGAGTTCTCCAAGAGGTGCTTCAGGGTTCTGTGTCAGTCTAAGGTAGAGCCTAGAAATCAAGTACATGTATGAAATAGCTCACTGGGTGAATGTGATAAAGTCCTGGTTTAAGAAACCTTAGCCCACAGCCTTCTGAGTCCTTGTAACTTCAGCCTCTCAGTATGTGACTGGGGTGTGGCTTAATATCAGGGTTCAGCCAGTAGCTCTTGCATTGTTTTTTGTCTGTGTTGAAGGAACTCTGAGCCCATGCCCTTCCTTCCACAGGGAGCTAGACGTACCCCTGCCCGACATCGACTACATGGAGATCCCAGTGGATTGGTGGGATGCTGAGGCCGATAAGTCCCTTCTGATAGGCGTGTTCAAACACGGTGTGTATTTCAGTGCATGCTCTCCCTTTCCTGAGCAACTCCATAGCCTGCTGCACGTCTCTGGTAGAAAGTAAGCCTCACCTCTCCTCTGTCCTCTCAGATGAACGTGTGAGTCATGAAAATAGGGTGAACATTAATAATATCAGTGAGGAGCTTCGCAGAGAGCTGCTGTGGTTACAGAGAGCCTGTCCACACTGTCAGACCTTGGACTGCCTCATTCTCCTTCACTCTTAGAGTCCCAGTGTCTAGCCTAATGCCTGGCACGTGTAGGCATGCAGCATTGCTTGAGTAAAAGAATAAGTAAATGGGAAAATGTTAGGTTTTAACCTTTCGTATGTATGTAGAATTCTAAGATCAGTCTAGATAATCTATGTATTCCTGGAGTGCATCTTTTTGCCCCACTGGTATAAAAATTTAAGAATACAAGATGGCATGGACATCGTTTTTTAAAAATACGGTAACTAAGAGTCTAGGGGACTGAGAGAAGTATTTGAGTAGCTTGGAAAAAAACTAAATAAGTGCCCCTTTTTTCACTTCTGGAACTGTCCTAGGCACCTGCCCTTGCCTTCAGCCAGCGGTTAAGGTGAATGATGGAAGCACCATGTGATAGTCACTGTATTGTGGCTGGTAGACCCCTTCCCTGCCCAGTGAAGTAACTGAAATCTTAAACTGGAGAGCAGGACTCAAAGTGGGAAGAGTTGGTTATACTTGGCTTTCACTGTCAGCTCTGCCACTTACTAAATGTGGGACCTTGAGCAAATCATAAATTTCTCTGACCTGTTTCTTCACCTGTACCACGAGGATAGTATCGAAACAGCCTGCCCGGAGGGTTGTTTGAAGACTCTTTGAGACACTATGTGTGGACTGCCTAGGGCAGTGCCAGGCGGTACGTGCCAGCGTAGGACATATTCAGTGCTGCTCTGCCCGTGGAAAGTCGCTTTCTGACACAGCCGTCATCAGTAGGACTCAAATCTGGAGGCCAACCAGCCACGCTTCCTTAAGAGCCATGCCTGTACATATTTTAATGAGGAATCCCCTCGACGCTTGGATTTGGGTGCTGCAGTGGGAGGTCAGGGCTGCTGAGGGCCCTTTGTCAAACCGCCGGTTTAGGTGGGAGCAGCGGTGCTGTTGGCGAGAGCTGCCTGTGATGGTGGAAATGACCTGTCTCTGTGCTGTCCGCTGTGTGGTCCACCAGCCACATGTGACTCTTGAGCACTTGAAATGTGACTGGTACATCTGAGCAACTATATTTTTAACTTTACGTAATTGTAATTAATTGAAATTTAAATAACCACATGTGGCTCCTCGTTGGGGCAGTGCAGGGCCAGAACTCACCTCTGCAGTGGGATGAAGAAGCAGTGACCTCTCGATTAAGCACAAGGAACCCACAGTACAACCAAAACTTGGTTTAATCTGATTTTGGAAAGAACTCAAAGGAAGACAAGTTGTTGGAGACAGGCAGATTCAGAGCATCTGAACTCAGTGTGCGGGAAAGTCCATTGACCCTGGGTCTCCTATCGGCGGTAGTTTTAGGGTATGTTGCCCGACCCTTGGTGGAGAGAACGTGATGTGGAAAGACCTCACAACCTGAAGTCCCAGCATTGTGGCAGCCACACGCTTCACCTCCATCCTTCCTCCAACCCAGCGCACACACACCACAGACATACAGAAAGCCTGGGTGGATTCTGACAACGGTGTGAAACCACCTAGCTACACATGAAACAAATAAAAGAAAATCCCCGAATGAAGAGGTTACTTAAAGCCAGAGCTGGAAGTTCACTGATAGGACAGCAAACCAGAGGGACTGGGTTTGTAATGCCCACACGCAAGAAAGAAACAAGCCCTCTGGGAAAGGAGGGCAAGAAGAGGCCCTTTGGCCCAAGGATGCAGAGCTGGAAGAACATGTTCATGGGAGATAAATTACGGACACGAAAGAGGAGAAAATGTGGAAGATAGAATGAGGTTGCCTTGTAAACAGTAAAACAAGATATCCCAGACCAATGCTAACAACAAACAAAAACAAAACACAAGAGACCTAGTGTGGCAAGATCAGTGTCCTACAAAAGGTCTTTAAGGAAAGGATAGTTTGGGATAAAGAAGGTCGTTATACTTTGCTGATAAGTGTAGTTCCTTACAAAGGTGTGGCTAGCAGGGTAACCTCAGAATGTGTAAGAAGACAGGACTCTAAGTGGAGCCAAGACCCTTTCTCTCTTAGGAAAGGCAAATTAACGCTGGCACAATACCTATTAGTTTTTTTGTCCCTGATGAAGGCTTAGGGTAGTGGATTAATCAGTTGATCTTAGTCTTATACTGGAAATGTTCAAGGGCCAGTCAGATGATGTCTAAGGTAACTTCCATGTCTAATGCTCCTCTGCTCTATGAAACAGTTTGGGAGGGTATAAGTTAGTAACTCCGAAGTGTTTCCTGAGCACACTCGTGCAGTCTTACGATGATGCATCACCCACTCCTTTCAGATTCCCCCAGATTGCCAGTTGAGGTGAACTCACTGTCAAAATCAGGGCTGAGGGCATGTGTGCGATGCCTATAGTGGCTCATTGTGGCATACAATGACTAGCAGACACACTATAAAGATGGGAAAACCCAGCCTCCGTACCCAGTGCTGGGGGACTAGACCTAAACCACACATGTGTACCTGGCTCACTCCTGCATAGAACTAGCCCTCTTTAGCTGGATGGTAACATTGGTTCTACCTAGATGACATTGTACAGATGCTTGTGGTTGGTTTCATGTGCTTATCCTCCTTGGTGTCTTATAGAATCCACATTGGATCCTGCCCCTGGCCAAATGCCCATCAGACATTCCATGAGCATAGGCTCATCTGGAGAATACACCTTGATGACCCCTGTATAACTTAGCCCACATAACATGTCTTACCAGGTCTTACCAGCTGACAGTCAAGCTTCCAGACACCCAAGCCATCTGGTGTTCACTTTTCAGGGATTTCTGGCAGGAAGCCCTCTGCCTCGCCTTCATCCTGTGGAGGCCTAAGTATGAGCTGTGGCGCTACAGCCATTTTCTTTGTTAAGAAACACACACCGTTCATTGTCTGTAGTTTTGTGGCTCTTTTAGTCTGCCCCAGACATAGCCCGCTACAACCCTACTTAGATTAGAAGGATATAGCCATGGTTGCATCTCCAAGCTGACCCCTGGGGAAGAATTGCCTGAACCTTTGGTTGTTTGCAACAAGAAGGGCCCTGTAGCAAACCTCTTCTGAATGATGCTCCTGACAGCTGTCAGTTGTGTTAACTGACTACAGCCCTCTAGGGCAGCCTGTGTTTAAAAAGTTCATCAAGATAAGGAGTTTAGTATTTTTGTTCATGTTCTGCAAGCAGCCCACACCCTCAAAGGCTGTCATCTACTATGTATTTATTGGTACTGCTCTTCCAGCTCCTGCGACTCTGCAGGGAGGTTGTCGGGTTTTCTAGGGGACTGAATCCGTCATTCCTCCTTGCCACCAGCTTCGTAGCTCACTGAGAAATAGGAGTGCAAAATCTCTCTAGACTTGAGAGCCACACAAGACAGAGAAGGGCTGCACAACAGAAGCGTCCCCAGGTAGTCGGCTGCTGAAAGAACTGCTTCATGCCCTTGTTGAGCCCAGAGCACCGGAGGGCAGGACACATGGTCCTCAGTAGTAAAGGGCTGGTGGAGGAGGTTTTCAGCCTCTCACCTATCGGATGAAGCACCTCTCTTTTCATGGGGAGCAGCAGGTGGAGCTAGCGGCAGGAATTTCCTCAAGGCAGCAGGAGCATGGAGGGCCTTTGTTTTCCTGTGAGCTGAGGTAGGACACAGGGAGAGGGTATGAATGGCTCTGCCTACAACAATCATTGGAAGAGAATCTGGGCAAAGCTGACTCCTGCAATCTTTTCTCGAGCGTGCACGGTGTTGGGCCCCACGCTGGGTACTGAATGTGTACTGATAAGAAACAGACCCAGGTTCTTTTCCTAAGGAGCCCACAATCACATGTGACTGACAGTAATCAAGTAATCGCCCTGAGGAATAGCGAGTAAAGAACATAAGGCATCGCAGTTTCTCCTGCCATATGCCTCATGCGGGCAGCACCTGTCATTGAGATGGCACAAGAGTCACTTTGGATTAAAAGATAAAGTACCTGCAGCTCCTCAGAGAACAAGTTCCAGGTGCTGCCTACAGGGTGGAAGACAGAAGTGCGTCAACAGTGATGGTAGAACAGAAGCCAACAAGGAGGTGAAGTACCCAGCAAAGTAAAACAAAGTCTGTTACTAGCACCCATGCTGGCTCTCATTTTAGGTACAGCATTTTCCATCACGGGGGTCTCTGTGTATGTACTCCAGAGCTAGAAATGGACCTTGCTTCCTAGGAGCAACATGGAAAGGGTTTTGACGATCCTGAAGGAGTTTCACCCAAGATAATTTGCTATAACAATAGATTTGGATCTTGTATGTGACCAAATCCTGTCTCATTATAAGATGGCATTAGGTTTAGTAAAATAGTAACAAATTCTCAAGCCTGGGATTATCACAGTAAAAGTGATGTTATCTCACGGTTTTGGCTTCCTTTTGGGAGTCTCTTCTGCATCAAAAATGCTCATCCTGTGTTTGACTTTTGGGATGTGAGGTTAGGTAATTCCAAAGCCCTGGCCAGTAGATTAGGATTTCATACTGAGTTGATGATTATGGAAGCAATAGGTCGGTTTTAATCTGATTAACAACCACAGCAGCCCTCCCTGTGTCTTATCCCCTGCATGCATCACTTTGTTCAATTGCTGTTCCTAACACATGGGATGGTATTGGACTATCAGAAAACAGGGCCCGTTCAGGAGGTAACAAGTTGTCCGGAGTTGGGGGTTGAGGGGAAGAAGCTATAGAACCAACTTGCCTGATTACTTTTGCTGTCCAAAAGAAGTAAACGAGTAAGTGTTGTATCTAGGCCTTGTATCTCTTTACGGACACAGAATACGTGCATAAGCTTTTATTTTTGGTCAAGCACTACTCAGGGCATCTACTTTAGCTCAAGGATATTCCTCTGATAGGATATCTGATAGGATTCTATTAATCTTAAATAGTGTTTTTTGATTGTTTTATTTTTCATTTAATAAGCGAAACAAAAATGGCTGTCCAGGGCCCAGGGTAGATTTGGGGAGTTCTAACCTATCATCTGACATTTCTCTGCCCCTGATCAGGGTATGAGAGGTACAATGCCATGCGAGCAGACCCAGCACTTTGCTTCCTGGAGAAAGTCGGGATGCCAGATGAGAAGTCTCTTTCTGCAGAACAGGGTGTTACAGAGGGGACCTCAGACATTCCCGAGCGGTGAGTCATCTGTGAGGTGACAGATTTTGCCATGAATCTATGACCCCTTCCACATATCCAGCATTCTGCTAGCCTCTCCCAGCATCTCCCTTCAATCTTGCCCTCTGGGAACTACTTTTCAAAACTGCTGCATTGGTTACGTTCTATTACACCTTAGGCCTTTTTGACTTCCAAGCATTTTGAACCAAATACCAGTTCCTGTTCTTCATGGATTCCCCAAGCTGCCCACCATCCTACCCAACTCGTCTCTTCCTTGATCAGAGGATTCTTGAGGATGAATTCAGTTAGACCTCTCATACCTAACAGAAAGCTAAGAGGTACCCCAAGTACAGGCTTCCTGATCTTGAAATTCCTCAGATGAAATTCTGGCATTATTTAAGAATGCGTTGTCCATGAGTAAGGTGCATTTAGGAACCACTGCTTGATGGCTGTGGCATTTAGGCCTTCTTTATGGGTCGTGTGCAAAAAAAAAGGTATGAAAACGTCTCCTTTGAGTTTTATCTAGTTGGCATAACTCCCAAATGTGTAAATTCATAAGAGAGCTAAATAAACAGCCAGAAACTGGTGCTCCAAAATATATATATTTGGAAAACATAATACATATCTCTTAGCTTGTGTTTGGTAAACTTTGAGCTCATCTTCTCCCCAAAAGTAGCAAATATCGCTTTGCATTGCCTAGGACTGCGGCCAGGCCTAGCCAGGAGCTCCTAACCACCTGTTAAAGCCAACAAAAGAGTGAAAAGCATTTTTCATCTGTCCTTAACCCCTAATGAAAACTTAAGCTACTGTAACATTCTCTGTACCAAAGAGAATTTCCTGTGAGCAGATAATAAAGATACATTTGGAAAGATGTTAACAGAAGCCCGAGTGGTGATACTAATACTGGATGTGGGGGGAAGGCACTACGTGGGTGAGGTAGAATGGGGCAGAAAGCTTACATTTTTGTGGGTGGCTCTTTTTTGTGTGGTTAAGCAGTAAAGGTGGGAGATTGTACTGCCTCCAGGACCTGAGCAGCAACAATAAGAGTATCTGAGATAGGAACACTTCAAAGCTAGTTTTAAGACAAATCATGAAAAACAGGCGTCAGCAATAGTTAAGCTCACAGGACAGAAGACATTGGGCAGCTAAGCTCAAGACAGGTGTCTGATGGGAAAGAGGGAAAAATGTCTTTCCTTAATAGCAGTGGCAGCCCCGTTTCCTCCCAAGGAAGTGAATGCCACCAGGTAAGGGATTCTGCATGAAGCTTCACCCCACTGTGATTAGGGGTGGGGGGTTGTTGCACAGGCCTCAACCTCTGGAGTCTCTTCTTTCATCAAAGACCCATGTTCAGGAAACTCTGGATGGGCAGTAATGCTCTTGTTTGTGACAGTATCACTGTCGAACAGCCGGCCTCTAAACTTGTCTGAGAAGATCCTGAGTCTCATGCTGAAGTCTTAGTACTGAGTGGAGGTCCTTGCCCGTAGACGTTATGACACTAGGAAAAAAAAAAAAAAACAACAGATGTTGAGGCCTGTGGGAAAAGGGATCCACTAATATTTTTGTAGTCAGTGATTTAGATGGTTTTCTTACAAGCATCCTGGTTGCAAAATAGCTCCTAGGTGGTGCGTGATGCTTTTTATTTTACTTTTATTTAGAGGCAACACGGATAAAGAAGACAACACTGAAGACAAGTTAGATGGCCTGCAGAAACAAATGGTGAGTCACATGTGCTGTGTTGGTCCACACAGTCCTTACTTAGTGTCGAGAGAGAAACCCCCATCTTGGCAGTGGGCTTGGGGATTTTATTATAAAAATTCTCAACATACAGACTGCATTGCACTTTCATTCTAGTGAGCTTTTGATTTTCATATAACTATAGATTTTAGATGTGTTTGTGAGATACCTTACAGAGTGATCCCACGTACTTTTTATCCGGTTTCCCACCAGGGGAACATCTTGCAAAACTGTAGTACAGAATCACAACCAGGGTGCTGACATTGATAGAGTCAAGATAGGACGTTTCCATGACCACAAAGGTCCATCGTGTTGCCCCGTTACAGCCACATTCACTTCCCTCCTACCTTCACCTCCTCTTTAATCCATGGCAACCACTAACCTCTTCTCCATTTCTATGATTTGTCATTTTAAGATTATTACTTAAGATATATAATAAGAGGTGGGGTGCTTGGGTGTCTCAGTCAGTTAAGCATTGAACTCTTGATTTCAGCTCAGGTCATGATCTCATTGTTTGTGAGTTCGACCCCACATTGGTCTCTGTGCTGACAGTGCAGAGCCTGCTAAGGATTCTGTCTCCCTCTCTCTCTGTTCCTCCCCAACTTGCTCTCTCAAAAATAAATAAACTATTTTTTAGATAGAAGATATAAGCTATAAGAATTTAAGAACATACATTATCTTTAAAATTTTTTTTTATGTTTTTATTTATTTTTGAGAGAGAGCACAAGCAGGGGACCAGCAGAGAGAAAGGCAGACACAGGATCAGAGGCAGGCTCCAGGCTCTGAGCTGTCAGCACAGAGCCCGACGTGGGGCTCGAAACCACAAACCACAAGACCATGATCTGAGCTGAAGTCGGACACTTAACCGACTGAGCCACCCAGGCACCCCAAGAATATACATATTAAATGGAAACATACACTGTGTGACCTTTGGGGATTGGCTTTTGTCACGCAGCGTAATTCCCTGTATACCGATCCAGGTTGTTTTCTGTAACAGTAATTCCCTTTTCGTTGCTGCATAGCAGTCCTTGGTATGGATGTCCCACTTTGTTTTACCATTCATCCATGTGCAGGATATGTGCATTGTCCCCAGTTTTCGACTATTACAGATACCTCTGTAAACGTTTGCATACAGATGTTGTGTGACTGTACATTTCCAATTCTGTGGGATAGACGTCCAGAAGTACGATTGCTGGGTCATACGGTTGTTGCGTGTTTAGTTTTTTTAAAAAACTGCCAAGCTGTTTGCAGAGTGGCTGTACCACTTCACATTCCCACCGGCCATGTAGGAGTGGTGCACTTCCTCATCTTTTATTAGCTTTCAGTGTTGTCACCATTTATCTTTTTATAGGTTTAATTGCTACCTGGAAGCCTCTTCGGTGAAATGTTTCTTCGTGTCCTTTGCCCATTTTTTAAATGCATTGTTTGTTTCTTTGTTTTCCTGTTGGTATTTGAGAGTTCTTTATATAATCCAGATACCAGTCTTTTGTCAGACATGTGGTTGGCAAGTATTTTGTCCCACCTGTAGTTTGTCTTTTTATCTGATTCACATTGACTTCAGCAGAACAGCGGTTTTTAATTTCGATGAAGTCCAACTTAACCAGTTTTTCTTTTTATGGATTGTGTTGCCGGTTTTAAGTGTGAGAATTCTGCTTGTCTCCAGTCCTGACAGTTTTCTTCTGTGTTTTCTACTAGAAGTTTTTTAGTTTAACATGTAAGTTCATGATCCATTTTAAGTTTGTTTTCATATAAATGGAGAGAATTAGATTGAGGTTCTTTTTTTAACCTGTTGCTCTCTAGTTGCTCTAAGCCTTTGGTTAAAAAGCTGTCTTTTCCACATTCAATTACTTTTATACCTTTGTCAAAATATCATTTGAGCGATTGATCTATTTCTGGGTTCTCTCTTTTGTTTCTTTGTTCTATTTATCTCTTCCTTTGCCAATAGTATGTAATATCAATTACTGTAGCTATAGCATAAGTTTTAAAATTGATTAGACTGATTGCTTCCACTTCTTTTTCAAAATTGTTTTTGCTTTTCTTGTTCCTTTGCCTTTCCATATAAGTTTTAGGATAATCTTATCTATAGCTATAAAGGTTCTTGCTGGGATCTTACTAGGAATCACATTAAACTCATATATCACTTTGAGGATAATTGACCTTTACTATATTGATTTTTTTTACTCTGTTGGATCTTACTATATATCTCCATTTATTTTGATCTCTGATTTCTTTCATCACCATTTTATAGTTTTTCAGCAAACAATTTCTGTTTATAGATTTACATCTAACTATTTCATTTTCTTTGGCACGATTGTAAATGGTGTTACAATTATCTTCTATCCTGCAAAATTGCTTAATGCAATTATCAGTTTTAGGGGTTTTTAGGTTTCTTGAAATTCCCTATATCAGCACTCATGTCATCTGTGAATAGGGTTAGCGTTATTTCTTCTTTTCTGATCTATCTGCCTTGTATTTCTTTTTCTTGCTGTATTGTACTGTCTGAAACTTTTGGCACTGTGTTGAATGAATGCTGAGAGCAGATATTCTTGCTTTGTTCCTGATGGAGAAAGACATTCAGTCTTTCATCATTAAGTATAATGTTAGTTCTAGGTTTTTGGTAGATGTTCTTTATTGAAAATGAGGCATTCCTAGTTTTCTGAGAATTTTTGTCATGAATAGATGTTGAATTTTGTCAAATGCATTTTTGCACCAATTAATATGATTGTGAGGTCTTTCTTATTTAGCCTATTAATATGTTAGATTACATTGATTGTTCACAAATATTGTATCAGCCTTGCATCCCTGGATAATCTGGGATAAACTCCACTCGGACATGGTATATAATTCTTAATATTGAATTCTACTTGCTAATATTTTGTTAAGGCTTTTTGCATCTATGTTCATGAGGGATATTGGTCTATAATTTTCTTTCGGTACTATATTTGTGTGCTTTTGATATCAGGGTAATAATGTTAACTTTATAAACGAGTTAGGTGTTCCCTCCAACTATTTTCTGATAGAGGTTGTTTAGAGTTGGTATTAAGTTTTTAAATATTTAGTAAAATTCCCCAGTAACTGGCCTGGAAATTCTTTTTTGAGGGAGTTTTAAAATTATGAATCCAGTTCTCTATTTTATATTGAGTAAGTTGTGATAGTTTGTGTTTTTCAAGGAACTTGGTCTGTTTCAGCTAAGTTGTCAAATTTATGTGTGTGGAGTTCTTTGTAGTATTCTCTTATCCTTTTGATAGTTGCAGAAGTATAGTGCTATTCCCTGTTCATTCTTGATACTGGTAATGTGTGTCTTCTTTTTTTCTCTACCTGGCTTGCTTGAGATTTGTCTGCTTTATCTTCTTAAATAATCAGCTCTTTGTCTTCTGTTTTAAAAACTTCATTGATTTCAGGAGTGCCTGGGTGGCTCAGTCGGTTAAGTGTCCCGACTCTTGATTTTGGCTCCAGTTATGATCTCACAGTCATGAGATCAAGCCCTGCGTTGGGTTTCGTGCTGAGTGTGGAGCCTTCTTAAGATTCTCTCCCCCTGCCCCACTCTGTCCTACTTACGTGTGCACGCTCTCTTTCTGTCTCTCTCTCAAAGAGGTAGCTAGCTAGCTAGATAATAAATTTTAAAAATTATTAAATTTCATTGATTTCTACTCCTTATTATCCCCTTCCTTCTGCTTGCCCCGGTTTTATTTTCCTTTTCTTTTTCTGTTTTTGGAGTGGAGCTTCAATTACCATTTGAGACTTCCCTGCTTGTTTAATGTATGCATTCAGTGCTATAAATTTCCCTGTCAGTATTACTTTAACTATGTCTCACAAATTGTGCTATGTTCTATCCTCATTTTCATTCAACTTAATATATTTTTTAAAAAAATTCTATTGAGACTTCCTTTTTGATCCACAGATCATTAGACATTTATTACTTAGTTTCCAAGTGTTTGGAGATTTTCCTATTTTCTTTCTGTTTTTTGTTTTTTTTCTTAAGTTTATGTATTTTGAGAGAGAGAGAACAAGCAAGCAGGGGAGGAGCAGAGAGAGTAGGAGAAAGAGAATCCGAAGCAGGCTTCGTGCTGTTAGCACAGAGCCCAGTTCTGGGCTCTAATGAACCGTGAGGTCATGACCTGAGCCAAAACCAAGAGTTGGACACTTAACTGACTGAGCCATCCAGGTGCCCCACTTTTTTTTTTAATCTTTTTTTTTTTAAGTCTGTTTTTTATTTCTAGTTTGATCCCGTTATGTTCAGAGAACAAACTATTACTTTAGTTGTTTTAAAATTGTTAAGGTTTGTTTTATGGCCCAGGATATGATCTGTCTTGGTGTACATTCCGTGGGCACTTGAAAAACAATGTGAATCGTACTGTTATTGGGTGCAGTTATGTTGACATAATTGCAGAAATGTCGATTAGATCATGTTGGTTGATAGTGTTGTTAAGTTTTTCTGTATCTTTGGGGCGCCTGGGTGGCTCAGTTGGTTAAGCAAGTCTGACTTCGGCCCAGGTCATCGTCTCACAGTTTGTGAGTTTGAGCCCTGCTTTGGGCTGGCTCTGTGCTGACAGCTCGGAGCCTGGAGCCTGCTTCCGATTCTGTGTCTCCTCTCTCTCTCTGCCCCTCCCTAGCTCGCACTTGCTCTCTCTCTCTCTGTCAAAAATAAATAGACTTAAAAAAAAAGTTTTTGTATCCTTAATGATTTCCCATCTAGTTGTTTCATTAGTTGTTGAGAGAGGAGTATTGAAATCTCTAAATAATTATCAATTTGTCTATTTTTCCTTTCAGTTGTATCAGGTTTTGCTTCACATATTTTGCAGCTCTCTTGTTTGGTGCATACATTTTAGGTTTGTCTTCTTAAGTGGATTGACTGCTATCATTATGTAATGTCCATCTCTGCCTCTGATAGCTTACTCTGTTCTGAAGTGTATTTTACCTGACATTAATGTAGCTACTCCTGGTTTCCTTTAATTAATGTTTGCATCTTACAACTTGTTCCATATTTTTACTTTAAGCCTACTTTTATCATTATACTTGAAGTGAGTTTCCTATAGGCAGCATAGAGTTGCATCATACTTTTTCATGCATTATGCCAATCTTCTGGTCGGTGTATTCAGCCATTAATATTTTTTTTTTTTAATTTTTTTTTTCAACGTTTATTTATTTTTGGGACAGAGAGAGACAGAGCATGAACGGGGGAGGGGCAGAGAGAGAGGGAGACACAGAATCGGAAACAGGCTCCAGGCTCCGAGCCATCAGCCCAGAGCCCGATGCGGGGCTCGAACTCACGGACCGCGAGATCGTGACCTGGCTGAAGTCGGACGCTCAACCGACTGCGCCACCCAGGCGCCCCCCATTAATGTTTTTTAAAAATTTTATTAATATTTATTTATTTTTGAGAGACATGGCATGAGTGGGGGAGGGGCCGAGAGAGAGGGAGACACAGAATCTGAGGCAGGCTCCAGACTCTGAGCTGTCAGCACAGAGCCCGACATGGGGCTCGAACTAACGAGCTGTGAGATCATGTCCTGAGCTGAAGTCAGAGACTCAGCTGACTGAACCACCCAGGCACCCCTCAGTCATTCATATTTAATGTAATTATTGAGACAGTAAGTTTTAAGTCTGATATTTTATTATTTTCTCCAAGTTTTGATTCTCTATTTTCTTTTTCCTGCTTTCCTCTGGGTTACTTGAACACTTTATGATTCCTTTTTTATTTATATTTTTAACAGCTTTTTGATGGTTCTTCTAGATATTATATATACATAATATATCACAGTCCACTGCTATCATCATTCCCCAGTTCAAGGGAAGTGTAGATACCTCACTTCCAGTTTTGTTTCTTTACCTTCCCCCTATTTACAATATATATAATGGTCTTAAATATTTCTTATACTTACATTTAGAACCATATCAGACAATGTTATACTTTTGCCACAACTGTCGATATAATTTAGAAAATTCAAGAGGAGAAGGAGAGTCTATGGTATTTACTTGTATTTTTGTTTACTGGATTCTTTCTTCTTTCTGGTGTTCCAAGGTTTCTTCCTTCTAAAGGAAATTCCTTTAGTCATTCTTTTAGGGTAGGTCTAGTTGACGTTTCTCCTAGTTTTTCTTTGTCTGAGACTGTCTTAATCCCCCTTTCATTCCTGAAGGATGTTTTCACTGGATATAGGATTCTGGGTTGACAGTTCTTTTCTTTCAGCTCTTGAAAAATGCTGTGCCACTTCTTCTGGCCTCCATGGTTTCTGATGAGAAATCCACTGTCATTCCAGTTGTTTTTCCCCATAGGTAAGGCGTCTTTTCTCTCTTGCTGCTTTCAAGATTTTTTCTTTGTCTTTAGCTTTCAGAAGTTTAACCATGATTATTTGTGTGTGTGTGGATTTCGTTGACTTCATCCTGTTTGGGATTTTTTTCAACTTCTTAAATCTGTAGGTTTAAGTCTTTTGTCAAATTTGGAGAGTTTTCAGCTATTATTTCTTTGGGTCTTTTCGTTCCCCCTTTCTCCAAGACTGATGATATGAATGTTAAAACTTTTGCTACAGTCCCACGGGTCCTTGATGCTCTGTTTTTTTTTGTTTTTTTTAATCTGTTTTTCCCTGGTATTTACATTGGGTTCTTTCTATTTTTCCGTCTTTGAGTTCATTGATTTTTTTCTCCTCCACTCTGCTCTTGAGCCTGTCCATTGAGATTGAGTTCTTTATTTTGTTTTGTTTTGTTTTGTTTTGAGGGCCTGCTTTTGGTTACTGTATTTTTCAGATCTAAAATTTCTTTCTGGTTTTTCTTTGGATCTTTGTTTCTTTGCTGAGACTTTGTTTTTTTCATTTGTGGCAAGCATGTTCAGAACTGCTCATTGATGACTATTTAAATCCTTATGTCAAATTCTAAGATTTCTGTCATTTTGGTGGCAGCATTTATTGTCCTTTTTCATTCAGTTTGAAGTCTTCCTGGCTTTTGGTATGATAAGTGATTTTTTTTACCAAAGTCTGGACGTTTTGGTATTATATTGTAAGACTCAGGATCTTAATTAAAACTTCTGTTTTAGCTGACTACCTCTGACACCTCTCATAGGGGAATGGGGTAGGGGGCGGGTACCACCTTGTCACTACCAGGTAAGAGTAGAAGTTCATGTTCCCAGTCTGCTCCCATTGAAACTGAGGGTGATGTTTCTCATTATTGCTGGGCAGAGGAAGTTCTTTGCTGACACCGTGGGCAGGGATGTCATTACTCTTTCTCAGGGATGAAAGTCCCAGATCCCTACTTGGCTTTTTGACACCACTGCAGCAGGGGCATGGGGTGCCGTCTTATAGCCTATGAAGGGTGGAAGTCTAGATTCTCAACTTGGCCTTTGCTGGCATGGATGTGTTGAGCCAGTGTTTTGTGTTGTCAGGCTGGAGTATAGTGGATTTTGCCTCAACATTGTGTATATTCCTAACCTGCTTTTTTCCTGGTCCCTAGCTAAGGAGAGCAGACTTTTGTTGGGGCTTTTTTTTTTTTTTTTTTTTTTTAAATCTGCACACTTTGGCATTTCCAGGTAGTCAGCTTCTTTACTTCCAGATATAGGATATATAAGGCAAAAAAAGAAAACCCATGGAGCTCACCACTGTGTCATTCCTTGGGTCCCAGAATCCTTAGTTTGTTTGCCTTGTCTTCACCTTTCAGAGTTTTCTTATGTTTGTTCATACATAACGTCCAGGGGGTTTAACTACACTTAGAGTGAGGAATAGGGAAATGTGTATTCTCCCAGAAGCACAAGTCTGCATTACATTTTACAAATGAGTTTCTGGGGCTTTGCATAAGTAGACTGAAACCTTACCAGGGCCCCAGCACCGTTTGACCACACATGTTCTCTGGCTTTGAGTTGTGGAGTAAATGAATCTGGTAGAGTTTCATGGATTCTGAATCCCAGGGGTGACTGTATAGTTGTCCCCAACTGAGTCCATTGCCAGGATAATCTCTCATCTTCTCATCACCACCCAAAAGTTGTCGATTCTTTTCTTTTGGTTCTAGTTGGGAGAATGTGGGATATTTACTTTGGCTTCCATCAGCTGTGATTCCTATAACAGTAACAATGACATCACTTCCCCAAAGTAGGAAATGATTATTGTTCAGAGATATGTTTCCATGTCTCCCCATGGTTTGAGAAGCAGTGGATTGAAGCAGATCAGCATGAAACTTCTGACCCTGACCTGAAGGAAGTTAGGTTCTGATGTTGACAATTAAAATCCAAGTTCTGCCATTCCAGTCCCTAACTTATCCTGTTACCCTTTTGTCTGGAATTTGGGATGTGTTTTTCCATAGAAGCAAGTCAAGTACCAAAGAAATGAAAGTAATACCTTATGCTTGATGCAAATTTACTCTTTCCAAAGCACTTTTTCTATTTGTTTCCATCAATCCTCACCTTGGCCAAGTACACTAAACACTTCCGATGTTATTGTGGACATTTAGGCCCAGGGAGTTTGAAGGATTTTGCCAAATTCTCACAGCTACCAAAGGATAGAGTTCAGACTAGACATTTTCTAGATATTCTGCTTTTATGTTCTCTAATCAAGTGTTCTTTCAGGAAAGCAGAAGGCATTTCAGCTGCACATACATGCACTTGCACTTCTGTGGAAAGACAGCCACATACCGACTGTAGGCCAGCCCAACTCTGAAAGCTGTTCAGTCATGTTTTTACACTTAGCTGATCAGTCTTCAACCTTGGAGAGATCTGGGCACTGAAGGGGTTATGGCAGAATTGCAAAATAACTCAGGTTTCCTTACAGTAGGGTTAAACTCTGGAACGACATTTTATTCATTCATGTAATTAATGCCTGTATTATTTATTTTGCTTTTGAGGTCCCTTTTGATTATAGAATATAATCAAAAGAATGGGGAGTGGCTTCTCCCAGATTTTGAGGTGGACAGATTATATACAGATTAAGCTTGTCTTCTAGTCCATGTGCTAAAATAACAAACGTAGAGGAACAGCCAACATCTGAACCTGGTCTGTTGCCCCACCCCTGCTGCTCTCCCATCCCAGACCTCCTGCCCCAAAGACACTGCGTAGGTGTTTCCTTCTCCCAGTTCTGTTCTCAGTCAGATTAACAGGGAGGGTTAAAGATGCCCAAAGAGCGTGTCTTCCGTAACTAGGCGAATTCCTCTGAAATAAACAGATCTGGGCACAGACGGGGACGTTTAGTAGATTGGCACCATCCCAGTATTGTAAGGAACCCTAACACACGTCTGAGTGGTCTCTGAATGTTCCATCCCCTCTGCAGCCTTGCCGTCAGAGGTCATTCCAAGTAGGTTTAGGTAATTCTGGGAGTCCATAGGAAGAAGAGGGAAAGTGTGCTGTCCTCCAAGGAAGCCCATTTCATCGTAGGGTGAAACTTCCTTATACTGCCGCAGAAATCTGGCTCCCAGCTGGTTCCATGGATTCTGTTTCCTTTTCTTATGATACTGCAAAGAACGAAACTATTCTTTCTTTCCTCTCTGATGGGATTTTAAATTCTTGAGGCCAGCTAGCTACCGTAATCTCTTTAAATGTCTTTTCAGGTGAAGTATCCCTAGTTTCTCTGCCTTTCTTTACAAGTTCAGAGTTTGAGGGTGCTCCAGACTCAAACAGTAATATTTGAATGTGGACGACTTCCAAGCTAACAAAGCACGTTCCCCTTCAGTTAGGCATTATCTTTATCCCATTCTAGAGAGGATGAAGCTGAAATATTTTTCATCACTTGCAAAAAAATGTCCTACTGGGACTCCTGGGTGGCTCAGTCAGTTGAGTGTCTGGCTCTTGGATTTTGGCCCACGTCATGATCCCAGGGTCATGGGATCCAGCCCTACGTTGGACTCTGCACTGACAACATGGAGCCTGCTTGGGATTCTCTCTCTCTCTCCCTCCCTCCCTCTCTTCCTCCCCTGTTTGTGTTCTCTCTCTCTCTCTCTCTCAAAGTAAATAAATAAACATTAAAAACAAAAGTCCTGGGGCGCCTGGGTGGCTCAGTCGGTTAAGCGTCCGACTTCGGCTCAGATCATGATCTCATGGTTCATGGGTTTGAGCCCTGCGTCGGGCTCTGTGCTGACGCTCGGAACCTGGAGCCTGCTTCAGATTCTGTGTTTCCCTCTCTCTCTGCCCTTCCCCCACTTGCACTCTCTGTTGCTCTCTCTCTCTCTCTCTCTCAAAAATAAATGTTAAAAAAATTTTTATTTGAAAGTCCTTCTGGCTAGAGGACACAAGAACAGTGTCTCCCTTACTCAGTCTTCTACATCCTACAGTCTTTCCATAATAAAACCCTTGCGTTTTATGTTAATAACATTTGGTGTCTATCTACTCTCTAACATGACATTTATGCAAAAATAGAATAGTTGGGGGCACCTGGGTGGCTTGGTCTGTTAAATGTCCGACTCTTGATTTCAGCTAAGGTCATGAGATTGAGCCCTGCGTCAGGCGCTCACTCTCTGTCTCTCAAAGTAAATAAATACACATTTTTTTAAAAAAGTAGAATGCTTGATTTTTCCTGTAAAATGAAAGTCACTGTGGGATCTTTTTTAATTCCTCCTTTGTACATCCTATTACCTCTCGCAGAGGGCTCTCAAGTTCTCTTGGCAAACTCCTATGTGTCCTTCAGTAGCAAGCTCAAAAGTTGCTTTGTGGGTATCTTTCCCCCTATCTGATTTGGGTCTGGCAGGGCTGGTGACTCTTGTTTTCCCGCTGTGTTTAGGAGCAGTTATCAAAGCAGGGCCAGTATCTTTCTGCATGTCTCATGACCACCGGACTGTGAGCTCTGGAAGGACAAGGGTTCCATCTTTTCTCCTGTTACAGCCCTTGAACCTGGCACAGCTTCTGACACTCAAGAGCAAGGGACACTCGTTTGCTCAATATAAGAAGACAGCTCCTTGCCTGTTGTGTTGGTCTTGGGGTTTTGTAAGAGCACAGAAGAAATTCCTTGGATCTGCAGGTCCCACTGATGCTTCCACCCGCACCCACATCAAGACCAAATAGGGCAGCAGCCAGGCCTGGAGGGGCCAGCCACACACAAGGGAGACGGTGCCTTCTGTTTTCAGTAACTAGGAGTCCGTGCACGTCCCTGCCCCCAGTGCAGAGGTGACATGTCTGGACTCTTGGCTGATGGACAGTGCTTTTGATTCGGCCCACTTGCCAAATTGTCTTCTACCTGCCAGAGGCAATGTAGTACAGTGGTTAGTGCTCATCCTCTAAAATCAGGATTTCTGGGCTTTAATTCCACCTTCACCACTTAACAATTATGTGTGATCTTAGATGAGATTGCCAACTGCCCCATTCCACAGTTTCCTCCTGTCTAAATGGAATAATGAATAAATGAAAATGCATAGAAAGTACTTGGTATAGTGTCTGGCAACTCACTTACCTGGGTCCCAGTAGACCTGTGTTGTTATTGCTCCTGTTACCTTAAAGCCTTCCTTACAGCACACATTTTAGCTGGAAGACAGCAATATTGATTGATTTTCTGGGAGTTGGGACTGTGTATTAGTGTTCCCATAGTCCCAGGTACTGTGTGTTAGGCATTTGCTTTGTGCCAGCATTTGGTTCATCACTTTACATAATCAACACATTTGTGCCCCACAGTCACCCTCTGAAGTATTATTATCTCCTTTTGCAAATGAAGAAATGAGCTTGCGAGATTGAGAAGTGGACTGTCAGACTGCAAATCACATGCACGCTTGAGATGGAGAAATTGCACGTTGTAAACAGTCGGTTTCCTCTGTTTGTTGTTGTCATTTTCAGTTTCCTTTGTTTTGAGGTTCTTGTTGTCAGCACTCTCTGGGGCCCTTCATGTTGACATGACAGATTCACACCTCCTCAAAGATGAGTCTTTCTTTCAGATGGATTCATGTGTGCAGACGTTGAGACTGAACGTTCATCTGTGCACTTCAGGTGCAGGGCTTTCCATGTGCCTCCTCTGGTCCCAGCCTGTCACTGCAGCCACACGAAACACACTCACTTTACAAGATTATGACATCTTTTCCACTTGGGCTATTGATAAGCCAGGTCTTCTCCATTCTGTCATTTCCAGAGAGAGGAAGTGCCTCTAAGACGGGGCAGGGTACACAGAAAGACACTTGTCAATACCAGAATCTTGCCTTACTTGAGAGTTTGCCTAAGGCTGTTCATGCTTCCCAACTGTGCACCAACAGAAACTGGTAGAGGGACTGGAAGGGAGACCCAAATGTCACATGTGTCTGCCTCACCCCAAGCTGGGAGCTGCCCTTGTGGATTTGGAGTGTGGTGACGCCCAAGTTAACCACCCATCCATCAGAAGGAGCGTGGGAGCCTCACTTCCACATTTTACAGGCTGTAGAACGTTTCTCCGTCTGGAAGTGTCTAGGATTATAAATTTCAGCATTCGAAGGATCTTTGTGGATACTGTGAGGATACTCAAAAATGTTCTCAACGGCAGGAAAGGATATAGGACATGGCTGGTAGTTTTTTCTTTTTTAGCTACTTAAATAGTGGGAGAGGATGAGATGGCGTATTTTTTTTTTTAATTTTTTTTTTTTCAACGTTTATTTATTTTTGGGACAGAGAGAGACAGAGCATGAACGGGGGAGGGGCAGAGAGAGAGGGAGACACAGAATCGGAAACAGGCTCCAGGCTCTGAGCCATCAGCCCAGAGCCCGACGCGGGGCTCGAACTCCCGGACCGCGAGATCGTGACCTGGCTGAAGTCGGACGCTTAACCGACTGCGCCACCCAGGCGCCCCGAGATGGCGTATTTAAATGCCACTTCAAAATGGTACAATACAGGGGCACCTGGGTGGCTCAGTTGTTTAAGGTTCCGACTCTCGATTTCGGCTCAGGTCATGATCTCTCAGTTTGTGAGATCGAGCCCCACACAGGCTCTGCGCTGACAGCATGGCGTGAAGCCTGCTTGGGATTCTCTCCTTCTCTCAGAATGAATAAGTAAACATTTTATTTTTTTAATGGTATAGTAGATCAGCTTGAGGGTTCCATTCTTCACTGATACTAAATGGCAGGAAACAGTTTGGGCTGGGGAAGAGAGCTTGAACTGGTGTTCTCCAATTCTAAATATGTTTCACTTTCCAAAACAAAGTTTCAACCCAGACTCTCATTTTGCCCTTTATTTTTAGATGGTTAGAATGGTTGGAAAGTGTAGGCAGTCATCAGACAACTGTGTTTTTTGTTTTGTTTTGCTTTGCTTTTATTATTTATTTTTGAGAGAGAGGCAGAGTGTGTAGGGGGAGGACCAGAGAGAGAGGGAGACACAGAATCTAAAGCGGGGTCCAGAATCTAAATCAGTCAGCACAGAGCCCAACGAGGGGCTTGAACTCACAAACCGTGAGATTAGGACCTGAGCCGAAGTCGGATGCTCAACCGACTGAGCCACCCAGGCGCCCCTGACTACGGTGTTCTAAACCCAGCCCTGCCACTTGCTAGCCATGTGACCTTGGGCAAGTTACAGAACCTTTCTAGGGCTTGTTTTCTGCATCTGTAAAATGAGGAGAGTCATAGTCTCTACCTCGTGAAGCAGTTCCGATAACTAAATGAGATAAACCACGTAAAGGGTTTCACCCAGTGCTTAAGTAACATGTAGTTCTCAGTAATGTTAGCTATTATCACTATTTTGTAAGAGAGAAAACGTACCTCTGCTCCTTGTTGCCTTTCTAGAATTTTCTCTTTCAGCCTCTTCCATGGTATTAGGGACCTAAGAGAATGGTGATGATTTTGACTATTGCCAGTCACAGGTGTCTCTCCATTCCTACCGAACCTAGATGATATGCTGCATGCACCCTTCCAGGAAGCGGATTGTATGTAGGCCTGGGGGCTACCTCCAGTCCGTCGCATATTCTCCTCCTTCTCCCTCTCCTCCTTCGTCCTTTTCTTCTTCTTCCTCTTCTTTTTCTTCTAACCTTCAAAGGTGTGAAAACTGTAAAAACTTGGGGCACTGGGTGGCTTAGTCGGTTAAGCGTCGTCTGACTTTGGCTCAGGTCATGATCTTGTGGTTTGTGGGTTCAGGCTCCGCATCGCACTCTGTGCCTGCAGCTCAGAGCCTGCAGCCTGCTTTGGATTCTGTCTCCTTCTCTCTCTGCCCCTCCCCGGCTTGCACTCTGTCTCTCTCAAAGATAAATAAACATTAAAAAAAAAAAAAACACAAAAAACTGTAAAACCTAATCTTAGCTCAAGGGCCACACAAAAGCAGCCTGTAGACCATAGATTGCTGATCCTTACTCCCATCTGACCCTCCCTAACATGGCCAGAGTCTTGAATCTTGGGGCTATTCTCTTCATCATTCAAGTCAAAAGATGCTAATCAAAAAGACAGTAAGTTTTCATGTTAAAAATGGAGTCCAGTTGAAAAATAGCACTATCTCCTCTCCCACCCCCAAACTCTCCCACACGCCTTACATATAAAGAACTTTGAGAGTTCCCTTCCTGAGACCAAGAAAGGATTTGTAAAGGAATCCATCAGAGCCAGTTTGACAAATGCTCCACCATGAATAAGCTCTGTGCCTGTGAAATTACTCCAGATTCACTTGGAGCCTCAGTTGTGATTTCAATTTTAAATTCCTGGGGTTTTTGCGCCATCAGGTCTCATGTCTGGAGCAGTCACGTTTTAGGAAAAGAGCATCTGTTGCTGTGAAGTAAACGAACTGTAATGAACACGAGCATACTTTTTCACAGCAAAAAATGAAAACCCCAAAATGCAGGCACAACCTTTGTGAAATGACAGTATTAAATTGCAAGAGACGATGGTAAAGCAAATATTTAAATTCACAGCTAAAATAGTGCTTGTAAAATGTAATTGCCAGGGAGAGCATGCCAGCTTGTCGCTCTTTAAGCTAATTCTCTGCAGGCAGAATCATTCTACACCGTTCTAAGAAGAAATGCTTATTTTAAATAAGCTGCTTTCTGGTTCTTTTAAAACTGCACAAGTAAGCTTTATTTACCGGGGACGATTTCAGTCTTTGAGCTGTTCGTGGGCAGGAGAGGTCTCCTGCTGCCTGGGGGCTGCCTGGGCTGATTTGTCCTGGGCTGCAGCTATGCTCCATTTGTTCCTAGGAGAGTTCCAGCGATGGAGGTGATGGCATTTTTGGCGAAAAGAAAGATGACAGCCGGGCAGGTGAGACTGTGTCCTTCTGAAGGCAGAGCAAAGTAAAGTCCCAGTTTGTAGTTATCCTGGAGTTCATGTGTAATAAAAGTGCTCTTTCTAAGGAGGCTCTTTTGAAGAGCCTAGAAAGTTGGCCTTTATCACAGTCTCCTGGAGTCACACATGGAGCTTTAACGTGGCTCTGGCAAGCTTCCCCCACCTGTCCTCAAAATTTGGAAGTGAGGTCAATGATATCTGAGGACAGGATGGAGTCAGAGAAAGAAGAATTGTGGTTTCATTGATGTATTATTCGTTTAATTAATTTGAGGGGAGGAAAGTTAGGGAGGATTGGTTTGGTGTGGTTCATTTTTTTCTGAATTCAGACCTGGAAGACTTGGTTGGAATACCCAGCTACACAAAGCCCCTAGTTCCATATGGAGAAGGCCACACAGGGCCTCCTTGTCCCCACGCCATAGAGCAAGGCCCCCAAATTGGTCCTGCATGTGAGAGATGCTGAAGCCAGCCGCAGCCTGAAGCTGTTCCTACCGCGGCATTGCGGGCCTTCCAGCTGTGCTTTAGCTCCTGAGCTGATAGATCAGCTTCTTGAGTCAGCTTTGTTTTTATTGAACCCAAACGACAAAAACAGCCACCTTTGTTTTGGTTCTGTTTGTAAGTACTAATATCCTCACTGATGTTTGAAGCCCAGGATGGCTCCGACCCAGACAAATCACCCTGGCCAGTTCCGTCTGCTCTCACGGCTCGGCTCAGACGTCTGGTCACCGTGTACCAGCGCTGTAACCGCAAGGAACTCTGCCGACCGGAAGTCCTGGGACCAGGTAACCAAGGATACTGGGTCCAGGAAGAGATGTTCAGGAGAACCTCAGAAATGGATCTCATCAACAAGGAAGCTCAAAAGAGGTAAAAGCCAGTGGCCAAAAGGGCATGCAGAACTGCCCACTGAGTAAAGGTGACGAGGGAGAGCTGATCGCTGGAGAACAAGTGTATTTAATGTTCTCACGTGAAGTTAGGTGGTCTCCAGAACTAATCCAATCCAGGCTCCAACTGCGATGGTGTGGTCATACTGACTGGAGAGTTGGTGAGATCTAGGAAACAGTTTTGTTCCCAAGTCCCAGACTTCTGTGATTTTCCAACTTGACCCCCTTCCTAAGTTGGACCCCAGTCCCTGGAAATGTGGTTTAAAATTAGCATATATCAGACCGTGTTCTTTTAGCAGCGAAGTGACCAGTGTGTGATGAAGGTGCCATGTTATAGTTACCAGTCCTTATCAAGACTTTGAAAGCAGTAAGCCCTATAAAATGCCTGCTCAGAAGGAGGGGATAAATTATCAGGAGTTACTTGCCAATCTGAGAATTACGATTAAAATGGCTACAGAAGGCCAGCACAGTCTAGGAATGATGCCACCAGAAAAAAATGAACAAAGCTGCAGTTCTTTTAAGTCTTTCTGTCCATCTTTTTTTTTCTTATGTAATTTTTTTTAAATGTTTATTCTTAGAGAGAGAGAGCACAAGCAGGGGAAGGGCAGAGAGAGAGGGAGACACAGAATCTGAAGCAGGCTCTGGGCTCTGAGCTGTCAGCACAGAGTCCAGTGCGGGGCTCGAACTCACGAACTGTGAAATCATGACCTGAGCCGAAGTCGGACATTTAACCGACTGAGCCACCCAGGCACCCCATCTCTCCATCCTTCTGATGTAGCATCCACTGAATTAAAAGAACACCAAAGAGAAAAAATAGCAAACTCAGTTACTTCTGTGTATACCTTCTGACTTTATGAAATTTGGTAATTCAGAGAAAATATTTCTTCCATCTTTCACAGCTCCGAAGAGAACCCGAGCCCTTCTTGCCTGCTTCTCATTCTTCCTGTGACTCCCTCACCCCACTCCTGGCCTAACTCCCTCCGGGGATGGAAAGTACTATGCCCAAGAGCCCCTCATAAAGACCCTGGGCCGGGTATAATATTCCAGCCACCTTACATCAGTATCTTAACCCTGCAGGATATAGAGACTAGAGAACCTTTGTGTCCTAGATATGGGCTACCTACCTACATAAAACTGGAAGAAAGCCTATGTGAAATGGGGGAGATGTGTGGCTGAGGGAGTCACTTCCCTTCTCTGGACCAATTTCCTCATTTGGAAAAGCAAGGAGGTGGCTTTAAGGCCCTCCAGGACTCTCTGATTCTGTGTTGTCTTACCGGGGGAAAAATAAATAAAATATTGAAGCGTCTTCATCTAAAATGAAGATTTTAGAGTCTTCATCTCCAACAAGTGGAAACAAACTAGGTAATCTAAAATTAATGAATCAAGAGATAGCAAGTCTGTACATGTGACTTAGAAATGGAGAGATAAATACCATAAGAAGTTGAAAGATTTGAAAGTAGTGGTAAGGTAATAGGCTGTTTTCATTATAAGCCTCTCAGCCCAATTTAACTTAAATAAAAATAATAAAGTAGGCAAACCGCCCTCCCTGCTTTCTTGACTCTATGGGCTGTCCTAGTAGGTAGGCACTCAATAAGTAGATGTTGGCTTTTTTTTTTTTTTAAGGGAAAACAGCTCACTCTCCCTTTCTGATTAAATCCGAAGGTGGACTAGGAGAGAGCAAGCAGACTTCTACAGAGCAGTGTCCTCCTTTGGGGTTGTTTATGATCAAGAAAAGAAAACTTTTGACTGGACGCAGTTCCGCATCATTTCCCGTTTGGACAAGAAGTCGGATGAGAGCCTGGAGCACTATTTTTATAGCTTTGTGGCCATGTGCCGGAACGTCTGTCGTCTGCCCACATGGAAAGATGGTGGTGAGCAAATTCTCTGTGTATCCCCGATACACAGGAAAGGGGCATGTTTATTTTCAAGGTACAGAATCACTTCAGGTAATCCTGATCATGAGAGTGGAGTCTACCTGAAGAATTCAGGTAAAGTCAAGTGGGTTTTCACAAGTTCCTGAACTGCTAATTGGGTCCGCCCTCATAAAATAAAATCTCTCTCCCAAAATGATGCAGCTTCAACAAAAACTGAAATTCAGGTAAACATCTCACAGAAGAATTGGGAGACTGCTGTTAATTAACCTCCAGTGGATCATTAAGTCTCGTACAGATTGAATTCTCTGGTGAACTTTGCTCCGTCCTTAGATTACATCTTAGTAACTTGAACTATTTTTCCATGTGTTGAATTGTAGCTATAGAAAGGAAGTGGCTGTTTTAAACATCCCCTGCTCCAACAGGGACGCCTTCAGAGTAATTGCTTCTTGGTTAAGATTTGCAACAGCTTCTTCCTTGATATCCCTCTTCTGCCTTTGTTTGTAGATAAACTTGGTCTGGACCATAGGACTGTACTGTAGGAAAGCTACAACAAATACAGAGCCCACCCAGCGTGCGTTCTGGGCTGACGGCAGCATGCACACACGTCCCCGCTTCTGCCCCCATGTGACACGGTTAGGGTGTTTTCATTAAAACCAAGGAGCTGGATAGAACACAGGGAGCCGGGCCTTGCAGCCCCACTGATGAGACTTGGACTCGAATCCTGGTTCTGCCCTGTGGAGCAAGTTAGCGTATTTGAGCCTCCTTCCCCATCCTTTAGGCAGGGCTGACAATGCTGTAGCGTAGCATAGCCATGAGAGCCGAAGGGCACGTAAAGGACTTTGGGTACAGGGCACCGAGTACATGCTTACTGAATGAGAACTCATGTCACCTCCAGAACTGAAGTTCTCATGTTCCTTTCACCTTTACTGGGTCTGTCCTTGTTTCATAAAAACCTTCCATTGTCGTAGCTTTTCCGTGTAGCAGGGGCACACTCACCTAGGACTGCATGCTGGGGAGCCAGCGAGTTAAACGCAGAACCAGAGATACAGGGGCTCAGGTGGGCAGCAGTTGTCCTGGGGTTGCCTTCAGTGATGGGCTCTGTGTTGGCCTTTCCAGGTCCCCCAGATCCCAGCATCTATGTGGAACCCATCACGGAGGAACGGGCCGCGAGAACCCTTTACCGCATTGAGCTGCTGCGGAAGGTCCGAGAGCAAGTGCTGAGGTGTCCTCAGCTGCACGAGCGCCTCCAGCTCTGCAGGCCCAGCCTCTACCTCCCGGTCTGGTGGGAGTGTGGGAAGCACGACCGAGACCTGCTCGTCGGCACCGCCAAGCATGGGCTGAACCGCACTGACTATTACATCATGACCGACCCCCAGCTGTCCTTCCTGGATGCCTACAGAAACTATGCCCAGCATAAGAGAACGGACGCCCAGGCACCAGAAAGTCTCTGTTGCCTTTACCAGACCAACTCCAGGCTGTATGAATCTCTTACGTACACTCAGATGAGCAGGACTTCAGAGCCCCTTGAAAATGAACCTGAGAATCTGGTGAAAATAGAAAGTAGAGATGATCATCTCGCTCCACCTGGGGGCAGTTTATCTGACATGACTTGTGACAACTTTATTTCTAAAGTTCAGGATGTCATTTCCATCACCCACGATGAAAGTCTGCTGCCTGAGTCCTTGGAGAGTATGATGTATGGGAAGAAGGCTTACATTCGAGAGCCGGGCTCTCTCCAGGAGAGCCCCAGTACAAACACAGAGCCCAGAAAGGATGCTCTGGCCCTCTCAGCAAGCAAAGATGGGAACTGCCGGCCTGCTGGCCATGAGGCAGAAATACCTTCAGGGCCGTCTTTTATGAGTAGCTTAGAAGCAGGGGTAGCTCAGATGAACATCAAAAATGGAAAACATCTGTTGCTGTCTCTTTCAAGGGAAGGGGATGTCTGCAGTGAGGCAGGGCAGAGGCCTGAAAGCATTGGGCAGCTAGAAGCCAAACACTTAGCTTCCCCTTCCTTGGATCAGGGAAATGAAAGTGGGTTTGTAGATATGTGCCATCTTAGTGTCTGTGATTCCAGAAGAAGCTTGTCATCAGACCAGCAGTTAATTGATTTATTAGAAAACAAAAGTTTAGAAAGTAAATTGGTTTTGAGTCAGAACCACAGTGAAGAGGAGGAGGAAGAGGAAGAGAATGAGGAGGAGAACGTAGGTGTGACCATAGGCCTGAGGGAAAGGCCCGAGGTTTTGCATCTAGCCGAGCCCAC
The DNA here is from genome assembly GCF_028749965.1 of Puma concolor. Taxonomy (NCBI): domain Eukaryota; kingdom Metazoa; phylum Chordata; class Mammalia; order Carnivora; family Felidae; genus Puma; species Puma concolor. Next base: position 122,538,970 of record NC_141669.1, on the reverse strand, counting down.
TGCTAATATCCTAAGGGAAAAGAGCCGAGGCCTCCCTGTGGATGAGGTCAAGAGAGGAAGCCTGGAGGCCATGAGCCAGCATCCTAGACCACAGGGGGCTTTTCCTCCAGCAGCCTGTCAGTGTCACTGCAAGCACACGGAGAGGTGGGCACGTGGCCTCGAGAACGAGGAGTTTGAAGTGGACAAATCCAAGGGTTATACCCCAGACCTGTACAGAAGCAAAACGAATAGTATCACAGTGGAGGGTGAGCCCACCGCTCCTCCATCAGAGCCCTTTCAGGGAAAGCACGAGCTGTCAAAAGAACCTTGGAAGGAAAATGCAGAAGGCAAAAAAGTTTTCCCTGCATATCCAGAAGCAAGTGAGCTCAAGTCCGAAGACATGGATTTTGAGAGTAAAGATGATTACGACAGAGATGGGAACAGCCATGCTCAAGGTATAGTCTGCACAGTCTGTGGTGTTCTGGGTAAGTCAGTTCTCACGTGACAGGGAGGGGGCAGGGTGGAGGGAGGGTCAGGAGATGGTGTGGCTTCTGAGAGGGACCTGCCCGCTCTCCTGTGGTTTAAGATCAAAGGTCACAGGCCTTGGTCTGAAAGTGAGACAGAGTAGCTCAACTCTGATCATTCTAGAACTGAAGATGATTACGGACAGTCGTAGCACCTTTGCTGCACCAGCCTTGTGATTTGGGCAGGGCTGTAGGCTTCTTTCTGTACAGTAGGTGCTAGATACATTGTTGGGGGAAGTTACTTGTTCTTCGCTAAGGGACGTGCTTCAAACTGGTCAAAGTAAAAACACCTGGGAACATCAAGAACCTGCAGTTTTGTGTAGGTGTAGTTAATTTTTCAGGAACTCCACAAAAATACAAATAAATGTGATCTTTATTAAGGTGAGCAAAGATAGGACCATTTATTCATGTTATCGTCAAAACCCGTGAGTCAATGTTGGTGCATTGAATTTAAATTCATTTTAGTAAGTTAACAGGAATAAGAATACAAAATTACAAGTAACTCAACAAAAATACAAATAGATTTGGTCTTTTTAAATAAATTCTTAGATAAGGCTTCAAGTTAAGATGACTTTCTAAATGTTAAGAATCTACCTGACTCAGATATTTCTGTGCTTTTGCAAAGGTATATTGATTAGAGACTCCGAGCAACAAGAATTGGTTTTTACCTTTTTCACTGGTGTTTTTACTCCTTCAGACCCAAGAGGACATATTACAATGGACAAAAACAATTCTGTTTATCCTTGTCATTGTCAAAAACAACCAAAAGCCAAAAAAAACCAGTTCATGCTTGGCCTAATGCCAGGTGTGGTGCTCAGAGATTGAGACAGACACAGCTTCCTCCTTCTGGGACAGTGCCCTTCTATCAAAGCAGGAAAAAGGGAGAGGAGCTCAGCTGAGCCCCCCTGCATGATCTAGCCTCCTTTTATTTGTAAGCCCCTTACCTTTGGCTTTAGTCATTGTGATGTCTCTTGGAACGAGTTCCAAACCCAAGCTAAACTTTACATGCTACCTGGGATAATGACAGGCCACTGAAAGTAGCTTAGGTCGACTTGTAGCCCCAGCTGACCCAAGGGGAGCCAGTCTCTGACCTTGTGCGTCCTCAGCCTAGGCTACAAAGGATCACTGCTTTGTGACCCACATTGTGTTTTGAACCTTGTTATGGGGAAAATCACCGAACAGTCCTTGGAAATCCAGACGGTGAAATGAGTACAGGGCGTAGAAGGGTATGGTTTAGGGGAGAAACCTCTGTGCTCTGAGGCCCTTTGGCGCAGCATCAGCTTGATGAGCTTTGGTGAGTGGCACACTCACGGGCAGGCCCCCTTGCACCAGTGCTTTTAAAAATGGTTTTAAATTAAAAAAAAAAAAAATGTTTTTTAAGTGGGGGTGGGGCACCTGGGTGGCTCAGTGGGTTGAGTGTCCGACTTCAGCTCAGGTCAAGGTCTCGTGGTTCGTGGGTTCAAGCCCTGCATCAGGCTGGATGCTATCAGCACAGAGCCTACTTCGGATCTTCTGTCCACCCCCATCCCCCACTCTCTGCCCCTCCCCTGCACACTCACTCACTCTGTTTTTCTCTCTCTCTCTCTCTCTCTCTCTCATAAATAAGTAAATAAATGCATGCATACACACACACACACACACACACACACACACACACACACACACACACATAACATAACATATATGCTTTTGCAGGCCTCAGAGGGGGTCCTCCACAAATAGGAGATGTGGAACAGGTTGGGCAGTAATTGGTACAGCTGTCAGGGCCAGCCCCCAGGTCTCCTGGCTCTTTTCCAGGGTTTTCTCTCATACATCTTTTTTCTTTCTTTCTTTCTTTCTTTCTTTCTTTCTTTCTTTCTTTCTTTCTTTCTTTTTTTTTTTTTTTCATAAAACTTAAATCCAGGCTCTCTGCTTAAAACCTTTCAGGAATGCTCCCCATTAGATCTAGAGTAAAATTCGAATTTTCTATCATGGCCTACAGGATTCAGCATCATCTAGATGATTCTACCCATCCAGCCTCATTTTTGTACTTTTCCCCTGGATGTGTCTCTTTGTTCCTCAGCACATCCAAAAGAAGCATCCTCCTCCTCTTCTTGGGTGTTCTCTCCTTCAAGAAGCCCTCTTTACCGGCCTTACCTTCTACCAGCAGGTCCTTCCAAAGCTCTTTTTCCCTATCATAACAGCTTGCTTCTTTTTAAAGCATTTGCCATGGTTTGTAATTGTAGTTATTCGTTTATCATTACTATTTTCCTGTCTTTCCCCCATGAAATCATAAGAGTCTGAGGGTCAGGGCCACATTTGTCTTGCATATCCTTGAATCCAATGGCCTGGCAAGGCCCTGTTTGTGGTCAGGGGTCCCCACAGCTCCCTAGACTGGTGCACAGTCAGCAGTGAAATCTCCACCTCTGTGTTTCAGAGGATCGACATTCCTTGTCATTTCACAAGGAAAGAGGCACACAGCTTTTCCTGCCCTGGACATTTTGCTACCCTGTGTTTATTCCCTATCATTACTGGTAAGTGGATCTTTGAAGATCCATTTCACACTGATAATAAACTTTCACTACTGAAACTTGAAAGAATGAGCTGCGTTTCCATTTGTTTCCATCATGATATAAATGTTCTAGGTTCTTTGCATCATTGTTGACATGAATCAGGTCTATTTTGCCTTTGTTGTAAGTGTCAGGACCTCCCATCCTTCATTAACATCAGCGTCTTGCTGTGGACTGTGCCTTCAATGCATCAAAATATTACAATGTTCAATTTCCTCTCCTCAGCTACTCTACATGAGCCTCTTGCTGCTCAGCCTGCTCTCATTCTTGGATACACAGGACAATCTCCTCTTTTGTTGTTTTTGTTGGGGTGTGGATGCAGAGTTATCACATGACTTGCATGGATAGCCCTAAAGAAGGATCTGCATTTTGGTTCTTCCAGAACCTTCTGGAAAGAGAAGGCATGGTCATTAATGTTTAATTTCAAATAAGTTAGCACCGAATGAGCTAATTTTTTGAAAAGACAGATCAGGTGTCCTAATCTTTCAGATCATTACTGTCTCCCAAGTACCAAATTGATTTTTTTAAACCCTTCTTTGCAGATTACCCAGGGAAATACTCTGAAGAGGAGAGCAAGAGCTCAGCATCAGGCATTGCTGGAGACCTCGGGGATGACCTACAGGAGGCTCGGGCTCCCACCATTGCTCAACTGCTCCAGGAGAAGACCCTCTTTTCCTTCTCTGAGTGGCCAAAGGTACCTCACAGAGTGTGCATTTTCTACCCAAAGCCTTCTCAGCTTGTAGAGTATTTCTGAATAATAAATTCAGAGAAATGTGTAATATCTTGAAAAGGTATTAGTAATGGTAACATTTGGACACTAAACACATACACACTCGACTAATTAGACGATAATATAAAAATGTCTTCGTATTTACAGCACTATGGCTTTAATTTTCATTGTCCGGACCATAGAACTTATTTTAAGACTTGTAAAGTGAGTACATATGAGTGTGCTCTTTTCTAATCAACTCCTTCTGCTCAGAAAACTTGACACGTGATCTCAAGGGACTTAGTGAATTTGAGTAGCTTGGTGATTACTCCTCATAGCTTTTGGTCTTTTTTATAGGATCGCGTGATAATCAACCGCCTGGATAATATCTGCCACGTGGTGTTAAAGGGGAAGTGGCCTTCCAGCCAGCAGTACGAGCCCCCGGGCACACTGCCCACCCCTGTGTTAACCAGCAGTGCTGGTTCTCGAAGCAGCATCTCGGAGCCAGAAACATCAGAACACAGCTTCAGCAGTGGTGCAGCATTGGTGGCCCAGATCCAGAAGGTGAGGCCATAGCGTGGGGCTGACTATGCAGCAGAGAACAGGGACACATGGCTCTTCTCAGTTAAGTCATTCATTCAGCAAACACTGACTGAATGGATAGGACTTTTATTCTTTTTTTGTGCAGTCATTAGTTTAATTGAAGAATTTAGATTTTATCCTGTAGGCAGCAGGGAGCTACTGAAAGTCTTAGGGCAGGGAAATGCATGACGAGAGCAGAGTTTACAGCTCAGCTGGAGGAGTGTGCGGGGCTCTTGGGACGTGAGCGTCAGGAAAGAAGGGTGCCAGCGGCTGGGAGGCCAAGGGTGGGTCTGATGAAGAGTTGAGGTTCTAGACCAGGTTAGTGGCAGAGTGGATCTAAACCGGGTGGGACGGGGGTGGGGGGGAGTTGGAAAGCATGACTTGATAACTAATAAACGGATAAGGAAAAGGAGGCGTGAATGGATCAGATTGGTGTGTTCGGTACTTGGAAGGCTACGAGAATAATGGCAGCTGATAGAAACTAGGGAAATCAGAATGGGTTTTATAAACTCAGGCTTACAAGTAAGGTCTAATTTGAGGTACGTTGTTAGCACGCTGGCTCTCAACCTTCAAGTGCACAGTGGAACCTGCTGGGGACCTTGAAAAGCTGCTGGTTCTGATTTAATTGGTCCAGGGTGTAGACTGAGTATTGGAATTTTTTTTTTTTTTTTTTTTTTAATTTCCCAGTAGATTCTGATGCACAGCTGAGGCTGAGCTTCCCTGAGATCTAGTTCATGGACTAGCAGCTTTAGTAGCACCTGGACACCTGTTAGACATGCACAATCTCAGACCCACTAAAGTAGAATCGACATTTTAACAAGCTGTCCAGGTGATTTGGTGCTAAGGGTTGAGAAACCTTGAGTGGAAAGAACTTCTGTGAAGTTGATTAGGAATTTACTAGGCTCAAGGAAATCAGGCCGGGAGAAAGAGCTACCATGTGGCCACGGAAGTGGCATTCACCCCTCTCTTGCCCCCTGTGTATGTTCACAGGAGAGCTTCCTGGCTCCAGTATTCACAAAGGATGACCAAAAGCACAGACGGCCCTATGAGTTTGAGGTGGAGCGGGATGCAAAGGCGCGGGGTCTGGACCAGTTCTCCACCACCCACGGGCACCCCCCCATCGTCCTCAATGGCTGGCACGGGGAGTCCGCAATAGACCTCTCCTGCACTTCAGACGGGTCCCCAGGAGCCGCGTCTCCTTTCCCACTGAGTGCCAGCACCCCTAAGATCGGGGCTATCAGTTCACTTCAAGGAGCCCTCGGCATGGACTTGTCTGGGATTCTGCAAGCTGGCCTGATCCATCCAGTGACAGGACAGATCGTCAACGGAAGCCTCAGAAGAGATGACGCTGCCACGAGGAGGAGGAGAGGGAGACGGAAACATGTTGAAGGAGGGATGGACCTCATCTTTTTGAAGGAGCAGACACTTCAGGCAGGAATCTTGGTGGGTATATGATGCCATTAAGTAAAAAACACTAACTTTTTTTTTTTAAGTTTTTATTTATTTATTGAGGAAAAGAGAGAGGTAGAGTAGGGGAGGGGCAGAGAGAGCAGGAGAGAGAGAATCCCAAACAGGCTCCGCACTGTCAGCACAGAGCCCAATGTGGGGCTCAAACCCATGAACCGTGAGATCATGACCTGAGCCAAAGTCAGATACTTAACCAACTGAGCCACCCAGGTGCCCCAACACTGACCTTTCTACACTGAGCAACAGACCCTTCCCCAGACACCCAGTTTTTTAATTTATGGATTTTTTATCCCTATTTCAGTTGTCCCACTTGGGGTCTCTTGTTGTAAGTTGCCCTCAGTCTTTTCTAGAAACGCATTTAATCCATTATGGACCCTTCACCTGCATGCAGCCTGGAGATAGGAGCCAGGGGTCTTGACATTTCCAGTACAAACAGCCCATATCCCCCAGTGTTTTGGAAGAGCCACTGGTGATGGAGTTAAAGCAAATGGCAGGGTTGAGTTTGTGGCAGTGGCATGCGGATTGGCAGGCTTTCCAGGAGCTGCTGGGGGTCAGGATCCTGAAAGTTGATCCTGGCTCTACTGCTTGACATAGTGGGCGACATGGGGTGCACCACTGAGCCTCACTGCTCTGTAGTGGGCCCACAGCATCTCCCACAGAGGGCTGCCATGAGGAGGGTTCACCAGAGTCACGCCAGGACCCCCTAAACCCAGAGGAGATTATTGTAAACAACAGACAAGGTTAGAAGCCGTGTGCCTGGCCAGGAGAGATCCCCATAGACTTTTCTTAATGTGTCAGAGACAACTGACTTCTCTTTGTGTCTTGGTTTTTCCTACTTACTGAATTTCAAGCTCCAAAACAGGAATCACATTTCATGTTTTATTGTAAAAGGAATAATAGTAACCAGTATTAATGAGTGCTTACCGTGTGCCAGGCACTATGTTCAGGGTTTTGTGTGATTGTCCTATTTGATCTTCACAACTCTGTGAAGGTGGTGTTGTTACTCCCATTTTATGGATGAGGAAACTGAGGCTTACAAGCATTAAATAATTTTCCCAAGGTTATCCAGTAAAGTGGCAGATCAGGGAACCAAACCAAAGACTTTGTTCACTGGGACCCGAGGGCCTTATTTTTAAGCTCTGCTATTTGGTATATTTTAAAGTTTTGTCTTCCTCTTAGACTTTCTGTATAATGTGGGAGGCTGAAGTGGCAGGTTCTTTCCCTGCCCAGTCCTGCAAGCTTTTAAGACCGTTGTCTCATTTTTTAGAGGTGCAAGGCCCTAGTTTCTTTGTAGTGATCATAGATTGGCAGTGGAATGACTAGGAAAACATTTAGCAGTGGAATGACTAGGAAAACAAATACTCTTGGCCTCAGAGTATTTTTAAAAATGTATTATGCAAACATATATCTGGCACCATATTGTACTTCGTGGACCCGATTATAGGCATTGGGAATACAGAGATGGGTAACACAGCTCTTCAACCTGTAGAAGGAAGAAGAGGTAAGTAAATTGCAGTGTGGCATTTCCGGTTATGTGGAAAGCCTGTGAAGGGCGCCGTGGGGGAGCAGGAAGTAGAGTGGCCTGTGCTCTCTGGGATGGTCATTGATGGTGGCAAAGGAGGTAACACTGAACCTAAGCAGACAGGATGGAATTAAAGGTTACCAAGCAGACAAGACAGGGAGAGAAGCATTGGGTGGAGGGAACGCCAGCCCCTGCCGGAGCGCGCGTGTGGGTCAGTGGCGTGGAAGATTCTTACTCAAGCACCCCAGCACAGTAACATTCGGGGGGAAATGGATGGAAAGGTACAAAGAACACCTTACGTGTTTTCCTTTCAGAAACTGGTTTTCATTCTGTCATGGTTAACTGCATGTACTTGTTTCTCATTCGTCCAGGAAGTCCATGAAGACCCAGGGCAGGCGCCCTCAAGCGCCTCACATCCGGAAGGGCCGGTGTCTGCCGCTTCAGCCCCTGAGCCAGCCCCAGCAGCTGGCAGCCAGGCTGAGAAAGCCATTCCCAGCAAGAGTCTCCTTGACTGGCTGAGGCAGCAGGCTGATTACTCCTTAGAGGTTCCTGGCTTTGGAGCAGTAAGTTTTGTTGGTTCTGCCCGACCTGCCATTTCCTTCCCGCTGATGGGGTGCTGTGTTTGACGAGGAGCATGCTCGGGGAGCTTGGGAAGTTTGGGAGAGATCTGTGTTAACTGAGAACATCATTTTAAAGTTTTGTTTTTTGGGATTTTTTTTAAGTTTAAATTGTCATTGAGTTTCTAGTAACAAATCACAGCCCCTGTCAGAATGCTGTACCAAGTCGTTGCACAAAACCTTATGAGGACAGAATTTGCCTAAACTCAGTACCCCTGTCTCCCAGAACGACCACACCAGACCCTAAGTGCACAGAGAAATCTTTATGTTGCATAAACAGTGCCGCTTCATGAACATGTCCCTATGTATTCTTTCCACTTGAAAATATGACCACTTTGTAGGGAGGAGTGTCTGCTCTTAGCTTGAGTTACTGCTTTGGGACTCGTCCTTCAAGTCCTTCTACTGCCTTTGCCCCAGATCCTTCAGATTAGAAATCTGTATGACCACTGAGGTCTCTTCTTGGTTTGCCTTTTCTCATTTGTTCGTCTACCCCACCACCGTCTTTGTCCTGGGTACATCTAACTGATAAGATGTGGAGGTAGAGAGCTCACAAGAAAAGGAGGAGAGTGCATTCACAGATGCATACCCTCCAGAGACAGACAGAGCCCACCAGGTAGGTAGTGGTGGAGAGAGAATTGGGGGAAATGATGAGGAGGTGACAGCTAGAGATTAAACAGTACTCTGGGAGACTAGTGAGTCAGCTCAGGTCTGACAAGGAAGCCCACACATCCTGCTCTCCAGCTGTAGGAACACTGTGGCCTCAAAGAAAGCCTCGCTGAGGGCCTGGTAGCTGTGTCTTTCAACCTAACCTGACTGGGTCCTGTACAGAGGGCCATTAATGAGACAAGAGCAAAACCAGCCGAAAAGCCCCACCCTCCTCAGAAGAATCTGTGACAGAATGTTTTGTAATGTTGATTTCCATTTGCCTCCTAGAATTTTTCAGACAAACCAAAGCAGAGGAGGCCACGCTGTAAGGAACCTGGAAAATTAGACGTCAACTCCCTGAGTGGGGAAGAGAGGGTTCCCGCTGTCCCCAAGGAGCCAGGACTAAGGGTAAGGAAGAGGGACGTGTCCCAGTGGAGCCAAGCCTTGCGGACTTGGGGAAAGCTCCAGCTGGGAAGTAGGGAGCCAGGCAGCATCTCCCGAGAGGACAAGAGGCCAGCACGGGAGGAAGTTGATAAGTAGAGATAAGTGGTACTGGGGCCTCTTCAGCAGCAGTAGGACTTCCCGTCGTCCTTTGTTTTCACCCTTTACCTCCAAAACTTTTGGTTTAAATTTGTACTTTAACTATTTCCAAAACTTGATAATCCCCCCTTCCCCATTACAGTGTAGAGAGTTCAGGGAGACCTTAACCCCTGTCAGGAGTCTGTTTCTAGTGTTAACAAATGTCATTATTGGAAATTTCCATTTAAGACATTTCCTCCTAGTCCATCCTCACTGGTGATGAAAAACACCTGACTCCAAGCCCTGTCCTATTCCTCGTATAGAATCATGAGCCTGGAAGAGACTTCAAAGCCATCTGTGAAATACTTGTAGCCTAATGCATCTGAGTTAACTATAGCTCAGAGTAGAGTTGGAATAGCAAAGATAGAACCTCTAGGGGGCAGTAATAACACTTCAACCTGAAAATGTCAAGCTTAGGCAAATCATACATAAATGCACTTCTAACCTCCTAAAAGTGCATCCTCCCCAAACAGGGAGCCTCTCAAGAGCCTCCTGGGCATCTGCCCCTCTCGGGTTGTCCCCCCAAAAGCATGGGCTTTCCTAAATGCCTTCTCCTCCAGGCTCTGCCAGCTGGGGTTTTCCTTGGGTACGAATTCCCTGCTTAGTGGGATTGCCTGGATGTGATTTTCTTCTTTCAGCTCCAGAAGACCACCCACCCTAGTCATTTCCTCCTCTTGCAGAAGGAAGTTGTTACTTAGTGTTTTAAAGGAGGCTGTGACCGATGTCACCTGGTGGGTTGGTCTAGCAGCTCTTCACACATACCTGCTCCCCCCTCATCCCCATCCCCCACAGCAGCCGCTCCGGGAGTGGGGCTGGGGCCCCGTCCCAAGGTCGGCCGCTTGTCAGAAAGCTTATCACACTGGAAAAGCTGCCCTTTTGCCCCTCTCTTGCTTTACTGTCAGAGAGTGTCGCTCCCACCCCTTTTCTTAGACCTCCTTGTGCTGTGCAAGCTGACACAACTGTAGTTCTCAGCCCAGCCGTCTTTCTCCAGCCCTCATGCCGTCTCCCCACGTTCTCCTTGTGTCTCCACACAGGGCGTCACATGGAAGGCATCCAGGAGAGACTGTGGTCCTTGCTTTGTTGTAGCCTCTGAGCTCTTGGTTTAGAGACGTGTCAGAGAAACCACGTGCTTTCCTCCTTGGCCCTCTTATTTCTTTCTATGTCTAACAATTTCCCTCATGTTCTCTGGAAATTAATGCTCATCACTCTCCTACAGATGCTGACCCTTGCCAGAAAACCCATTTCTAAGCCCTTCTTGCAAGCCAGCCTCTTACCAGAGATGCACTTTTCCTCCCTTGTTAAATAAACACAGTCCCTGCCTCGGAGGCCCTTTTCCTGCAGTAAGGCCAGGGGAGGAAGCACTTGTCTGCCCGGTCCTCAGGGCTGCCCAGCCTCGCCACTGGGGAAGAGCCAGCAAGGCCCAGACAGCAGCACGCTGCTTGACCCCAGGAGGGCCAGTTTCCCCTCAACGCTGTCTCCCACAGCTCCTGCTGGGACAGGAGCCCTCCGGTGTCTTCCCATGGAGACCTCACTCCCCACCCATCCTACCCCTGCTTCTGGAAAACAGATTCAAATCAAGAAACCTCTTCCTTCCTTCAGCCCTTCTGCTGTGTGTGCTGTGGCTCAGCCGGGCGAGCTCCACTAGCCACAGTAAGCCTGTGGGATTCAGCTTTCAGGATGCCCAGTACATAGCGGGCGCTCGTGAGACGTGTGTGTGTGTGCATGCACATACATACGTAAGTTACATTTGTCTAGATGCGTGTATAGATTTTCTGTTTCTTGTTGAGCCATTTGACAGTAACTTGCAGACGTGAGCCCTCACCCCTACATGCTTCAGCCTGTGTCTCCTAAGAATATTTTCCTACCTACTAATGTTATCACACATGTGAATTTTAATATCTAATATCTAGTGTACATTCAGATTTCCCGAATTGCCCCAAAAACGTCTTCTAGGGCTAGTTTTTGTTTCATTCTGTTTTGTGCGTAGGAATTTTAACTTTGCTTCCACACACACCTCCTTTGGTTTGTTAGGTCTCTCTTCAGTCATGAATATTTGTGGGCTAACCCTCCTAACCTTCCTGGGAGGAGCAAGGAAGTTCTGGTCACCACCTTCTCCTCCTCCTCTACCAGGAGTTAAGTTTGAGAGCTAGAATCCACAGGCTTTGGAATACGTGCTTCTGTGTATTGGTGAAGATGTCCTTCTAGGCCTAGAGGAGCAGATTTACCTCCAGTGTTGCTTAACGTCTGACTCTCCTGCTCCCTGCTCTCCTTGCCCTCTCCCCAGGCTTCCCTGGAGGAGGAAACAGATTTGCTCTCAGGGTATAATTACCAGGAGGGAAAGCTGCCAAAGCCCAACTTGGCCGCTGTGTGTGGTCGCCGAGCTGCTGGGAGGGGCACCTGACTAGGGTGGGCAGCAGCTGGGCGGCTGGAGGGACCGTCCCTCCCACAGGAAGTGGTGAGAGCTGACTTCCTCTGCGAGCACCCCTCTCGCATGGCAGTAGGTGAAGAGCCGTTGTCTTCACCCCTGGGACCTTTGTGCTGCTGCTCATCCAGTCTGAAGGGGAGAAGGCAGTATGCCTCCTTGGCAGGTTCCCAGTTCTGAAAGGGCTCAGCACTTTCTCTATGTCAGAGGCTCACAACAAGAGCAGGGGAGGAACATTTCTGGACATCCTGATGCCGGAGGGGCATGCCAAAGGTCCTGCGGGATATAGGGCTTGACGAGGTGTCTAGCCCTAGATGCCCCAGATGCCCAGATGTTAAAGAACATCTGGTTTATAGCAAATTGTTGGAAAAGAAGATGGAGGCATTGTTTATCAAGCCCTGGGTTTACTTCCTAACAGAAAGGCTTCTCAGATCAAACACACCCTCTACTGGAGAGTTAGGAGGGAACTTTGTGGGTATAAAGGAAAAAGACACACCCCAACACCTTTCTCTGGCTCGCGGCTGTGGCTGGGCTGCAGGGAAGAGGTCCTGGAAAAGCCCTGTGGTCCTGTTGCGGCTCCCCTGGCTGGGGCCTTCGGCTGACTGGTGTGCGTTACAAGTTCTGCTTTTAGCCTGGCCCCGGTCCCTCAAGTGCTACTCTCTCTGTTCAGAAATAGGAACCAGGCAGGGATTGCTCCCCAAGTGATCATCCCCAGAGCCAGGGTGAGTGGCTGCCCAGCACCCTGGACACACCGGCCCAGCGAAGAGCAGGCACTGGTCACGGGTGGGAGTAAGAGCCAGTGTGGCGAGGTGCATGCGACAGCCAGGCTGGGAAGGGTCTGCTGTGCCCCTGGGGCAGATCCCTGCTTCTCCCACTTTGTGAGAAAGAAGGGGGGCGCGGGGCGCCTGGGTGGCGCAGTGGGTTAAGCGTCCGACTTCAGCCAGGTCACGATCTCCTGGTCCGTGAGTTCGAGCCCCGCGTCAGGCTCTGGGCTGATGGCTCGGAGCCTGGAGCCTGTTTCCGATTCTGTGTCTCCCTCTCTCTCTGCCCCTCCCCCGTTCATGCTCTGTCTCTCTCTGTCCCAAAAATAAAAATAAAAAACGTTGAAAAAAAAAAATTTAAAAAAAAAAAAAGAAGGGGGGCGCTAAGCATGACAGTATCACCGTTCCCTCAGTTCTGCCAGTCTAAACCGAGGCTTCTGGAGAAGAGTTTTCTTGTAGTCAACCGTCATAAAGCTTTTTGCCTGTGATTGGGTTTTTCTTGAATATTCTCTGGGAAATCGAGGGAGAGATGTAGGACTTCAAAAATAACCTTATTCCTGGGGACTTGGGAACATTCAAATACACATCTTTCACATGTACGGATCTGTAAATCCTTTGTGAAATGGCCGTGACCATTGTCCTGACCCCTCAGGGCTGGTGGGATGACTAATGCACATGGAACCCTTAATGTCTGCCTGATGCAGGGCAGGTGCACATTTAGTGCACTGTCAGTACTCCTGCTGCTCTTCCAGTCCCCACTGCCCCTCTGGGATGGCCACAGTCCTGTCCACACTGCCACTATTGAGGTCCCCATGCCTCCATTCCCAGCCGCTTCTCGGTTGGCAGCCCACCACACAGGTGTGTTCACCGAGGACCCGTGTTACCAACTAACCACATCTCTACAGCTGCCCCTTTAAGCAGAGATCTGTTGGAGTTTCTGAGGATTTGCTTCTTTAACAGTTAGGCAGAAGAGAGGCAGGGAACTGAATGGAGATGCCAGAACTCCTGGATTAAAGTTTGAAGTAGAGGTCCTTAGGAGGGTTGTGAAGAGACATCTTTCTTTTTTCTTCAAAAATTGTTCTAATGTTTGTTTATTTTTGAGAGAGAGAGCATGCACCCATGTGCAAGCAGGAGAGGGGCAGAGAAGGGGGGGACAGAGGATCCAAAGCAGGCTCTGTGCTGATAGCAGTGAGCCTGATGTGGGGCTCGAACTTGCAAACTGTGAGATCATGACCTGAGCCGAAGCCGGACACTCAACCGACTGAGCCACCCAGGTGCCCCAAGGTTGTGAAGAGTCATCTTAACTATTCTCAGACCTGGCTGTCAGTCTCAGCCCTTAGGTGTCCGCGGACTCCTGACTTCCTTTCCTATTTTCTTTAGCAGTCCTGGCCCTAATGAAAGTATTTTTCAGGCCCTTCTGGTGTCTCTTGGTGCGATCTGTCCCTGCCTTCTCACTCCAAGTATGCTCCATTAAGGACTGCAGCTGGGGCCCTGCATCTGAGCCTCAGAGTAGACTGGTGGAGTATCAACTGTGTCTTATCAGGTCCCCACTCCCCACTGCAGACTTGCAGGAAGGGAAGGCGTGCATACAAACGGCTGAGCATCCTGAGAAGGCAGCAGAGTTAGCCGTAGAGACGCGTGGGCTCCTCCAGCATCAGCGCGGGGGGCCTCACTGTTGGGCCCTCCCACGTCATGCTGCTGTGCTGGGGCCTGTCCCGGCTTCCACATTCCAGCCCTGATGGTGACCTGCGTCCCCAGTGCAAACCCACTGTGACGGATCACTAATGGCCACTCAACATCTTTAGCCTCATCGTTGCTGTGATCAAAGAGAAGGTGGCAGAATCACACCAGCTTTGTAACAGGACCCACGAGGAGAAGCCCAGGCAGTTAAGGCTGCTTTCCTTCAATGGCTCAGAAAGGAGAGAGGACTTCCAGGGACCACAGGGAAGGGCTTTTTCTCCATGCTCTTCTCCACAAAGATTGAGACTGCTCAACGGCAATTGTCCCAACGTGCCTTTGAGCCCGTGGACACGCACCGCCTCCATGAGCTCAATGACAGCAGGGAGGAGCGGGAAGCAGTAGAAAGAGGGAAAGGTGTGGTTTCCCGGGTGACGCAGGGGTTCCACGCAGAGGGTCCTGAGAGAAATCTCTCCCTTTCTCTTGCTATGGGGATTATTCGTGCTGCTTTGGGAACAGATTCAGGGTTAGGTACACTGTAATTGCACCGGTTTGTTTAATTCTCTCCCTACAACCAGACGGGAAGCTCTGGCAGAGTGGGCTCTCTGGCAGGCTCTGGTACATCCTCGTCGCCCCCCAGAGCCCCTGAACCACGGTCACGAAGGAAGGAGCGCATGCGGCTGCAGCAAGCCCGCTGCCAGGCTGGTGCTTTGTCCGCCGTGTGGCCTACCACTCACTGATGCCGTTGGAGCAGCAGGTTCCCTGATTCCCCATAGTAAATCGTCCGCATGGCGGTAGCAGAGCATGCGTGGTGCTGGGTGACCCACGTGCAGCAGAGCTGGATGGCGGGCCGCGTGGTACTTAGCCCCGGAGTTCTCCACCAGCTGGGAAAACCAGAGCACGGCCCTCCGATGAGAGGGAAACTAGACTGCCTCCCTTGAGGGAAACCAGAACATCAGTCACTATGATGCGTTTCCCCAGCCACATTAAGAATGCCCTCGTCTCCTCAGCAAACATGTAGACACCCTGTTTGGTGACAGAGTTGTCCTGCAGGAACTTGTGACCCACAGGGAGTGAGGTGTGTGCGGTCACTGGCACCCCTCCAGTAAGCACTTGTTCCTGTGGGTCGGGTAATGTGTTGCACACTTCGCCTCCGGTAAGGCCAGAGAGATGTCATTGTCCTTTCTCACGCTCTGCGAGTCTAACTGAGGTGGCCCGACTCCCACAGCTAGTTACAGAGCTGGGACCAAAATTCAGGTCCATCTCCTGCAAAACTCTGTCTCCCCTACTCTGCTTTGTTGCTTCCATTAAAAAGCTTCCTGTGTCACAAGGAAAATGAACGCTCGCTTTGGTCAGGGCCTTGCAGCTGTTAAGTCTCGCCTAAGACCTGGGTGTCCTTAGCTGGGCTCCAGTTCCCAGCTCTCTGACGATCTCCTCCAGGGAGTGGATGCTGCTGTCGTGTGCTGGTGGTGGCTGGCTCTCGGCCTCCCAAGCCAACGACCTCAGGCGCACCTAGGCTAGAGAGCCGTCGAGGCAGGTAGGCAGGGGGCTCCCACTCAGGTCCTTGGCGGAACAGGGGCAGTCTGGCCCAGTACAGAACCCTGGTCTTCATCCCCAGCCCATCCTGCCCTCCAGTAACCTTCGGCATCTCTTTGTCCTTTTGCAGGGATTTCTCCCAGAAAACAAGTTCAATCACACCCTGGCCGAGCCTGTTCTTCGAGATGCGGGCCCCCGCAGGAGGGGGAGGCGGCCTCGGAGCGAGCTCCTGAAGACCCCTGCCATTGTGGCGGACTCTCCCTCGGGGATGGGGCCACTGTTCATGAACGGACTGATCGCTGGGATGGACCTGGTAGGACTCCAGAACATGAGAAATCTGCCAGGCATCCCCCTCACGGGCCTGGTGGGGTTCCCGGCCGGCTTCGCCACAATGCCCACAGGCGAAGAGGTCAAAAGCACCTTGAGCATGCTGCCCATGATGCTGCCGGGAATGGCCGCAGTGCCCCAGATGTTCGGTGTCGGGGGACTCCTCAACGCACCCATGGCCACTGCCTGCACCAACACCGCTCCAGCGCCTCTGTCAAGCACAACAAAAAGTGGCACAGCAGCGACCGAAAAGACTGTAGAAGACAAGCCGAGTAGCCATGATGTAAAAACGGACACGTTAGCTGAAGACAAGCCTGGTCCTGGTCCGTTTTCTGATCAGTCCGAACCTGCAATAACTACCAGTAGTCCTGTGGCTTTTAACCCCTTTCTCATCCCAGGAGTGTCTCCTGGACTCATTTACCCATCCATGTTTCTGTCCCCGGGCATGGGCATGGCTCTGCCGGCGATGCAGCAGGCCAGACACTCTGAAGCAGTAGGTCTGGAGAGCCAGAAGCGGAAGAAGAAGAAAACAAAAGGGGACAGCCTGAACCCCAACCCAGAGCCTGCTCCCGGGTCCGAAAAGGAGCCAGGCGGCGATCAGAACTGCCCCGAACCCAGGGCCCCCGTCCCTCCAGAGAGAGGACATGTGGCACAGGCCAGGGAAGGGGGCCTCAAAGACTCCAACAGTGACGCCAATTAGAACTGTTTCATTTAAGAAATGATTGTGACTTGTAAGTTTCTTATCCCATAAAGGTTTGTTACTTCCCTCACTCCACCTTCATAAGAACCTGTGTTTCCATAAGTAATATTACCTACCTAATTTTCTGAGAACTGTGGTCACAGATGTTAATAGTTGCAGGGTCTTGCCACTTCATTAGCTGAGTGTCGTCGACCTAGTGTAGGAGGCACAGAATTCTCATTCTGTTACCCAGTTGTTCATTCCAGCAACCGTAGCTAATACAGTATGTGGTGACACACCCTCCCCCCCTTCTCTTCCAAGTTCCCACTCACCTGAGGAGGGACAGTGGCAAAAGAAAGCTGTCTAGGGATTTACCATCAAAGGGCCAAAGAACAGAGACAGAGAGGAGCTCTTTTTTCCGTGAGCTGTGTTGAATGGGAAGAATCTAATGGGGAAACCAAAAAGCACAGAAGAAGGAAGTGCTCGTGCGTATTTTTTAGTTAAGATATTTCCCTATTTTATCATGAGGACTAAATGAGTAGTGTAGACAGAAGTATATAACTAATGGTTGAAAATGCATATATTCATTTCTTTAGAAAGCAAAAACCTTACTGGTAGTAACAGGACATCCCCCTTAATGGTTTTTCAGACACCTGCGGCAAGAAGGAATACTGACGAGGCATTATTTTATACATATGTATGCCGTCTCCCCCACGTAAAGATCGTTCTCAGTATGGAAAAGCTTTACACACCGGGGTTGTTGCCGGCAGTGGGGGCGGGTGAGGGGCTCGTCCTCTGTGGGGCTGGACACTGCTCACCTCACTCTCAAGAATCTCTCCGGCCACCACCAGGCCCTCACAAGTTTTTACTTTGTGCTCCCCTTCACCAAGAGTAGGGCTCTTTCTGGAGCCTTCGAGGATATAGTCACTCAACACTTTTACACTTTGCTAGGTCCCTTCGTCAAATTATTTGAGGTTGTCCGAACTGGTGTGTGCCACCTTTATAAAACGACTGTGAAAGTTTGTTTCTTCTCTCCCATTTTTTTTTTCTCTATTCGGTTTCCATTACACAGTTGGACCCAGATTCCAGATCAGGTTAGTCGAGACTGTTGCAAATTAACATCGTTTTCCCTTCTCACTCGGGAAGCACCTGCCTGAGTGGCGCTTACCCTGCCTGCGTTCCCCTCCCACTTGTGTCCCGCACTCCAGAGGGCCGGTCATGCTCTGAGACTGGAAATAAGCTCGTGGTTCAGGACTCGGGGGGCACAGGGCCCGTGCGGGGGCCGTCGGAGACATTGGAAGTGCTATTGGTACCAGTTTCACTTGGTGTTGCCACAATTTACTGTATTTTTTACTTTTCCTGTTACAGTTTTGCTAATTTATCAGAAGGTCCAAAAGTTTGACATAACTATTTCAGTTTGCATTATTTATTTATGATGCTTTTGTCATTGTCTTTTATACATTTGGGATTATAAATTATGTAAATGTTAAAATGAGCATCTCAAAGAAGTCTGTTAAATTGTGACCGAAGAAAAAAATAAGATGTATCTTCGAACGGTGGAGTTATGAATCAGAGATAAAAATCAGAAATTCTGTAACCGATCGCATAAGAAGAAAGAATCCGTTGATTGAACAAATCCTATTTAATGACATCTTTGTAGCGTAGATGGTCGATAATGCTGACAACAGATTTCTTAGAAATGCTGCTCTCTATTTAACTAACATTTTGTTCAGTTTTGCCTCCAGTGGAAGCAGAAAGGGTTTTTTCAGCTGTTAAATCCTAAAAATCAATATAATTTATTTATGTAAAAAAAAAGTCACTCAATCGATATATTTTTGAACCTTTTAAGTACTAATTTTCTTTTTATCAAGTAGAAAAAAAATGTATTTGCCCTAAATCCTTAAAATACAAATGCTATAAAAATTCATGTATCTTGAAAGCCTTACTGCAAATGAGTATTATAGACATCCAGCAGAGCCTGGGTTTCCTTTGTTGTCCTCGTTGTTGTTTTGTATGGAAAAGCTGCTTTCCCTAGGTTCCACTTAGAACCTCCAGTAGGTCACAGGGTTCAATATGGATTTGATTTAAAAACCCACCAGCATGCTAAACCCCTTGTTATATCTTACCGAACCTGTATGTTTAACTCTCTGGGTGTTTAGGCTTATATTTGACTGCTATTGTGTCCCTGTTTGCAAAATGAAAATGACACTCTGTGGATTATTTGCTCTGTAAGGCATAAGTGCTTCTTATGATTATTTTGACGTTTCCAAGAGCAAAAGCCAAATTTAAACTCTCTTCAGCAAACTTGAGCCTTTTCATCTAAATTCCATGTCACTCACAGCCATAACTTTCCTTGGTCATTCTTCACCCCGTGTCTTACATAATAAATTGTCTGTGGTCTTGATCCTGGATTTAAAAAAAAAAAAAAAACAATTTTAAAAGTCAAATTCAGTGGCACTTGGATGTCTCTTGCTGCCTGGGCCTTGTATAAATACATCATCTGCACACAGCAGTCCACGGTCTTTCCGAGTGCCCACTTTGTTCTGGGCACGCTACTGGGGGCTTGTTAAATATCCATTCACGGGGGTTGATTTGCCTTATCTCTTGACCCACCGGCACACCTGGTTAAAACACGTGCCGTAGAAGGGAGAGCAGTAGAGTCCCTGCTTCCCGGACCTGGGGCCCCCGGGCCTGGGGCCCGAACGCTCCAGCCGCTCCACGCTCCAGCCGAAGCCTCAACTGCGCCACTTTCTAGAAGCCCCGCCTCAAATCACATACCTGGGACCTTGGGGGGGGGGGGGGGTGGTGGAACCACCGTGGGATCGGAACAGGCCCCAAAACACAGGAGTGCCTCAGAATTCTTAAGGCTTGTTAAGAATTTGGTGGCCCTTAGCTTTCTTCTCAAGCCCCAGAAGGACTGTGTCCAAAGTTGTCGAGGAGACTGGCAGGCAAGTGCTGAAGCCCTGGCCACACAGCCAGACACCCACCAGTTTCGCCCTTGCTGGGTCACCACTAGGGGCCGACGGATGGCGGCTCAAGAGCCTGGAGAATGGGTGAGGCATTGTTCTCTAAGACCCCAGAGTCCTCTGCTGTGGTTTTCCAAGTCAGGGTGTATTCCAGTCTTTGCAGCCCTCCAGTCCAGACGGGGGGAGCCATTCTTCTGGGAAGAGGAATAATTTATGCAGAATAAGTAATAAATAGTCTTGGTTTCACTCTTAACCCCCGAGGCTGCCCCAGTAGAGTCTGCTTCTGTGAGGGCAGAGGAGTGCAATTAGTTTAGTACGTTGGGCTAGTGTTGCAGTGTTTTGTGTGTGTTTGCCATAAGTGACCTCATTTGTCTTCAGAGCGTCTTGGTTACTGGGTAGAGGGCGCTGGCATCCGGTGTGCCTAATGAAAGCCACTGGAAGACAGCAAAGCTGTGTCATCAATCACAGCAGAGCTGGGGCTAACCTCTCCGTCCCTCCAGCCTGAGGTTGGAACAGGCCAGCCTTTGTGATGCCAGCCTGGGACCCCCTCCGCCTCAGAGACCAGATCTGACTGAGTGACTCTCGGGAAAAATTGGCACCGAGGAAAACGGAACAGTTGTGGCCACACCCTCTGGAAAACTTTATGCTTGATTCATTTATAGTGAATTCCTTAAAATGGTTTCTTGCAAGAATTACTGTTCATTTGCCTGGTCTGGAAACCACAGAAGGATGGTCTCTTAGGTCAGTAGTGGGGTTCACCCAGCCCAGTGACCAGCACCTTGGGTTCCAGACCGTGGCTTCTCAAAACCCAGTCTCTGAGGTACAGAAGCATGAGGGCAGGTGCTCAGGACCTTGGTGCATGCTGCCTGGGTGGCCAGTTCTGGGGCCACCCTCATGATCCAGACTCGAGGGGGTATGTGGGGTGAGCCGAGTACAGCTCCTGCGAGGAAGGTGTTCGTGGGATCAGTTTGGATGTGCCTGAAGCTAACGCCGAGACAGTCCTGTTGTCGGATTTCTGGCTCAGCCCTTGCCCGAGGCCCAAGGACAAAGGAATGAACTAGGATGGAGAGAGGGGGGCAGAGGGAAGAGAGATGGGGCTTCTGGGGTCAGGGGGAGGGGCACATCCCTACCTTCTCCAAGCCTCCGTTTCCTCATCTATAGAACAGGGCTAATTGTACCTCGCAACCTAAAGGATTGATCAAAATGACCAGTGTCGGGTGCTGAAAAGTATGCTTGCATATGAGTCATGTATCTTTACCGCTTTTGAGTAGCCGGTGAGGGGAGGAGCACCAGTCTCCTGTCCCCTGGAAGGAGGGTAATCAGATCAGGGATAAGGAAGGTCTTGCTCAGTCCCAAGATCCTCCTGGATCTCTGGGGCCTCCTTCAGTATAGACTTGCCAGATGGAGGGGAGAAAATGACACCCAGTTAGTTTTAATTTCAGATAAACTAATTCTCTTGGTATAAGTATATTCCAAGCAGTATTTGGTACATAATTACACAAAAAACTTTTATATGGCATTCAACTTTAACTAGGCATCCTGTATCTTCTCTGATAACCTCACTCAATGTAACAGTGCACATTTATTTAGCAGGCACCTCCTCTAGTTAGAGCTTGTTCTAAGTGCTTTATGGCCATCCCCTCCATCCCCTCAGTCACTCAAAAGTCCCCATTTTACAGATGAGAGAACTGAGGCCCAGAGAGGTGAAATAACTTGTCCAGGCACCCAACCTGTAAACGACAAGAGCTGGGATTTGGGGACCCAGAAAGACAGATTGCAGAGCCATTAGCCAACCAGGGGATCAGCATGGGCATCTAGTCTGGGCATGAAGCAAACTGCCTTCTGGTGCAGCTTTGGGAAATAGGGTGATAGGAATGGTGAGCAGGGGAAGGGGCTGGGGGGCCAGCTGCCCTGAGAGGGGTAACTGGTGGGGGGGGGGGGGCGGGGAGGTGTTTCCTTCCCATCCTGCTGTGCTAGGCTAGGGTCATTCTTGGAGTCTCATTCTTGGTGCTCAGACACACCAGGCCCAGGCCTAAGGGGCCATGCGAGAAGCAGAGTCCAGTCTTAGAAAGAAGTGGCAGGGGTCTGTGTAACTTCTCAGCCAGAAGGGCCAGAGGGAAGTTGGCCGGGACCGAGAGGAGGGGGATCTCGCAAATGACAGGGAAACCAGCCTCCCAGACAGCAGACCATCTCTAAAGGCTGGAGCCTAATTTCTGCTACAAGGTTTGAGTAAGCAGGACCAGAAACCCAACTGGGAGAGCTTTGATCCAGCTTTCTGGTGTGCTCCCCCCTCGCCCCAGGGTGTTCAACGATCGCCCACCATTCGTGTGCTGGGTGCAGCACGAGCCGCCTGGGTGCCCATTTCCTCTGCTCTGCCCACTGTGCCAGGCCTTGACATGCAGGAGCTCATCCCCAAACGTGTCCTCCACATGAGGACAGGGCTCAGGGAGGCTGCCACCTGCCTTCAGCTGGAATCTAGAGGTGGGTCTGATGGCAGCGTGGAGTCCACAGAGCACAGCCCCCGTCCGTTTTTGTATAGCCCACGAGCCAAGAGTGGACATTACGTTTTAAATAATGGAAAAACCAAAAGAAGAAGAATATTTCCTGACATGTGAAAATCATACCCAATCCAAATTTCAGAGACCATAAATTAAGTTTTATTGGAGCGTAGCCACACCTGCTCCTGAACGTACCATCTGTGGCTGCTTGTGCACCACACGAGCAGAGTGGTCTGCAACACCGAAAATATTTATTATCTGGCCCTTCACAGAAATAGTTCGCAGACCCCTGGCCTAGAGCATCGGTTTTATTCATAGATTCAGTGCAGAAAGTAAGTCATTTAAAGTCTTCTTATATTTATTTGACCGTGTTTTTGCATGCACATTATAAGAGTGACACCTGTGAAGATAAAGCAGGCTTCAAAGTAGCCCTGGACCGAAGGCCTGCCTCCTGAGGGGCCACCTCCAAACCCCCAGGGCGCACTGTCACTTTGGAGGAAAAGTTGGGACTGCCCTGCCCCCACGCTCAGGAGAGCCCGAGGACGGATTAGACGCTGTGGCAGAAGAGGCAGTGTTTAGAGAGAGGACCCAGAAAAGGCAGGAGGGCACAGCCCGAGTGAAACACAGGACGTGGGTTTAAGGGCCAGGAGGCAACACCGTCTGTGCCTGGGGAAGGGGTCGGCAACCCGGGTCCCGTCCGTGGCTGGTGGCGGTGCGCTGTCTACCTGCAGAGTGGCTGGAAGGGAGGCCTCCCAGGAAAACAGGCCTGGCGGGGTGAGCCTGCACTGGCCTCACTCCCACCCGGAGCCAGACAACGGGAAGGCCAGACGTGGGAGCGCAGAGCGCAGGGCAGCAGTAGCAGCCCTGGCAGCCGGGGGGGGGGTCCCCTGGCCCAGGCCGACTGCAGCCACATCCTGGAAGCAGAGTTCAGAGGAACCCAGGAAAGAGCGGCGGAGACCCGGTCTATGCAGCTATGAGTTTCCATCCCTCCCCTTCCCACACCTGCAGCTCAGGGCAGCAGGCCCCTCCCTCCTCAGGCCCCAACCGCGGCCAGCTCCACCCTCATTTGATTGACAGCTGGTGGGCCCTCGGCCACTGCCTGGGGACTTCCAGCCTCTCCTGCTGTGCACCAAGTGAGGCTGGGCTTGGGGGGAGGCAGATCAGACACCATTCTGCTGTTGGGGACCTCCTTTGGGGAGGACAGGACGGACTGAAGGAACAGCTACATCTGCTAGACATCTCCTGCTGGCCAGTGGTGGGATTATGCACGCACGGGAGCCAAAAGGATCTGTAATGGGATGGCCGTCGCTGCATCCCAGCAGTCGTGGGTGGCGGCAGAGGTGTGGGAGACAAGAGGGAGGAAGTGCTGACATTTTCAGGAAAGGAAGGTGGGCGATCCAGGAACTACAGCCTAGTCAATGTGACACCTATCCTAGTGGGCAAAATTATAGAAAGGATTTTTTTTAAGATCTTTTTTTAAGATTTGCTTATTTTTGAGAGAGAGAGGTAGAGAGCAAGTAGGGGAGGGGCAGAGAGAGACAAGGAGACAGAATCCCAAGCAGGCCCCGCACTGTCAGCCAGAGCCTAATGCAGAGCTCAAACTCACAAACCATGAGATCATGACCTGAGCCGAAACCAAGAGTCAGACGCTTACCTGACTGAGCCACCCAGGTGCCCCTGTAGCAAGGATTTTTAAAGATGTGCCAAGGGTGCATCAAGAACAGGTCAAGCCACAGTCACCTCCATCCCCTTTGGGTGACCAGAGCAGCTCAGTGTGGTTTCCATTGTGACAGGCAAAATGCAGAGCTGTGGGCTTTGCCCCTGCCTGGACAGCCGTGCCCGAACACAACTAAGCAATGGTCTGTGTCCATCTGGGGAGGCATCAGTGGCCCGTGGGCTCGCTTCTCAAAGTCTGGCAGTGTTTGTAGACTCCCACACCTACTGGGCAAGGCAGACGACACACGTGAGGGACAGGGGCCAAATATAAGGCAATAGGAAATGGAGGGGATCATGCCCCGACTAAAAGGGACAGCTTCAACCGGTGACAACCAGTGATGCCATGCGGGAAGGCGGGCTCTGTGTTCCCCAATACCCTGAGTGTTTTTTTCAATAGAAGATGGACTTTTCAACGTATGCGGTAAGTTCAGTTTTCAAAAAAACGAAATCCACTGAGCAAGTATCTGTCTGCAGATTGGATCCAGGACGCACAGAGCACATAGTTTGCTTCTTGAGTGGTTGCAGAGCCGTGGGCATTGGCAGGTTCCTGACACAACCAGCAGGTGACCTGGGAGAATACAGAATCGGGATGTGTTTTAAGGGAGGGGACTGTCCTGTCTCCCACTGGGGAGTCCCGCCGGCTCTCAGGACACAAGGAAAAGCTCGGGAGTGCCGGTCAGTGCAATCCTGGCAGCTAGCATCTCCCTCCCAGAGGGGCTCTCCACCTGGGGCGGGGTCCAGGGAGACGCTGCGGCCCCACGTGGGGGAGGTGCTGGGCACTTGCCGGGAGCAGACAAGAGGCCGGGTTGAAGCAGCTTGGCAAAACCTCCTTAGGCAAATTATTAGGCCCCTTGACTCTGGCCTTGTGGGGTGTATGTGCCTGTTGTATCACCCACTCAAGATGACACTTGGACCCCACATTTCTCTATCCCCAGCACATTGGGAGTCCCCAAGAATCCTCAGGGACTTCCCAAGAGTGGGGGATACCACCAAGGGCCACCTTGCAGGTGTGAGTCGGGGGAGGCTAACAGGAAGGCAGGGACTGGGGGGGCCCAGGTTGAGCAGGGCAGGCAGTGACTCAGGGCTGCTGAGGTGTTAAGCCTCTTTCCTGGCTCTGACCAAGAGGAGGCCAGACTAGGAAAACTCTAGACACTGCTCCCACCCACCCCCCTCACTCCCATCCCCACTCCAGCTCTGATCCGGGCTTTTCCATTCACAGATCCCAAACTTTCCAGGCCAGCAAAGAGCCAGAGGGGCTGCCAAGGCCCGGGTGAATGCCTTTGGGGAGTGGCGAGGGGACACGTGCAGTCCTGTCAGGTAGGTCACAGGGGCCTGAGGAAGGCCCTGACCCCAGCCCCTGGGGCCCCTGGGCTCCCCAGGTTGGAGGACCCTCCTACTCTGACTCAGTCCCTTGTCAAATGTCCCCATCAGGAAGCAGAGTATATGCATTTAAGGAACAAGGCCTTGACTCCAGGAGTCCTAGTGTTGGTGTGCATCTGAGAGAGACAGAGACAGAGGGGTGGAGGACAGTGACGGTGGCCCTGGAGCAGGCAGTCTTGCCGACTGAGCCCCTGCAGCCACTTCCTTCCCTTCCCCAGACGAGTAGGAGATAGTTAGCCTCCCCTGCAGGAAGGGCATGGAGAGGCAGGCCGAGCGCTCTCAGTGCACAATCCAGCACCCCAAAACAAGCCCAAGGGACAGGGGCCATGTTCCACTGCCTGGACCCCACCGACCCAGCCACCCCAGCAGGACTAAAAAGGAGCAGGTCTGAAAAGACATAAAACATCCACCCAAAGTGGTACTTCCTCTGCAGAGTCAACAGTGGGTGCACAATGTTCTCAAAACCCTGACCTTGTTTTTATTAGTTACCCCTGTATCCTTGGTGCCACCCTCCCTTTGGCAATAGGCCAGTCAGCCCGTCTGTGCTCAGTTCTCAGGGACGAGACTCTGCCTGGCTTCTGAGTTCCCAAAGCAGACCCTGGCCTGGAAGAGTGACAGGTAAGAGAAGGTAGACTGCTGGGAGCTGGGGAGCGTGGGGACAGGACAAAAGGACCAGCCTCCTCAAGTGCGCCCTGTCCAACTCCAGGACCCAGGAGCCTCCTGGAGCCGAATCTACACTGCATGCTTCTGGGAGCTCTTCTGGGTGGCCCAGGCCTGCCCTTCCCCCTGTGACTGTGGTCCCTCTTTCAGCACCAGCTCACGTGTCCCCTCCCCCCATCCCCCCCAACCCCCCCGGACAGACAGGGAGAGCGGCTGCTACCTGTGTCCTGAACTTCATTCGGGATCAGATCTTACCCCATTGAGCAACCCTCCTTCCAACACCCTAGGGCCTCCAGGACCCCCGTGCCATTAGAGGGTGGTGCCCCCCATATCAGTTCTCAGTGTAGGGAGAGCAGGGCAGAAGCCCCCACCCCTGTGCTTTGGTGGGGCTGGGAGAAACCAGCCCGAGCCAGGTGGCTGCCGGGTAAAACCCACCCTAAGACACCAGCACTGTGCAAAGACTGACTTTGTGATTGGGTCCAGAGGCTCTGTGGGCCAGGAGCAAGGGGTGGGCAGGCCTCAGACCTCCCTCTGAGGCCTCGAGAGACTGGCAGCAGCACCCACCTCCCTGAAGGCGGGCAGACCCAGGGATGCCCACAGAAGGGTCCCTAGGGACATGGCCAGCAGGATGCCTGGGAGGGGCTCAGCCTCCTAAATGGCCTGGGGCACCTCTGTGGGCCTCGCCTTCCCTGTGCCCAGTCCCTCCCTGCTCTGCCAGCCTGGGCATGGGAGCCTGAGTTGCTGTGTCCCTCCCTTGAGAGTGGAGTGTCCTCAGACCAAGCTCACCCTCAGGACCTAGGGCCCCCTCTCTAGCTGAGGCTCAGCTGACTGATGCTCCCATTTCATCTTGGGGGTAGGAGCGGGGGTCCTGAGCCCCCTCGTGAGTCCCCACCTTCCTGTTAGACGATTCCCCGTGAGCCTTTTTATAAAGAATCGGCTGGGAGCCAGGGAACTTTTGGAAAGTGTATGGGCCAAGCCAAGCTGCACAAACCTGTCTTCCTCCCAGAGCTGAAAGGGGCCAGGTTGTTCCCAGACGAATGCAGAGGCCGGGCGGGGGCGAGGGGAGGGGAGAAGGAAGGGGGCTACCTCAGGAGGCCTCGCACACTGTGGAGCCACAGCCAGCGAAGGGGGAGGATGAGGAGGCACAGCCAGAGGCAGCGGCGGGAGGAGGTCCGGTCCCAGGTGTCTCATGTAGACTCACATGCGAGACATACACGCCCCCCAAAGCGCTTGGGTGCAGACTGGGTCACACAGGGATGCAAGCACGTAGGGAGGCACGCTGGCGTGCACAGACGTTTGCACAGGTACATACACTGAGGCGGTCACACACACAGCTGCAGAGACGTGCTCAAACATGCTCCCACATACGGCCCCACCCCACACGTGTGCCATGGAATACACAGCGAAAGACGTGTGCAAAGGATGCGTATGGAGAAATACCAAGCCAGACCCAGGAGGCAGGGAGAGGGCTTGACCACGCTGACAACCCAGCTCCCTTGGGCCCAGCATACCCGTACACCCATGTACACACACACACACACACACACACACACACACACACACACACCCTGGCCGGGAACCACTTACTTCATAGGAACTTTTGGATCCAGGGCAACACGCAATCAAGACCTTGTGCTGGGAAAGAAAGCGCCTTTGTCTGCTGGGACCGGGGCTTTGGGAGCAGCTGCAGCCTTCCCCAGGACCGGGGCCAGGCCAGTTCCTCGCTTCTGGGTAGGAAGGTCAGGCGGGGCCGGGGCTGAGGGCGAGGGCGCGGGGGGCCCGGCAGGCCCTGCCATAACCCCCAGATGCTGTCCTCTGCCGGCTGCACGGAGCCCAGGAAGGCAGTGGTTCCCCGCCCTCGCCTGGGACTGGCCCCAGGGTGACCCATGGTTCTAACCCTGGCCCTGGTGCTACACTGACCCAGACTGAGGCCCAGCTCCGGCCCCGGGGTTCCACGGCTGCCTTGTGCCAGTGGCCTCGCTTTTTTTAGCAGAGTGAAAGAAAGGTCAGGCTCTGGAATTAGAAAGATGTGACATTGAATCCTGGCTCTGTCGCTAGCTGGGTGGCTTTGAGAACAGACCTTCCTGAGCCCTGTGTTCATTGGAGCCCCTGTGACAGTGCTCCAAGCCCAGACGGAGGCACACCTCCTCCTGGAGTCCACAGCCGCCTCTGCTCTGCACGAGCTGTCTCTGGGCCTGGTGGAGCCGGGGGAGCGCCCGCTGCTCTGGCCACAGGGAGGAGGGTGGAGCCCACACCCAATCCATCTGACGCTTCTGTGACTCCCCTCCTCCCTTTGGTCCCTTTCCTCCCTCATGGTCCTGGCCCTGCTGCCCGGTGCCCCACTCTCTCCCTCCACCTCAGAGTCACGTCTTCTGCTGGCGAACCCCCAGTGAGGACAGTCCCGTTTTCTAACTCAAGAGGATTCAGTCTAGGGACACCCTCCAGAGGTGGGTCCCAACAGTCCCAGGACCCTTCTGCTGGGGGCTCTTCCCTGCATCTGCAACCTGCAAACACCTTCACGGTGTCACCACAAAGCCGGGAATGTCATTCTCGTAGCTCTTCCTCTTCCCTGGGGTATCTCAAGGCCAGGGCATGCCTGGCACCGAGCCTGGTATGAGGCCGTTACTGTCAGAC
This sequence comes from Puma concolor, assembly GCF_028749965.1. NCBI lineage: Eukaryota > Metazoa > Chordata > Mammalia > Carnivora > Felidae > Puma > Puma concolor. Next base: position 122,510,541 of record NC_141669.1, on the reverse strand, counting down.
TCAGCAGTGGCTTTCAGAAGTTCAGGTGCATTCAGCTACCACTGCCCCTTGGTGGGTTTCTAGCTTTTGCTCTTACTGTAACTTGGTGCCTCTCTTCTCACATATCTCTCATAATTGCATGTCAGTCAAATACCTTGTATCCTTACTGTTAATAGAATTGTACTGTTTTAGAAAATAACGAAGTTCAACCAGCCAAGTGTGGGGAGTGGCAGTTCAAGTGCTCTGCCCTGTCACTCGCGGTGCAGTTCATTTGTGCATTGTTGATGGGTTGAATGCCGGCTCCCTGCCAGACCTGGAGCGGCCCAGAGGGAGCCCACCGAGAGCCCACCGAGAGCCCTGTCTAGAAAGACCCAGAAGAAGAGCCCAGCGGGGGACGAGGACAGGTAGGCAGAAAGTGTGGTTGGGCAGACAGAGGACTGGGCAGGCCCTGCGGGAGCCTGAGGGGGGTTCCTTGGGGCACAGGTGGCTCCAAGATGGTTTTGCAGAACAAGGGACATTTGAGCTGAGCTTTCAAAGAGCAGTTGGATTTTTTTTTTTTTTTTTTTTCTGGTTAAAGATGAGAGAGGGTGAACCAGGCAGGAGACGAGCATTTACACAAGTCATGGGAATGGGAAGCGCCTGATGTGTGTGAAGGAATGGGAAGTGTTAGATGCGCCGGGGCGGGGCGTGTGTCAGGCTGGGCTGGAGAAGCTGGCACCAGATGGGCCTGTGGATGCCAGGGAGACTGGGGAACCCCTGCCACATGGAGGGCACCCAGCCCTGGCCCTGGAGCTGCCCCATGGAGCTATTCGCTCCCATTCTGAACCCTCTGGCTCAGCCCCACCCGCCCCACCTGCAGCTTGTGCTAGGAAACTCAGCTTGCACTGTGGTCAAATTCCCTTCTCTTCTTGGCTTGGAAGAAAAAAAATTATGGGCAGGAATTTTTGTAGGAGGTCTTTGTATATTGAAATTCTTGATTCTTTGTTACATAGGTATCTTGTCTGTCATTTCCCTCCCTCCCTCCTTCTCTCTCTCTCTCTCTCTCTCTCTCTCTCTCTGTGCAGTTTGACCTTAATTTTATTTTGCTTTGATGGAAAGGAGCCTTATATATTTTTGTTGTCCAATCCACCAATCTGTTCGTTTGACATTTTCTTAGAAAAACGTTGCTTATTGTAAAATTGTACAGGTATTAGGATTTTTTTTAAGTTTATTATTTCAGAGAGAGAAAGAAAGAGGGAGCACAAACAGGGGAGGGGCAGAGAGAGAGGGAGACACAGAATCCCAAACAGGCTGCAGGCTCTGAGCTGTCAGCACAGAGCCTGATGTGGGGCTTGAACCCACAAACCATGAGATCATGACCTGAGCCAAAGTCAGACACTTAACCAATGAGCCACCAGGTGCCTCTAGGCATTAGGATTCTTTATGGTTTAACTTCTAGCGCATAAATCTGTAAGCCATCTAGGTTTACTCTGGTGTATGGCAGGAATCTAACTTTACTTTTTCCAAATTGTTAGCCAGTTGTCCAGTCCCATTCAGTGAGTAATCCATCATTCCTGCACTGGTTTGTTTATTTTGTTCAAAATTCCTCATCTTTTCAGTTTTTAAAGTCGTGCTTGCAACCTAAACAAAAAAGAGAGACAGAAAAGGAGAAGTAGGAGGGGGAAGAGGAAGAGGACAAGAAGATGAGGCGAGGAGGATGAGAAGAAGTAATCCGATGGTCCTAGAAAGATCTGACTCAGAAGGTAAAGCCCTCTCCTGAACCCACCTCCCCGAGATAATGACCACCAGCAGCTTATTATATATCCTTTTATTGTTAGCGTGGTAACATTTATTAGGTTTCGCTTAAATACAGAGATGTACAAAGAAAAATACTGAAAGGAATCAAGAGCTCTAGAAAACACGTAACTGACAAAAAAATATGTTGACCTTAAACAAAAGGTAATACACGTCTAGTGTTAGAGAAGTCACAGTCCTGAAAGAGACAATGTGAAAACCAAGCCCTCCTCTCTCACTCTCCACACTGCCCCAGGCAAGTCCTTTTCCCTGAAGGGAACCAGCCAACACTTTCCATTGGCTTTGGTTTGAAATGCGTTGGTTTTTTTTTTTAATGTTTATCTATTTACTTTGAGAGAGTGGGTGCAAAAGAGTTGGCAGAGAAAGAGAGAGAGAGAGAGAGAGATTCCCAAGCACGGGGCTCGAACCCACAAACCGCGAGGTCACGACCTGGGCAAAAATCAAGAGAAGGCTGCTTAACCGACTGAGCCACCCAGGCGCCCCCTGAAATGCATTTTCTTCCCACATCCCACACCGTCCTCTGTGGACGGGTCTGTCTCCAGACTTCCAGTCTGGTGGGCCGTTTCTCTCTCTGCTATGCAAGTGCTGGCACCACGGGTCCCGGGGCGCAAACTGTGTGAAGCACTTGAACAGCTGGCAGGGTCGGTGCCCCCCTTACTGGTCTTTACTGGCAGAGGTACCGCGGCCGTCTCCGTTTGGCCTGCTGTAACCAAGGACCACAGACCGGGTGGCGTATAAACACCAGCACTGTGTTTCTCACGGTCTGAGATCAGGATGCCAGCACGACTGGGTTCTAGGCAAAGCCGTCTTCCAGGTGGCGGACCGTCGGCTTCCCGCTGTGTCCTCACATGGCAGAAGTGGGGTGAGTGAGCTCTCTGGGTCCCTTCCACGAGGGCTCTAATCCCGTGCCAGCGGGCTCTGCCCCCAGATCCAGTCACCTCCCCAAGTCTTCCCCTCCTGATACCATCACATTGGGGGTTAGGATGCCAACATATGAATTCGGGGGACACAGACATTCAGTCCACAGCAATTATTATTCTATACTCATTGTCCATTTCTGTTCTAATATTATCCCCCCCCCGTTTGATTGGAATTTTATTGGAATCGCATTATTTGCATGGATTAATTTGGGGGTGATTGTCTTTCACGGCAGTGAGTTTTTCTGTTGTGGATAAAGGCGTGTGTGCTTCTTATGACTACATCAAGGTTCTGTGATCTTTCTTGTCAGGGGTCTGGGTCACCCCTTCTTGGGGCACTCAAACCTCAATCCCTCAAATGTTTTAGCTGCAGCCACCCAAGAGCAGAAGGTTTGGGAGACAGGGTTGCTGTCTTCTGGCACTCAAGGGCCATCATGTACAGGAGGGAGTGACGGGCTCAGCAAGGCTCCAGAGGGCCAAACTTACACCTCTGGGCGTCACCCTGCGGCAAACAAAAGAATAACTGTAAGGCCATGAAACAAGCCCCGGGGCGGGGGGTGGGGAGGGGGGGCGCGGTGGTGACTGCTCCACAAATGGCACTTCTCCAGCCTTCCAGGGAAAATGTCACTGGTGCCGTCCAGGGGCTTCCCGGCTTGGTGGGAAAGCCGGGGCAGGGGGACACGGGATGCTGGATTACAAGGGCCTGGTCCTTCCACTCTGAGGAAAGGCCCAAGGCTTCCCAGTATCTCCTCTGTGCCACTCACCAAACCTTGTCCTCCCCCGTGACCCTGAGGGTGTGGTGGTGCTGACCCACTTTACGTCTGAGGACAGAGAGGCTCCGCAAAGCCAAGGGACCCAACCAGGATCACCCAGCAGCTCTGGTGCACCCCGGATCCCAAGGCACACACCCCTCAGGCTGTCTTTCCGCGATTGTCCCCCAGGAGGCCCTGTTCAGGGACAGGGCTGGACCACCCTGCCCAGTCCCCCGTCGGGGGCAGACACTGGGCAGGTGAGTGGCCCAGTAGGCGGGAAGGCACCCCCAGCTCTTCTCTCGTGCCTGGTTCTGCACGTACGTCTGCCTCTCCCCCCCCTCCCCGGGCAGCTCTCAGCTTGGCCCATGGTGTCCTCAGGGGGCCAATGGGCTTCTTGATTCCAGGCTGCACATCTGGAAGTTGACGCTATTAAAACAAACCCCATTATATAACAAATGGACATCTGGAACATGTTAGCACTGAGTTTTTAGAAAAAGAAATTGTTTTGGATGTGCTCTCTCCTAAGAATGTGGCAAAGCGCCCTCACCCAGGCTGTCCAGGAACCCAGAGACCAGGCCGCCTCTCCTGGGCCCATTTCTCGAGGTAACTCAGGCCAGGCCAGAGGTGGGCCAGGGCAGAGGCAGGGACAGACTCCCTTCCACCAGACAGGCGACTTCACTATCTCCTGAGGGCCACGTGCTTAGAAGGCCACTTTCCAATTTCATTCAGATATTTATTCAGCACTTGTGAGCCTACTGTGTGCTACCAACTCGTTATCATTCACTTGCCCCCCCCCCGCCCCACAACATCCACCACAGCTTAATTACTCCATCGTGGCTTAAGAAAACAGATCATGGTCTGCCCTGGATTCTAAACAACAAAGCTTAAACAACGCTGCGCCTCAGTTTCCCCTGACACCTTACCCAGTCCCTGGAATTTCCTAGCATCCTCAAGCTTCTCTCTGAATTGTCTTCCTCCCCTTCTCTCCAGACACCGGCATATAGGGGCTAAAAACACCAATGACCTACCAGTGACGCGGCATGGGGTTGTGGTGGTTCTCTCTATGGGTGGACTTGATCTAGCACTGAAGAGGCTTTAAGAGAAATGTCTGACTAACATTTTGCAATGGAAATGTTATTTTTAAAAATATTTCTGCCCAACGTCCTATGATGAAAAACTTCAGGCATACAGAAATGTTGAGAGAATTGTACCGTGAATACCCATATAAACCCACCGCCTAGATACTACAGTTGTTAACATGCCGCTGTATCTATCCATCTCTTCACCCATCAATCAGTTCAAAAGCAATTTACAGACATCACTATATTTCACCCCTAAACACTGTGCATGCAAATCGCTCACTAGAGTCTGGTACTTGTTCCTGATTTTCTTCCAGGTGAAATTGACATACAATGAAATGTGGAAGTCTTAAGTGGACAGTAAGACCCCCAGACCACAGGATGTGACTGTATTTGGAGACAGATCTTCTGAAGAGGTAATTAAGTTAAAATGCGGTCACATGGGTGGGCCCTAATCCAGTATGACTGGTGTCCTTCTAAGAAGAGATTAGGAGAGGCTCATGGGTGGCTCAGTCCATTGAACATCCGACTCTTGATTTCGGCTCAGGTCATGATCTCACAGTTCATGAGTTCGAGCCCTGAGTCCAGCTCTGCACTGAGAGTGTGGAGCCTGCTTGGGATTCTCTCTCTCTCCCTTTCTCTCTGCCCCTACCCTACTTGTGCTCTCTCTCTCTCTCTCATGCGTGCTGTCAATAAGTAAACAAATAAGCAAATAAATAAATAAACATTTTTAAATATTTTTTAAAAAGAAGAGATTAGGACACAGATATGCACACACATGGGAGGAAAGACCATGTGAAGACACAGGGAGAAGACAGTCATCTCCAAGGGAAGGAGAGAGACCTCAGAAGAAACCAGCCCTCCCCAAAACTTGATCTCTGACTTCTGGCCTCCAGCACTGTAAGAAAGTAAGCTTCTGTTGTTTCAGCCACTTTGTCTGTGGCAGCTGCAGCAAAAGAATACCAGGTTTACCTTTTCTAGAATTGCATGTAAATAAAAATCGTACACTATGTCCTCTTTTGTGTCTGGCTTAATTTGCCCAGCATAAGGCGTTTGGGACTCATCCATGCTGCTACACGAATCCATACTTTTCATTGTGGAGTAGTATTCCATTGTATAAATATCCCACAGTTTGTTTAGCAAAGGAAATTTATTTATTTGTTTGTTTGTTTACATTTATTGAGAGAGAGCAGGGGAGGGGCAGAAAGAGAGGAGAGAGAGAGGATCTCAAGCCGGCTCCACACTCTCAGCACAGAGCCCGATGCAGGGCTCTATCCCACGAGCCATGAGATCATGACCTGAGCCGAAATCAGAGTCGGATGCTTTAATGGGCTGAGCCATCCAGGCGTCCCGGGAAATTTACTTTTTAATGAGGAATTGTTTCATAATATTTCCCTCTCGTGTTTGTCTTTTGTGTCATCCCACCAACAGAGAGGACAGTCAGCCCTACTCAGTAGGGAGCTTCAGAACTGTACTCGAATGTGTAATCATCCTAAAATGTATATAAAACACAGCATACTTCCTGAAATGGCCTAAATATGAGATTAAAGTAGTACTGCATTTTTTTTAATCCCAGTGGATGCAGACAAATCCATGGTGTCACAGGGACTTCATCCCTTTGGTTACAAATAACATAGTGATTACACTGACTTTGGTGTCAAGGGCCCTGGATTTGAGTCTTCCTTGCTGTGTGATCTTGGGCAAGTCACTATACCTCTCTGAGCCTCGTTTTCTTCACCCAGGAAGTGAGGCTAATCATCCCTTCCCTAAGGGTTGCTTGAAGGCCGAATGAGCTAATGTACTCAGGTTGCTTCCGAGGCTGGAAGTAGTGAGGACTCGGGAAACCTTTGCTGCTGTGATTTGTCCCAGTCAGCAGCCATCAAAGCCAGAACCTCTCTCCTGAGAGGGCAGAAAAAGTGGATTTCTAGGCCACTAAGAGTAGAAGATCAGCTTTCTGCACTGCCCTACATGGTAGCTAGGACCAAGGAGCAGGGCGGTCAAGACCATGTCAAATCAACAAGCCGCCAAGATCAATTAGCCCGATGCAATCCCAACAGAACGGGGGGTTTGGAGGAATGAGGGCTCCAGAGTGCTCCCAGTCTGCACAAGCCTTGCACATGTTTGACCTTTTCTTTTTGTTATTTTGTTCCATCTGAACAGGGCAGTTCAGAAATTTGTTTCACTTTGTCATGATCGCTTCTAGGAAAGTATAAATTTAAATCGGATAAACTAGGAACCTATCCCTTAGAACAGATACTAATTTAATACTTTTCCTCTAACAAAGCCGAAGAAATGCATAATCTGAATCGCCGCCATTTACTTTATTTCAGAATTTCCTTTCTTCTGAAAGAAATACTTTTCAACTTTGAAGTCCTTAGGAATTGGTTTTTGGCATAATTTATCCACTGTGTCCCAGGCGGCTTTGAAATGTTCCTAATTTCTCTCAGATGATGATCTTTTTTTGGATTTTCAAGACAAAGAAAGAAAGCATCTATAGTTTCACTTTGAAGCTCTTCAGAAAAATATTCCTATGACACTTACCATGTGGTAAAGAAACTTAAAATGCAAGAGAAGTTCAAATTTGGACACAGGGCCGTCCATCCCACTGAATGCCGCCTTCACTACAACGGGCCGTGGCCCAACGGCGTCTGAACCCTGCTCCTCACAGCTCCAGGTGTTTCGGAGAAATCACCTTGCCTCCCACACGCTTCATCTGCACCCCACTTCCAAAAGTTTGGGGAAATTCTTGCAGGAGATACGTTGTGTTGTGCCAAGAACATCACTGAGGGCATTTGAGGTCTTTCCTTTCCTCTCAGAACTTCATTACTACCAGAACCGATGTGCAGAACTCTTCAAACTGCCTCCGTGCCACTCAGCGTTCTATACCTTCCAGATGCGTTGTCATGGATCTCGTAGCACGTTCAAGTCGATTTCACTTGGCTGCCATTTTTCTTCGCGGGTATATTTTTATAACCCTGCACGAGATAGATGATCCACCTCGGTCACTGCGTCAACATTCATGAGACCCAAGAACCTCTAACGTCCTGGAGGAGAGCTGCCCTGCTTCCCAACCCTAAATGTGCTGCTATAGTGGGCTCCCAGGTAGCCCGCAGCCAGGCGCCCTAGAATAAGGGTGCTGGGTCCCTCCAGCCGCACAGTAGGGGACAACAGCGGAGAGCCTCTCGGATGAGAATCAGGGCCGTCCAGTTCCAGGAGAGAGCGTGGTGCGGGGAGGTGCAAGGGGCCTCCAGAGAGCTGGGGCCAGCAGACTTGGGTGGTCTGGGAGGACCTGCAGAATCCTTCCCTGTCCCTGGGGGATGGGGACACAGGGCACACCCTCCTGGGGCACCTCCACGCACAGCCAGCCTGTCAGCTGGACCTGAGGCTTGGGGCAGTTAGAGGTGCAAGAATGCACAAGGACCGATTTCCCTCTTAGCACAGATTTGCTGCATCCCGTTAAGTTTTTGGTATGTTACATATGTTGGTCTGTTTGTATGATTGGCATGTTGTTTTCAGTTGTCTCAGGATGTTCTTAAATTTCCCTTCTGATTTCCTGTTTCACCCGATGATTGTTCAAGAGCATACTGTTTAGTCCCCAAGTATTTGTGAATTTTCTCATTTTCTTTCTTTTTTTTTTTTTAATTTAAATTCAAGTTAGTAACAGACAGTGTACTCGTGGCTTCAGGAGTAGAACCCAGTGATTCATCTCTTACATATGACACCCAGTGCTCAACCCAAAGAGTGCCCTCCTTAATGCCCGTCATCTATTTAGCCCATCCCCCCACCCACCTCCCCTCCAACAACCCTCAGTTTGTTCTCTGTATTTAAGAGTCTCTTATGGTTTGCCTCCCTCTCTGTTTTTATCTTATTTTTCCTTCCCTTCCCCTATGTTCATCTGTTGAGTTTCTCGAATTCCACACAGGAGTGCAATCGTATGATATCTGTCTTTCTCTGACTGCCTTATTTCGCTTAGCCTAATACCCCCTAGTTCCATCCGTATTGTTGCCAATGTGAATTTTCTCATTTTCTTCCTGATTTCTAGTTGCATTCCATTGTGGTTAGAAAAGCTACTTGGAATGATTTCCATGAATGGGTAAAGAAAACATGATACACACATATACAATGGAATATTATTCAGCCACGAGAAAGAAGGAAACCTTGTCATTTGCAACAACATGGATGAGCCCAGAAAGCAATATGCTAAGTGAAATAAGCAAGACAGAGAAAGGCAATACTACACGATGTCACTTCTGCGTGGAATCTAAAAACGTCAAGTTCATCAAGGCCGGGAGTAGAGTGGTGGGGGGTCCTGCAGGGGGAGAGGTTGGTCAAAGGGTACAAAGCTTTGGCTATGCAGGATTACCTGGCATGTGGCATGGTGGACATCATTAAAACTGTACCGTGTATCCTGAGTGTTCTCACACATACAAAAACAAAAACAACTGTGAAGAGACAGATGTGTTAATCAGCTTGATTGTGGCTCTCACTCCACAATGCATGCTGCTACCAGATTACCACCTTGTGCACCTTAAATATATGCAATTTTTATCAGGAAAGCTGGGAAAAAGTGAACTTAATATGATTTATATTGACGTTCTGGGTGGGGGGGGAAGGCAAAGAAAAGAGCACCCAAGGGAACCAACAGTCAGGAGAAAGCCCACGATTCACTCAGAGGCACAGGAGGAGACAGACCACAGCCTGCCCAACCATGGCACAAAGAAAACAAAACGATAAGAATATTTTTTTAAATCAATTGCAAAAGAAAATATTTTGTTTTGAACTAGGAAGCATGTTTTTAAATTTAACATGAACCGGAGGAGAGGAAATGGGACCAAGTGGAAGAGATCATGCAAAACCCAAAACAAAAATGGAAGAAGACAGAACATGTACAGAGGAAGACAAGAGCCTAGGAAGAGACAGACCAGAGGACATAACATGTGAATAATAAAAAGCCTAGAAGGGGAGACGAATCCAGGAAATGGAGGAGAAGCAATAACTTTAAAACAAGAAAGAAAATTTTCCGTGGTGCAAAGAAAGACTTTGGTTCGAAAGGGCTTGTTGAGTTCCAGGCAGGAGCGATGGAAAAAAGCAGACATCTAGGCACGTCCTGGGAAGATTCCTGAATTCCATGATTAAAGGGAAAACTCTTACAAGCTTCCCGAATGAGGGAACAAGTTACATGGGAGGGAAAGAGCACCAGACTGAAAACGCACATCTCCTTTGCCAAGCGAGAAAAGACAAAAGCATCCTATGCCCGCCAAGGTGCCATTCGCCTACCCAGGATAGATAAGATGTTAGGCTCTGGGGAGGCTCCCTGGACAGGGGAAAACACCAGAGAAAGGAGTGGAATCAGGCAATGAACCAATCTGATTGCACACAGGGCAGATGAAGAGAAGAGGAAGCCATCCATAGGGAGCCAAGATCCTACCAATTCATGTGTAGTTAGTTCCAAGTGGGTAATGATCAGTGAGACTGAGTTTGTAATATAAGCACCAAATAAGCTTAAACAAAACAGAAGAGAAATATAATAACACCTACTGGTAGCCTGCAGCTAAAAGCACTAAATGATGCTGGTAAGGGGTGGGAGATGAACATGGGAAAGGGGGCCGATGAAAGCATTGTAATACCTCTTATTGGCTGTGGGGGAAGGGAGACAGGAAGAGAAACCCTCAGTGGGAGGAATGAACTGGTACCTGGCTGACTTGTAACAGAACTTGTTTAAGTTCCAAAAACCAGGGGCGCCTGGGTGGCGCAGTCGGTTAAGCGTCTGACTTCAGCCAGGTCACGATCTCACGGTCCAGGAGTTGGAGCCCCGCGTCGGGCTCTGGGCTGATGGCTCAGAGCCTGGAGCCTGTTTCCGATTCTGTGTCTCCCTCTCTCTCTGCCCCTCCCCCGTTCATGCTCTGTCTCTCTCTGTCCCAAAAATAAATAAACGTTGAAAAAAAAATTAATTAATTAAAAAAAGTTCCAAAAACCAGAAAAGGGAAGGTCAGCGCTAGTGAAGGCAACATACAGTGGAGCTTCCAAATGGGAAGGGAAAAGAGGAGTGACCAGCATCTATTGTCACTTGTTCCATCCTTTCCTTTTTTTCTTAATTAAAAAAAAAAAAAACACTTTTATTATGGAAACTACTAAACACACACTGCAAGAGAGGGAACACCACAAGGAATCTCTGTGGACCCAAAGCTAAGGTTCGTTACTCATTCCCCCCCCCCCAAAAAAAAGCCAGGGAAAACTTGATGGTCTCAAAACTCTGCAACATTTCGGTTTTTACGTTTCCTAGCAATTTATTTAGAATTTGCACACTTACATAGAACTCAGCACTTGTCCTCATTGATGAAGAGTTCTTCCCTTATTTCTTCTTCCGATATCCAACAACTCCGGAAATATGCCTTCACGAAAGGACTGACGAGGCACGCCCTTTCCCTGATAAACTTTTTAGCTTTCCCCACAGCTCACTTTTTGGTAGTCGACAAACTGGCAAAAGTCACAAAATGCGAAACCTCTCTAGTTATCAAGACTCTTAAAAATCCTGTAATTTGCACAAAACTTGTGGGTTTTTTTTTTTTAGTTTATTTATTTACTTATTTTGAGAAAGAGTCCGCAAGCAAGTGGGGGAGGGGCAGAGAGAGAGAGAGAGGGAGATGGAGAATCCCAAGCAGGCTCCCACTGTCAGCGCAAAGACTGATGCAGGGCTCAAAGTCACAAACCACGAGATCACGACCTGAGCTGAAATCAGGAGTCGGACGCTTAACCAACTGAGCCACCCAGGCACCCCAAACCTTGTGTTTTTTGATGGGCTGCCTTCACTCAAGAAGTGACACCTGTCTTGGAATGGTACCACACACACTCTTTTGGTGCCAGGTGTTAGTGGTTCTGGAAAAGTGCATGCCATCACTTAATTCCCTGGACAGCCTCTAGATTCTTGGTGGAAAATGACAACAGGCTGCATTTAAACACTCACAATTCCTAAGAAAGAAACCACAGCCAGCTTTGTCCAAGACGTTGAAAACTGCAGCATAGGAGATGTATGCCAGCACAGCGATAAACAGGCCAGCTGGATGGGCACACTGGTGACACAGGGCAGAAAGGGCACAGGGAAACACCAGCACCAGTCGAGTTGTTCCCACTCATGTTTTCTTCTGTTGTTGCTTTTCTTTCTCATGAAAATGGGTGGTTGCGTTTTTGTGTTTTGGTTTTTTTTTACAGAATAGACCCGTGTTTTATAATGTACACAACGGGGTGAGGTAGTTTTAGAAGGCATTGTCATGCTTCTACTGATCCTAAATTTTTCCCTGGGAGCCTAGGTCAGGGAGCACCCAATCCCTACTCTGCCAAGGCCTCCCCTCCCTCCCCAGATGTGCACCTACAGCCCTGGATATGCACTACAAGCCACATTTTTGCCCCCACCTTCAAACAAGGGTGGCCCTGCTGTGCACACTGTGATGGAGCCTCTGCATTCTCCTTGGCCCCATCTATTTTTTTTAATGTTTATTTGTTTGTCTGAGAGAGAGAACATGAGCGGGGCGGCAGGGTGGGGGTGGGGGAGTGGCGGGCAGAGAGAGAGGTGGACAGAGGGTTTGCACTGACAGCAGCAGCCCGATGGGGGTCGAACTCATGAACTACAAATCATGACCTGAGCTGAAGTCTGAAATTCATCAACTGAGCCACCCAGGTGCCCCTATCCTTGGTCCCATCTAAATATCCTTCTGTCCCCAACCCAGATCTCAACCTCACCTGCTATGTAGCACAAGAAGCCAGACCATCAAGTGAAGCGCTTTCTGCTTCCTGCTCCCCACTCAGCCCCCTATCCCTCCTGCAGGTGCTCAGCTTCCCACGCCTTCCTGGCCATCTCCCTCCTCCCATACCTCCTCCCTCTGGCCTGAGTCCCATCCCCTTAGGGGCCTTGCCTCCCTCTCTCTGGCTTCTTCCCCCAGCTCTTCCATCCCAGATCCCCAGTCCTCTTTGGAACTCATGCCTTCCCTTCCTGTGTTTTCTCCCCGCCCCCACTCCACCTTGCTTGCCCTTTTTTGGCCCAGCCTGGCCCACATAAAGGGCCTCCCGCCTTCTCTCTGGGTCAGGAAAGCCAAGGTCTCACCTATGGCTTCCCTGCATCTCGTGGAAACTTCCTCTCCCTTGTCTGGACTGGCATCTCTCTCTCTCTCCCTCCCCACAGCCCTTTGGCCCAGCTGGCTTACTCCTCTGACCACATCTTTCTGTTCTCCTTCACTGACTCTTCTTCCTTGGTTTTCCCCTTAAATGTCTCAGCTTCCCTTTTACATCACACAAACTCCTTGGGATGCCTCTTTGTTCCCAAGGCTTTAGCTTTTGCCAATGAATTAACATCTCTCTGAATCCAGATAAATCAGATAGGGCTTTGAACCTTCCATTTGTTTTTGTTAGGAAAACATTTTTTTGGTCTTTATCTCCCCCTGAATGAAGAGTCATTCAGCCCATTCTGGGGAGGGTGACCCTCCCCAGGGCAGAATGTAGACCTCTCCCACCTCTTCCTGGGAGCGAAATGTGCCTGGCCCCGGAATGTCTGAAGCCAAGCTCTCAAGGTGGGGAAAATGACTTTTTCTCTTGCTGCCAGTTTGAGCCCTGAATACATTGGGGCCATCAAGGTTCGTCCTAATTACAGGGAAAGGAGAAGAAGGAGGTTTGGGGGAGTAGAGAGGGAGGGCACCTGGGCAGGAAGCCTGGAGAATCCAGGGAGAGAGGAGGAAGGATGAGGACACACCAGGGACCCAAAGCTAAGAGTGGCGTTGGTGGTGGAGCAGTTGCCTGGGAGGTGTCAGGCCAGGCGACCAGGGGCAGCAGAGGCGCTCAGGGCCTCCGCCACCTGCCCAGACAGAACCCAGGCCTCTGGGAGGAATGAGGTGACCAGGACCACTGGTCGCGCACTTCCCTGGGGCTCCACTAGGAACCTGAGATACCAGCAGGGTATGTGTGGGGCAGACATCCTGACCTTGCACTAGAGGACTCGCTGAGCGCCCTCCAGCCCCCCAAACTGGGAAGGGGCAGCGGACACCTGGGACGCCCCAAATACCTGCCTATCGTGGACCTCCCTCCTCCTGGGTGTCTGCAGGCACCTCCAGTTCAGCATGGCTTCCCTCCAAACTTGTGCCTCCCCTCTTGCCTTGTCTCAGCAAAAGGGCCCCCACACCGGAAGCCTGGAGGCATCCTGTAGCCCCTCGGAAATCACCAGGGCTTCCTCGTTCTCCTGATGTTTCTGGACGCTTTCCACTCTCTTCCGTCCCCAACTCCACGGTAGCAGTTCTGACCCCAGGCACCAGCACAGCCTCTGAACCAGCACCAAGGCTCCTTTCCTCACCCCGCCCTCCCCACCACAGCTCTACAAGGTGGCTGAAGGCACAATGGGGCCCTTCACCAGACAGACGGAAGAGGAGGTGGGAGGAGAGGAGGACAGATGCAGTCTAGTGGCGGGGTGATAGGCACAAGGATGACACAGCGGGGGAGAGGCTGTCCTCATCCCAGTGCAGCCCTGGGGCGGGGGAGAGAAGGGAGGGATAACGCCCCACCCCCACCGTGGGAGCCTCCTGCCTGCCCTTTCCCAAAGGAACTGAGGCCAATACCAGCGTAGCCAGGAATGCGGGAGTCCCTGGCTACAAGAGGCTCAGGCTGGGGAGGACCCTGCTGGTCACATGGTAGAAGGCAAGAGCAGGTGGGTGGGCTGCTCTGGGGAGTCGCAGCCGTCAGGCTATGGCAGGGAGCCCCCTGAATAGATGCCAAATGTATGGTCTAGGGCCAAGTGGGAGACGGGCGGGAGACAGGCCCAGGACGCCGCTGGGGTGTTGAGTCCATAACTGTGACCTTGGCCCTGACCCATCTTTCCAGCCAGTCCACAAAAGCCCCACGACCCTCCTCCCAGGTTCCTGCCCTCCCATCACCAGCATCTCTTGCCTTGTTTCCTGCACCAGCCTCCCCAGTGCATCCTCCTCATGGCTACAGAGTGACTGTCTACAACCTACAGTTCACCATTCCACAAACACAGACAGCAGGTGGCCCCTGCATCTGGGAACTGCCAGTCAGGAGGGGACCTCTATGCAGTAACAGTGACAGTAGCATGCAGGAATTGGCAGGTGAGTGGATTCACAGGGGCTGAAGCCCAGACATCTCTGTGCACACCTCTCCAGTCCTCAGCCTGTATACTGAAGAACCCCACAAACACCCCTCCTATGCCACCTCACTCTCATTGCCCCCTCCCCTCCCCAGACCCCTCCCCGGTCCCCTCCTGGGACTCCTACCAACTCTCAGCCACCTCTGCCCCCGCAAGTCTCAGGTGCCCTAAGCACAGCCTGGTGCCCACCTGCCTGTGCTTCTAGCATGGAGGGGATGCCCAGCAAATGTCCTGGAGAATTAAGGAATTAAGGCAGAGCAGGTCTGAGATAAGGGCATTGTCTGGGTGGAGGTCAGGTTCTGCCCATCCAAGCATGAGTTTGCCATGGCAACGACCTGCCTCCCCCATCCTGGGCCCTGCTCCAGTGGAGGGTCACCCCCCCTTCCCCTCCCCCACCCGGGCCCCTGCCCTCAGGGGAGGGTCGCCCCCTTCCCCCCTCCCATCACATGCCTGCATCCTCTGTTACCAGCTGGTAATCCTGTGTGGTTTTTATTCCTGTGCTTATGAATAGAAGAGCTAGAGGAGAGCAGGCATGAACCCAGGCCCTGTGCCCACCCCCACACCCCCACCACCCGCTTGCAGGGAGCAGCCCTGGGCCCTCCCCCTCCCCACCCTGGAATGCCGGCTGTGCCAGCCACGCATGTGAACACCCACCATCACAATCAAGGCCTCCCCATCAAGGCTCCCAGGCCTGTGGCTGCCTTGCAGCAGGCGTGGGGAATGCGGACCCCTGGCCTGGACAGCTCATTAAACGCTTCCCTCTCCCCACACTTGACCACACAGGGTCACTCCCACCCCAGGCCTGACATTGTGTCTCCCCTCTGCCTGGCACCTTCCAAACCCTTCCCATACTCACAGCCCCCAGACCAGCCACCAGGGCCTGTCAGCTTTCTCTCCTGACAGTGTCTGGAATCCACCCCCTGTCATCCCCACCAGAGCCTTGTCAGCCTTGCGGCCGACTGTTGCAGCCGCTGCCTCCCTGGCACCCTGCCTCCAGCACCTGCTCTCTGTAATGGTGACCAAGGGACATTTTCCACAACTATTCTATATGTGTTGTTACCTGGGTGTTAAGTCCAGACTCTTCACTGGAGTATTCAAGGCTCCTCTTGTATGGCCCCTGCCAACCTCTTGTGGAACCTAGCCTCCCCACGCCCACCCCCCCCCACCCCCCGCCGCCACACACACATAGAGCTCTTGGTATTCCCCAAACATACCAGGCTGTCTCCTGCCTCTGTGCCCCACACAGGCTGCGCCTATCACTTGGGATGCTTCCTCTCCACAGATGAGTTGCAGTATTGCTTGTCTGGGGAGATATCTCTGACCCTTCCTCTCCACCCCAGACACATCTCCCTGGGCCTCAAGAGCCCATGCCTCCTGAGGGTCCTTGACTGCAATGGTATCATGTGTATTGTCCTTCTCTGTTTGCAGGTCTGTCTCCTGTCTTGAATCAGGTTCCCCAGAAGCAGAGCTGGAGGCAGGGATTCAGGAACATGCAGTTTACTAGGGAGGGCTCTCAGGAGACACACGAGGGAGGGGGCGTGCAGAGCAAGAATGGGATCTCAGGTAGCCTCTAGATGTGGCCTGATCCAGAGGGCTCTAGACCCTGACTACACTGCTGAGCTGTCCCCCTGAGGGGAGGAGACCAACCTTTTGTAACCCTGAAGCAGCCAGTCATTGGCTACAGGTGGGAGGGTTTGTAACTTCCGGGGAGAGGCTCTCATCAGCCAGGGACTGTTTGAAATAGGAGGCCATGAGTATTAACAGCCAGCACTCCCACCGTGGGGGGATGATGGGTGCACAGGCCGGGGAAAAGGGGTCTGGCAGGGTACCAACAGCATCTGCCACACCCCACGGTCAAGTGAGACCTCGGACAGATTTCTGAAGAAATGAAGGATATGTGGGTTCTGGGCCCATCCAGCACTGGCCTTCCCTGAACCCACAGCTGTGCTGCTGCCCGTGGAGAAGGTGCTGCCCATGGCAGTCTCCATTTCAAGGAGTGGAAAGAAGCCCAGACATCCACCCGCCTCCCAGGGAAGGGGAGACCCTCACTGAGGTCTCGTAGCTGCCTGACTTTGCAGATGGGAGCTTGAGCCAGTGTTCTCTGGCTCCCTCATTTCATAGACAGGAAGACAGAGGCTCAAAGGGGTGAAGTGACTCCATGAAGGTCAAGCAACTTGTGAAGGGAGGAGCTGGCATTCAAACCTGGATCAGAGCCACCCACCCCCCGTCTGGTTCCTTCTCCCAGGGTGTGAATGGCCCTGGAGCTAAGACCTTCCTGCCCACTGTAAGAGACTGGCAAGCCCAGGGTCATCTCTCTGCCCCACAACAAGACTCAGCTGAAGTCAGGATCCCCAGGGGCTGCATCTGGCATTCGCAAGAGTTGGGAGGCCCATGCATGTGTTTTGCATATAATTTGCATAATTATTACATCTGGTTTGCATGTGTCCACAATGAAGCCCCGTCAGTACAATTTGTAAGTTGCTTTTTAAGGAACTCTCACTCAATAGAAGTCCACCCGGGCTTTATAGAGTCCAGTTTCCATGATTTCTGGAGTCTCTCCCAGGCCCTCACCTTGAGTATGCACATCTACCCACCCTGGGGGGGCCTGGAGAAGCCCTGCTTCTGCCCTAGCTGGAAGGGGTCACTCCAAACCCCTGCCCCAGAAATGCATGTGGACTTGACAGTAACTGGTTTTGATGGTGTGGGTGTAATCAAAATGCTCACTGGGCTTTGAGCATGCTGATGTTTATGTTGGGGAGAGAGTGAGCCCTGGGGAAAGAGCCTTGCTACACAGAACTTCCAAAGGTGGCCCCTTTTAGGGAGGCCGAGCTGTGCGCTCAGGAGAAAGGAGATGGGGCAGGGTGGTGGGCAGGGACAGAGCGCCTGTGCAGTCAGCCCGTATCCTAAGGCTGGTGTCATCACCGGTTGCCTGGGGGGGTGGGGGATATGCTTCCCTTGGTTGCAGAGGGCTCATCTGTAGCGAGAAGGGCTTATGCCAGAGAGCTGGTCATTCCAGTGCTTTCCATTCCTTCTCTTTTCAGGGAACCACATTCCATCAAACTTGGTGAAGCTCTCAATGATCTCACGTGGAAGGCCTCGATAAAGCTGGGGGAACCTCCTGGGGAAGGTGGAAAAAGCCTGGAGAGGGGGGATGCAACTCCTTGGGTTCTGAGAAATGCATGGAGGTAGGGAAGGTGGGTGGGTTGCCAAACACCAGAGTCCCTCATTAACTTACCACCAGGCAAGCCTGCCTCTCTGCAGCTTCCAGGGATCCATTCTCTCATCCTCTCTGCCCCCAGAGGCCAGTTCTTTCCCTCTGCCCCAGGAAGCCCACAGAGGAGGGGGGAAAGTGGCGGTGTCTGGCAGGGGCCCCCACTCCTGTTCCCCCACAGCGCCACTCCCTGATGGACCCGAAACGCAAGGCTACACTTCTCCCTGCCCAGGGTTATCTTGTCTTCCTGATGGCATCCTCCATTCTTCCTGAAGGGACAGGTGGCACATCTGTCACCAAGGGCTAGTAAAGGTTGGGAACGTATGCTTCTTTCTGTGTGTGTGTGTATGGAAGTGGGGTGTGTGTGTGAGAGAGAGAGACAGAGACAGAATGTGTCTGGGTATGGGCGGGCATGCCCCTGTGAACAGAAATCGTGATCCTGTCTGTGGCCCCTTAGCCTACCTCGATCCAGGTGTAGAGACTCCAGGCTGAGTGGGGGGAGGACACGACTGCCTCCCTCCCCTGCCTCTGGCTTCCCTCAATTTCCTGTCTGGCAGATGCAAAGTGTCCTCATCATCTGTGGGGGAGACCCAGACTCTGGCCGGATCCCACCAAGAACCTGATCTCCTCTGCCGACGTCCTCCTCTCCACCCCAGGATGGGGCCCCAGGGCTGGCTCCCGAATTGTTCCAGTTAAAGAGGGTGTTTGATGTCAGCCACCTGGGAAAAGGGGAAGTGGGGTCCAACTGTTCTTTCAGCCCCTTGTTATGTGGCCTTTTCCAAGTTCAGACAGGGTCCAGCCTCCTCCCTCTGAGTTGTGGGCCCCACATCTGGGCTGGAAAGGGAGTGAGAGGCAGGGCTGGGGCCCCTTAGTAAAGGATCACAGCTTCTGTAGCATGCAGGGGTGGGGGTGGGGGTGGGGGAGTTCTTCCAGAACCACCAGGGCTGTGCTGCCAGGCATGAACCCACTCAGGAGCCCCGCTCTGTTCATGTCCCACCCAGATGTCTCTCACTTTCTGAGAAGTGGAAATTCAGTGCTTGCAAGATCAAGAGCATGTTATGGATACCGTGTAACTTGCCCCCAGCAGATGGACATCTCTGGTAAAGAGAATATAATAGCACGTTTGGTGGATTTGGGTCAGAGGATAAAAGGCTGTCTTAGGCATCATTTGCAGGGACCAGAAACCCATTCAAGCTAGCTCAAGTGAGGTGGGTTATGGGAAGCAGACAGGGAAAGCCAGTTACCAAATGGCTCCTCCCACACCTCTCCCTGGGTGAGCACCATAGACTCGACCAACTCTCTTCATTTTTTTTTTAATTTTTAAAATATTTATTTATTTTTGAGAGAGGGAGAGAAACAGTGTGAGCGGGGGAGGGGCAGAGAGCGAGGAAGACACAGAATCGGAAGCAGGCTCCAGGCTCTGAGCTGTTCGCACAGAGCCCAATGCAAGGCTTGAACTCATGAACCCTGCGATCATGACCTGAGCCAAAGTTGGACGCCCAACCAACAGAGCTACCCAGGGGCCCCATCAAACTCTCTTCTGGCAAACTCTCTTCCTTAGCTTCCCTGTAAGTCCCACACAGCTATGGCCACAGCATGCCACGGGCTGTCCCTTCACCACCCCTCAGGGGCCCTGGAGTGCACTGAATAGTATTCCCCCAAATTCTTGTCTACCTTGAACCTTAGAATGCGGCCTTGCTTGGAGACAGGGTCTTTGCAGATGTAATTAGTTAAGATGAGGTCATACTGCATTAGACTGGGCCCTAAATTCAGTGACCAGTGTCCTTATAAGAAGAGGAGAGGACACAGAGACACAGAGAAAAAAGGCCCTGTAGAGACACAAGGGAGAAGAACATGTGAAGACAGCAGATGATGCAGTGAGTGATACACCTCCAAGCCCAGGAGTTCCTGGAGCCAGTGAGGCTGGAAGAGGCAGAGAATTCCTCCCTAGAGTCTGGAGGGACTGTGGCCTTGCTACACCTGATTTCACACTTCTAGCCTCCAGGATTGTGGGGGAGTAAATTTCTGTTGTTTCATGCCACCAAGTTTGTAGCAATTTGTTATGGCAGCCCTAGGAATCAAAGAGACCAGGAAACTCCCGCCTGAAGGCTGGATCCCCCTGCACCTGTGTACCAAAGCCTAGGAGAGGGGACAGTTGGCCCATTTCGGTCAGGTATCTGCTTCCCCCACCAGGGACCCACATACTATGGCTGGGAATGGGCAGGGGGCATACATGTGACTCTCAGAGCTGTCCCCATTTTGCACCCTCATATCATCACTTTAATCAAAGGGCATGGATTCACATCTCAGGTTGCAGGAAGGTCTCTCCCGGGATGCCTCAGAGTTCTATGCCTTCCACACACCTATCAGCTACTTGGGTAAAGACAGAAGGCTGCAGTCACCTGTGTGGATGAGACAGGCAGGAAGAAATGCCACCCTGCTGGATGACAGAAGCAGGATTCAAGAAGCTCTTTGCAGGTTAGAAGGCCATTGAGATGATGGTGAATGAGAATGACAGTAAAGGCCAGTTCTTGGGTTCCAAGGGACCATTTCACAAGGGGAATAAGGCGGAGCCTGCCTTAACAGCAGCGAGAAGGACCCAAAGGTTTTCTTTGACCGGTTGCGAATAGTAAACTAGTGCCGGGGTCCAGCTGGTTAAGAGCTTTAGTTGCACAAAGAGAAGCAGAGCATCCACTGCTGGACTGGAGAGGCGAGGGGTGTTTGGGTCTCCTTGCACCCCATACCTAAGAGAGAGGAAGCACGGACCCCACCAGGGAACCACAGGAACGACCTGGTCACCCACTGGGCTGCAGGGAGAGGTTAAGATGCCCCAGGTAGGGGCAGCACAGCTATCAGTTGTCCTGGCCACCTGGAGACGGAGACGGTGCAGAGTAGGCACAGCTAGCCAACAGGGACCTTCTGGAACCTATTCCAAGGAGGTGGCGGCGGAGATGTTACTGGTGCGCCCCCAAACAGGGTCATCTCCGCTCCAGAGCTGACGCACGCAAGGGTTTTTAAGACCCGTGTGCCCCGTGGGTGGGCGCCGTTCCTGGAGAGAGGGGACGGCCCGCGCCAGGGCGGGCCCCAGGGGTCCGGCTCTGCTTCCCTGTCTTGCACGCGGGCGACGGTGGTGGACGGGTGCGTTCAGGGGCCTCCCCAGGGCGCGACTGCCCGCGCCCCTGCCACCCCGGGGCTGCTCCCTTCTTAACCTCTCGCTTGCAGGCGGCCCCTCGGGCGTCAGCTCGGAGCCAGGGCGGGGGGCTGGCGGCGGAGAGGGGGCCGGCGGAGGCGAGCGACGCGGCCCCAAGTTTATGCTAATCCGCGCAGAGCCCGCCTCCCGCCTCCCCTCCGCGGCCCCAGCCGCGAGCAGCGCCGGCCACTCGGCGGGACGCAGCCGCTGCGCGCAGCGCCAGGCGGCCGGGCCAGCGAGCTCCGGGGGCCGCGGGCGGCGGCGGCGGCGGCGGGACCCGGGCGGGCGGGCGAGCGGCGGGGCGGCGGGCGGACGCCGGGCGGGGGCCCCGCGCGGGGCCAGGTGGAGAGCCGCGGGCCGCGATGGGCCGCCGCCTGCCGGTGTGGCTGTGCGCCGTCGCGGCGCTGCTCTCGGGGGCGCAGGCCAAGGGCACCCCGCTCCTCGCGCGGCCCGCGCCGCCCGGTGCCCCCCGCTACAACCTCTACACGACGGGATGGCGCCCGCGGCTGCGCCCGGGGCCGCACAAGTAAGCGCGGGCCGCGGCCGGGCGGGAAGCGGGAGGGATGGGGCCCCGGCGGCTCTCCCACCTGCCCGGACCGCGCGCGGGAGAGGGGGGCTCCGGGCTCCCGAGGCCGAGCCCCTGCCCCGGCGGGCGCCCCCACGCTCCAGGAGGCTGCGGGGCTGGCGAAGAAAAATAAGCCGAGGGGGCCTGGCGCGGCGGCTGGGACCTGGCAGTGCCCGCGGAAACCTTTCCAGCGAAGTAACATTTTCCAGCTGCGCTGTGTGCAAACTCCCGGCGCAAGCGGACCAGGTGGAGGGAGCGGAGGGAGGACGGTGGACGCGAGGCATACGCGGGAATCCCCCACGCCCCCACCCGCGCCGCGCCCCCCTTCTCTCCCCTGCCCCGCCAGGTGGGAGATGGAGCCCAGCGCCCTGCAGCCCGCCCCCTCCGGCGGTTAGCCTGACCCCGGGCACCCCTTAGGAACCCCCAGCGTGTTTGGACCACAGAACTGATGGGGGCGCCTGGGTCCCGGGCCTGTGTTGTGGCTCCAGAGGCCAATAGCAGTGCACGGGTGGTTGGCTTAGCCAGGCAGCCACTCCCCACCCCTTGTAACCTGTGAGGCTGGCTCCTGCCTCACCCCTGCCTCAGCTTCTGGTCTTCAGTAGCCAGTGGCTTGGGAACTGGCCCCAGTCAGGTGAGTTAGGGGCTCTACCTGGGATGCTGGCTGAATTGTATTGTAGGAGAGTGCTCAGCCCATAGCTCAGTGGCCCTGGCACATCAGAGCTGGCTTCCTGGAGGAGGCAGTACCAGAAGTGATCAGAGACTGAGAAACCCGGAGCAAAGGCAGGGGCTAGAAACTACGAGGTGGCATGTATTTCCCCAGGAGTCAGGGAAGGAAGGAGGAGAAGTGTGCTCTCAAAGGCACAGAGGCACTAAGTTGAGATCTCAGAAGGATGGAATGCCAAGATAAGGAGTTGAGAGCCAGTGAAGGAGTTGGAGGAGGGTGGGAATACAGCAAGGCTCTTGTTGGGGAATCCAGGTAAGGAGGGCAAGGGCCAGACCACAGGAAAGGCAGCCCCTGGTTCACTACAGTGCTTACCCCAGTGACCAACCCACTGGGAAGTCTGGGATCTGACTGACCAGCAGTGGGTCCAGACCCCAGGCCAGGGCCCTGGCCTCCAGGAACAAAGAACAGAGACAGAAGAGAGATGGGAATCTAGTCCCCTGGGGAGACCTACAGATAGGGAGGGGGGGTCTAGGAGCCTCAGTGGGCCTGGCTCAGGCCAGATATTGCAAGGATGCTGTTCCCTTACAGGGCCCTCTGTGCCTACGTGGTGCACAGGAACGTGACCTGTATCCTACAGGAGGGAGCAGACAGCTATGTGAAGGCTGAGTACCGGCAGTGTGGATGGGGGCCCAAGTGCCCCAGGACAGTCATGTGAGTGCACCCCCGTGCCACCCACTCAGGACTGCTGGGCACAAGCCCCAGGCCTGCCTTCCCCCCAAGAGCGGCAGCCAGCTCCACAAGGGGCTGTACCTCCTTGGACTGCAAAGAGCCCATTACCCCAGCTCCCACACGGGCTGGCTAGGGGACGGGGGGCGGGGAGGAGACATAGGCAGGTTCAGGTTAGGGCCCACAGAGGGACCAAGGGAGGATTCCTAAAAGAGACACAGAACTAGGCAAGGAAGAAGCCACAGAGGCAAAGAGGGTTGGAGGTGAACAGAAAAGGCAGAGGCTCACACTGACAATGATTGATGCCAAAGGGGCCCCAGGAAGACCCAGGAAGGGCTGTGGTGACTGTAGAAAAGGAAGGCCAAGGGTGAGGGGATGGAGGCCAGGTTGCCAGGGCCTGGGCCGGACAGGCGGGGTTGTGTGAGGATATGTAGGACGGTGCACAGGTGTGATGCACACAGGTCTATACTTGGAGAGGTTTAAGTGCGTGTCTGAAAACAAACCCACTTGCTCCAGTGTGTCAGTGGGTAGATAGGCACGTGGCTGAGCAGGTGAGGGAGGGTCCCTGGCGAGCCCTGCCCTGCACCCCTGGGCCTTCCCTTCTGTGCTCAGAATCCAAGGTGCCATCCACCAGCCTGGGTGGCCAGAGCTGAGTTCCCAGAACAGGCTACAGAGGAGCAGACAGAACTGAGGGGACAGATGGGAGCCGAGAGCAGCCCCTGCACACTGGGAAGGGCTGTGCACCCCGGCTCCAGGGCAGTACCCATCCCACCCCACCCCACGGGGGAGGGGTTGAGATTGTGCCAGAATTCTTCCAGGTATCGCCAAAGCCAGAGTGGAATTTCTCATGGCAGCATGAGCTCAAGGGGATCCAAAATGGTCTTGGGGACACTGGGGCTAAGTCCCTGCTAGTGTTCTCCCCAAGCAAACAGGATGGGATGGGACTTCACCTGCACCTGCTCCTTAACCCTTCTCTGAAGCCCTGAAAGGCCCGCCCCCACCCCAACTGCCCTGTCACAGAATACACAGAAAAGGGAGGCTTTGATGGTGGTGTAGAGGTGGGGAGATAATTAGATCTTATGCCAGGAGGCAGGAGCCTCAGCCCACAGGTACAGGGCAGCGCCCTCTCCCCCTGTCTGGCCCAGGTACCGCACAGTGCTCAGACCCAGATACAAGGTCGGCTACAAGACAGTGACGGACCTCACCTGGCGGTGCTGCCCTGGCCTCACTGGAGAAGGCTGCCCCGAGCACCTCACCGACCATGGGGCCTCCCCAGCCCAGCCAGAGCCTCAGCCCCAGATTCCCTCGGGGCAGCTGGGCCCAGGGTCCCAGCCCCCTTCTTCTAGCAGAGCGGTCCCCAGCCCCTATGGTGAGTCTGCCTGGAGGAGACCCTACCAGGTGATCAGGTTTTTTTGGAGCGGCGGGGAGGGGATTGAGCCAGGTAGGCTGAGCTCTGGCAGGGCTGGGGAGGGTGCATCTCATGCTGGGCTTGAGGGAGAGCTCCCAGAGCCCCTCCCAAAGCTGAGAGAGCTATGCCCAGTGAGAAGGTGCGCTTAGAACAGAAAATCTCTCAGGTGGCCTGGCTACAGGACAAGCTGAGGGAGGCAGGCCAGCGATGCCCCTGGGGTTCTCTCTTCCAGGAAGAAAAGGTCCAGGGCTGTTTGGTGAGCGGCTAGAACGCCTGGAGGGTGATGTCCAGCGCCTGGCACAAGCATATGGTACCCTCAGTGGCCTGGTGGCCAGCCATGAAGACCCCAACAGGATGACCAGTGGTCCCAGGGCTCCTGCCACCCCTGTGGGCTTCGGGATCGTCTCTGAGGGGTTTGTGAAGCCCAGAGACAGAGCTGGAGGGCCACTCACACCCCCCCTGGATGAGATCTTGAGCAAGGTGACAGAGGTGAGCAACACGCTCCGGACCAAGGTGCAGCTGCTGGACGAGGTGCACGGGCTGGCCCTGGGTCACGAGGCTCACCTACAGCGGCTGCGGGAGGCCCCTCCGTCTCCACTCACCTCCCTGACGCTTCTGGATGAGTACGTGGACCGACGGCTGCACCGACTCTGGGGGAGCCTACTGGATGGCTTCGAACAGAAGCTGCAAGGTGTCCAGAGTTCCTGCGACCTGCGGGTGCAGGAGGTGCGGCAGCAGTGTGAGGAGGGTCAGGCAGCCAGCCAGAGGCTGCACCAGAGCCTGGATGGCCGGGAGCTGGCCCTGCGCCGGGAGCTGTCACAGCTCGGGTCGAGGTTGCAGGGGCTGAGCATGGCCGGAGGGGGCGGCTGCTGCGGCCGGCTGGCTTTGATCAGCGCCCGTGTGGACAACCTCGAGAGGAACCTACAGGCTGTCACTGAGGCCCAGAGGGGCCATGGCCCCCTCACCAGGGATGAGCTGGAGCGGCTCTCTGCTGCCATGCTCGAGGGGGGTGCGGACCGGCTGCTGGAGGGCCTGGAGACCCTCAATGGGACGGAAGGCGGAGCGAGAGGCTGCTGCCTGGGGGGGGAGGAGGGGGGATGGGACGTGGGCAGCCTCAGGACCCTGCTGGAAGAGCGAGTGCAGAGCCTAGAGGAGCGCCTGGTGACGCTGGCTGGGGAGCTGAGCCATGACAGCGACCCACCGGGCAGGTCGGCCCGGCCCCGAGTGCAGACGGAGCTGGCGGTGCTGGAACAGCGGCTGGTTTCACTGGAGTCCTCGTGCACTCCCAGCACCACCTCGGCCATCCTGGACACCCTCGCGGCAGAGGTGAAGGCCTGGCAGAGCCGGAGCGAGGCCCTCCTACACCAGGTGGCCAGCCACGCAGCCCTGCTCCGACAGCTCAACGGCACCGTGGCTGAGGTCCAGGAGCAGCTGGCAGAAGCAACGGGCAGCTCACTCCAAGGCGAGATCACCCTGCTCAAGGTCAATCTGAACTCTGTGAGCAAGTCGCTCACGGGCCTCAGCGACTCCGTCAGCCGGTACTCCGATGCCTTCCTGGAGGCCAACTCCTCCCTGGACGAGCGAGAGCGCAAGGTGGAGGCTGAGGTGCACGCCATCCAGGAACAGGTCAGCAGCCAGGGCTCTCGGCTTCAGGCCGGCCACAGGCAGGTCCTGAGCCTGCGGGGGGAGCTGGAGCGACTCAAGGCCGGCGTGGCCGATGTGGCGGGCGGGCTGAGCCGCTGCCAGCACACAGCCCAGGACCTGCGGCACGTGCTGGGCCGCTTCGACCAGAGGGTGGCGCAGGTGGAGGGTGCCTGCGGGAGGCTGGGCCTACTGGCTGCCCACAGGGAGGGCCTGTGGGGCTATGTGGACCAGCTGAATCGCACACTGGCTCAGCATGCGCAGGACATCGCCCGCCTCCGGGATGACCTCCTGTACTGCCGGGCCCAGCTGGCCGAGCAGGCGCGGCCCCGGCAAGCTGACTAGGCAGGCCAGACAGGACCCGCCCCTGGACCCTGCTGACCCTGGGGATGTCCCTCCAGAGCCCAGCCTTGCCCAGCAGTGCCTCCCAGCCCCCCCTGGCCAGCATGGATGCCACTTCAGAGGCCACAGAAGGAATAGCCTTGGTCCAGCTCCATATGACTGTCCCAGCCACCAAAATCCACACTCAGTGCTGTACCAACTGGACAATTCAACATCGTGGTCAAGGCAAGGACATCATGCCTGAAGGCCAGGGTGGACCTAATTGACCTCACAATCCAGTCTGCAAATTGTCCCTCTTCAGACACACCAGGGTCAGCACCTGTACAAAGACCCGCAGGTCTGGTCACAGACAGTGACCTGTCCACATCTCCCTTTGTCCCCAGGCCATAGCCCCCAGCCTGTGGGGCCTTCTGGTTCCCTTGTCCCCTTGGCTTCTCTCCCTTGCTGTCTGGGCTCAGTTTCTGCAGGAAGATGGTGCCCACTGGCACTGTCCTCACACCCGGCAGCTTCGTGGATATGGTTTCTGAAACCAAGGACCAGAGGTTTCTACCAGCCCTGGTCCTTCGGAGCAGAACAGAAACACAAAGACTCAGTTCTCTTTATTTCTTTTGACCCTCCCCTCAGGTGAGGGCTTAGGCAGCTGTAGATTCCCTGAGAAAAAGGACAGGGTCCAGGCTCTGTTTAGAGACCCCACCCCAATTTATCCTTTTCCTTTTCTTTCCCAAAAATGCTTCAGGGCCTCTGGTCCCCACATCCTCTCCTCCTTTCCATATGGGAGAATATCCTGCCCACCCCCCACCCGCCCAGGTTAGAGCCTCTCTTCAGAGAATAGCCCTCATATATGTCATGGCCTGAATGAGGCCAGACTCTGAACAGGAGGCCACAGGAGAGGAAGACCTCCAAGCCCTGTTTCCAGCATCCCGGCAAAACCCCAGCCTCTGCTGGATGTTCACTAAATGGTGAGAAATTCAGGTACGACACCATCACGGGACAACCTGAAAACACAGTGTTCATCCAGCCTGCAGAGTTCCCAGAGACCCTGATGCCCATCTCTGCTGAGGTTCCTGGCCTCAGTTCCCCCACAGCAGCCCAGGGCTTTCTGTGCTATGTTGCAGGTCCCTATAGCCCTGCCTTCTGGTTTCTTCCTTCCACTGTGGTGCTGTTGGGGGGGGTGGGGCAGGCCTGGATTAAAGCTTTTAACCCATCTAAAGGTATTTTCTTCCCCAAGGACAGCAGGCTGGAAGGCTGCACTGCTGGGGAGCCAGCCCCACTTCCTAAAGTTCCTCATCCCCGTATGAGCTTGCTCGGCAGCTCTGTGGGCACTGAGTTGACCAGCAAAGTCTAGGGAGGGTTGGCAGGTCACTGCCATTGGCCCTGGCAGGTTTGGGGGCTGTGTCCTTAGGGGAGGTACTCAGGGGAACAAGGGCAGCAGCTGGGTACGGGCCAGGCCAAGTGGGAGCCACACTCCCTCAGCCCTCGCACTGCCTGGGAATCCTCGTTCCTTGATGTCTGAGCATCCTGGCTTGGGGTGTGCTGAGATACCGGCGTGCCAGGGAGAGTGGTGAGGTCTGGCTCAAGAGCTGTGGGAAGGGGCCGGGGTTATGGAGGAATCGGGCTTCAGAGGCTATGATCCATGCTGTGCAGAGGGTACTCAACCCCTCCCCACTGCTGCCGCCAGCCATTTCCGTGCCTACAGGTCTCAAGCCTCCAGGGACCTCCCTCTTCTCCCTGTCCTATCAGGAGTTGGGACAACATACCAGGGTGACAGGGACAGAGATGTCAAGGGCATGGAGAATCCTGTGAGGGCCCGGGTGACAGTCATTTAATTGCTACAGGCCAGGGCTGTGCTGAGGCCTGGAGCAGCTGCCCCCCACCTCCTGCAGCTCAGCTGGCAAAGGCAGGAGACAGGACAGGGAGGAGGGGGGGGTCTCTGTGGCTACTAACCAGCCTTCAGCCCCCTCCTCCCATTCAGTGGACTGGCCCCGTGGTACCCAGCTTCCAGTGTCCCGATCCCTGGGACACCCACTCCCTGGAACACCTGGCCAGGGAGGAGGGGGCAGCCGGGGCAGGGTCAGGCCAGGGCATCAAAGTCCACAGCAACCAGGGGCTCCCGCCAGTAGCAGAAGTTGCTGTATTCAGGGTGGGCCAGGTCTGTGCTGGGGCCACGGGCCACGGGCGGGAAGAGGAGCTCGACCACCTCGCCGAGCCGTTCGTACCTGTGGGCAGAACAGGGTCAGCGCCGAGAGCCTGAGCTGCCACCAGGCTCCAGCCCCCATCATGTCGGGCAAACATTGCATCCTGCCTGGGAGCCCTGGGTGGAACCGGGGCCCAGGGAGAAGCTAGGGCATGGGGACTTGTGGCATGGGGGTGCATGGCAGGGTTTGGCCTCACGTGGATTTATGGTTCTTCATGAGCTCCTGGATGAGTTCTCCCCGGGGGTTGACTGTGAAGATTCGAGACGTAGGTAGGCCCACCTGCCGGTAGGCGATGACATCCTGTGGGGGACAAAGGAGGGGCCTGTGGGCTGGGAGATAAGATAGGGAGAAGGTGGCCCTGCCCCGGGGGAGGTGACACACTCACGTTGGGCCTGTTCCCAAAGGCAGCATAGAAGGGCTGTCCGTGGGGCAGGAACAGCTGCTGGATATCACTCAGGCAGGCGATTTTGAACACCTCTGGTTTCTTCTCAATCACCTCCCTGGGGCAGCCAGGGCCATGAGCAGGAAGGGGAGCCAAGGCAGGGCAGCAATCAGAGGATGGCAGGGTCAGGTGCCGCGAGGTCTGACTCAACCGACACCCGAGCCTGCCCCCCCCCCCCCCACAAGAGCCTGTGGGCTTGTGTCCTATAGGGGTGGTTACCTGTGGAGGGCGGAGAAGAGGCTGCTGGGAGACAGCAGGAGGG
This sequence comes from Puma concolor, assembly GCF_028749965.1. Taxonomy (NCBI): domain Eukaryota; kingdom Metazoa; phylum Chordata; class Mammalia; order Carnivora; family Felidae; genus Puma; species Puma concolor. Next base: position 122,481,233 of record NC_141669.1, on the reverse strand, counting down.
GGCCCTCAGGGAGGCCGCAGCCCCGCTCGCTCACCCACTGCAGGTAGCCCTTGGTGAGGCCTGCCATGCCGATAGCCCGTGCCGAGCAGTACAGGAACTTGTACCCATTTCTGGGGTGGGGGGCAGGAGAGGCACAGAGTCATCAGAGACCAGCCATTCCCTGCCCCACCCTCTTGGCTTCGGCCAGCTCAGCTCAACCCCGGGGCTCTGGCCTTCAGACCCAGAGGCCTTTGCAGGGAGGGGACTTAGGAAGAACGGCTGACAGAGGTGGCCTCAGCTGCTGTCCCACATAGGAGGGGCACGGACAGCATCCTGAGGCCCAGGTGGAGTGGGATGAACAAAGGTTTGAGCAAGTCTGTAGGCTTCTCTACAGCACAAAGACCAGCAGTTAGACTCAGACGCCAGGAGACCGGTCTTTCACAGGAGAATGGGAGACCAGCCAGTAGGTTGCCGTGCTCCAGGGACATGCCTGGGGCTTATTCCCTCGTGGGCCCTCCTGGTCCCCAAGCCTGGCTTCCTGGGGCAAAGGCCATAGTGGCCTAAGACATCCTGTCATTCCCTCCCGAGGGCCCTTCCCCAGCCCAGGCACTCACAGGTGGATTTTGTGGTAGAGACTGGTGATGCCCTGGTGTGTCCAGTCTTTCCCTAGCTGGGGCAGAATGTGACCCAGAGCGTCCGACCTAGAGCCACAGAAGAAGGGTCACTCCGAGGCAGCCCCATGTAGCCCTCATGTGCCACAGCCCCCAGTGCCCAGGATGGTGCACTGCAGGTAGAGGGCCTTTCTTGATGTACCCCTTCCCCCAGCACAGAGGAGGCCAGTCCCAGGCCCTCCCTCTCTCCCCTGGCCAACCAGGCCTCACTTGGTAATGGTCCCGTCAATGTCCGAGATGACCACCTTGTCGTCCCATTTCCACAGGTAGATGGTGGCCCTGCAGCGGCAGGTGCCCTGGTACTGGGTGGTCACACTGAAGATCACATCATTGGCACCTTCTTGCAGGTTCAGGCGCCGCTGGGGCCGGGCAAAGGGAGGAAGCTGTGATGTGCCCCAGCCTGGTGTGTCCCCCTTCCCCACCCCAAACCGTGCCCTGTGAACCCCACAGGCCTCTCATGCTTCTCTTCCTCCCAGCTCAGAGAACCTGCCTGAATTCATCAGAGACAGCCACATGCACACACGTGCACACGGGCAGAGGGTAACCTTGGGCAGTTAGGCGGTACGAGGGTGCTGGTTGGGGTCTGCACCGGCAGGCACGGGAGCCCTAACCTCCCTTCCTGCCCCTTTAGGATGAAGCTCACAGACAAAGCCTGGCCCGTGGCTCCCACCCAGGTTTCTCAGGTCGGCCCTAAGGCTAGCATTGCTCCTGGTGGGGAGACACCCCACTCCATAGAAGGGACCTCCTGGGGATCCTCACAGGTACTTGTGACATCCCCCCAAAGAGAGATCTAGCCCTGTGCTTGGTCCCTAGGGCAGCTCTCAGCCATAGCCGGTGACCAAGGCTATTGGGCCCTGGCTGACCCCAAGGTGGGTGTCACACAGGGGTACCACACAGATGGTAGCTGCTCTGTACCAGGTTGGCCCTCCTGGGCCCCTCCCTGACAGAGCCACACTCAGGGGCCAGTTACTGAGCTCAAAGGCAGGACTCAGGGGCAGGGACTGCCAAAATCTGAGGGGCTGTTATCAGCCTTCGATTCCTTCAGAGTGGCCTCTAAGAGAGACCCACAACCCACCGCAGGTAGATATTTTAAGATGACATAGAGAACACTTTTCCAATGAGGGCATCCAGCAAAGACATGGGTTGGCACATGAAGAAGTGAGCCCCCTGACCCTGAAGGTATTCAAGCAGAGGCTCTTAGGGAGGCTGCCAAGAGGATGGATTCTGGGCTTTTAAGTTCCTTGGAGCCTAATTATCTCAGCCCCACCCACCCCCACCTGGACACACCAACGCGCACACTCACAATCTGGCTGGAGGAGAGGCGGAGGGACTTCCTGTAGGTAGGAGGGTAGGCTGGAGGCGAGGGTGGCAGGGAGGGGACCTCGAGGATCACAGGGCTCTCTGGGGCGTCATCCTCACTACTCGGCACATCAGTCTTCGCCCTGCAGGCAGCCCGGCTCTCAGGCCTCTGTCCTCCGCCAAGGCCCTGCACTCCCAGCAGATGCTTACCCCTTGGCCCAGGCCACAAGGAACCTGGGGCTTATCGCTGCCCCTCCAGAGACCACTCAGGGGATCAGAAACCTCTCCTTCTAGGTGCCACCCATTTGGAGAGGGGTAGCAGAATTAAGGGTGCAGGTCGGCAGTATATGCCCAGAAAGGGGCCAGGGCTCCCGGCCCTTAGTGCATGGCCAAGCTAGCCTTGGAGATGGCTACCTGAAAGACCCAGGTGTGCGTCTTAGAGTTTATTCCCAATCCCACCTGCTTTGGCTTCAGCAGACCCGCCCCTGGTCATCACTCATACCCAAGCTGAGGTGTTGTGGTCACTTGTGAAGAAGGCAAGGTCAGCCGGCCCCTGGCAAAGAGGGGAAGGCCCCACCCCTCCCACCCTTCCTTAAGACAGTAATCCTTGTCTGGGCCAGGAGTCTGGGCACCCGTTCCAGCTCCACCGGTACCCAGCTGTGGAAATTTTGGTGCAGCTCTAGGCCTCAGTTTTCCCATGTGTGAAATGGGGCTATTTCTCAAGAAAAAGAAAGGGTGTAGAAGCGACTGGGTAGTGACAAACAACCATCACTGGCGGAGGGCTGCTGGCGCCACCGCTGCCCCCACAGAGATCGTCCCCAGGCTCAGCTCCAGCTGCAGAGTGCCAGCTAAGAGATCCAACTCACCCCTGCTGCTCCCGGGCTGTGCTTTTCTCTGCCTGGGCACTGCGCTGTGGGAAGAACATACATCTAGTAAACCCCGCCTCCACACTGTGCCGACCACCCCCTTGACCATGATCACTCACCTCCTCGGCCGGGAAGTCCCTGCGTCGCCAGGAAAACCACCACCGTCCACCTTTCCGGGGCATCTTCTCCTTCTCCAGTTTGTCCACAGTGCTCTGTGGGCAGATAAAGGCCATGGCATTTTTTTTCCTGCACCACCAAACCTACTTTTCATTGCCCTTGGGGACCCCATGAACCCAGAGTCTAGGGCTGACCCTAGAGCAAGGTGCTGTCAACATCTGGAGGCTGTGGAAGCATCCTCACCTCCATCCTTGGCTTCCAAACAGTGACTCATGTAGCTGAGCACAGGAGACCAAGGGCCATTCCTGCCAATCCCCACTCTACTCCAGCTCTGACCCCCTAGCTCTTGCCCAGGCTTGGCCTGGCCTCCAGATCCTATGGGCCAGTACTGCTACTAGAGTAGCTGAAGGCAGTGCTTTGACGTTTCTCAGGATCTAGTACTCTCTGCATGATGCCACCAAGTGACAGCTGCAAGAACAATCCATAGCCAGTACTCCAAGACCAACCTCCAAGACCAACATAGGCAACCCCAAAGGTCAGTGACTCTATCCCATGGATGGCCCCCCTCTCTGTGTTACCACGATTGTCTGGTGGGAGAACATGACCTTGGGAAGATGCTCATTAGATGTGTGCTAGGTAGCCCCAGGGAGAGGCCAGGAGAGCCGGGGCAAAGACCCTCCCAGGAGACTTATCAGCTTCCTACAAACAGAATGGTGAACCCAAGTCAGGAGGACATGACCTGGAGGTGGGTCAGCCAGGGTACCCCCTTGAGCTGGAAACAGACTGGGGTTGTCTCCCAGAGGCCTCAGGTGGTGGGTCTGTCTGAGGACAGTGAGGAGAACCAAGCAGGAGAGTGGCCCTCCTCCTTCCCATAGGCTCTGGTCCTAGCTCATACCCAGAGCCAGCCAAAGGGTGGAGCCGAGTGTCACGAAAGGGAGGCACCTGCTGTCAACATCTGGTTAGTGATGTTCTTGGGCAAGTCTAACTGATCTGGGAACCATGGGCCAGATTAGGGCAGGGCCCTGTACCACTCCCAGTGGCATAGGAGAGGCAGGGGCAGGTCAGAGAGTGGAAGTTCTGGGAGGGACTGAAGAGACTGGGTTCCTTCCCACCTCTGAGCATCACCACATGCTGTTCCCCTCCCCTCGTCTGCTTACAGATTACTCATCCTTCAGATCTCTACCCAGGAGGCACTCACTGAGCAAACTCCCACTTTAGCCTCTCAAAGCACCCCAGCCTCACTCCCAATACTCACGGTTGAATTTTACATTCATCTGGCTGAGTCTTTGACTACTGTCTTTCTGGGAGGGCATGACTGGCTCCGGCCTGTGCCTGGCACACAGTACGTGCTCGAAAAACGCACAGAGTAGGTGCTCAACAAATGCATGCCAATAAAGCAAGCAAGTGCCCACAGTCCAGCCTGGAGACATTGCCAGGGCAAGGTAAGGAGTGGGCCCTCTGTCTGCCAAGCCTCATCTCTTAGATCTAAAAGCCTCCTGTTGAAGGTTATCATCCCCCTCTGGTTTGCCCTGAGCTCCTTTGGAGTACAGTGTCCCCTTGCCAGGATTCAGCCATGCCAGGAAGCCAGGGAAGGGTGGGACTCTGTTCACACGTCATGGGGTGAGGCTTCGGGGGACTCAGTATCCCCTCTCAGAGTGGTCTTGTAGCCGGTCAGCCCCAGACCCATCTCTGCCCACTGTAAGCTTCTTGGCCATAACCCTCTACCCTCAGCAGGCCCGCTGGTGCTCTAACCATTACCTTGGGCAAGTTCTTCTGGAAGGCTTGCAGGGAGAGGATCATGGGGGCAGCAACAGCCCAGTTATAATGTCTGGAGAGACAGAAGGAGGAGTCAGGGCTGCAGCAGCCACAGGGTGGTGGCGGGCAGGGGGGCTCTGGGGCTGCCAGGGTCTCAGCCTTGGTACTCACTTCTCATTGATTTTCACCACCAGGTTCGGGTGCTCAAGGAGGCCAGGGTTTTGGACGAGGTCCTCGTAGGAGACTATGTGCTGGTTGAATTTCTCTGGGCACAGAGGCAGAGGGTAAGGAATGAGGCTGACACATTTGAACGGGACCATCAGGCCCCGTTCTACCATCTACACTCTACCATCAGGCATCCTGCATTTTGGGTGTGATACTTAGCAGGGCTTCTCCCTACCTGTGGTTTTTGCATCTGCTGTGCCCACCCCAGGTATTTGCCATCCTGGATTCACAGGATAAGTCACAGCTTAGCCTTAAGTGTTTGCTTCACAGGGTCTTGGGAATGCCCTGCCCTCGCTGGCCGCATGGGGCTCCACAGAGCAGAGAACAGCAAGGCCTCAGCCTAGCCTCACACCATGGCCGCCTGCTACTCTGGGGGCCTCCCTGCCCTCCCCCATCCCCTGGGGTCAGTGCCAATCCTTGGAAGGGTTCAGGCCATGGTCAGACATACCCTGGGAGATGTCCCGGCTGTCAGCTAGTCCACCACAGAGGGAAAGCACTATCATGTCCAAAGTGGGTTCTGGCTCCTGTTCAGGGTTGGGGTCCCCCAGAGGCTTCTGGCTGTTGGGTTCACTCCACCTTCTGGGCCCCAGTCCACAGTCACTGGGGGCAAAGAAGCCAATAGTGATGTAAATACAAGGAGGCTGTGAGGAGGGGCCCACCCCTCCAGGCCCTTGCTGGCCAACCCCTGGGCTCACCGGCCCCAATCCCAAGACACCCTGGAACCCAGAATGCAGGCACCTCTGGGGGAAGTAAAGGGCTGCATTCTCAGAATCCAGAGAGGGCAAGTCGTCCAGATAGATGTCACTGGGGCCCAGGTGCTGGCTTCTCTTCACGGAGCCTGAGGGCAGAGGGGACACCTATAGACTTGACATGTGCTTAGTAGCGTGAACAATGTGTCTGGTCTCTGAACGCCCTAAAGCAGCGCCGTCTGGTAGAACTTTTGGGGACGATAGAAATGTCTCGCATCTACGGGTCCAATACGGTAACTGCTAGCCACATCCCTGTATTAGCACACTGAAAATGTGGTGTGACGGAGAAACAGAACTTTAAATGCGATTTAATTGCAATTAAATTTTACAGAGCCATAGATAGCCAGCAACTACTGATCTGGCGGTGAGTCCTAGTGCCTTCCCACACTCGTAGGATAAACCCCAGCTCCTGCGCCAAGGATCCAGCATCTGCTTCTTCCTTCTCCACCCCCGCCTTGCTCAAGACATACCAGCTGCCTCCGTTCCTGGCCGCACAGCCTCCCTCCCACTTCATGGCCTTGACACATGCTCTTTCCTCTGCCTAGAATTCTCTTCCCTTGATCCTTATTTGGCTGGGTCTTTATTGTTGGAGTCTCCGCTCACGCATCACCCACTCAGAGAGGCCTTCCCCGACCACATGATTTAAACAGCCTCTGTCCCAACCAATGATTCTGTCCTGCATCACCCACGACGTGCTCTTCCTGTTCACACATGCTTTGTCTATCTGCCTCCCTGGGCTGTGAGCCCATGAGCGCTGGTGCCAAGCACAGTGCCTGGCACACAGTAGGTGCTCAAAACATGCTTGAAGTACCAGAGTCCAGCCAGTGGGTAACATGAGGCCAGGAAAAGCCTGGGAGAGGTCCAGCCATTACTCACCTTTCCTGCTAGAGACCCCCTCGGGCTGCCTGGTGGGAAGTGGGCCCTCCAGGGCGGCCCAGCTCCATGATTTCGAGGGAGGAGGGAGGCCTGGATCCCTTCGGCTCTGAGTCTTGGTTTTCTTTCTCTCAGAAGTGGGGAGAGGGGGACCCACCAGAGCAGGAGGCTCCATGTCAGTAGGAGGAAGGTCAGCACCAGCCCCTGTCTGCAGGATTAGGGGCCCCGAAGGGTCCACACCAGCCACAGGAGCAGAGGGGGTGCCGGGCTCTCCCTGAAGAGGTGGAGCTGCCCTGACACCACCATCAGCGATCTTCGAGCACTCGGGCCATTCTGCTTTGGCCACCTTCAATCAAACAAATGGGGGCGGGGTGTGTAAACCAGTGCAGGCCCTGCCTCCCACACCCCAAAAGGCCTTGGGGGTCCCGGGTATCAGTCACTCCACTTCTGACCCACAGGGACCACAGAAAGGCAGGCTCGGGAGGCTGACATGGAGGAACTCACCTTGGGCAGCCTCCCCCAGGCCCACTGTATGTGGGACTCAGCTCGCAGGGGGCTGGGCTCAGGGGTCCGCAGCTCCAGCTCTGAGTCGCTCTTTGGGGATGTCATTAGCACACCCGGCAAGAGGCTGCCAGAAACAAGAACTTAGAGACCCTCGAGCCAGCCTACCGCCCACCGCTGCCCACCCCAGCCTGGGGAAAAAAAAATATTTGTGATACGTATTCATGCCTATGTTTGGATCCAGAATGTATAAATATATGAAAAACTCCTACAAACCAACAATAATGAGGCAGTCTAGTAAAAAAAAAAAAAAAAAAAAAATGGGCAAAGACTTGAATAAATGCTTAACAAAGGAGATTCAGAGATGGCTGATGAACACATTCAATGTGTTCTATATCATTCATTAGGAAAATGTAAATGAAAGCCACTCTAAGACCTTGGCCTTGAGTCCCTGCCTGCAGGCCTCCTAGACTCTCACCTGGCCTGGGGGCACCACTCGCCATCAGAGTAGGGGTAGAAGTCTTTGGCTTGCGGTGAGGACTCCCCTTCGGATTCGACACTGCTGAGGGGTCACAAGGAAATAAATGGTCACTGACAAGGACAGGGTACCCACGGAAGGGCATGGGAGCCTGGGTGTCAGGGGTTTGGGGAGGTAAAGCCCAGAGAAATCAAGGCCCTTGCCCAGGGTCACACAGCATCAGCAAAGGAAAAGGTGCCTGAACCCTGGTTGGTATCCCCACACCCTTGGCCACCCTGGTCCCCACACACCCTGGGGGCTCCAGCCTTGGCTTTTCCAGTAGAGACAGTTCACTCTCAGCGCCTGTCTCCAGCTCCTCAGAACTGGAATTGGCTGCCACCGTGTCCTCCTTCCGCCTGGGTTTCCTCCTGCGACGCCTCTTCTTCCGCCCCGTGGAGGCCACCCCCTCAGTGATGGCTTCAGGCTCACTGTCTGTGCTCAGCTGGGAGTCTGAGGGGAACCCAGACAGGCCCCCACAAGGGATGGGTGATGTGCATAGGCGGGGAGGCACGTGTTCCTGTGGAGCAGACCAGGGGCTATAGCCTGGGGGGCCACCCTCACCACTCAATCATTCTGAGCCCTGCCTGAGTCCCAAGGCCCTGGAGTGGGCTCCTTTGGGGTCAGGAAAACAGGCATGGAGGCTGGCCAGAGGCAGCAGCAGCAAGGCCTTGCAAACACCACTGGCATCCGAGCTCCCTGACAGAGACAGAGAGCAGCCCCAATCCCAGGGGTTGCATGTACCCCAGGAAGTTCATGGCGGGCCAGGTGCTACATGAACCACACTGTCCAGCTAGAAACCTGGACACTGGCTACTCATTCTCTGACCACACCTGCTTTTCCTTTAAGACTCAGCCAGGCATCACCTCCTCCAGGAAGTTTACCCTGACTACCCCCAGCCCCTGTTCCAACTCCCTTCATTATAATGACTATGTAGTTCCATCATCTGTTGTTTATACATCTGTCTCCTAGGCTAGTCTGGGAAGCTTCTTTGGAGACAGGGATCACCCCTCATCCGAGTCCACTGCACAGTGTCCGGCATAGAGTAGGGGCTCAGTTGAAGTTTGTGAAGCTCAAACTGTTTAAACACCTCCGCTGGCTTGTGTTGGGCTCTGTCCCCCTTCTGCAAACACGCCTCTGCTCAGCTCTCACCCACACACTTCTATGTTCTAACTGCATCGAGCCAGCACCAGATCCAGAACCACGCATCTCATGCTCACCAGCCCCCCAGCCAGTTCCTCAGCACTCCCTTCCTTTCCAAGCTTCCCTGGGAAGCCCTCCTTTCCACCCTCCAGGGGTCCAGCTCAGGCGTCCTCTTCTGAGAAACCTCCCTCAACTTTCCCCGGGAAGGAAATCAACCCTTGCTGCCCCCCTCCCAATTCTACCCAGGCTCCAACAGCATGCCTCGAGTGCCAGCCCTAGCCAGTCCCCCTGCATCAGGCTCTTGCTGCTGGGGTATTCCCAGGGGTGGGGTCGGTGACCGGTCCCAAGGGCCCAGCCAGAGGGGGCACTAGTGAAGGTGCAGGTGCCACGAGGCGCTTACATCTTCGCTCTCCAGCTCCTGGACAAAGAAGGCCTCCCCGCTGTCTCCCAGCTTCATGTGCAAGTCCACGGGCTCCCCGTTGATCTCAATGTCTACCTGTAACGAGGCATGATGGCACACAGTCCCCACCATTGTCCCTTACCCCCACCTTCTAGTCTACTGTCCTGCCTGCCTCCATGGAGCACTGCACTCGCTGGAACTTCAGCCCCACCCCACCCCAGACCCTGGCTGCTCCCCACCCTGAGGGTCTCTGCTCAAGTTCCCCTTCTCAGAGAGGCTGTGCTGAACTCTCCATGCCCCTCCCCCACCATTTCCCCGTTCTCTGGGCTTTGTTGCATATATAACCGTCTCAGTATTCTTGTGTCTGCCGTGGTTTCTAACTCTTCTCTCTGCCATACCCCATTAGAACAAGTCATGACCCATCCTGTCGCTGCTGCTGCTGTTTCCCCAACCCCCAGGATAGTGCCAGAGCACTTGCTGACTACATACACGTACCATAGTCCGAATGACCATTTTCTAAGCGCTGAATGGAGAGTTTTATCGGGACTCTCCCATTTAACCTTCCAGCAACCCTGTGCAGTAGCTCCTATCACTACCCCTACATTATAGATGAGGAAACTGAGGCTCGGGGGTGTTAAGTAATAAACTGGGAAGTGGCCGAGGGAGGCTGTCTGTGAGCCAGGAAGGCTGAGTCCACAACCCAAGCTCTTAACCACCTCGCTACCTACTGTCCCCTACAAGCTTACACTTTTCTGTTAGGATTCTGGCAAGTCCCCAGTGGCTCCAATGCAAAAGGGATTTGGACCCACCAAACCTCTTTTCATACTCCCGACCTCAGTGCTAACTAAAAATCTGTCACGTTCGCCGGGGCCCAGAGAAGACAGCACAGCTTTTCTAAGAGAGAGAAGCTAACCTTTGAGTGCCACCCTCGACAGTGTCATCAGCTCCTATGTCATGCTCCAAAATCACCCCTCCAGCACCAGGTAGAGCAGAGTGTGTTCATTTGCACGGGTGAAAAGACTTACCAAGAAAACCCACGTAAGTTCTCAGTGAGCTAGAGCCAGGTGTGATGGCCCCAGTACCAGGGACTGCCCCGCTGTGCTGCCTCCACAGGAAAACGGGAACCCTCTTGGACCCAAATCCCCAGACTGACCCAAAACTTTCAAAGAAAATGCGAAAGAACGGAAGCTTGTCCGGTGGACAGATCCCCACCTGAGGGAGGCCTCGGTCCTCTCCTGGGGCCGCAGTGGCTGTCCTGGCTTTAAGAGCCCACCCTACAGGGGCCCCTGGCCGGCCAGCACTCACCACCTTCTCTCGCGACCGCAGGACACCCAGCTTGCCGAAACGCACGTGGAAGGGCGAACATCGGAAGGAGCCGTCCACCTGCTTCACCACCAGCACATCGATGCCACCACTCAGTGTGGCCGGGTTCAGGCCCCGGTATATCTCCTTCACTGTCCCAAACACCGTCTCTGCCAGCTGCCCCACGTAGTTCATGGCTGGTGCTGGCAAAGGGAGGGGGTGCTGGGGCAAAGGTCAGGTCCACCTCCCTCTGCAGGGAGTCTCTGCAGCCTGACCCCCCAGGTCCCCAGACTTACAGTGCGTTGCCCTCGGAGTGCCTTTGCAGATGGGCAACAGTTGTGGGACGGGAGGTATGTCTGTAAGTGTGGGCTCTAGTCTTGGCTTGCCCACCACCTGCTTGTGAGACCCTTGGGCAGCTGCCTTCCTTCTCCAAGTGCCAATCTCCACATCTGTCAAATGAGAGCACCAGGTAAGGCGATCTGGGGAGGCTTGCGTCTCGAAATACCATGAGTAATGATAATGACCATGGTTTTCAGTGGTAGGGCTCATTTCAACTTCACAACAACCTGCGAGGCTGGCCAAGCGGGTGTCATTACTGCTGTTTACAGACAAGCCACCTGAGGCTCAGAGGTGGAGTGATTTGCCCAGGACCTCACAACTAGTAAGGAGAGGAGCCAGGACTCAAACCCAGGCCTGTTTGGCTGCAGAACCCTCAGTGTGAACCACTGGGTCAGCCCAACTGTGGGAATAGGGGGAGGCAGCCTCATGATATATCAGGCCCAGGGCCCTGCTGGGTAATGGGTGACAGCCCTAAAGACTGATATCTTCCCAGGAAGTAAGGAGGAGAGAGTCTTTGTTCTTCCATCTGGGAAATGGTTCATCTGTCTTGCTGCCTCCTGGTCTTAGGAGTTGGAAGGGGCCTTGCTGGGCCATCAGGGCTGACTTGTGGAGAACCAGAGGTAGGGTGCAGCAGGCACCTAAGGCTCTGCCCAGCTCTATTCCTGGGGTCAGAGGCTTGAAGGAGGGCATCCCCTATAGCTGGGGGTAGAGTAAGCTCTCGGTTTATGGCCTCAAATACCAAACTCCTTCCCAGTTTCCCTGGAACGGGTCCACAGTCTGATCCCAGTGTCTCTAGGCCATGGGTATCAAGCCTGACCCCCATTTCTGAGACCCTCATTCAGCTGGTCAGGCCCTGAGACCCACATTCAGGCCTTGGGCTCGTCCCTGAACCCATCAAAGCTGCCCCTCCTTCCCCCAGCCAGACCGGTCCCTCCAGCTTTCCCACACCAGGCAGAGCTGGGTAAGCCAGAAGCGGAAGGCTGTGGCAGCCGTGGAGAAGAGCCAGGGCCATAATGAGAGCTGCTTCCACGCTGGCATGGTGCCCGCCCTGCCAGCATCAGCTCATTGCCCCTTCCCTGCTGGCCAGGTCAGTGGCCTAGTGCCCTTCTGGCTGCCAGGATCCAGGCCATCCCACCTCCACAGGGCACTCCCATCTCTCAGACCCTGCATCAGAACCCCTGGCGGATGACCCGCCATGCAAGACCACTCCTCAAAGAAGTTAAGTGACTTATCCAAACTCTATTCAGCTAACAGCCCATAGATGGGGGGAAGGGAGTAATGATTTGTGTCCTGGTTTCCTGACTCCATACCATGGTTCCTTCCACTCCACAGTCCTCAAACCACAGCCACAGCTGTCTGCAGGGGGTGCAGCCCCGCCCCAGCCCACCTCTGCACAACCCTGCGATGCCTTGCCACTCAAAATGTGGCTCATGGCCCAACAGCGTCAGCATCACCTGGGGGGCGGGGTGCTTGTTAGAAACGCAGAGCTTCACAAACATAAGATACAATTAGAATTGCTAAAATGAAAACCTGGGATAAAATGAAGATTTTTGATCCCAAAAATGGCACTCAAATTTAATAAATATTTTATCTGCAAAGCACCTACTATGTGCTAGGTGAAAATTCCCACTTTGGTTCCTCCCTACCACATCAAATTCTGTGAATAAAAGGTCTAGGAAGACAGACAAGGACAGACATGTGATGGGCAGGGCTCTAGGCCACTGTGCCCAAGAAAAGCAGAGAGGACTTCAGAAGTTTCCAGGAACAAGGCAGCAAGCATGGGAGGGGCAGACTAGGAGTGGGGGCAAAGGTCTGCCCAGGTGGAGGCTCAGGCCTGAGCTATCTGTCCTGCTAGGGGCAAAGGAGCTGGGCTGGAGAAATAATGACAGGTCCAGCTTACCTATCACAGAGTTTCTCAACTTCAGCACGACTGCCATTAGAGTCTGAATAATTCTTTGCTTTGGGGGGATTGTAGGATGTTTAGCAACACTCCTGGTCTCTACCCACAGATACTAGTATCACCCCACCTCCAGTTGTGACAACCAAATTGTCTCCAAACATTGTCACACGTCCTCTGGGGAACAGAATTGCCCCTGGTAGAGAGGCACTGATGTAGGAGAAAGAGCTTAACAGCAGAGATGGCACCCAAGGGGCACTGGGTCCTACTCTGATCCTGCCACAGGGTATCCTCACGCAAGTGACTTGCTAGCCTGTTTCCCCTTTATGAAACAAGGCCTCAATTTTTCAAACCCTTCTCAGCCAACAATTCATTCCTCCCACTGTCCACCCCCCCACACACACACAGATGCCCCCCGCATTTGTCTGCTCAGCATTTGGGGGGACTCCTGTGAGCCAAGCCCTACACCCATCTCTGAAGGCACCTCCGTTCCCCCAGGACCCAGCTCTGCCTCCTTGGTCTTCTCCATATGAAGAGCTCTGCTCAGCTCCCTTATACCTCCCTTCACCCCAAACTAGTATGTCTATAATCAAACACTTCACTTCCCCCCGGGGACCCAGGCCAGCTGAATTCCTCTCAGGACTTATGCGAGTCCCTTCCTCCCGAGCCCTCTGAATTCTATTCCCCAATCTCCTGCTCCTCCTGCTGTCCTTGGTCAAGGCTTTACTACCAGATGCCCAGATCCTGGGTGGCAACAGGACGTTGTGGGTAAGGTACCAGACTGTTTGGGTTCTAATTCTCTCCCTGACATTTACTAGCTGCGACCTTAGGCAAATCACTTCACTTCTCCGAGCTTTGGTTTCAGCCTCTGAAATGGGCATAAGGGATGTGTGAGTAATTAATGAGATAATTCAGGTAAAGCACTAGCATGCAATAAATGCCCATATGTGTCACCTATCAACAGTAGTATCTTTTCTGGCATCATGACAGCCCCAGTCACCAGGCTGGTCCTTAGGGCACACTACAGGTCAGACTCCAATGCCCTGCCCTGCCCATCCTTGAGAGGTTAGACTTCTTTACATAGCATTCGAGGCCCTGCATGTTGGTGGCCCACCAATTGCAAAGTGAGCAGGTGGGCTCTGGGCAGGCTTCGCAGGATGCCCAAGCTTCAGAGTCCACTCTGGGAACACCCACAGGCCTCCTAGGCCAGCACACAACTCCACCACAGGGAAGCCAGAACGAACTGCCCTGGGTCTGAGCTCTCGGCCTTTCTAGACTCCCAGATTTGGGAAGGGTTGGGAGACAGCTCTTCACCCAGGACCAGAAGAAGCAGAAGGATAAGTGTTCCTATAGTCCTAGAAGGGAGAAAGCTGCACCCCTGGATCCCCAACAGCCTTCACAGCTACGCCAGCTGACTCGCCCAGTCTGCAGGCACGGGACACTCAGTACCAGAGAGGGTGGGCGATCTCCCCAAGGTCACACAGTCAGGCTGGGGTGGAGCTGCGCCAGCCTCCTCTGAGAGGTTTTGGCATCTTATCTCCTGATCCCACATTCTGGATGTCCGGGCTCCCGCAACGGCTGGGCCAGGGAGACAGACGAAGTGAGAGCGGCTCCTCCACGCCTGAGCTACCCTCTTGAAGACTGGAGATGGACTCAGGCCCGCGGACAGGAAGGAACGAGGGTCAGATGGCACGACAGAAGGGCGGAGCAGGGCAGGGGTGGGGGGGTACTTCTTCTCAGGCCGGGGTCAGGCCCTACCTGGGGAGCTGCCCACTGGACCTCCGGGACCCCGAACCGCAGTCTCTGCCCGAGTGCCCAGGGTAAGTGTCTTCGGCCCCGCTCTCAGTTGGAGCTTCCGTCTCCTCTAGGACCGGGTGAGATCCCGGCTCCGCCCCTTCCACGAGCCAAGGCCAGTGTCTGCAGGCCCCAGTCCGTCCAGGCTCCACCCCGCAAAAAGACCCCGCCTCCGCCCAGTCCCCACGCCCAAGGGCGCCCTTTCACCTATAGAGGCTGGGCGGGCCGGACTTCAGGCCCCGCCCCGCGCAGGCTCCACCCCGGCCCCGCCCGCTCCCTAAAGCGGCTGGATGGGACGTCCCGGTGGCCCCCACCTGCCCCACAGCCAGGAGCAGCGGAAAAGCAGGGACTTTCGAATCCGGCAGACTTAGGCCCTCCTGGCTTTGCTTGGTGTATGACCTTGGGTAAGTTTTCCCCAGTCTGAGCCTGTTTTCTGTTTGGCAAAGCGGATAGCCACCTCGTGTGATTTCCGAGATTACATGAAACGACTTTGTGGGGCACTTGGCCCTCACACGTTCCCTCTTCAGGGGCAGCTTTCCCTGACCGTCCCGACACATCCCGTAGACTGGACAGGAGCCTCGCATCATAAGCTCACACAGCCCACGGCTGTAACTTCATATTTGTTTGAATGACTGTTTGATTTTTGTCCGTCTCCTCATTTGAAGCTGAACTTTGTGAGAGCAGGTCGCGTTCATCCTTACACCCCAGCGCCCAGTTCAGTGCCTGACATACAGCGGGAGCTCAATAGATGCCCGCTCTCCTTCATGCCACCCATCTGACGCACCGGTGGAGCGTCAATACTGCTATCGGCCAGCAGAGGGCAGGCGGTGACCAGCCTTTTCGCCCTGCTGCCCTTCCTCTCAGCCTGCAGGCCGGGCGGGAGCCGGACAGGTGAGCCCAGGTGCGCGCACGTCTGAAGAATCGGCGGGCCCGCGAGCCAAGGGCGAGGAGTCGGGCTAGGACACGGGTTTTCTTTCCCCTCGGATCTGTGGCCTGTCCTCGATCAAAGGCCTTTCTGACAAACCGTGTGGATGTACGGCTCCTGCAAAAAAGATGCGCTAGGAATCAGGAGGTGAGGGAGTTTGCTGTGAAGAGGCAGGGCACCGAGACGCTTGGAGGAGTGGGGTGCATTGTAAAGAGCCAGGCTTAGAGGGTCCCGGGTGGTGGGGAGTGAGAGGTGGCCGCCATTGTTCTGTGACCCAAGATGACGGGACCTGGGTGGGGTGACTGTCTCCAGTTGTCCTCACTATAGCAAAGCCATTTAGTGTCAGTCCTAAACCCAAACCATGTCTGGTTTGTATCTCAAAAGAGCCCTGTTGGGAGCAGAGGTGTCTCAAGCTGGCCAGAGGGCAGCGCTGCCTCCAACATATCTGTGGAAGCATTATATATAACTATTATATTTAACAGTGAAACCGTGGAAACATAAGAATCCCACAAGGGAGCCTGGGAGGAAAGGAAAGGTCCAAGGTGATGGCTACTGATGCCATAGTTACTGTACCTCTTTGAGCCTCAATTCCTCATCTGCAAAATGGAGATAAAACCTACCTTGCAGGATTGTGTTGTGAGGATTAAGCAGGACGAACTCAGTCAGTGGTTCTCAACTTTGGCTGTGCATTGAGAGCACCATACCCTGGGAAAAATACTGATGCCTGGGGTACTGGGATCACCTGGTAAATCTTCAGGTGATGGCACTGTGCAGCCAAGGCTGAGAACTCCTGAGTTTTAGCACAAAGGGCACACACTAGGCATTCAAAAATGTGTATCACGTAAAAAAAAAAAAAAAAAAATGGAACACATATTGTTTTCATTGTTCCTCTTTAGTGAAGAAATAAATTGACATAAAGGTTGTTGCAGTAATTGGATTTCCAACAGGCTTGTTTCCGGAACTATGAATCATCGGGATTTGGTGATTATGGGGGTGGGGGAGACAGAGGCAGCCGCTGGTAATATGACTTATCCCAACGTCCAACGGAACTGAATGAGGCAGGGACCACCCTGTTCTAGCTTGCATTTTATAGAACTATTTCCAAGGCACGCTCTGAGCATGCAAGCACCCTGGGCTCTTGTGTTTGTTCGTGTCTGGGGTTGAGGACAGGGGCTGTTTTCTCCTCTCCCTGGGTACCCTCACCAGGCAGGCCTATGCCAGTGGCAACTGTTTGACTTTTAAGTAACCCACAAGTGCACGTGGCACCTCCCTCTTTATGGGACTTGGTAACTTTAGGTGCTTCAATAAATTATGGACCCAATGATTATTTACTGTGCCTCATGACTTTTTTGCTGGGTGAACCCGGCGTGAAGTGGGAGGACCTGTTCACCTAGGCCTGTGGCTGTGACCGCTTGTTATGGCAGCCAGACTGAGCCTGGAACAGCTCCTCAGTCACTCCTGGTGGCCTGGTGGCCTCATTGAAAATGGGGAGGGAGGCAGAGGAACCTGTGGCTGGCTCCCTCCAGCATGGAGTCCTGGGGCTTGGGGGCTAGGGAGTTGATGTCTTGCTAGGATTATTTGATTTAGCAAATAAGAATAAAGAACACCCAGTTAAATTTGAAGCTCAGATAAATAACAAAAGTTTTTTTAGTATAAGTATGTCCCATGTAATTTGGGATATACTTATAATAAAAAAAAATCATTATTTATCTGAACTTCAAATTTAACTGGATAGCCTTCATTTTTTTTTTTTTTTTTTTGCTAAATCTAGCAGCTCTATGCCTGGCCAAACAGCCAAGGAAAAGCCAGCACAGGGAATTTGCTGCTGCCCCTCCTGCTCAATGTTGCCACATTCAGCTTCCACCTGTCACTGCCCTGCTCCAGAACTGTTCATGGTTCCCAGCTGCTTCCCTGCTTCCATAGCACAACCTTGACTCCCTGGCTGCTGTGCTGGGCCTTGCTCTTCTGCCAGCCCAGCTGCCCTGCTTGGACCCTTACCTACCTCTTCTGCTCATGTTTCCCCTGATGGCATGTGTCCTTCCCACTCCCAGTAGCAATTGCAGACACTTAGTGACTACCTCCTGGGTACAGGCCCCATGCTTAGTTCTTCACCTGCATAATCTCATTTCGTTCTCATAAAACCTCATATGGCATATGGACAGTAGTTATCCTATTTTACTGATGAAGAAACTGATGCCCTAACAGTGATTCTTTTTTGTTTTTTAATGTTTATTTATTTTGAAAGAGAGAGAAAGAGCACGTGCACACGTGCGGGGGATGGGCAGAGAGAGAGAGAGAGAGAGAAATCCCAAGTAGGCTCAGCCCCACGTAGGGCTCAACCTCATGAACCGTAAAATCGTGACCTGAGCGGAAATCAAGAGTTGGTTAAGGCAGCTTAACCAACTGAGCCACCCAGGCACCCCGGCCCTAACAGTGATTCTTAAACCTGGTTCCTGTGTCAGCAGCAGCAGCCCCTGAGAGATGTTTAGAAATGCAAACTCTCAGCCTCTGCTCCACACTTAGGAATCAAAATCTCTGGGGGTGGGACCCAGTCACCTGTATTTTAATAAGACACCCCTCCCCCCCTTCAGTGTTTCTGATTCACACTCTAGTTTGAGACCTACTGCTCTAACAGGTGAAGTGACTACAGGAGTTTGTCACCAGGCGGAGGTCTAGGGGATCGCAGAGGACTCCCAGGCAGGATGTTTATGATCTCACTGAGCACCATACCTAGGCCAGGCACTAGAGATGCTGCAGCGACCCCACAGTCTTGGGGGGTGGGGGATGGGGGGTGGGGTAGAAGAGAAAGAATAGACAGGTAGTCCGGCAGTGGCAGTTGCGATTTAAGATGACCAGGCTCAGGTGGACCAAGCCCTGAAACTCATAGCAAGATGGGACAGGTCAAGGAGGGCTTTGAAAAGCTTGAAAAATAAGTTGAAATTAGTTAGATGAAGAAGGGTGCGAATGATGTTTTGGGTGTAGGGACTGGTTAGTGCAAAGGCCCTGCAGAGCTACCTGGGGGTAGTTCAGTCTTGAAGATGAAGGTGAGGAGAGCGGGGGGGGGGGGGGGGCGGGAAAAGTATCAGATTGGGGGGGTGGAGGGAGGGTCCTCTGCCCCCAGAGCAAAGGAAAAAGCTTTAATGGGTGTTGAGATGGCACTAGGGAAGATGGGGGTGGGCACTGGGATGCAGGGGGTTCCAGGCCTTCCTCCGCCCCTAGGTCTGCCCCCCGCCACTCCCCAGGCGGTTGCGGAGACTCGACCCCCCAATGGCAGCAGCGGGCAGGTGCTCAGTTCCAGGACCGGCAGTCTAAGACCAGCTCCTTCCGGGACTGACAGGCGGGACTGGGAAAGCAGGGCGGGTCACCGCGCCCCTCTGCCGGCCCCACCCATCCGCCGACCCCGCCCCTGCTTCCAGCTCCGCCCCCTGCCTCCGGCTCCGCCCTCCACCTCCGGCTGGAGGCAGCCAGGCTCTGGGCTACTGGCCTAAGTCGCTTTTGCCTCCCATGCTGCCTTTTCCTGCTGATGTGGCAACGGCCGTGGGGCTACTGGGGCCTCTTCTCTCAGCTTTTCAAGGACAGGCCCTGGATGTGGTCAGGGATTCCTGGGCTGGAGCGCAGGACACTTCCGTAGCTATCTCCTCTTCCTGCCAACGAAGCCTCTGTTGCCAGCGGAGGACTGACCCAGCCTGGCCAGGTTGCCTGGCAGTGTGGGCTGAGGCTGGGCAGTTCCCGATTCCAGCTGTCCTTCCCGGAAAAACGTCAGTTTGGCTGAACCTTAGGATCCGTTTGCGATTTCTAGCCCGGGGAGGATTACTGGAAGACCATTAACCACCGTAGGAAACAGCGCTTTCTGTGTGTCCAAAATCTCTGCAGGACTTACCAGCTGCCCCATTGGCTTGACCTTGGGCAAGGGACTTCCGTTCCTCCTCTTTTTATTTGGGTATACCTTCTGCCCTGACCTGCTGACATCCAGGACCATGGATGAAAGTCACTAGGCTTTGCAATTAAAGAAGGGTCTTGCGTGGTGCCCTCCTCTTAAATAGGTATTCAAAAATATTGTTTAGGGAAGATCAATTTCTTCTGGGCCCTGAATTATATATAGATGGAGTGTATAGAGTAGGGCAAGGGCAGTCTAAGTGGGTGGAAGTAGTGAGTAAAGGCACGGATGATGGAGAGAGAAAGTAAGTGCCCAGGAGATGACCTGTCTGGCCTTCAGTGTTGGGCAAAGCCATGGGCACTGAGGAGCCATGGATGGTTGTTGAGCAGGAGAGAGATAATATTGCTGGTCATTGTACTAGAGCCTTTGTGAATGTTATTGCACTGTCTGCCCACATTGTTCTCCCCCTGCCCCCTATCTATACAGTTCATGCCAAGTCAGTTTTTAGATCCCAGATCCATTGTCACTTACTCTGGGAAACCCTCGATGGCAGACAGACTCTAAGGTGACTCCCTGTCTCCCCACCTCCTGGTGTTCATGCCTTCGTGTAATCCTTTCCTCTTGAGTGGGGGTAGGACCTGTGACTTGCTTTTAGAATATGGCAAAGGTGATGGGGTGTCACTCCCATGACTATGTAACATAGAGTCTTGCTAGCAGACTAGTTCTGACACTCTCCTTGCTGACTTGAGGAAGGGAGCAGCCATGTTGAGGAAGCCTGAGTGGCAAGGAGCTATGGGTGGTCCCTAGGTCCTGCTGACGGCCAGCAAGAAGTCAGCGTTCTCAGTCCTGCAGCCACCAGGAAATGAATCCTGCCAGCAATCTGAGGGAGCTTGAGCCCCCAAGTGAGAATGTAGTCCCCGAGCACAGCCTTGGGAGTCCCCGAGTAGAAGACCCAGCTAAGCCATGCCCAGACTCCTGACTCACAGAAACTGAGATAATAAATCTCTGTTGTTGAGAATCCCTAGGTCGGTAGTGATTTATTACAGAGCAGTAACTAACTGATGCACCTTCCGGCTAGGGTAAGCCCTTTACATAGGCTCTCATAGCATTATGTGCCTTTTCTTTCCTTTTTAAAGTGCTTTTTCATCCTTTTATGTGACACTTTGTATATACCATTTGATGAATGCTATGTCTTCATGAGGACACATTTGCTCATCACTTTACCCCCAGAGTCTCTCTCGGTGCCTGACACGTGGAAGAAGACCTACAATAAGGATTAGTTCATGTGTTAGTGAGTGAGTGCTCTTTTTTAATCTTTACTACAATGTGGCTAAGTGGGAACCATTGTTATATAGGAAGAAAAGGAAACAAGGTATTTTTTTTCAAAGTCTACTATTTTGAGAGAGAGAGAGAGAGAGAGAGAGAGCACGTGTGTGCGGGGTAGGGGCAGAGAGAATCCCAAGCAGGATCCACACTGCCAGCGTAGAGCCCACTGAGGGGCTCAAACCCAAGAACCACAAGACCATGACCTGAGCCGAAGTCCAATGCTCAACCGACTGAGCCACCCAAGAAACCAGTTATTAACAGAAACTTA
The DNA here is from genome assembly GCF_028749965.1 of Puma concolor. Lineage (NCBI taxonomy): Eukaryota > Metazoa > Chordata > Mammalia > Carnivora > Felidae > Puma > Puma concolor. The sequence goes on along the minus strand of NC_141669.1, from coordinate 122,460,413 downwards.
AAGGTATACTAAACAAAATCTTATTATCTTCTAAGTAAACATTTCGGTTTATATATGCCACCATATCCTAATTTTTAGTATGACTACAGAATGAATGATTTGGGAGCAGGGTGTAGATTGCATGGTATGACCTCCTTCGTGGAGCATTGTATTTTCTAAAAAGTACAACCATCCAAAAATACTTTGGGGCTCCTTTGGTTTTCCCAAAGACTTCCCTCTTACTTAAATCATTCTTTGGAAACTCCTCCCCGTCACTGTCCTTTTCTGACCTGACCCAAACAGGCCCTCATCTGCTAATGCTTTGTGTGATTCCCACAGTTTGCCAACACCATTCTCATCGGCTTCATAAATTCTACATCTTTGGCAAGATTTGTAGTTTCATTTTGTACTCCATTTGCGCCATACTCCCAGAGGTCAAAGCCATCTGACTGCGGGATGCCGTTAAAACCAAACTCTACCCTGCTTGGAGAGCCCTCCCCACCGCCCACTGCCGCCCTCCTGTCCCACTCTGCCCCCTTCACCCATTCTGCAGCGGCCATATTCATCTCCTCGTGGATCCCGATCCATGAGCACACCAGATTCATTTCCCCCTTTGCCCTGGAGGTCCCTACAGTGCTTTCCCCAGACACCTTCATGGCTCACTCCCTCACCCACGCCAAGATTAGTCAGATTCAGATGTCACCTTTCTACCCTGACCACTCCCATCCAACCTTTCCTGGTTCTAATCTTTCCCAGGAACATGAACCACCGTCTCACATGCTATATGTTTTACTTATTTATGATATTTGGCATTTGTCTCCCCCTCCACGAGAATGTAAGCCCCTGTGAGGACAAGACCTGTCTTCACTGATATATCCCAAGAGTGGCGTCTGGCACATAGTAGGTCTCCAGGAGAGGTGAGCATCCACATCTTTGATGATCTTGCGCATGACTCAAAGTCTCCATCCTCTGCTGCTGGCCCACCTCCTTCTGGCCCCTCTCTCCGGTACTCCAGCCCCTGTCTAGGTGATATGAATTGTCAGGCAGTCATCTGCCTGACTCCAGAGGGCCTTCCTAGGGTGCGGGTGTTTTGACCTCACTGTGTCCCCCGCCGCGTCTCCAGCAGGCGTGAAATACTAAATTCCTGTTTTTGTTCTGTGTAACAGCAAGAGGATTAGAGAGGAAGGAGGAAGGAGATGATTGGGGAAGCAATGGCAAGAGTGGAGAGGGAGGAGAAAGAAGACAGTCACAGGTTTTCTCGGGGTCCCCACCCACTCAGCTTTCTAAGCAGCTCAGAGAAGCGGCCGGCAGTAGGTGAAGGCTGTGTGCCACATATCCTGAGCTGGGCGCCACGTGGCAGAAACAGTCCCGTTGAGTCATGGGACACACAGCCACACTGCTTTGTAGAGTTTGGTGTGTAGAGTATTTTTGTTTTTTACAGCCCAGCTGCCTGTGTAATGACTTCCTTCCCTCGGCCTTGTTCACAGAGGTGTCCCTGAGCGACCAGCTGAGTCACCACATTCCTTGCAGCTTAAAACACTGGCCCCAGCACCAAGGCCCAGTTCCTTCATGTAGATGGGACCTTTCAAGGCGGCCAGGGAATGCCCAGAAAGACAGGCTATACAGCTCCCGTTTCTAACATGCACCCCTCCCCCAAAACATGATTATAAACCAAGTAAAGATGGAAAGAAATTCCATCTCCTAAGGATTAGGGAATGGCCACAGCCGTGTGCCATGGTCTGATGAATTACTTGTCAGCAACGATGAAAAGGCACCTGGGTGGCTCAGTCAGTTGAGTGCCCGACTCTTGACTTCAGCTCAGGTCATGATTCCAGGGTCATGTGACCGAGCCCCATGTGGGGCTTCGCGCTGCATAGAACCTGCTTAAGATTCTCTCCCTCTCTCTCTCTCTCTCTTCCTCTCTCCCCCTCCTCTATCCCTCTCTCCCCCCCTCCTCTTTTCTCCCTCTCTCTCTCCTCTGCTCCCTCTCCCCCTCTGCCCCTCTTACCCACTCTCTCCCTCTCTCTCAAAAATAATAATAAAAAAGAGGCTCTTGAAGTGGTATATAAACCAAAAGAACCTAAAGATTTGTCAGTAACCATGAAGTCAATACTACACGAGGGAGAGGGGAGGGATGAGGAACCAACATCCATGCAGCATGAAGAGTCAGAAACCCAAGCGAGGACTGGGAACTCTCCATGGCCAGCTGGCAGGAAGGGAAACTTGCTTAGCCCTTCTGGAAAATAAGCACATAGTTCTCGGTAACATTAAGTACGCATAGGGCACAGAGGTTAGCAATTTAACACCTTGAAATGTATTTTGAAAATTTGCTCAGATACATGAGAACACCAGGAGGAGGATATTTAGAAGAGCAATGTTCATGGCATAGGTGAACGGGAGGCAAGGGAAGTGCCGAAGGAAGGAGCTAGTAAACCACGGATACCTGCCAGGAGATTCTGCACGGCATTGTGAAGAGATGGCATAGATGTACACACAGCAAAATGGATGGGGCTTACAGCATCAGGCAGGGAAAGCGGCCGAAGAGCGAGAAGGTACAACAGTTCTCCGGTTTTACTGAGGTATGACTGATGTACAGTCACACACACTTAAGGATTTGAGTTTCAACATGTTTCACTACCCATGAAACCACCACCACAATCAAGATAATGGGTATATCCATCACCCCCAAGTAAGAAGTAGGTCTACATGTATTCAAACGGACAGATGTCTAGCACCTGTTGTTAAGTATTTTTAAAAGTTCAACAGTCTGTAATATAATCCTGTAGTTATAATAATAAAAAAAATGTTTAGATATCCTGAAGACATCTGGAAGAACATGCACAAAACAAAATTATGTTCGCTGTTGGGAATCTTGTGAAAACTGCTTGGCCTTATTTGGCTGGTGTACCTTGCATTTCAGAAACTGCCCGTGCCGTTTGTCCCACCTCGTGGTCTCCAGTGAAGGTTAACACAGTAGCAGTGTGTCAGTATGGCCCCCTAACTTTGAGTGACTTTATTAAAATGTCACTGAGGTTGTCATAAGGAACTCCAACATGAGTGGTGCCTGACTCTTGTTCTCCATCCCCACATCACACAGCTGTGTCAACAATTTCCTTCAGCTCACCCCCAGGACCATTTTCTCTTCTCATCCCTTCCGATTGGAGACAATCCAGCAGAGGGGCAGTTGTGGCTGGGACAAAAGAGTGATTCCCCAACTTGTTTGCAAATCCATCTTTTTTTTTTTTTTAAGTAATCTCTACGCCCAATGTGGGGCTCGAACTCATGACCCCGAGATCAAGAGTCGCACACTCCTGAGCCAGCCAGGCACCCCGCAGATCCATCTTTTATTACCCTTCTTCATGTATTCGTAGGTACAGGGAGGGGTGGAAGATTGTGGGGGCAGGGGCATGTTGAGTTTTGTCTGGTTATGGGCTTTATACAAAAGCAGTCCTTGTTCTTTTGTGTCTGGCTTCTTTTACTCCACGTTTTTTTTTTTTTTTTTTTTTTAATTTTTTTTTTCCAACGTTTATTTATTTTTGGGACAGAGAGAGACAGAACATGAACGGGGGAGGGGCAGAGAGAGAGGGAGACACAGAATCGGAAACAGGCTCCAGGCTCTGAGCCATCAGCCCAGAGCCCGACGCGGGGCTCGAACTCCCGGACCGCGAGATCGTGACCTGGCTGAAGTCGGACGCTTAACCGACTGCGCCACCCAGGCGCCCCTACTCCACGTTTTGTATAAGAGTTCCATGTTGCTGTGTGCAGCTGTAGTTCATTCATGTTTTGTGCAGTATAAAGCATTCCATCAAGTGAATATACCACAATTTATCTGTCCCTTCTACTGATTGACATACGGGTTGTTTCCAGCCTGGGGCTATTGCAAAGAATGCTGCTGTGAACATTCTTCTACATGTCCACCTGTTCCACCTGGGCATGTATTTCTCCTAGGTATATACTCTGGAGCAGAATTGCTGGGTTATAGGTATTCCTATGCTTAACTTAAAAAAATAATGCCAAACTGTTTCCCAAAATGATTATACAAGTACACGCCCTCCAGCAATATATGAGAGTTCCCCTTGTACATTTACCAATGGTTCTTCCCAGCAACTGGTACTATCAGACTTTGTACTTTAGCCATCTGGTGGGTCTGTAGTACCTCTTCTCTCTGGTTCATTTCCCTGATTACTAATGAGGCTGCGCACCTTTCATATGTTTATTGGCCACGTGGATTTTTTTGTGTGCAGACCCTGCTCTTCCCCATTTTTCCATTGCTCTATATTTTCATCATTTATAGTAGTTTTTATATATTCTGGTTATAAATCCTTTGCCACCTATGTGCATTGCAAATCTTTCTCTTCTGTGGCTAATGATGTTTCTTGATGCACGAAAGGTCTTAACTATAAAGAAGTCCAATTTATCGGTCTTTCACTTGTGGTTAGTGCTTTTACTGTCTTAAGAAAATTTTTCCTCCTTTGATGTCATAAAGATATTGTATGTTATCTTCTAAAGCTTTACTGGCTTACCTTTCATATTTTAGTCCATAATGTGTAGAAATTGGCTTTTGAGGATGGTGTGCAATGGGGTTCCAATGTCATTTTTCCCATGTGGACATTCAATCGACTTAACACTATTCAAAAGATCATTTCCCCACACTGTTCTGCAATGCTATCTCTAACATTAATATGGTTGGGGGGGGTCTCCTGTCCATTGGTTTTTGTCAACTCTTATAACAATACCATACTGTCTTAATTATTAGAGCTTTATGATAAGTTTTGTTAGCTGATAGACTAAATCCCCTCTACCTTGTACTTCTTCAAGTGTACCTTAGCCATTTTTGGCCTTCTGCAGTTTCATATAAACTATAAAGTTTAATGTAAGTTAATATAAATTAGAATGACCATGTCAAGTGCCATATGAAAATCAACTGGGATTGCTTTGAATCTATAGACCAATTGAAGAGAATGACAGCTTTGCAATATTGAGCCTTCTAATCTATTAACATGGTATCTCTCTCCATTATTCATTTATTCTCTAATATTTATTAAAATGTTCATGGTTTCCTCCATAGAGGTCATACATGTCTTTTGTTAGATCCATTTGTAGGTACTTGGTATTTTTTTGCTATTTCAAAACTGTTTTGACTATTTAACACTATTTTCTGACATTTGCTGGAAGACAGAAGTTGACTTTGGCATATTGATTATGCACCTGGAGAAGGACCTTCATCAGAACCTGACCATGAACCTGACCATGGTGCCACCCTGACCTCAGACTTCCAGACTCCAAAACAGGGGAAATAAGTCCTATTGTTTATAAGCTACCCACTTTATAATACTTTGTTACAGCAGCCAGACTAAGACAATAATTTATTTGAGATTCCTTAGGATTTTCTACCTGCACAATCATGTCATTTTTTAATTTATTATTAAAAATTTTTTTAAATGTTTATTCATTTTTGAAAGACAGAGAGCAAGCTGGGGAGGGATAGAGAGAAAGGGAGACACAGAATCCGAACCAGGTTCCAGGTTGAGCTGAGCTGGACACGGGGCTCGAACCCATGAACGGGGAGATCATGACCCAAACTGAAGTCAGATGTTCAACCAACTGAGCCACTCAGGGGCCCCTACCATTATGTCATTTTTGAAGACGGCTTTATTTCTTTCTTTCTTAGCTTTTTGATTTTTTTTTTCTTTTTCTTGTCTTATTGCCCTGGCTAGGACAGCCCATAAAATGTTGATTAGAAGTGGTGATAACTGATATTCTTGTCAGTTCCTGAGCTTAGAGAGGAAAATGCTCACTATTTTACCATTAAGAATGGTGTTAGCTCTAGTTGATCCCCCCTGTATCTCCTGTATCAGAATGAGGAAACTATCATCCATCTTTAGGTTGCTAAGAGTTTTTACTGTGAATAAGTGTTGAATTTGTCAAATGCTTTTTTTTAGCATCTATTCAGATAGCCAAATTATTTTTCCTTTTTATTCTGTTAATGTGGTTGGTTGATTTTTAAATATTAAACCAGTTTGCATTCCTGAGATAACCTCTACTTTGTTATGACTTATTATCCTTTTAATTTGCTGCTGTATTTGATTTGCTAACATTTTGTTTTGGATTTTTGTATTGATGTCATGAGAGATAGTGATATTTTCTCTTGTCATGTTCTTGCCAGGTTTTGGTAGTATGATTATGCTGACCTTATAAAATAAGTTGGTAAGTGTTCCCTCTATTTTCTAAGGGAATTTGTTTAAAATAGGTATTCTTATTTAAAATTTTAGCGAGAATATTTTCATTATCTTTTAACCTATATGTCCTCATACTAAAGTATGTCATAAACATCATATAGTTGAATCTTATATTTTGTTTAAATTTGCCCTATTGGGGCACCTGGGTGGCTCAGTCTGTTGAGCGTCCAATTTCGGTTCAGGTCATGATCTCACAGCTCGTGAGTTCGAACCCCGCGTCAGGCTCTGTGCTGACAGCTCGGAACCTGGAGCCTGCTTCAGATTCTGTGCCTCCCTCTCTGTCTGCCCGAACCCACTTGCATTCTGTCTCTCTCGAAAAAAAAAAAAAAAAAATTTAAAAAATTTCTAAAAATTTGCCCTGACAATATTTTTCTATTTGTTAGAATACTTAGTCCACTTATATTTGACATAATTACAGACACGGTTCCAAACCATTTACATCTATAATCTTGATGTCGTCTTTTTGTTCTACCTGGTTTTTGTTCCCGTTTTCCTCTTTTTCTTCCTTCTTTTGTTTCAGCCAAGTATTTTTTATGACCTGATTTTACCCTCTTCGTTAGATTTTTTAACATTGTGGTAAAAGAAACACAACATAACCCATGATAACTATTTTTAAGTGTACAGTTTACAATAGTCTTAATTACATTCACATTTTTGTGCAACCAATTTCCAGAATTCTTTTCACCTTGCAACACTGAAACATTTTTAAATGTTATTAAACAACAACTTTCCATCCTTTCCTCCTCCCAATCTGTGGCAGTCACCATTCTGCTTTATGTCTCTGTGAATTTAACTATTATAGACACCTGATATAAGTAGAATCATGCAGTATTTGTCCTTTTGTGACTGGCTTGTTTTGCTCAGCATCATGTCCTCAAGGTTCATCTAGGTTGTGGCATATGTCAGAATTTTCTCCTTTTTAAAGGCTGAATAATATTCTATTGTGTATAGAGACCACATTTTGTTTTTTCATTCATCTTCATTGATGGAGATTTCGGTTGCTTCCACCTTTGGGCTATTGTGAATGCTGTTGCTCTGAACAAGGGTATAGAAATGTCTGTTTGAGTTCCTGCCTTCCGTTCTTTCTGATATGTTACCTAGAAGTAGAATTTCTGGATAATATGGTAATTCTATGTTTAACTTTTTTGAGGAACCATCATACTGTTTTCCAGGGCAGCTGCACTCTTGTACGTTCCCATGAATAGCACAAAAGTGTTCCAATTTCTCTGCATCAACTACAACATCTGGTTTTTTCTTTTTCTTTTCTCTTTTGGATAATAACCATCCTAATGGTTGTGAAGTGATATCTCATGATTTTTCCTTGTCTAAGCTTGGCTTTTATCTCCATGAATATAGTGCCTTTGGCTGTTTTTTAGTCTCTGCCTGACAGTTTCCTGTATATGGGGTCATCATGAGTCTGTTTCTTTGTTGCTTTACTTGTTTTCTCTTATGGTGTCTTGTCTTCTTATATGTCTGGCTGTATTTGTGCATTAGCATTGTAGTGCATGAAAAAAATTGTTAGTAGAAACTATTTTAAGGTTAGGATGATGTAAACTTCTCCCAAAGAGATTTTTTTTCTAGCCCGTAGGAGTGCTAACAGTTTAGGATCCTTTCACTCTGTATTGAGCTTGACATTATCTAGTCCACTCAGATGACTTGAAACCAGGATACATCTGTGCAAGGAATGGATCACTTCCAGTTCACATCTTCTCTTAAATTAAAGCTCTTCAAGATCCTGCATTAAAGTGTGAAGAGTTTTGTTTGCTCAGGGCTTGAATGTCACACTGAAGAGTCTGGAGAAGGGATGGGCAGTTGCTGGTCAATCTACTTGGTCAGGGGGCGGCATGATGAATCTTCGTTCTGTGGTCCAGTATGGGAAAAGGAGGAAGGCAAGCTGGGCTAGACTGGGCTAGGGAAACAGAGCTATTCAGAGAGATGGTCTGTCCTGACTGAGGTGATATAAGGCATGGGGTCTACCAGGTGGAGTATATATAGCAGGAGAGAAGCCAAGACTGCAGAGAAGTTGCAAGTCATAGTTCACCTGGGCTAGAAACTGGTTGTCTTCCTTGGCCCTGGGCAATCTTTCTGGCCAGCGTCTCCTCCAGGCTAGCCAATGACCACTTGTATAGTCTTGGCTGAGCCTCAATACGCTGGACAACTTCATTATTGTTCTCTCTGTGTCCATTCTAAACCCTGCCTTCTAGTCTCCACCCAGCATGTTGCCCCTATTCAGATCACTTCAGTAAAGCCTTCTTGCTCTTAGGATATGACTCAAATTATTACCATGACTTTCAAGGCTATGCATGATCTGGCCACTGTCCACCTCTCTAGCTTTATCTTCTCCAATTATCTGCCTCATTGTACAATTTTCTTCTTCCTCTTTGTTTAAACCACCATGTATCCTTGACCACCAAAGGGCCTATGCATGTGCTGTTCCCTCTATAGGAAGTACTCTTCTTTCCGCTATTTGCCGAGTATTATGGATTAAATGCATGTATTCCCCCCCAAATTCTTATGTTGAAGCCCTGACTCCCCAGTGTGGTTATATTTGGAGTAAGGCAGTAATTAAGGTTAAATGAGGTCATAAGTGTAGGGCCCTGATCCAGTAGGATTAGTGTCCTTGTAAGAAGAGACACGAGAGAGCTTACTCCCCTTCTCTCCCTGTGCACAAATAATAAGAAAAGTTCATATGAGGACATAGCAAGAAAGCAGCCATCTCCAAGCCAGGAAGATAATTCTCACCAAAAACCAAATTGGCTGGGACTTTGATCTTGGACCTTCAACGTCAAGAACTATGAGAAGATAAATTTCTGTTATTTAAGCTACTTGGTCTATAATATTTTGTTATGGCAGCCTGAGCAGACTAATACATTTAACCCCTATTTTTCCCTTTAGATCTCACAGCAACTATTTCCCCAAACATCTTTGAGACAAAGCCACCTATTCGTGGATCTCATGCTACCGTGCACCTTGTAAGATTTATGTTTTTAATTATTTGACCAATGTACGCCTTATTTACTAGACTGTAAGCTACATGAAGGTCTCCGCTTTTATTTGGGGCTGCATTATCAAAACCTAAGTAGGTACACAGTAGGCGCACAATACCTATTTTTGGGGGAAGGAGAGTGGTAGGTGGGGACAGACAATGCCTTGAGCTGGGATGGTTTTATGGACATTCAAGCTCATCTCTGGTCCAACAGAAACTGTGTATTCATAATCAAGATGTAACTCTAGGCTCCACCCTGTGATAGGGCTCAGGATCCCGCCCATCATGTTTGGCTCAGGACCTGAGCTGGGTTGGATCAGCCAAACCCTAGTTGCAAGGGCCAGCTGAAGACCGTCTCTGACATCAGGCCTCACCATTGTATTTTTCTTATAGTGTTCTCTTGAGGATGAAGTCATGACTTGATAAATACTGTTACACACACAATTGTACTCCCTTCACCTGCCCCCACAAACCAGTCCCTTTTTAATCCCAGAAACTCATCTAATGGCAGTCAGGGCCACTCTGTATAAGATAGGACCCACTCAGGAGACAGAAACCACACCAGTAATTTGAACAAGAAACATTTAATATGAAGAATTATTAACCAGTGAAAGGTTGTTGGTGACTAAAAAGGTCAAAAGAGAGCTCCAAAGAATACAGGCACAGTAGCTATAGACAGCAGCTATTATCTCTAGGGCTGAGACAGAGTGGCCAAGGATAGAACAAACTTGCAAGCACCTCTTCCCCAGCCCCAGGGTGAGATTTGGGCCTTGTTGGAGAGAGCAGGAATTCAGCCCATTGCACAGTGGAGAACTTTGCTGGAAGTCCACAGGCAATAGGTCAGAAGCTGGCCATCCAGGTGGCAGAAAAGCTCACTGGAGGGTGAGCATCACCGGGTCTCCCATAGACCCCTGGCAACCATGCACTGTAGGAGCAGGAAGAGCAGACTGGAAACAGGAAGCCTCTGAATCAGGAAGCCCCGTAATGCTTCCATTTTTTTTTTTTGCATTTTTCCAGTCCTCTCTACTGACAAAGCCTGGCAAAAGGGGAATGTTTACAGAATTCAGCTTCAGTATCACGGGGCAAGGCAAAGAAGTGTGCTTTAGAGCTGACAGGCAATAAGTTGGCACAACTGGATTCAGAAACTTTCTTTAAAAAACTGATGGGACAGGGGAGCCTGGGTGGTTCAGTTGGTTGAGCGTCCAACTTTGGCTCAGGTCATGATCTCGTGGTCTGTGAATTTGAGCCCCACGTCAGGCTCTATGTTGTCAGCTCAGAGCCTGGCATCTGCTTCAGATTCTGTGTGTGTCTCTCTCTCTGCCCCTCCCCTGCTCGAGCTCTGTCTCTCTCTCTTTCTCAAAAGTAAATAAACATTAAAAAAAAAAAGCTGATGGGACATCCTTTTTAACCTTTGAATCTTTATAATGCATCATACACCATGTTAATAGTAACACGTGGAGTATCTCATTCAATTCTCTTAACTACATTAGGGGGCTAAGTTACTCAAGTTCACACAGCAAGTAAGTGGGGGAGACAGGATTCAAACCCAGGAGTTTCAAATTTAATCTTACTTCCATACTGCATTAAACCTCCTCCTGGATTCTTTCACTCCAGACTTCATAAATGCAACAGAAAGTTTCATGGAGAGTGATAGAACCTTCTCTATGAAATGAACTACGTACTTCTGATCAAGCTAGGGGCTCTGTCACTATCCTGATACTGTAGGGTTCTTCTTCGAATCCTTGGTTCTCAGCTGGTTACTGTTCCTTTTCTGTGCTCTGCCTGTGTTGTGATACCTTATTCTAGAAAAGGAGCTGGCATATAAATCACAGAATTTTCAGCTTCTCTTCCTGTGATTGTTCAAAATTCAGACATTTTGCCCCTTGAGATTCTATAGCACTGGCTACTCTTCAGAGCTATGCAGTGGATATGGTAGAATAGCCATAGTTGGAATGCTTTTGGTTTCAGATAATAGAAAACCCAACTCAAATTACAGTCAACAATACAGGGAATTTATTGACTTACATGACTTTATTGGTTCAGGCAAGACTTGATCAGCACTCCCAACTGTTTCTTTTTTGTTCTTTCTGCTTTTCCCCGTTCCATGTGTTGGCTTCATCTTTAGGCTGGCTCTCTTTATGGTCACAAAATAGTTACCAGCCACACATGGTTCCTCACTGACATCCAGGGAAGCAATGATGACTTTATTCAGTTATTGTGAAGGGGCAAATATTAGATACTGATAGCTGTAGTCCTGGGTAATAGGTCTATTCTTGAAGCAATCAATACAAAGTAGATGGGATTACTCCAATTGACTTAGTACAGCCAGAGTCCATACTCACATGTGGAAAATGAGGCCTATCCCAGCCGAATAGCCTCAATGTTGTGCAATGGGGAGTGGGATACACTGGATGTTATAAGGTGCATCTGTCAGGAAAGGTTAGGTTTTGCTGTGGTGATGAACAAGCCCCAATCGTTTTATAACAGCAGGTATCTTTCTTGCTCATACTACATGTGCACTGTGAGTGCACTGGGGGGCATTATTTAATGTTTTCTCCCTTCAGGACCCAGACTGATGGAGCTATCACCATCTCAAGCACTGTCTATTGTTGTTTCTGAGGGAAAGAGAGTATACAAAATTGCCTACCAGCTCTCAAAGTTTGGACCCAGGAATATATCCGCTTACACATTATTGACCAAAGCAAGTGGCATGGACACTCCTGACTCCAAGCTGTAAGGAAGTACAACCCCATCATGTGCCTGGGAAACAAACCAGAAATGTTTGGTGGCTAGCATTAATGTCAACTACCACAAGAGGCCATCAGAATACCCACAAGAGAGGACTTATAGAGACCACCCCAGTTTCTGCCCACTTTTTGTTGGGAAAAGAATAACTTCCTGTTTTGATTGCTACATAAAAAGAGGCCTCCCTACTCTGCAGAAATCAGGAACTCAATACTCATTTTCTGTGTGACTATCAAATATCTTCCAGGTGTTTTGCCTTTAAGTGGAATCAATGGTTCTGCGAGGCACTTCTATTAAGATATCTCAACCCAGGGGCGCCTGGGTGGCGCAGTCGGTTAAGCGTCCGACTTCAGCCAGGTCACGATCTCGCGGTCCGTGAGTTCGAGCCCCGCGTCGGGCTCTGGGCTGATGGCTCAGAGCCTGGAGCCTGTTTCCGATTCTGTGTCTCCCTCTCTCTCTCTGCCCCTCCCCCGTTCATGCTCCGTCTCTCTCTGTCCCAAAAATAAATAAACGTTGAAAAAAAAAAATTAAAGATATCTCAACTCAAAACAACTCCCTTTTTCATGGCCTTGATCCACAGAGGTGGATTCCTGATGAACTTCCATGAACTGTAAAGTGGCCATAATTGTCCTTGGGAATGGGGGCACCTGACTGAAGTTGGGTCACTTACAGCCTCTTTCCATTCCTTGATTCAGAGGCAGGTTCCTGGTGAACTACATGACCTGTATTGTTCTGGGGGAGGGGGACACCTGACTCAAGTTGAGTCAGAGCTCTTCTCTGAGATTTTGGCATTGGAATGATTAGGAATTTCTAGTCTATGTGTACCTGGTAGACATATTTCCCATTGTGTTACCTGGAAGCACAGAAAAACAAGTTTGTGGGGGAGAATCTTACTGGCAAAACCTGCTCTGTTTCCAATCCATCCAGCAGTCCATCTGGGTTCTTGTTGGCCTGAGGAACCCATCCCTTTGACCACTAAAAAGCCATAAGGTAAATTCCCATTTATTTTTTTTTAAACTGGCTGAGGGGTTACTGGTACTTGCAGCAAACTCCTAACTGATACATATTCTTTGCCTCTGGACCCCGACACAAAAAGGTTGTAGGTGTAGCCCATTCCAGTAAAGTAGAGGTCAGGTGGCAATTCTATTTCATCCATTATACCTCTGGCAGTTTCTTTTCTGCTTGAGAAAGCTCATCAGAATGTGAGGGAGTTCAGGTGACATTATTATAGGGCTCACCTGGAATCTACTTAAGTTATTTTTTTTTTTAAAGGAAAATAACTTGTCTCCTTGGGTAAATACTATTTTCGACCCACTTCCCAACACTGGTATTGAGTGCATGCTGTTTCCTCTGCCTGGAGTCCTCTCCTTATCAAGTCTTTAGACCCAGCTCCAGTGTCACCTCCTGTGGGGAGACTTTCTACACTCTCCTATATTGTATTAATTATGTCCTTCTCTCTGCTTCCCAAAGCAGGTGGCACATATATCCAGAGTTACATATTTTCCTCCAGAAATACTTCTTTATACATCTGTATCATTTGAAATTCTGAGTTCCTCAGTGGTTGGGAGAATGCCTTGTTTGCCTCCACATTCCACAGTGCCTGGACTGGAATAGATGCTCAGAAAAGTTTGTTGAGTAAATGAAGTTAAATTAGAGCAACATATCCCGTATCTACTCTTATTCAAGAAATATATAGTGCCTACCCAACCATCCCAGGCCATGTTCCAGATACTGCAGATGAGCAACACGAGTCCTTGCCCTCAGAACATTACAGATGATATTCAGGTCATAAGGGCTATAAGGAAAAGTAAAGCAGGGTTAGGGGAGAAGAGAATGATGAGGGGGGGTGGGACTTGATATTTTAGTAGAGTGGTGTAGATAACTTTCTGAGGAGATGACTTTTGAAAATTTTGAAATTTGTAGTAAGGGTACATGCCTTTCTGGTATCTGGGAGGTAAGAAACACTATGTGCAAAGGTCTTGAGGTAGGAGTGAGGCTTCATGTTCCAGAAGCAGGAAGGAGGCGAGTGTGGCTGGAATGGAGTGAGGGGGCAGAGTGCCAGGAGATGCAGTTAGAGAAGGGGAGGGGTGTTAGGTGGGGCAGAGGGGGGCTCACACTTAGGTTCTTGGAGGTCCTTGGTGAAAAGATTTTGATCTTTGCCCTGAGTGGGATGGAAAGACATTGGAGACTTTAGAGAAGGGGAGAAATATGTTTTGACTTAGTTTTTAATAGAATCTCTTTGGCTGCTTGAGAAGAAGCTGAGAGCAGAGTGGAATTGAGGAGAGCAGATAGGAGGTTATTGCAATATTTTAGGTGAAAGAAGAGGAGGGCTCAAATAGGGGTATTTGAAAGGTATTTGCTCCTGGATTACAGGTGGGATGTGATGACAGGAAAAGAGGAGTCAAGGATGACTTCAAGGTTTGGCCACAGCCAGCAGAAGGATGGAATTCACCTTTACTGTGGTGGGGGAGACTGAAAGGAGCAAATTGAGGGGCAAGTTCCAGAGTCCGGCTTTGAATATGTCAAGCTTGACATACTGCTCAATATTTATGTATAGATATGCTGTTTTTCAGAATCTGAAGGTTAAAACACAACCTGAAGTTAAAGTCAGCTTTATTTATTGAACACCAGGCACTGTGTGGAAAGCCCCACGTGTGCTGTCATTTAAATCTTCCCATCATTTCTACTGGCTTAATTACTAATATTTTCAATGCTCTTTCATGGATTAAAGATGAAATGCCATGTCCAAAGTCACTCAGCCAATCATTAATCTGCCAATATAATGCAGGGCCGGGATTCCAACCTAGGTGTGGTCAGACTGCAGAGCTCTTGCTAGATTCTAAAGGTGGGGATCACTTTCTGAGCATATCTGCCACAGCCTTGGGCTCCATAACAAAACAGGCACCTGGGCTGTGTGATAAAAAATCAGAAAAGGGTCCAACCCCATCCTAGGTGTTACAGGTTCCACAGTAGAAGCTGTAAACAAAGGACAACATTATTGTACCTGAGGGGACTGATGCTTGCAAGTTCTCAAGTCCCTGAAGATTTAATGTTAAAAAGCCATCAGAAGTTGTCGTTTAGAAATAGAAGAGATTAAAAATTGCTGTGGAGCATTGATGGGATGAAAGAAAAACCAACTCCCAGGCGATGCTTGCTGGAAAACACCAGGATCCCTGCCCTACATCCTTTCGAAAGGGTAGCCTAGTGTGACCTTCCTTAGGTGGTCCTCTAGAAAGACCAGGATATAGAGTACAAAAGCCGGGAACCTCTAGGGTCGCGGCATCCGCTCCCCTGTGCCCTCCTTCTCCGCCCTTTTCAGTCTCCACGCGGGGAAAAGCGGGACGACACCTGCGCATGCGTCCGGGGCAAGGTCCGCTCCCCGCGACGTCAGGGGGCTCGCGCCCGCACTAAAGCCCCGCCCCCCGGGCGCAAGAGGCGACCTGGGCGGGGGGCCTCGGGCCCCGCCCCCAGCCGAGCCGAGCAGGGCCGAGCCGAGCCGAGCACCTCCGAGCGCGGCCGAGCCGAGCCGAGCGGCCCGGAGTCGGTTGGTGCAGCTGCGTCCCCGCCGCCCAGCAGTCCGAGGCTCCGGCGTCGCCGCCGCCTCCGCGGGGCCTGCGCCGGCCGCCCGCCCGCCCGCCGGGAGGGAGGTCCGGAGCGCGGGGAGAGCGGCCCGGCCGCGGGCGCCGCCGCCACCGCCGCCGCTGCCAGGTGAGCTCCCGCCGCGGCCCGCCGACCCCGTGTGCCCCCGCGACTGTCAGTCTCCGTGTCTGTGTGTCTCTCTGCCTGTCAGCTCCCCCGCGTCTGCGCGAGCTCCCTCCCGCCACGCCTGACCCCCGACCCTACCCGCGGCGGCCGCCAGCCCCTCCCGCCCGCTGCCCCGGGTCTTTCTGTCAGCAGCCAGCACCCCCATGCGCGCAGGCTCCGCCCCTTCCCCCCGAAGCCCCGCCTTCGCCCCATCTGTCAGCACCCCCCACCCAGCCCGGGCGTCCTGGGGCTCGGTTGTAGCCCCCGCGGGCCGCAGCCGCGACGCGAGCAACAGGGGGTGCGGAGGGGAGGGGGGCGCCCGCAGACGCCCGCCTGTCCCGGCGAGGGTGCGTGTCCGAGCGCGCGGGTGCGGTACCGCGTGGGCGCCCGGGAGCCGGCATGGGCACTCGGGGGGCGGCCTGACCTGCGCGGGGCGGAGATGCCGGGCGGCCCCAAGCCGGTCGCTCCGACTCTCGCGACTCGCGCGGCCCCTGCCCCTGGTGTAAAGAGCCTCCGCTCCGCCAAGGAGGCAGCTGAGCCGGGACTCCCGCCGCTTGGGGTACAGTAGAGCCCTGAACCCCGGGACCCTCGTTTGGGCCCCGGCTCCCCGGATGCCCAGAGCGCCGTGTGAGCGGAGTTTGGGGCTTGGTAATCCCAGTTTGGGATTTCCATTCAGAGAAGCCTGTCGGAAGTGACTGAGGAGTGGGTGGGATGTGGAGCTTGGGTGGGAAGTGTTTGAGAGCTTGAGTCACTTTGAGTTGCGCGGTTGGCATTTCTGAGCAGTGATTGCCTTGGGCTCGCGCCCTGTGAGAAGCTGTTATGTGATGGGGAGGGGAGGTTAGGTGGAGGAGGGGGGGGGCACACTCCTTTCTGTTTTCATCTGTGTCATGTGAACACGTAGTATTCATGAGACTCCACACAGCTTCAGTTTTAAAAAGGATTACAGTAATTTCCATTTATACATGCTCTTGTACGTTGTGATGTTGATGTGCTTTATTTGTAGTAAACTTAGCATTGCAGTATTTCAAAACGAAGAGAAAATGCGTCCTAAAACAATTGGTATTTTGCCGGATAGTTCTCAACCACGGGAAAAGAGCCAAAAGCGCACTTCATTAGCTGGAACAACTTATTCGGGCTTAATTTGTTTCTAAGAGACATACAGTGGAAAAATCCAGAAGCAGCACAGTAGTATCAAAGACTCCTAGGAAATTAATGAAAGGGCCCTTCTCTTGCTGCCTTGGAAAGATGGTATCAAAGTTGCTGTAGAGGGCCGAGCTCACATGTAATGATAAACATATTAACCAAGTTGGTTTTGTGACCTTGATACATTGAACAGCGTTTGATTTGCACAGTGCTTCGGCAACAGGTAAACATTGCATGGGGAGTGGGGTAACTTTTGGAGAAAATGTTCCCCATGTTTTGTTTTGTTTCCATATTTAAGTAAGCTTTCAGAGTAGGTGAGCCTAGGGTCATCTCACCATAGGAGTGTGTGTGTGTGTGTGTGTGTGTGTGTGTGTGTGTGTGTGTGCATGTGTGCGCGCGCGTGTGTTTTAAGGTAACATTAAAAATTACAAAAGTAGGGGCACCTGGGTGGCTCGGTTGAGCTTCCGACTCTTGATTTCGGCTTAGGGTCATTATCCCCAGGGTGGTGGGATAGAACCCCATGTCGGGCTCCTCAGAGCCTGCTTGAGATTCTCTCTTTCTCCCTCCTTCTGCCCCTTTCCCCACACTCACGCTTTTTTCCTGCTTACAGATTATGTACAGTTTTACACGTAGATTATGTATGTACGCCTCCTACATGAAGGCATGAGAGGATGGTTGACATAGGGATTCAGTGGTGTGATTATATATAATTCTTTGCTTAATCTGATTTGCAACTTTACTCTGCAGCTGGAGGTATTGTCTCCTCTATAGGTACATTTAATCTATTCATTACTCATAATACTTTTGTATGGGTAAGAACCTGTCTTCCCTTTGTGATAGTTTTAAAAAGTAAATTGGAGCCTCTGCTTAGAGCATGCCAAAAAACTTTTCATCTTAAAGTAAAACCTGAAGTCCTTGCTGTGGCTGAGTAGACTACCTCCCTGTCTTCACTTCCAGTTTTGCCAAACAACTTAAAAACTTCAAGCATATACTAGCCTCAGTGCCTTTGCATTTGCTGTTCCCTCTGCCTAGAACTCTGTTCTCTGGATATCATGGTTCTTGCCTCAGGTCTCTGCTCAGATGTAACCTTATCAGGCTTTCCCTGACCCCTCTGTGTAAAATACACCCCACTTTCCTGTCCTCCTTGACCCACCTTGCTTTTCTTCATAGCATTTACTACCACTTAGTAAGTGCATATTAAAATGTTGGTTTATGTCTCTTTCCCTCCATTAACCCAAGAGTGTGAGATTTTTTTCACTGATGAATCCTCAGGGCTCAGAACAGCACCTGATACACTATAGGTGCTTTATATTTGTTCAATGAATGAGTAAATGAATGTTCATTATACATCCATTCCTGTAACCTTCCTGTAGCCTCCTAGTTTTTAGATAGGTCTATCATGAATTGGGGGACCAATCCCTTAGAAGTCAGGATAAGTCCTCTCCTTTACATATCTGAGAAGAAGAATTTTCCAAGTGAGGCTTATAATCTTAGAAAGAATTATAGTCTTGATTTAACTTGAACAATTGAGGAAAGAAACATTTTTGGCAGATGTTACTGGCTTTTTTATGCATTATCCCTTGTGTCACTTTGGAAATCTTGAAAAGTATAAAGTATCCCTGTTATGTTTACAGCTGTGATTTCAATTTGGTAGTTCTTAGTGATAGTGTAAGCCTCAAGAGCATAGTGAGTTTTTTGTGTCAACAGATACCCAGAGATGTAATTACAGCTTTAATGTGTTTTCATTTGAGGAGTAGCTGGTATATTTACTTATTTTCCTGGCAACTCTATCCTTTTCAGCTCCTTGCTTATCAGGTTTTGGATGGCCTCACAGGTACACTTAATATTTTTTTTAACATTTGAAAATAAATCCTTGATCTCTTGAGCATTTTACATCTCTTGTGTGACTCTTGAACTGTTTTGAAAGTACCAGTTTCATCTTTCAGGATGAATTGATATCTGTAGTAAAACATATAATTGCATTTTCCTTATAGGGATGGGACAAATTGTATCGTGGGGTAGAATTTTTACAGAAAGAATATAATGCTTTTTAAAGGTTTGGATTTCAAGTTAGAGTACTTTAAAAAAATATTTATTTATTTTTTGAGAGGAAGAGACAGAGTATGAGCTGGGGAGGGGCAGAGAGAGAGGGAGACACAGAATCCGAGGCAGATTCCAGGCTCTGAGCTGTCAGCACAGAGCCCGACATGGGGCATGAACTTGGAAACGGCAAGATCATGACCTAGGCCAAAGTCGGACGCTTGACCGACTGAGCCACCCAGGTGCCCCCAAGTTAGAGTACTTTTTTAAAAGTTTATTTATTTTGAGAGAGAGAGGGGGCAAGAGAGAATCCCAAGCAGGCTCTGCACTGTCAGCACAGAGCCCGATGTGGGGCTCATACTCAACAAACCTCAAGATCATGACTCAAGCCGAAACCGAGAGCCAGACGCTTAACCGACCAAGCTACCCAGGTGCCCCAGGGTACTTTTAATTTTAATGAGTTTTTGAAAAAAAAATCATTTTTTCTCATAAGGAAAAGGATTCCTTTGAACACAATCCAAACAGAGACCTTCAAAAATGTTTTTTTCTTATGCCTCAAATATGCAAGAACTTAGGGGGAAAATTCTAAATGAAAATTTTCTTTTAAAGGCCTAAAGGCAATGTGTTAAGAATTTATTTTTATTCCATAGACATTTATTGAGCACATAGTTGGGGGGGGGAGTTCTGTGTGTTTTTGCATGGGCTACATGACCATGTTCCATTTTAGATTACCAACCTGATTTCTTACTATTTCTTCTCTTTTGTCACTTGGCTGCCTCCCTTCTGTCATCATATTCTCTCCCTAAATGATCTCCTCTATTCCCAGGACTTTAATACCCTTTAAATGCTGATGCCTTCCTCAGTTACATCTCCCTCCTGGACCTTTTTCTGGTTCTAGTCTTGCATTTTTACCCACCACCTTCCTGCTATCTCTACTTGCTGCCCCACTGGAATCCCAATCTTCATATGTCCAAAATATCTCCCTCTCAGACTTCCAGATTTATGTTCCTCATTCCTGACTCCTGCCTTCACTCTCTGCCAGCTTTCCCTGGCCCCTGCCTTCCCTATCGCAGT
Source organism: Puma concolor (assembly GCF_028749965.1). NCBI lineage: Eukaryota > Metazoa > Chordata > Mammalia > Carnivora > Felidae > Puma > Puma concolor. The sequence goes on along the minus strand of NC_141669.1, from coordinate 122,440,463 downwards.
GTCCTTAATTGTCCTCTCGTTGGTCAGGCCAAACACATGAAAGTTGTCTTTGATTCTTCCTGATTCCTCATCCCACATCCAACTCATCAGCACAGACTGTTGTCCTAGATGCCAGAATACCTCAGATCCTCCCTTCTCTATCCTCATAATCCAGCTGCCGTCCTTTCAGCTGGATGACTGTCCCAACCTATACCTGGTCTCCCAGCTTCCAGCCTTGCCTTCTTCTAACCCACGTACCCGTTGCAGCCAGAGTGATGCTGCTAAAAAGCAATCCAGATTGCATCACCCCACTGCAGTGGCTTCCCACAGCACTTAGACCCAAACCCACACTTCTTAATCAGAGGTGCTCGGCCTCTGTCTCTCTCTCCAGCCTCTGACCCTTGCTCATCCATTCTTCTGTCAGGTTGGAACTGTCAGTTCCGCAAATGTGCCAGTTCTCCTCCTCTTCTGTACAGGCCCTTCTCTCTGCCTGGCACCCCTCCCCCTGCTCTCCTCATGGAAAAATCCCTCTCAGACATTTGCTCTCAGCTAAAATGTTCCTCCTCAAAGGGGCCTTTCCTGGTCACCCCGTTCCATGGTAGCTTCTTCCCCCATACCTGCGTTGTACCCTCTTAGTATATGTGCATTTCCTGCTTAGTACTTCGCCAGAATCCCAGGTGTCTCATTTATATCTTTCCTTCTTTTCTCAAAAATTTTTTTCAAGTTTATTTATTTATTTTGAGAGAGAGAGCACATGCACACAAGCATAGTAGGGGCAGAGAGACAGGGAGAGAGAATCTCAAACAGGCTCTGCACTGCCAGTGCAGAGCCCGACGTGGTGCTTGACTCACAAACCGTGAGTTCATGACCTGAGCCAAAACTGAGAGTCGGATGCTCAACTGACTGAGCCACCCAGGCACCCCAAAAAACAGTAGTTCCTATCTCATAGGGTCATTGTGAGTGGCATAAGTACACAAGAACAATGACCTGGCTATTAATATTATAAGGAGGGAAAAGAAAAGACCTTTAGCCCCATCAACAAATTAGAGTTTGGGTACGAGTGAAAGACAATATCTAACAGTATTGTTTCATTGACTCAGGTTTTGAACTTATAAAAATGATCAGGGAATTAACTATTTGGCTTGTGATTTATAATCATTCTGCTGATGTATGGAAACATTGTTTGGATTCAAATTTGTAAAATGCTTGAGGTAAGACAGTTTTCTTCTTTTTAATCTGCTCTCCATCTTAAGAAAGATTCTTAGGGTAGAGAGATCTTTTGAGAGGCTGGTCATTTTGAGTGTCTAGTTAGTTTTTTCTCTTTCATTAGAAAGGTACTCACCATTACTGTTTACTTCAGTAGTGAATATCTTACTTCAAACAGCCAAGCAAACAGTAGGCCTGGTATAGGCATGGTGGGCTGGGCAGCCCTCACAATGAAATATCTAGGCACAGTTGAATTTTCTGATGGGATGGCTTATGATCAAGTGCTCGTTTGGTGACTTTCATCCACTTTATGCAGTAGAGGGTGAGCATGTTTGCTAAGACTAAGTGGGAAGAGGTCAGAGTGAAAACAAAGAGATTTGACATATAATTGAGGTCAGGAAGGGTGAACTTGGGGCAACGTCCATGATTTCCTGACAGGATGCAGGACTCTGTTGAGGTAGGAGACGAGACTATGGATGGATTGGGGTATCAGTCGTGTTCAGCTTCCTGGATTTAGGAGCGTATGGTTGGATTCAGCCAGGGTTGGGGTTTGGTGGCAGGAAGACAGTGGAACAGAGGATCTGCGGGTATTGTCCAGGGAGTGATTAACATGCCAGATAAGGGTTTTTAGGCTGGATGAGGGGGAGAAAAGGAGCAGAGGTGTCAATGAAGGCAAGGACTGCATATATTGGAGTGATGGAGTAATAGGAAGACGTGGTTAGGTAGGGGACATGTGAGTGGAAGATTTCAGAGCTGGAGCAGTTAATTACTGGACATGACAAGCTCCTGAAGTGAACCCATTGAAGATGAATGAAGCCAAGGAGGTCAATTAACCAAGAGGCTGGAGAGTTGTTTGGGTCATTCCCGTAGTCAGAAAACCAGTCACAAGGATGTCAGGATATTAGGGTGGAGAGAAGGAAGGCTGTGAAGTCTTCAGTGAATGAAGTACTAGCAAGAGAAGAGGTGTTGATGACCAGCCTGCAGGCACCTCAGAAGATGGGGGGGTGGGGGGGTTGCCTGAGGGCAGTGGAAGAGCAACGACCTGGAAGCTTTAGTGGTTGCGAGGTCTCTCTGGAAGGAGTTGGCCTCGGCCCAGATCCCATATGCTTCAGAAGGAATCCCAATTGAAGTGGGCAGCATCGATGGCATGTTGTATTGTGTTTCTAAACTTGGTCATGAAAATCATCTGAGGGTGTGTGTTAAAAATACAGATTCCAGGGTCCCATTCCAGACCGACTGGATTAGAATTTATAGGAGAGGAGACTGAGAATGTACATTTTAAAATGCCCCCACCCCACCACCACACACGTACCTGGTAATTCTTTATAATTAGGCAAGTTTTGGAAATGTAGCTGTAGTGTTTAAGATCATGGGGTCTGGAAGCTGACAGCCAGGGTGTGAAAGAGGTGTGGCGGGTAGGAGTGAGCCTTAGCCTATGACTCTTAATAGCTTAGCTCTCCAGGTCTGTCTGGTATCAGAAGCAGTGAATTAAGGGACCCTCCATTAGAGGCAAACACACTGACCACAGCAAGAAGAGACAGCCAGTGATGACAGAGATGAAAACACTGTATAAGATAATTCAAAGTCTAGCAGTTTGGAGGACCTGCATTGTAGAAGAGAGTTGTTTGCCTCAGTAGCCCCTGAATACATTAATCATAATTGTTCTCAACAGGAATAGGTCAAGTTATGGTTTGGTTAGTTCTGGAGGCCGAGAAGGAAGTAATGCAACTTAGAAAGCTTTCTAGCATAAACTAGCATGTTTTAGTGCTTCAGTTATCCATAAAATTAACTTGTGTGATACATTTTTATCTCTGAAGATATGGAACTAAAACATTTACTCAATGACCTGCTAAAGATAAGAGCAGTATGATCCCCAAGGGGCTTTATACATGATTAGAGGCTTAATATCATGATGGCCGTGGCCCTACCACCCCATTCTCTGTATTTTCGCCAAGAAAATTCAGTTCCTTTTCATGGAAAAGAAGAGGAATCCTGCAAAAGAATAGCTACTGGGAGGAAATTTGGAGTTAGCCATTCTTGGCTGACCATTTGGAGCCCCGTATTGCTAGTAAGGAGGTTTGGGTTTGTTCAGAATATTTCAACTATACTTCCAACCTAGTTTGTCCTACCCAAACACCAAAGCTGTGGGAAAATCATGTCAGCCCTGCTAGAAGTGGTTGCTATGGACCTTGAGCCTAAAACTTGATTTGCTCTATCATGTGTTCCATTTCTTCTTTCCTTTTAGCACAGCTGGTACTAAGAAGCCTGGCTTTCAGACTGCCACACTGGGTGCCAAACATGGCATAGCATCTTGGATATATTCCTGTCACTCACCACATCCTTCCACTTACTGCCTCATCTCCTTGGTGAACTACAGGGAGCCACTTGAATGCACATCTTGAGACCTAGAAAATGTGGCAATGGAGGTTTAGTAATGCCAACCCAACCTGAACTTTCCGTTTGCAAGTTAAGATTTTTTTTAAAGTAATGCCATTTAGAGAAAAAGTGGGAATTCAGACTATTTTTCCCTTTTAGAAAAACATCTTCTAAAGCTAACAGATACTAAACAGAGGCCCATGAGTATTTTAACAGTAATAACATGCTCTTTATTATCACACTTATCTGCCCTATGGGGCCCAGGAACCCCTGAACTCTGTTGTATTCTGTATTAATGAAGGCTCTACTATATTGTGATGCTCTTATAACGTTTGAATCACTACGTGTACTCAATTTGTGAAGTGTTTCTATGTCTACTGCGAACTAGGCACCTTGGGGGTTAAAAAAGAAGGTCTTTGTTCTCAGATATTTTTAAAAGTTCGACAATGTACATTTAAATCTCTAACCTCAAGCAGACGACCCTGTGTGCTGTGAAGGAGGTGTAATCAAAATGTAGGCTCAAGGATGAAGGAGGTTATTTCTGGTGGTGGGCGGACATGGCGAGAGGGGATGGTGTGCTTTCATGGAGGGTTTGTATTCAGACAGGACCTTGAATTGGGTAGAATTTGGAACTGTTATATTTGATATTCTGTTTACGGAGGCATCATTTATTTTAGCAAGACTACAGAGATACTTTGGTGCTTAATGAATTAGCTTTCACTCATCCAGAATGCCTCACTCCTTAATTATTTTGGATAATTTTTCTTTGTAATTAAGTATGAAGTATTAAGGAATGTGTGGTGGAGAAGAGCTTTTATGGGAGCCCTTAAATAATCTTGGGATCATAGTAGATGTCTCAAATTCTAAAAGAATTGGAAATATAGTGCTATGGTAGTGAATAGAAAACCAGAGTGATAATGGAAGGTATGTGTTTGGGTATATGGTTTAGGAATTGGGGGAAGAAGGAGCTCTAAGTGAGATGGTGAGGCCTTTGTAGGAAAGAAACGTCTTCCCGGTTAGGGGACCTCTTGAATACTCACTGTCTTGTTTCTGAGTGTCTTTTCCAGGAATTGTTGGCAATGAGGGCAGGAGAGCCCTGTGGGCTGGGGCCATAATAAACTTCTCCCTTGTTCTAGTATGGCCAAGCACAGAGGGTTTTACAGAATGGGTCTACCTGCTCTAGGTCTGTATGTGCCTTATTTCTGGGCGTGGCCTGCTTCAAAGCTATATATTTCTGACAGAGTGGATGCTTTTTGGCTGACACGTGTCCCTCTGGGTGAATCCTCACTCCTTTGGCAGGCCCATTTCTTGCCATGGTAGGTTAGCTACAACTGGACATCATGTCATCCTTGCAGTTGGTTTTTATTAGGTCTGAGACCTTGCAGCCAGTTTTTCCTTTCCCATGTAAGACTGAATTTTCACTCTTGTCCTTGCCCTGTCATTTCAACACTTAATTTTCCAGGCAGTTGAAAAACATACCATTTGCTACCTTTTATGCTGAAATGGGGCCCTGGCTCAGAATTCTGATTTTTTTGGGGAATCAGCATACACGGTTTTGAAACAAATACTATTTTCCTTGTTTATTCCTGATAATGCCAATAGCATTTTAAAAGCTGAGATATTTGGTAATGCTGTCTATCCCATTTTACCATGCAGGTGACTGAAGCAACTCTTAAGAAAATGAATTCAGTCACTCACCAATAATGTACTTATTTTATGCCAACGGTGTGTCAGATGCTATGCTAGACACCAGTGGGGAACAGTCAGACATGGTCTTTCTCTGGCCTCGTGCCACTTATAGTCTGGTGGATCTATGGATCTATCCATGATAGATTTGTAGATAACTATAGGCCTGGAGACAGAAAGGCGTGGTGCATAGTCCTGCTTTTGCCATTTACCAATTATATGACCTTAGGCATTTGACTCTGTGTTCAGAATAACACAGACTCTGTGTCAATGTGAATAAAAACCTCTTTTAACACGGTTTATGAGAGTTTCATAATAGTTACATGACACTACATAGAAAAGAGCTTTGAGAAGGTCAAGTCACTGTATATGCAGATACAGGTGGGGGTCATCAGCCCCTGCTGTTTAATAGGAATGGCTAACAGAGGGTTTCCACTAGTGTGTGGGTTCAGAGAATGCCATGTACTTCAGAGAATCCCCAAATATAATACTAGGACTAAATACTATTAATATTTCATGAATTCTAATGCTTTTAAATAATAAGAAAACCAGCTATTTTTGGTGCCTGGGGTTAATGTAGGCTACTTAGTCATCCCTAGCAAGCTGTAGATTTAATACATACTGGCATTATTTCAGCAAACAATGCTTCTGGATATTTACTCTCTAACTCGAAATTTATTACTACAAGAATGGATGTATATGATAATAGTAGCAGTCTAATACATACTTTTATTACGGAGTAGACATACACAAGTTTATCTGAACAGTAATTATAATAAAATAAAAGGTATCCTTGGTAAGAAGTAGGAGGTATATTTAGTTTTTTACAGATTTAGGTAGATAAGGAGTTTTGAGCTGCGAGATTCCTTTTTGGTTCTAACCTTCTTTTGTTTTTATGGTCAGTCTTCCTGCATATCCCTGAAGGACCTTTCATGTAGATATTTTCTGTAGTAACCTAGACAAGACCCTTAGTCTTTCGGAACTTCAATGTAGTCATAAAATGTGGCCTTTGCTTTGCCATGCCTGCTTCACAGAGTTGAGACATTCAGACCAGACAAAGGATTGGAAAGGATGTGCTTCTATCTGTGATGGTTCTCATTAGTCCACAGGTGTAGTGGTCAGATAGTTCTGGCAAATGAATGCCTGTGTCTTGATTTGTAGGGCTGTGTCTTGATTTGTAGTACGGCCTTGTTCAGGTTTCCTGATTCTTTCTCGTTAGGATTTTTTTTTTAAGTTTGTTTTATTTTGAGAGAGAGAAAGAGTGGGGCAGGGGCAGAGAGAGGGAGGGAGAGACAGAATTCCAAGCAGGCTCAGTACCATTCATGCAGAGTTTGGCGTGGAGCTCGAACTCACGATCTGTGAGATCATGACCTGAGCCGAAATCAAGAGTCAGATGCTTAACCAACTGAGCCACCCAGGTGCCCCTGATTCTTTCTCATTAAAATTCAGTGCCTTCTACATCTTTTGGTCTCGTTCTCATTAAATAGCTTTTCACTTTATGCTTGGTTAGCCATTCACCAATATTTATTGAGCTTTTGCTATGTGTTAGGCATTGTGTGGGGTGCTGGGCATATAAAGGGGAGAGGGCCAGACACTCTTGGCTGTTTGGTGGGGAAGGAGCCCAAGGCTACAGCATCAATTCTTGACTGAATTTCCAGCCTGCTGGCCTTCCCTATGTATTTCAGACTTGCCAGTTGCCACAATTGTGTGAGCCAGTTGCTTAAAATCTCTTAATGTCTGTCTGTCTGCCTGTCTGTCTGTCTCTCTCTCTCTCTCTCTCTCTCTCTCTCTGTGTGTGTGTGTACGTACTTACACACATATATCCTATTGGTTCTGTTTCTCTGGAGAACCCAGACTGATAACATTACTTAACAAATGCTGTCATCCTCGGTGCAGAAAGAGGAAGAACAAATGTAAACAAAATGCTTAGTGTGGTTTTTAGCCATGTTGAGTTTGAGGTGCCCGTGGAATCCACATGGAGATATCAGCAGGCAAATGTAGTCAGGTCAAGGAGAACTCACACAAGTGGTCTGGACTGCGGATAGAGAAGTTTGGAACCCCAGGAAACACGAACATTTAGGGGAGAGGCAGAGGAAGAGGAGCCGGTAAAGGAAACCAAGAAGGAGTAGATAGGAAGAAGAGCAGGAGAGAGTGGGGTTGTGGAAATCTGGGCAGGGGAGAATTTCACGGAGGGAGTGCAGCACTGTCCAGCATCTCAAGGTCAAGAGAAATGTTGGTATATGTCCTGGGAGGTGTCATCGAGGTGACTGTTTCAGTGTCGTCGTGCATTACAGTGGGTGGAACAGAGTCCATGGCGATGACATGAAGATGCATGTTTGCTGCTCCTGTTTCCTCAAGAAGCTCACTTGTGCAGTGTGAGGACAAGAAGGGGCTGTGGGAAGGGATGATCTTAGGATGGGAGGGGCTGCAGCATGTTCAGAAGTGAAGAGACGGAGCTAGAAGACAGGAAGAAGGCAGAGGTGCAAGGGAGAGAAAGCTCACGTGCTCCCCGGGGTGTAAGGACCCGCACAAGGGATGGCCAGAGGTGTTGCCAGAGGCAGAATGCCTGTTTCACTTTGTATGGAAAGAGAAAAGGTATTGGGGATACAGGTAAGTTATAGATGGGAGGAGACTAGACGTTTTGCCCTCGTCAAAGCTTCTATTTTCTTTGTGAAATGGACCTTCGGCAGCAACTGATAGCCAGGGTGAGCTGGTGCAGTAAGGTCTCTGAGACAGGAGTGAAGGTATAACGTTATTGCTGCGGGGCTTGAAGTGGAGCCTGGTTATCACTCCCCATTGTCTGTTGAATGTAAGTTTTGCTCCGCAGTCTGATGTTTGTACAGTCTTCCACAGTCTCCCTTTAACTAGTTCTGCCAGGCCACCTATCTTTTCTGTTTCATTCCAGCACCCTTGAACTTGAACTTCAGCCAGGAGTGTCTGCTGTAGCGCTGGAGTGTGGCCTAGAGAGACTGGGCGTTGTAGGGAGGATGCCATCAGACTCAGAGCCAGCAGTCCTGTGGTCCGATCTCGGCCCCTCCATTTACTAGCTGTGGGCCTTGGACATAGCTTAACTTCTCTGGGTCTGTTTCTTCATTTGTAAACTGTTAATTATAACAACAATAATGAAGGATGGTGGTGATGGTTGTGTCAGAGGAGAAAACATACTTTAAAGTACTTTGAAGAGGATAAGTAGTATATAAATGGAGCTGGTGTCATGAGGCCATGAGTAACCCTAGCTCCAGGCTTTTGTATAAATGCTCTTTACCACTAGGGCTCTCCACCTTCTCTCTGTCTAAATTCAGCCTGTATTATGTAGAGACATGCTAGCTCCTGTAACAGATGAACCCCGCCGAAATCTCAGTGGCTTAAAACAGTAGACGTGTTCATGCCCATTTCAAATCCAGTCACCTGTGGGGGTGAAAGGGGCCCAGACTGATGGATGTGCTGCCGTCTTCAAACCGTTGTTGCCAAGATTGCTCTGGGTGTCCATGTCCTGCCAGCGGAGTGGGGGAAGAGAAAGTATGGATGACTATCTGGGAGGCTTTTATGCACCAGGCTTAGGATGGGAGCTGGTGACCAAGGCCAAAAGAGAGATGGCTGAGGGAGGCATTTACTGGGTGGGAGGCAAATTTGGGGCATGTAGGTTTTCATGTGCGCAGAATGGTGGCAGGGGCTCTGAGAAGCATCGGGCTGGCCCTGTGCATCCCTACGACAGGACAGACAGGCCACTCCTGCCTTGGCAGACAGGACATGGGAAGGCCAAGGGGCCTGGGGCTGGTTCCTGGTGAAGGCAAGCATTGCAATGGTGGGAGAGAAGCCCTCCAGCTCAGGGGAGACAGGTGGATGAGAACTGGGGTATTTACACACCTTCTAAAAGCTGGGGAGGCAGACACTGTTTACCTTTCCCAAGATGAGAACACTGATGAGGTGTGGACTTGACAAAAGCCACACAACAAATCAGCAGAGAAATGAGCTAGGACTTGAGTCTTCTGACATCAAAGCCCCTGGAGGGGGAGCCAGGAAGTACCCCACCCAGAGAGCTGGAAGAACTGGGCTCTGAGGTTGGTTGGAGGTGAACCCCTGGGCACAGGGTAGAGGAGGACCTCCATGGTGGCTGCACCTTTTATGAGTGACTCACCTTTTGGCTGCTTCAGTTGGAGGAGGCCAGGCAGGACAGGAGCATTCCAGGCAGAGGCAAAGACCCTGAGGTTGAACTGTGCTTAGAGGGTTTGGGTACTGAAAGGGGACTGGGTTGGTCACGGTGAGCGGCAGGGGGAGGTACATGAGAAGATGCTCGAGAGGGAGGCAGGGCCCAGATCACACAAGGGTGTAAGGCCATGGCAAGGAGCTAAGATTTTATTTGAAGGACAGTGGGAAACCATTGTACGTTTTGAGTGGAGGGTAAAGGGTGGTCCAGTTTATAGTTTAAAAAAGACAACTCTGAGGGGCGCCTGGGTGACTCAGTTAAGCAGTTGACTCTTGGTTTTGGTTCAGATCATGATCTCGCGGTCATGGGTTCGAGCCCCGCATCACGCTCTGCAGTCATAGCATGGATCCTGCTTCAGATCTCTGTCTCCCTCTCTCTGCCCCTCCCCTGCTCATGCGTGTGCGCGCGCTCTCTCTCTCTCAGTCCCCCCCCCCCCCAAAATAAAAACGTTAAAAAAAAATGGACTACTCTGGCTGTTGTGGAGAATGAGTGGAGGGGAGGCCATGGTATATATTGGACGCAGTGGGGGTGGGAAAAGGAGGAATTGAGTAGAAGTGGGTCTGGAGCTCCAGGCAGAGGTTCAGGCTGGTAAAGAAAATTGGATCCTGTATTTCCTGTTAGCTCACTCCCTGTTCTTAGCCAAACTTCCTGTGAGTAGCCTTATCCACAGTATCTACTTCCTCACCTCCTCAGCTCAGCCCTTTGCACTCTGGCCTCTGTCACTGCCGCTTTCCTGAGATGTCTTGGGGAAAGGGTGCAGCCCTTTGTGGTTAGCCAAGTCTGAGTCTTTAGCTCTCGAAGGCTTGATTTGCATCCAGTAACACTGTGAGCTGTTCCTGCCTTGGAATGTTCTCACTTAGTCCCTTGTCTCTCTGGTTCCTCATCCTGTGGCCCCTTTGCTGTCTCCCAACTTCTCAGCCGGGCCCTGAAATGATAGTATTCCCCCAGCCTTCTGGCCTTGGTCCTCCTGGGTTCTCTCTGTGCCTCTTTGAACAAAAGAGTCCTCCCCACTTTCATCATGCCAATGTCTACTTGCCTTTCCAGCCTCATCTCAGGCGCCCTCTCCTCCAGGAAGCCTTCCCGACCCCTCAGTCTGGGTTAGGTGCCCCTTCTCCTTTTTCATTTCTCCTGGAGCATGAAGTGGATATGATAGCACTTAGCACCCTGCTTACTTATTTGTCTCTCCAGTCTAATAGTGCTTGAAGGATAGGATTACAACAAAAGGCCCTGTGATCTAGGACAAAGATTGCTTTCTGTAGTTTAGGTGAAAGCCACACTTTGTAATGAAGGTATCTACACCTGATTGTATGTCCTTTAGTAGAGCAGTCATTTCTCACTTGGTCTGAGGACTGGGATTCTGGTATAATGTCTTCTGTGAACAGAAGGAATTACCTCAAAATAATTAGTAATTGTCTCCATCTTCTGAAAGGAAAAGAAATCTGAGAATTTAAGAATATGAATTGGCTTCAGAAGAGCTTCCAAAGACCTGCCATGCCTGGTAATTTCGTTCTCCATACCCTTGTTCCCACTTCAAAAATGTGTTCTATGTGCCTCGTATTTTGTGATTCCACAGTTGTGGGTTCGCCATTACAGTTGCCTCTGTGTTGATGAGCACTAAAGTTCTCCTGGACTGAATTGTGATAGCCTTTGAAGGCAGCAAACAGGGTGAACGAAAGACCAGCTTCTGCCTTTATACCCTGCCTCCTGCTAACTGGCTCACTGTGTGAGTGAAAAACTAGAGACAGCACAGTATCCTCTTAGGCATGCAAGTCACAACCCTGCACTTTCAGCAAGGTGGCCAAGGCCACTAAGCTCTCTTCTCCTTCAAATGTCTTCTTCTACCCCTTTTTTTAAAGTTTAAATTTTAGTTAACATACAGTGCAATATTGGTTTCAGGAGTAGAATTCAGTGATTCATCACTTACATTCAACACCCAGTGCTCATCACCAGTGCCCTTTTTAATGCCCATCATCCATCTAGCCCATCTCCTACCCACCTCCCTCCATCAGCCCTCAGTTTGTTCTCTATTAAGAGTCTCTTGTGGTTTATTTCTCTCTCTCTCCTCCCTTCCTCCTCTCCTCCTCCTCTCCTCTCCTCCTCACTTCCCATATGTTCATCTGTTTAATTTCTTAAATTCCACATGAGTGAAATCACATGGTATTTGTCTTTGATTGACTTACTTCACTTAGCATAATACATTCTAGCTCCATCCATGTAGTTGCAAAAGGCAAGATTTCATCCTCTTTGGTGACTAAGTAATATTCTTTGTATGTACACACACACACACACACACCACACGTCATCTTTATCCATTCATCAGTTGATGGACATTTGGGCTCTCTCCATAGTTTGGCTTTTGTTGATAATGCTGCTATAAACATTGGGATGCATGTACCCCTTCAAATCTATATTTTTGTGTCCTTTGGGTAAAAACCTAACAGTGCAATTGCTGGATCATATGGTAGTTCTATTTTCAGTTTTTTGAGGAACCTCCATACTGTTCTCCAGAGTGGCCGCACGAGTTTGTGTTCCCACCAACAGTGCAAGACGGTTCCCCTTTCTCCACATCCTTGCGAACACCTGTTGTTTCTTGTGTTGTTAATTTTAGCCATTCTGACAGGTGTGACATGGTATCCCATTGTGGTTTTGACTTGTATTTCCTTGATTATGAGTGATGTTGAGCATCTTTTCATGTGTCAGCCATCTGGATGTCTTCTTTGGAAAAGTGTCTATTCACGTCTTCTGCCCATTTTGTAACTGGATTGTTTGTTTTTTGGGTGTTGAGTTTGAGAAGTTCTTTATAGATTTTGGATACTAACCTTTTATCAGATATGTCATTTGCAAATATATTCTCCCATTCTGTAGGCTGTCTTTTAGTTTTGTTGATTGTTTCCTTCACTGTGCAGAAGCTTTTTATCTTGAAGTCCCAAGAGTTGACGATTGCTTTTGTTTCCCTTGCCTCTGGTGACCTATCTAGTAAGAAGTTGCTCCCACTGAGGTCAGAGAGGTTGCTGCCTGTGTTCTTCTCTAGGACTTTGATGGTTTCCTATCCCACATTTAGGTCTTTCATTCATTGTGAATTTATTTTTGTGTGAATGGTGTAAGAAAGTGGTCCAGTTTCATTCTTCTGCATGTTGCTGTCCAGTTTTCCCAACACCATTTGTTGGATAACAAATGGATATTCTTTCCTGCTTTGTCAAAGATAAGTTGGCCATGTAGTTATGAGCCCATTTCTGGGTTTTCTGTTCTGTTCCATTGATTTGTGTGTCTTTTTGTGCCAGTACCATACTGTCTTGATGATTACAGCTTTGTAATACAGCTTGAAATCCAGAATCATGATGCCTCCAGTTTTGTTTCTCTTTTTCAGGATTGTTTGACTATTTGGGGTCTTTTGTGGTTCCATACTTCTTCTACCCTTTTGAGTTCTTTCTGTCTTCTCTAGGTTCCAAACCCACTTTATCCTTTTTTTTTTGCAGGTGGAACAAAGAAAATAAAATATTGAATCCCTTTTTCCCAGTGGCTTGAGTTTTAGAAACTTTCTTGCTTTTTTCAGTGTTCAGTGTTCTGAGCCTGACTGAGTAAAAATCAGAGACACCTTTTACTAAGTGCAACACTTAGTTTGATTACTCAAAATAATGCTACAGTTTGTCCTTGTGCCTTTTTGGTATAGTGTGGAGCTGATTATTTTTTAGGAAAAAAACACTGAGGTTGTTATTTGTTTTAACTATAGACATCTCTCAAATAAAATGAGACTGCCTGAGTATATAGAACAGTGGCCTGACTTTGAGCCCCCATCTTACTTTCTCAGGCGTTTCTTGTTACTTGGGTGAGCAGTGCTCACGCATGAGCCACTCTCTATTGATTCTGCTTATGTTTACTTCTGGTGTCCAAACAAGACATTAGGATTGCAGACTCTCAGATAGGAAGTGACATAGGGTTTTCTAGTATGCCCACTGGTGAGACACCAACTCCCCTTCTCTTGTGGGGGGACCTCTCTGTTAGCCCAAGAACATTCTTCCTCACAGGAAGCTGTCATCTGTCTTGTGACCTTTGACCCATTTAATTTACTTAGTTTCCCCCACCATATACAACGTATACCACCCTTCAAGTACGTGAAGGCAGCTATCATTGCTTTCATCCGTCAGGCCCTTTGTTCTAGAGGATGGATAGCTGGTGTTTTCAGATGTTCCTTATTCTACATATTGCGATTCTCATAGATCATCCCAAGGTTTTGTTAACTTTTTCAGGTGGCTCAATCTCTTGTTAAATTTACTCTCAGCTGAAACCCGCCTCTGAGTGAGGTTCTAAAATGTCTATTTAATGGACTCCTTTTATCTCAGGGTCTTAAAAGTAAAGTACTTTGTTATATTTGGTAATATTATAATATGTTTCTCCTTAAAGAAAACACAGGCTTTTAAGTCCTGGGGTGCTGGTGCAATGCCAGTAAGGCCATAGAGGTTGATTGCTAGCCACAGAAGAGGTAAGCAACTTCATTTGGGTCTGATAATAAAAGCTAGCATTGACTGAGCCCTCATAGCATGACGGCCGCTGTGCCAAGGACTGTTATGCATATCATTTAGTTTAATACAGCAGTGCTGGTTAATAAAGATACCTCTAATACTGGATGCTGTTATTGACCTCATTTTGATGGTGAAGAAACTGAGACTTAGACAGGTTGAGACTTACCCAATTTTCACGTTTCAGTGTGATCCAGACCTTGAACTCTTAATACACGATTATACTGCTTCTTTAGCACTTTTTTGCTGGGTAAAGCTCTATGTACAATGCCCTTCTCTTGTGTTTCGTAGATAGCTCTCTGATTTTCTTAAAGTGTAAATTTTGAGGGGTTCCTGGGTGGCTCAGCCGGTTAGGCATCCGGCTCTTGATTTCAGCTCAGGTCATGATCTCGCAGTTCGTGGGTTCGAGCCCCGCGTCAGTCTCCGTGCTGCCAGCACAGAGCCTGCTTGGGATTCCCTCTCTTCCTTTCTCTGCCCCTCCCCCGCTCATGTGAGTATGTGCTCTCTCTCTAAATAAATAAACTTTAAAAATATATAAATTTTGAGGGGTGCCTGGGTGGTTCAGTCTGTTAAGCATCCGACTTCGGATCAGGTCATGATCTTGTGGTCTGTGAGTTTGAGCCCTGTGTCAGGCTCTGTGCTGACAGCTCAGAGCGTGGAGCCTGTTTCAGATTCTGTGTCTCCCTCTCTCTCTGACCCTCCCCCATTCATGCTCTGTCTCTCTCTGTCTCAAAAATAAATAAACGTTAAAATATACATATATATATATATTTTTTTTTTTTGAAAAGAAAGAATTAGATTGTTCTTTGCAACTCACCAGGGCACTAGAAGAGTGCCCTGCACGTGGTGGGTACTTACAGTAGAACTGAGGTCCTTCTAGGTCTCTAGACCCAATAAAAAGAGACTAAACCTCTAAGAGTTCTTTAGACTTAAGTTGTTCTCTGGTGCCCCTCCAGACCCCACATGACCATCTTAAGCCAATAAAATTCTAATGCCATCATGGTGGGCTGGGCTAAACTTTTGATTTGCCTTTGGGCAGCTTGTAGCATGGATCAAATGGGAGAGAGGGGTGGCGGTGGTAGTTAAAGTTAGACTGGCAGGCAGATAGCTGTACTCAGTCCTGGCTTTGCCGTACACACTCTCTAGGGACCTCAGTGTCCTCATTTCCTGGGAGTTGGGGGGGAGAGAGAAAGGCAGGAGGATGGGGGTGGGTGTTGGTTACTCCACACTCTTTCCCACTCTTTCAGAGGTTAAAATAGCTCTTTTGGTATTGGAGATTAAGTTTTTGTGCCCTGTTGCCCAACTCCGCACTTGAAACAGTGGCACAGTTGGAAGGATGGGTCTTTGGGAGGCTGCTCTTTCCCCCAGCCCCCAAGAGATTGGTGACTTGGATACCATTATTAACTTGGGATAAAACTGGACTCATTAACTATGCTCGGACTGAGGAATTAAAATACGGGTCTGCTTTGGGGTGCCTGGGTGGCTTAGTTGGTTAAGCGTCCGACTTTGGCTTGGGTCATGATCTCTCAGTTCATGAGTTTGAGCCTTGCATCGGGCTCTGTGCTGAGAGCTCAGAACCTGGAGCCTGCTTCGGATTCTGTGTCTCCCTCTCTCTGCCCCTCCCCTGCTCGCGCTCGCTCTCTCTCTCTCTCTCTCTCTCTCAAACTTAAGTAAACATTAAAAAAATTTTTTTAAATACGCATCTGCCTAGGACGTCTCCCCCAGTTCACAGGGCCCCAAGGGTTTAGGGACTGACAGACTGTGGTCTATGTGTATATAGTGGAAGGTGGGGAAAAAAGTACGAGGTAGGCATTTCTTGAGCATCACCGTGTGCTAGGGACTTTCTCCTGGTACAATCACCTTTTGGGGTGAATAGTAGTATTTCTGTTATATATGTGGAAAATTTGAACCCAAATCTCTTGGCCCTAAGTCAGCCCAGTCCTGGTGATCTCTGTGGTGACAGATGGTAGCCAGATATCCCTCACATCTGATTCTGTCTGCAGCCACAGAAATCCACAGTTGATGGCATTGCTGGGAGAACAGGGAAGGACTGTAAAAGAAGGGCTGTATATTTTTTTTTTCCTTCACATCTGTGAACTTGAAGAGACGGGGAAAGAGGAGGAAAAAAACCCAACTTGGCATGAATGATGTTAAGTGAGATCAAATAAGGTGAAAAGCAAAATAGAATCCAGAAATTTAGTTTTGCTTTTACCCAAAGTTCACGGGCGGCTGCTGTACAAAGTCCTTTTTACTTTTCACAAATGTTAAGCACTTTTCATAACATGAATCTCATTATCTTTTACTTTGTTTATGAACTTAAATAGCTTTATAAAAGACAAAGAACCAATTCAACACAAACTGTGTGTCACCTTTGTTATTTTATTTCTTGCTAATGTACAAATTATTACACTTATGAGTTAAAATTATTTTAGCTCCTCATGCATTCATTGTGAAAGTATTTTTTGAATAGTCAACAGTGAAGTAGAAATTTTAAATAAAAAAGAATCCTAACACCCTAGAAAGTAAACTTTTAAAGTTTTTTTTCCTACTTTTGGTTGCATGCATGCATGAATGTTATATAGCTGGAAATGTACCAGTTTATATTGTGTTCTTGTCTTTATGAATGTGTTTCCATGTTGCTATCTAACCTTCATAATTAATAATTTATCACTTTACCTTAAGCATTCTCCTACTTGTTGAATATTATTACTTATTTACCTTGCTTCATGTCATGAAACAGATTGGCAGTTTTGTTGGACATTGAAGTGGTTTATTTATTATTTTTCTTTATAAACATTATTTATTTGCGTCTTTGTACACTAGTTGCCCATCCCTCCCTCGTTTGTTCTTTCTGGCAGAGGGAAAGGAATTGTTATTTTTTTAGGATAATTTCTTAGAAGTGAGATGAGCAACTCTGAAGGTATATCAAAGAACATAAATATGGTAGTTTTAGGGGTTATTGAAAGAAGCAAGATAACAATTAAAGTGAGTCATTAAGCAGGGTTGTCACTTAAAATGTTAATGTGGATTTTTATTAAATCCTAGTTTTTAATTTAATTTTATTTTTTTAATTTACATCCAAGTTAGTTAGCATATAGTGCAACAGTGATTTCAGGAATAGGTTCCTTAATGCCCCTTACCCGTTTAGCCCATCTCCCCTCCCACAACCCCTCGAGTAACCCTCTGTTTGTTCTCCATATTTAAGAGTCTCTTATATTTTGTCCCCCTACCTGTTTTTATATTATTTTTGCTTCCCTTCCCTTGTGTTTATCTGTTCTGTGTCTTAAAGTCCTCATATGAATGAAGTCCTATGATATTTGTCTTTCTCTGACTAATTTCGCTTAGCATAATACCCTCTAGTTCCATCCACATAGTTGCAAGTGGCAAGATTTCGTTCTTTTTGATTGCCGAGTAATACTCCACTTTATATGTATACCATATCTTCTTTATCCATTCATCTGTCAATGGAGATTTGGGCTCTTTCCATACTTTGGCTATTATTGATAGTGTTGCTATAAATGTTATTGAATCCTAGTTTTAAAAATTATCACTAAAAGAGAAATTAGATATTGACATTTACATACAAAGTTTAACTGAAACTCTTAAGTTGTGATTAAGCTTTAAAAAATAATTTGTTTTTGGCTAAATTGAATGCAGTATAATTTGGAACAAATCTTGTATTTGATTAATAGTATTGGTCCAAGTTATCCTGCATCCCTGAAATATTAGCATTGGCCTGGCAGTCCCCTGGGCTCTTCTCTGGAAGGTGATCATCCCTTCCTAACCCATTCTGTTCAGCCCTGGGGAGCCTGGCCACTTCTGTGTGTCCACTCCTTTTTAACCTGGGGCCCTCTGGCCAGAAGGGCTTCTTTGTATGGTGCCGTTGTCCTTCCACTCGCCTTCCATGGACCGTAATTCTGCTTTCTGGAGCAACAGTCATGTTTATTCCCCTGGTCAGGAAACTTGAGAAAATCAGAGATCTGTTCTGGTTTTTGCTTTCTGCGTCCTTAGCTCTTGGCACAGCTCCTGGCACTTAGGAGGTGCTCAAAAACACATTTGTAGAATGAAATTATCTTGAGACAGTCTTTCAAATATATGAATACAACCATGATGTCCCAACTTAGTCACCTCATCTTCAGGTTTAATATCCTCCAGTCCAGCCGTTCCTCATGAAAGAATTTCCAGAGCCTTCTCCTTCTTAATCAATTTCTCACCATTGTCTGTGGCTGCCGTTGGCTGTCAGTCATTCTGTTATAATATGTGGCCAGATTGGCACCCAATTCTCCATAAGTGGTCTGATTTGCAGTCATACATTCAAGTGGGCATTACTTTCCCCCCTCCTTAGCAAATCCCTAGTTGCTTATATCTTTTCATGTGATCTGCTGTTAAGCCTAGTTTCTTCTAAGAGGTGCTTGTACTGTTGAGTGTTTTCTTCTAGATTAGTGTCACTTGGGATTTGATGAGGGCTCTTTAATATCCTCATGTGAGTCCTCAGTAAAAATGAGGAACAAGGGTGGCCCACAAAAAGCTCTGTGGAAGCCTCCCTTCAAATTGACAGTAATCCCCTAATCCCATGTTTTTCAAACTGTGGTGTGCCTACAGATTATCTGGGAATTTGGTTAAAATGAAGATTCTGGTTCAATAGGTCTGTGTGCAATGTGAGATTCCAGTTTTCTAATCAGTTCCAAGGTGATGCTGATGTTGTGGGTCTATCCAGTCATGCTTGAGTAGGGAGGCACAGTTTTTAGAGTTGTTCATGAAAACAAATCCTTTGGTGTCTGGATAACCGTACCCGTCAGAGCCCCCAACAGATACTATCTGATGAGGTGCTTGACCCCATTCCCAGAGGTTCATCTCCTTCCACACTAAGTAAATGAGGAAAACAAGAGTGGTGCTATTTCTACCATCTTCCAAATGATTGTGTATCTCTCCATGCATATTTAATTGGACCCTTTTTTCCAGCCTGGCAAGCTGTTATCCAACATATTTAGTATCTTTTCAGGTTTCTCGTTATGTGGACGTTTGATAATGTGACCAGCTATACTGAACACTTATTTTTTTATTATTAATCTAGCATACTTTTGTATACCAGAAAGTTACCCGAAGAGAAACTAAAGAGACAGTTTTTAAAAACATTGGTTAGAAAGTATAGTGTTACTGATAAAATTCTTTTATAAGAAATGCTATGGAGCATCCAATTTTTTTTTTTTTTTTTTTTTTTTTTTTTTTTTTTTTTTTACTCAGTTGGAATTTGGAGAAAATGGATGCATTGTTGAAATTACATTCCTCAACTGAAAGATACTCCTGCAGCTGCCAGCCTTTCAGTAATAGATTAGCAAGTGAGTTTTGTAGAACTCAGGTTGGGGAGGTCATGAGCATCTGATCCCCCTTTTCTGCAAGCTTTCAATCTTTTAGCTTAGGAGACAGGTGCTTTTGTACAAAGCAGATAACACTATGTCCAGGACTTTTTTAGGGTATTTTAAGGGATGATGATTATGTCAAAATTTGACGACAAAGGCATTTACACTTATTTTGTAGAGCTCAATGTGATCTGCTTAATAGAGTGTTGTCTCTGTATTAGGGATTCCCTACCTCTTGGTGAGATAGGCTCTTATTTCCTCAAAGCTGTAGGATTAATAGAACAAGTATTCTGCTAAAGGTCTTAAAAGAGAAGTTTTGCTTTGAATCATTCTGTAGGTTAAGCACCTTCTGAGCTCAAAGGTTGTGCTTAGAAATTGACTAGTGTTCTCTTTTTATGAGCAGGCCTTTCGGATGTAGTGTTCTTGAGGGGAGAGGATATCAGAGTCACTTTCAAAGTGCATTCCACCCAGTGCCCTAGTCATGGCAATTTATAGCTTGATTGTTGGAATTATTACAACCTGCGTGTGTGCACACACATTCACAGAGTTATATAGTCCCTTAAATTTTGCTTGTGTAGACCTGTAGACCATCTTTTCCTTTTGTTTTGAATACAGTAGGTGTGGCCACACCCTGGAAAGTATTCTCCCCACTGAATATCAAAAAAACCCCTCCCCCTGCACTCTCAAAGCCCGTGAGCCCCAAATTCATCATTTGAGCATCTGAGGGACAGGTTGACATGTTGCTCTTGTAGTTTATGCATTAATTTCCTCCCTTTCCATGATGATGGTTTTCCATGGTCGACTAGATCTTTTGTTGTTCTTTCAGCTGCTCATGTGCAAGCTCAGTTGCAGTAATAATCATGCCTTCCCTTTAACAATTTTCTTCATTATAATAATTTTCAAAAATGTATTAATAAACCTCCATGAACCCATCACATAATCTCGACAATATCAACATCTTTATGATCTAGTTTCATTTATTTTCTACTCTTCTTTATCCTTCCTACCACCACACATGGTCTTCTGCCCACCCCCCCCCCCCCATCTTCTAGTCTTTTAAACCAAATTCCAGATATCTTATCATCTCATCTATGATATTTCAGTTTGTAACCTAACAGATGAATATTTTTTGCCACCTTTTTGTTGAAGTAATATACATAGGGGGAAATGAGCATAAGTGTAGAGGCTCGTGACTTTTCACAAGCTGAATGGATCTGTATAACCAGCACCAGATCAAGAAGCACAACATTTCCAGCACTAAGCAGTGGATTTTTCTGGGTGAATTTAATGTTAATCTCCAATTTGTTCTTTACTAAATATTCTGAACCTATGCTGGTGCATAATTGAAGCTTTTATGGTATGTCCACAATTTAACTAGGCAAATGTAATTAAGTTTTCATTCCAAATACTGTATATGAAACACAGTTTGAGTCTGGCTCTGTCAAAACAAACCAAAAACCCAAGTATTGCTAGTCTCAATGAGTTGATCACTTAGGCACTGTTGATTAATATGTTTAGATAATTATGACTCCTAAATAGTAAAGACAGCATCTTCCAAATATGTCATGAAAGTTGAGTACTGTAACTAGATGTTAAATTAGGAGAATCCCACTCAGAGGATTCTTATCTGATTGATAAGAAACTTTGACTCTGTTAGCATAGCCAAGTGGTTAAGAACAATACTCTGGGTTGAAATCCTTGCCTTGCCACTGTGTAGCCTGAGGCAGGTCCCTTTGCCTCTCTGTGTCTGATTGCTTATCAGTAACATGGAGATGAAACATCTGTTTCATAGGGTATGTGTGAGGATTAGAAGAAATAAGCGTGTAAGGTGCCAAGCACAGTACCTGGTACGTAACCATTCAACAAAGCAAACTGTTTTTATCCTTTACTTCTTTTTAGATTTCACAGTCTTTTTTAAAGGAAGGCTGTGGAGTTTTAGTAGCTTAATAACATTCATAGTTGTGTCCACAGATTTATCAAATTTTCCAACAACCATAGCAGAACTTTGTCAAACATATGAGTACTTTTCTTTCAAATCAGTCATCTTAAAACCCTCTTATTCAAATGTTGCCTTTGCTCAAAATGTATTTGGACTTCTTATTACTAGTTGTTAGTCTACAGATGTCCTTTTTGCTGAAATTACAACTAGGATAGAGGTGAATATGTGCATAATGAAATTTTGTTATTTATTTGATTCAGCAAACTTTTATTGACCACCTAGTATTTGTCAGACATACTAGGCACCAGAAATATAGCAGTGAACAGGTAAGACAGGGTCATTGCCCTATGGCATTTGCAATTTAGGGGACAAAAAGCTTTCACCAGTACCCTGGATCATGTCAACAATGTGACAGTACTAAATAACATTGTTAAAACTGCGGGAAGGAAAATGCAAAATTTTGGATGTTTTGTAGATATATCCAGTACTTTTATTGGTACAACAAAATCTCATCCTTGATATATTACCTGAAAGAAGACAGATAACTTCATTAATAAAATGATATGTACTGAGGGACACTCTGATCTGTAACAGTGCAATGATGTAACCAGCCCTTTAAATTCAAATTTGAAATAAAACAAGGAGCTCCTTTATTTCCTCTCTGTTTGACTGTGACTTTGGAGCCACTCACTCATGAACTTGAAATCGGAAGCACAGTTACATTAAACAACACAACTGAAACTAAATTATTCACCAGTGGCCTGGTGATGATCAAAAATGGTTATACATTCAAGAACATTTGTTAGGTTCCATTTTTTAGCATATCTAAAAAATGAACATGCTAACTAATTGATTTCTTCTTAAAATTTTCCAAATATTTGTATCTATTCGATTTAACACCTTAATGTTAAATAATTACAAAGTACATATAGTTAAATAAACAAAATTATAGAGTCCCAAAATTCAAAGGGGCTTTGAAGATAGTTAAGGATAGTCACCCTTACAGTGCAAAAATGCCCTCAGCCTGTGCCCAACACCTCTGGTGATGGAGATGTTTAACTATAGACTAGGGGGTCAAGGGCATATAATATAAATGTAGCAACTTATCTGTTATAGGAGTGGTAGTTACCTTATGGGGAACTTTTGGGCCCTCTCTGGAAGTACAGGTTGGTTGGTTGGCTGGTTGTTTTTTTCCAGGTAACATTCTGGCCAGCTGTACATTGTCTTTTGCAGTCTAGTTTCTGTCTGTGGACCTCCATTGTGTCACCTTTCCAGTAAACTTTGGCATTGGGTAGGGAAACATCCCAAGATCTTTTTAGTTTTCTAAGTTTGTAATTAATATTATAGCATAAAATTTTAACCATTTATTCATTTAACAAATATTTACCATCTATTGTGTGCCGGTCACTGTTCTAGGCAGAAGGGATGATAGCACTGGGTAAAATGTCACTACCATCATGGAGATTTCAGGTTCGTGAGTGAGTGGCTCTAAAGTTGCAATCAAACATGAAATAAAGGAAATGGATCAGGTCTTGAAGGAGATGATGATTCTGGTTTGGGACATGGTGAGCTTGTGAGGCAGTGGGCCATCCAAGAGCAGATATTTGGTAGGCAGCCAGCTCTGTGGTTGAGAGAAAACTGGCTTTGAGAATTCTTGGCATGTAAGGTGGGACTTGAGGCTATTGGAACAGAGGAAGTCAGCAAGGGAAGCAAGTGGTCTGAAAGTGGGAGGTAGTCTAGGATAGCATGGTGCTTGGTGCCTTGTAAGTACCACATAGAAGTTTTTTAATTCATTTATTTGATCAACAACTGTAATCCTTTTTAAGTAATTATGTAATAAGCATTACTTCTTCAGTAATTATAACATGAAGCAAGTACAGGTTTCTCATTACTTTGGAGAAACTCTTTTCTACTACAAAAATTTGGGAAGTGGAGGTTTTGTGTAATAACCTTTCCCTTTTTTTCTTTTTAAGAATTGTGTGAGTAGCACATAGCCAAACTTTTAATAGCCAAAAATACGCAAGTGTGAAGAGTAAAGTTTGCCCCTTTACCCCTCTCCTTACCCTTTTCCCACCTAAGACTTTTTTTCTATGGCTTTCCACATACTGTTCCTAGAGAAGCTTTGTTCTGAACAGAGTCTGTTTGGAGACTGAAGAATGTAATTCCTTATGTTTGTGTTTGATTCACAAAGACCATAGATAAGTTATATTAGTTTTTCATGGTGGCCTCCCCAGGGGATGTTCTTGCCCTTGCCCTTAGTGGTGGGTAATCTTTTATAGGAAGTCCTTCAACTGCATAGTTAGTGGGTAGCTGAAGCTCCATTATGTACTTTGGGAAGCACAGCTGGACAGATGCAGGGTGAGGTGAGATCTCATTTCCAGGATACTAGAAAGTCACACACACACACACACACACACACACACACACACACACACACACACACACAGAGATGGGGCATGTAAAGAGTTCTGAAATCTCTTTTATGTGCACTGAATTTTGGGTGTTACTTATACCAGTCAAGAGTTGATAAAAATAATTCTCATGTGAAAAGTAGTCACAAGACATTGTACATTTTGTTAGGATTCTTGTTTCCTTAGTTTTACTGAATGTAATGGACCTAGGTTTCTAGAGTTGATGTTTGGCTGTCATTTATAGGTGGACCTCATTAAAAGCACTGAGAGCCTAATTGTGTCTAATGACTTCTGAGGCATTGATTGCACAGTATTAAAAATGCGTAACCATTTGTGCCTGAGGAAGATTGTTACTTGGTAGGGAAGAGGAGAGAGAAATTATGTGATTGCCCTTGGTGTTTGCAGCATATTATAGGACCTAGAATTTAAATGAAAAATTAGTCCAGAGCAAAAGCACTGCTTTCGTATTTGGTATTTTTTGACAACTTGCTGATCTCTGGTCTTCCCCATCCTGGTAAAATGGTACTTTCAAGAACTTAGTTGTTGAAGTCCTAAACCTGGAAGTCATCCTTAACAACTCTGTCCTGCACGTTCAGTCTACCAGAAGACCTGCGGATCCTACCTCCAACGTAGAAAACCCATCTCCAGGGGTGCCTGGTTGGCTCAGTTGGTTAAGCGTCCAGCTTTTGATTTTGGTCAGGTCATGAACCCATGGTTCATGGGTTCAAGCCCCCCATTGGGCTCTGCACTGACAGTGCAGAGTCTGCTTGGGATTCTCTCTCTCTGCCCCTCTCTCTCCTGCTCACACACGCACTCTCTCTTTCAAAATAAATAAAATAATATTCATACTTTTTAACCCAGGGATTTAAAAATAGTCTATCTCAAAGAAATAATCATAGGTTAAGACAGTAATTTATATAGAGATATTTATCTCCACATTATAAAGTAAGTAAACAGTAAACCAAAATGAACATGTTCAAGTGCCTGACACTGAGCAATTGTTAAATTATGTACATCTATGAAGCTAACAAAATTCTATGAACAAAATGAAGCTAACAAAAATAGACTTTAAAGACATAGGGAAAATGTTTATGTGGTTTTTAGGGATGCTAAGTGAAAAAAATATATACTCCAAAACAGATTTATCCAGAATATCAATTCTGTAAGAAGGTATATGCAAAGGAAAGTAAAAATTAATAGTAATTGTTTTTATAACTTGGATTGTGTGAGGGTTTCCCCCTGTATTCCTATACTTTTCTGTATTTTCTAGATTTTTACAGTAAGTATACTATAATCAGGAAAAAAATATTTTTTAAATTGCCAAGTTGTCTCACAGAGAAATAAGAATGGCCAGTGATCACATGAAAATATTTAACTTCAGTAGTAATAAAAAATGGGAATAATGCTCAGTGAGATGGAGAATGCCTATTCCATATATTTAAGTGGGGGGAAAAAAGTAATATGTATGCTGTGATCCCAGTTTGGTTAAAATTGTATGTATCAACATGTTTACAGTGCTTATCTCTGGATAGTTGATATTTTTTCAGATGACTTTTAATTTTCTTCTTTATGCTTATGATTTGGATTATGTGAGTTTTCTGCCCCTGTAGTCTTATCTATTTTGTATTTTACAGTTTTCCTATATTAAATGCATGTTGCTCTTATAATCAGGAAATTTTTTCACACATTAAAAAATATCAAATTAGCCTTTCCATCCTCTAAAGCATACTTTCTGCTCTTAAAATATGCTTAAAATATTTAACTTGGATATTAGAATGAGAGAAATTTGAGGGAACTCTTTATGTAATTCAGTATTTTTTTAAAATGTTCATTTATTTTGAGAGAGAAGGAGAGACAATCCCAAGCAGGCTCCACACTGTCAGCGCGCAGCCCAGCTCGGGGCTTGATCTAACAAATAGTGAGATCATGACCTGAGCTGAAATCAAGAGTCAGATGCTTAACTGACTGAGCCAACCAGGCGCCCCTGTAATTCAGTCTTAAGAGCTAAATGTATACAATGATATAAATTTCTACGTTACTTTAAAGAGATGTATCTTTGTTTTGTCTAAGGTATATTTGCATACCTCAAATTATCTCCTTATACGGTCGGCCACATAAGGGCAATATGATGGAAAACTGTCTTTTGCCATTTTTTATGAAGACTTTTGAGCCTTTTTAAAACGTTTTTTTTAAATGTATATTTGGGGCGCCTGGGTGGCGCAGTCGGTTAAGCGTCCGACTTCAGCCGGGTCACGATCTCGCGGTCCGTGGGTTCGAGCCCCGCGTCAGGCTCTGGGCTGATGGCTCAGAGCCTGGAGCCTGTTTCCGATTCTGTGTCTCCCTCTCTCTCTGCCCCTCCCCCGTTCATGCTCTGTCTCTCTCTGTCCCAAAAATAAATAAAAAACGTTGAAAAAAAATTAAAAAAAAAAAAAGAGAAAAAAAAATAAAATAAAATGTATATTTATTTTGAGAGAGAGCGAACATGTGAGTGCATAAGCAAATGGGGGAAGGGCAGAGAGAGAGAGAGGGAGAGAGGGAATCCCAGGCTCTACACTCAGTGCAAGCCCCACACAGGGCTCGATTCCATGAACAGTGAGATCATGACCTGAGTTGAAATCAAGAGTCAGATGCTTAACCAACTGAGCCACCCAGGCACCCCTGAGCCTTTTTATTTCTAAAAATTGAGATGTCATTGACATACAGCACAATGTGCAGATTTTAAATGTATGGTCCAATAAGTTTTAACAAATATTTATACCCATGTGAATACCACCCCAGTCACTATGTAGATCTTTTTTTTTAACTACAGAAAACTTCCCTCATGCTTCCTTCTTGTCAGTCTTCACCATTCAAAGGTAATCTTTATTCTGCTTACCACCATAGATTAATTTCACTTTTTCCAGAACTCCATATGAACAAAATCATATAATCTCTTTTATGTCTAGCTTCTTTTGCTTAACATGATTTTGAGATTCACCCATAGTATGCATATCAGCAACCGATTCTTTCTTTTTAATTGCTGAGTAGTATTCTGTTGTGTGAATAGCAAGGTTTGTTTCCCCATCCTCATGTATGGACATGTAAGATATGTCCAGGTCTGGGTTATTTTATTATTATTTTATTTTATTTATTTAAGTTTATTTATTTTGGGTGGGGGGACAGGGGCAGAGAGAGAAAGAGAGAGAGGGACAGGGGCAGAGAGAGGGAGAGAGAGAGGGAGAGAAAGAATCCCAAGCAGGCTCCTCATGGTCAGTGCAGAGCCTGATACAGGGCTCGAACCCACGAACTGTGAGATCATGATCTGAGCCAAAATCAAGAGTCAGACATGCAACCAGCTGAGCCACCCACATGCCCCCTAGGCTTGGGCTATTTTAAAATCAGGAATGGTTAGCTTGTAGCTGTGTTATAAAGCCCAGTGTGCACCCTGCTTCTCTTTTCCTGTGTAGCAGTGTTGGAAGATCAGGCATTTGTCCTGCAGTTCAGGGCTTGTTTCTAGGAGCCTTTCACCAAGACCACCACAAAGAGAGCAGAGAATAAAACTAAAGCGGCTGGCCAAGTCCAGGGCAGATGCCTCAGGAGTTCAGTTCCTGGGCACAGAATGGCAGGCCTGAAGATGAACTGAAAGCTCCTTTCACAGAAAGAAAGAAGAAAGACAAAGCTCAGGGCGTCCAGTCAGGGACCAAGACTGCCACTACCACATTGAGACCAAATCACAGCAGCTATGTCAGGTTCCTCAGAGTGCTGAGCGTTGACCACCCGGAGAGAGGGTGGGGGGGTCCTTCCTCACCCCAGCCGGCCCTGCGGCAAGTGTTGCCTGAGTGCCCATCTGGGCTCCCTTCTGCTGGGGCTTCTGGGGTAAGGAGCTCCAGCAGGACTTGAAGCACTGGCTATGCAGCCTGTGACTGCTCTTCTGATACGAGTCAAGTGAAAAAAACCCATGACCTCTTGGAGATACACCATCTGATAACTGGAAGCAACACTTCCCCGCCCCCCAGACTCAAGTGCTTACCATACATGTGTTATTATCCATACAGTGTAAATTACTCAAGAACAGGAATTGTAAGTTCTAGATTTGAGAGGTCTAGGATGTGTATCTCTGTGACAGAACAGGACACAGCACCTCGTCACCTAGCCTCATTCCTTGTAGAGTTCGTTTCCCTCTGTGCCATCACCAACCAAGGGGAATGTGGCCTTTATCCCATCTCCTTGGGCACTGCCCCTTTATCCCATCTGTCTCCTGAATCTTGACACACAGTTCAGGTTAACTGAGTGTAAACAGAGCTGAGGAAATGGGGAGGAAGAAGTACTTACTCAGTTAGCTTGTTGAAAACACTCTTAGAGGAAGGGATACTGTGGGGGCCCTCATTAGGCAGTGGCAGGACCAAAGAAGAGGGTGCCCCCCACCTGTCATGTTATGGAAGAATTTATGGCAACACTCATCCCGTGAAGAGGGAGTTGACCATGGATATTACACTGACCAGCTTTGCTGGAAACTGCTGAAGGGATCCTTGGATGCTTGGCAGCAGACTCAGCCAGCAAGGAGTTCACTCTCTGTACCCCCTAGGCAGCTTTCCCCCTCCCTGGACTGTTGTCTGTCTGCTACCTCACTGTGTCAGAATCTTATCTGATTATCTTTTTGCCCTCATTTCTTGTCCAGGTCTATTTTTTTCTTTGCCTCCTTTTTCCTTGGCCTCTTCAACTTAAACTTTCTGGTTAAAAAACAAAACAAGTATCAGACTTTCTAACTTTGCGTTAGCTAACATTCCCTGCCCAGGCACTGACCCTGAGCACCTGCCAAAAGATATTTTTATTGCCTTTGGTTTCATTATAGATGACAAAACACATGGAATTGAATGTCTTTTCCCCAGGATTGAGTTGCTAGTTGTTTATTTCAAAACCAGATAGTATTTTCTGATTGAAGTTATTTATAAGCAGTTTGATTCTTTTTTTTTTTTTTTAATTTTTGTTTAGTGTTTATTTATTCTTGAGAGAGAGACACAGAGCATGAGTGGGGGAGGGGGGGAGCAGAGAGAGAGAGGGAGACACAGAATCTGAAGCGGGCTCCGGGCTCCGAGCTGTCAGCACAGAGCCTGACGTGGGGCTCAAACCCACGAACCGTGAGATCATGACCTGAGCCGAAGTTGGACGCTTAACCGACTGAGCCACCCAGGCGCCCCAGCAGTTTGATTCTTAAAACCCTTTTTGATATTACTGGATCAGTGTGGACTATTAGTCCCATGTGACACATGTGTTGAGAGGACATATAAATTAAAGCATTGATAAGTTGACACCAAACATGGGAACTGAAGCAATCTCTGCCCATCAGATAAATAATCTACTGGTTTTAAGGTGACTTTTACTTTTGGGGGATATATAATTTCCTTGAAATTACTAGTTTTAGGAAAAGCCACAGTTATTTTTCCTGGGTTACTATGTTATCTTCAGTTATAATTTTGATACAAGAGCAAAGAGCAGATTTTGTCTAGCCCGTTACCTTTTGTAACTTCAAACAATTATACTCTCTTAGACTTTAGCAAAGAAATTTTAGAGAAAAGACTTTTAAAGTCTTTCACCTCTCCCTACCAAGTATAGTTGACATTTTTAGGTCTAAATAACCAAGGATGTTTGAGCACATTCTTTAGCAAAGTAGTTAATACTTCATAATCAATTTTTTGGGATTTGAAGTATATGAAAGAAAATTTGTGATACCATTCTATGAAGTCTGTTAAACAACTTATTCTCATCGGTGAACATACAAGGTTCCTGTATCAATTCCTCTAGTAGGAACTGAGGATGATGAAAATTAATTTTAAATAAGGGAAATGAACATCTTTGAGTTCTGACCTTTTCCGTAGACAAAAGCAAACAATAAGACCCTGAATAATTGACATTCCTTCTCTGGAATATGAATATTGGGTTCTCCGTGGCAAGTGTAAACTTCATATTTGTAAATTACTCTAGGGTGTTAGTAGATTATCATAGAGATAGAGACAACTAAAGGAAATCATTGCATTACCTTATCAAGGGCGTTTTAAGATAAGGTAAAATTATGTCTTTGAACGGAAAGATATCCCATCTTCATGAATTGGAAGACTTGATATTATAAAGGTGGCAATACTACCCAAAGTAATCTTCAGGTTCAGTGCAATCTCTACCAAAATCCTGGAGGCCTTTTTTGCAGAAATGAAAAAGTCGATCCTAAAATTCATATGGAATTGCAAGGGACTCTGAATAGTCAAAACAATCTTGCAAAAGAAAGATAAAGTTGGAAGAATCATACTTTCCAATTTTATTTATTTATTTATTTATTTGTTTGTTTGTTTGTTTGTTTATTTATTTTTATTTTAGAGCATGAGCAGGGGAGAGAGGCAGAGGGACACAGAGAGAGAATCCCAAGTGGCCTCCATGCTTAGCATGGAGCCCAATGTGGAGCTCAGTCCCACGACACTGGGATCATGACTTGAGCTGAAATCAA
Source organism: Puma concolor (assembly GCF_028749965.1). Taxonomy (NCBI): domain Eukaryota; kingdom Metazoa; phylum Chordata; class Mammalia; order Carnivora; family Felidae; genus Puma; species Puma concolor. The sequence continues at coordinate 122,410,307 of NC_141669.1, read as the reverse complement.
GAGTTGGACACTCAACTGACTGAGCCACCCAGGCTCTTCACCCTTTCCAATTTTAGAAAAGCTACAATAATCAAAAGTGTGGTACTGGCATAAGGCTAGACATATAGATCAATGGAATGGACCTGAAAATCCAGAAATAAACCCATATATCTATAGTTATTTGAGTTTTGACAAGGGTGCAAAGACTATACAATGGTTGAAAGGACAATCTCTTCAGCAAAGGGTGCTGGGACAACTGGACATTGACATGCAAAATCATTAATGAAGTTGGATCCCAACCTCACACTATATAATACAAGTAACTCAAAATGGCTCAAGGACCTAATTCTAAGAGCTAAAACTCTTAGAAGAAAACATAAGGGTAAATCTTCATGACCTTGGATTTGGTAATGGATTCTTAGGAATGACACCAAATGTATAAGCAGCAAAAGAAAAAAAAAAGCTAAATTGGACTCCCTCAAAATTTAAAGCTCTTTGCATCAAAGGACACTATAAAGAAAGTGGCAAGAAAATCTAGAGAATTGGATAGGACGTTTGCTAATTTGATAAGGGCCCTAGTGTCCACAATGTATTAAAAACTCTTACAACTCAACAACAAAAAGACAACCCAATTAAAATATGGGCAAGGGCTTGATTGGACATTTCTCCAAAAAAGATTTAAGAATGGCTAGCACACTTCTGAAAAGATGTTCAACATGCATTAGTCATTAAGGAAATGCAAATAAAAAATCATAATGAGGGGCGCCTGGGTGGCGCAGTCGGTTAAGCGTCCGACTTCAGCCAGGTCACGATCTCGCGGTCCGTGAGTTCGAGCCCCGCGTCAGGCTCTGGGCTGATGGCTCAGAGCCTGGAGCCTGTTTCGGATTCTGTGTCTCCCTCTCTCTCTGCCCCTCCCCCGTTCATGCTCTGTCTCTCTCTGTCCCAAAAATAAATAAACGTTGAAAAAAATTTTAAAAAAAATCATAATGAGGTACTACTTCATGCCTACAAGGATGGCTATCATCAAAGCAAACAAACAGAAAAGTAGTGTTGGTGAGGATGTGGAAAAATTGGAACTCTCCTGCTTCACTGGTGAGAATGTAAAATGATGTAGCCACTGTGAACAACAGTTTGGCGATTCCTTAAAAAGTTGAATATAGAATTACCATATGACCCAGCGATTCTGCTTCTAGATATATACTGCAAATAATTGAAGATATACAGTCAAACGAATACTTGTACACAAGTGTTCATCGCAGCAATATTCACAGTAGGTAGAAGGTGAAAACAACTCAAATGTCCATCAATGGATGAATGAACAAAATGTCATCTATCCATACAATGGGATATTTTTCAGTCATAAAAGGAATGAAGTACTGATATTTGCTACAACATGGAAGAACCTCAAAACATCATGCTAAGTAAAAGAAGGCAGACACAAATGGTCACATACCCAGAATAGGTAAATCCATAGAGACATAAGGCCTGTTAGTGGTTGGCCAGCCTGGAGCAGGGGGATGGTAGTGACTATTTAATGAGTATGAGGTTTCATATTGGGGTGACTAACAAGGTTTGGAACTAGGTAGAGGTGAAAGTTGCACGATATTGTGAATATACTAAATGTCACTGAATTGTACGCTTTAAAATGGTTAATTTCATGTTATGTGAATTTTTAAAAATTATGTCATATAGTTTTTATGATCTCATAAATGTGGCTTTGCTGTCATAGTTACCTTGTGACTGTTGGAACCCATGGGCTTTGCAGCGTTTGTATGTTGGGAAAGTTCTTTCCAACTATGGGCAGGAAAACTCAGATGGATGATCCCAAGTGGGTTTCTTTCTAAAATAACAATTGAGAAATATAATTTTGTTTTCAAATTTTTATTCATAGAAGGTGGTAAAACTACCTTGAATAGGCCCTGGGTTGTTTTAAAATGTGGTATGAACTAATGTTTGTTAGTTTCTTCATTTAACTTAAAAAAACTATGTTTAAAATAACTGTATATTATTTGGTTTTTTGAAAATTAAGAGTAATTTTAAAGAATCTATGATATATATATACATATGTATGTGTGTGTATATATATACACACACATACATATGTATATATATATATGCAATTGGAATTTTCTGATGGTTTGTTGTCCTGCACTGCTAGTGATTTTTGTGACAGTTTCTAAAATCATCACATGTGCTTTGTATTGTCAGTGGAATTGGTGTCAGATATAAGAAGGTTCTGTTTTCAGATCAGTCAAGGTGGGCTTGTGTGATAAAAATCTTAGTTGGTTTTTTTTTTTTTTCAAATCTTACACCTGTTTTGTTTTTGAAGGAAGGACTTTAGGTTAGATTTGGCAAAATATCTGGCATTGAAAAAGCTTCTCACTCAGACGTAGAAATGCTATACCAGTGATCATAAAGCTTTTCTTTATGATGAAATTGGTGCTTTTGTCTCATAGTTCTGCTTCTGGCCCTGTGTTATTTGTGGACCTGTTTCTCTAGCAGACATATTTATTCTAGTTGTGTTGCACACTCCTACCTGATTCCTTATAGGACTCAAAATATGCCATCCAGGCTTAGAGTTTGTAGACATGAAGCAAACAAAGCTAACTGGTCTGCAGTGGATTGAATCCACAGCTTTTGGCATCATCATCATCATCATGTTCCAATAACTGAACTAGAGTGTAAGAGAATAAATGGCTTACTTGAGCAAAGGCTTTGCGATTTCAAAGTTAGAGGGGATCTGGCAAAAGCGTAGCAAAGTGTCTGGAATAAATATTATAAGCTGAAGTTTTGCGTAAGTGTGAGTAGTCAGCTTAAAATAATTGCTTCTGACTTCCACAAAATTAGGAAGATCTCCTTTTTGTTATATTCATTGGATAATGTTTTAAAATAAGGGGTCAGTTTTTAAGTTGTGGAGAATTCAAAGTTAAGTTTTTCAATAAATTATTAATTAGGAAAAATTTCCAACAAGAGCTAGCAGTACCAACTAGACATGGTACTGCTGAACCATGACAGCCACAGGAGAAAACAAGTTATGCAGATGAGGCTGCCACTTACTGGGGGTGTCTGCTCCAGGACCCTGCCTTTGAACAGCAGCTTAGTGCATTTCCTTGTACAGTTTACATAAACTTTCTGTGCCTTAGTTTCCTCACCTTGGCAATTAGAATAATAGAATCGATCACATATGGGTGTTACCAAGAACGAATTAGTTAATGTAGTTAAAGCTCTTAGAACAGTGCCTGACACAGAGTAAAAGCTTGATGTGAACATTAGAGACCTAAGAATCACGGTGAAAGGTAGCTAGGAGCTACTTTGGTGAAGGGTGCTTTTATGTGTTTACATTCACAGATCCCTATAGTTCCCACCCTCTGTCATGTGCCTGTGCACCGTTCTATCTGAGGTTCTGAGGGCCTCTGGTATACTCACTTTAGGGCCATTTTATTGGTAATGGGCATGTCAACCAAAGAGAATGCTTTGGGGAAAAAAAAAAAAAAACGAACTCAAAAGCAGTGGTTTTTCAGCTGCTTCCTGAGAAATTTGAAGATTGCATGAAGCGTCTCTAGTGGTTTGTTGAAAACACATAGTTACTGTCTCATTCATTTGCTGAGAGATACTGTGTGCCCATCATTGGCCCTGGGCAGAGTGGGACAACATCGATGTTAAGGGTCAGAGACACAGATGATGATAATATGGTTCCTTGGCCTGGAACTCACAGGGTAGACCATTTTTTGGTACCACTACAATCCATGCCAGGAAAGCCCCAGGGCTTTGAATGGCAGAGCATCAGAAAAGAGCATATCCTTAATGGTGTGCATTCTTGAAGTTGTAAGGCCCACATCCGTTGATTTTTTCCTCTCTGTTAAGCCATCTCAAACTTAACCAGAAGAGGGACAGGGAAACTCATTGGTGGAAAGAGTGTTAAAATTACTGATTTTATGAATCACCTGAAATTACAGATTTTAGAAATCATCTTGTTCTGATCTATTATCAGAGAAAATTGAGTTTGCTTTATTTCCGTTTATATTTTTTTCATTTCTGCTAGAATTTAATAGTTTTAAATTGCTAGTTTGTATTTTTACAACCACATTTTACTCTCCTTCCTCCCTGCCTCCGGCCCTGGTTTTTCTGTTTGTGTATAGTTTTGATGGAAATGAATTAGGAAAAGAGATTGATGAGATTGGGTTACTCAGCTTCCTAAAAGGTACTTTCTCTCTCCTCACAAAGTGATGAGATGCTGCTTTTTTCACAGGGCTGAATTGCAGCTGCCCAAGCAACAAGTGGACCTTTAAAGATGCATACAGGGCTGCAAGAGATGAAGGGAGAAAGTGGAGAGACCAATGAAGGGAGGAAAAAGCATGTTTCCTGGGTAAATAGTATGCTTCTGAATTTTAACAAGTTTCTTGCCATACTTTGTAACTCCTAAGTCTTTAAAGCTATATTTAGTCTTTGTGTTATGGTTAAACATTCTTTATTTTCTCCTCCCTTGGTTTTTATTGCTGAGCTCTTTGATCAAATGATTTTTTTAATTAATCTAAAAATATTTATTGAATATATAATCTAGGTGAAATCCTAGATGCCTTGATAGGAACTTCTACCTTAGGCTGATTATTGGATATAATAAAAGTTGAGCTGTGTATTGTGTCTCTCTGATGTGCAGGTTTAGTCTGAGGTCAGCTTTTAGTTTGAGTGCAAGACTTATACTTCTGCTTTATTAAATAACTGACTTGAAAAACTAGAACACTTGTTTGAATGCCACTTACCCAAACCATACTCTTAGGCTGCCCTCAGGAATAGGAAACACTTTTCAATGCTAAATATAATACTAAAGACAAAGCAGACGAGCAAACAATTAATGTAAGCCTTCATTTGCTGAAGTAGATGTGACCTACTTACGATTTTGGGGTTTTTTTTTTGTTTTGTTTTTGTTTTTTTTTTGGTCATTTACTTATCAAGTTGTGAACTCAATTTATTCTGTTACTAAGCCACTCACAAGCTTTAGACTTTGGCATTTTGTTGTTGTTGGCTGTTGTTGTTAAACTTATGAAATAAAGGAAATCTATTGTATTAGTCTTCATTATAAAGTTAAGAACTTCAGTGTGCTGAATGGAAGTTTTTGGAAAGAAAGGGGAGGAAATGGAGTCAGAGTCGGTGATGGTATATAATGCTGGAAGTTCTGTGTTCAGTGTCCTGACGTAGACAACTGCACAGCAACATCACTCCTCCGCAGGTTTGGGGCTACCCAGTCCATGGGAATGTTTCTACTGTTGGAGCTTCTGGAACTTCCTGCCTTATGGTGGACTGCAGCAGGACTACTGTTAGATATAGGACACATTCCAGCTTGCTCATTCTTTAAATTTGAGGTGTAGATTGAGTAAAAAATACTTTGTGGCCTTGCATGTCAATCCTCTAAATTAAAAAGAGCATAAGATAAGCTTTTTCACATGTGAACTTTTATGTACATTTTCTAATGCTCACCTTCACACCAACTGTTCCAGTCATACTGGTCTCCTTGCTGTCTGCAATCAATCCAGAGTCAACCCAGAAATGTTCCTGCCTCAAATCTTGTCCTTTCAGATAGCTACATGACTCCTGCCCTCTTTCACCTTCAGGTGTCTGCTGTGGGGACAGAGTTAATAGGAAAGGCAAAGCCAAAATTGGACTCATGAGGAATTCTCTGTTATTTCAGTCTGTTTACCTACTACCTGGCGACACTGAGCCATCTTGCCTCGCTCCAGCCTAGCTCATTGTCCTGCTCCACTCGTACCTATCAAGTACGATGTTTTGTTTACACTATACATCATGCTTTTTCTATGTTACCTTTAAGAGCTTTCAAAATTGATCTTTGACTTTTAAAGGCACATACCATTTGACCCAGCAATTGCATTTCTAGGAATTTATCTCACATTTAACCTCATGCAGGTATGCAGGTAGCCCTGTTCCCCTTCGGCCTCTGTTGAATCCTCATGCGTAATTCCTATCCCAACGGCACTTGCACCGAGACTCGTTAGCTCTTGCTACCATTATTTTGTTGTGGCCGTGTGTTATGTCGCCCTCTAATAACTTGGGCAGCTGCCTGCTTCTTTGCCTAAACTGCAGTGGACTGGAGACATTTGCACAGTAGCTGATTATATCCCCTTTCAGGTTTCTTCTTTTGAACTCCTGTTCCCTTACAGCAATGTTCCCTTAAAGCAATATGGCTGGAACTCCTGTTCGCTTGCAAATATCACAAACTGTTACACTTTTTGTGTTGTGTTTTTTAGATATTTAGGTAATTAAGCATATAAGCATGTACTGGTGGTACTCTACTTGACAGCACACTAGAATCACCTCAGAAGCTTTATAAAATACAGATGCCTGGTCATCCCTCCGGAGATTCTGAGACAATTTATCTGGGATGCGGTGTAGGCATTGGCATTTTGTATTTAATTTTTTGGTAATTTTTTAAAATTCCAGTATAATTAGCACACAGTGTCATACTAGTTTCAAGTGTACGATACAGTGATTCAACACATGTATGCATTACTCACTGTTCATCATGATAAGGGTACTAGTTTCCCTTCACCTGTTTCACCCATCCCCCACCCACATCCCCTCTGGTAACTATCTGTTCTTTATAGTTAAGAGTCTGGTTTTTTGCTTGTCTCTCTTTTTCTTTGTCCATTTGTTTTGTTTCTTAAATTGCATAGATGAGTGAAATCATATGGTATTGGTCTTTCTTTAGCTTATTTCACCTAGCATCATACTCTAGATTCATCCATGTTGTTGCAAATGGCAAGATTTCATTCTTTTTCTTAGCTGAGTGATATTTCTGTGTGTGTGTGTGTGTGTGTGCGCGCGCACATGCACGCATGTGTGTGTACATACTACATCTTCTTCATTCATCTATTGATGGAAACTTGGATTGCTTCCATAATTTGTTGCTTCAATAAATGTAAGGATGCATATATCTTTTCAAATTAGGGTTTTCTATTCTTTGGGTAAGTACCCAGTAATGGAATTACTAGATCATGTGGTAATTCTATTTTTAATTATTTGAGGAATCCCCATACTGTTTTCCACAGTGGTTGCACCAGTTTGCATTCCCACCAACAGAGCTCAGAGATTCCTTTTTTCTCCACATCCTCACCAATACTTGTTTCTTGGTTTTGATTGTAGCCATTCTGACAGGTGTGAAGTGATATCTCACTGTGGTTTTGATTTGCATTTCCCTGATGATGAGGGATGTTGAGCATCTTTCCATGTGTCTATTGGCCATCTGTATGTCTTTGGGAAAATGTCTGTTCATGTATTCTGCCAATTTTTAATTGAATTATTTGGTGTTTTTCAGTGTTCAGTTGTATCAGCTCTTTTTTTTTTTAAATTTTTTTTCAACGTTTTTTATTTATTTTTGGGACTGAGAGAGACAGAGCATGAACGGGGGAGGGGCAGAGAGAGAGGGAGACACAGAATCGGAAACAGGCTCCAGGCTCTGAGCCATCAGCCCAGAGCCCGACGCGGGGCTCGAACTCACGGACCGCGAGATGGTGACCTGGCTGAAGTCGGACGCTCAACCGACTGCGCCACCCAGGCGCCCCATATCAGCTCTTTATATGTTTTGAATACTAACCCTTTATCAGATGTGTCATTTGCAAATATCTTCTCCCATTCAGTAGGTTGTCTTTTAGTTAATTGTTTCCTTTGCTGTGCAGAAGCTTTTTATTTTGATACAGTCCCAATTGTTTATTTTTGCTTTTGTTTCCCTTGCCTCAAGAGACATCTCTAGAAAAATGTTGCTATAGACAATGTCAGAGAAATTATTGCCAGTGCTCTCTTCTAGGGTTTTTATGGCTTTGGGTCTCACATTTAGATATTTAATACATTTTGAGGTTAGTTTTTGTATGATGTAAGAAAGTGGTCCAGTTTCATTCTTTCGCATGTAGCTGTCTAGTTTTCCCAACACCATTTGTTGAAGAGACGTTTTCCCTGTTGTATATTCTTGCCTCCTATGTCAAAGATTAATTGACCATATAATCATGGGTTTATTTCTGGGCTCTCTATTCTGTTCCATCAATCTATGTGTACCATACTATTTTGATTACAACAGCTTTGTAGTATGTCTTGAAATCTGAGGTTACGATACCTCCAGTTTTTTTTGTTCTCTTTTTAAGATTGCTTTGGCTATTCAGGGTCTTTTGTGGTTCCATATAAATTTTGGGATTATTCTAGTTCTGTGAAAAATGTTATTGGTATTTTGATAGGGACTGCATTATTTAATGTACCTTGTTTTGCATAGTATGAAAATTTTAACAATATTTGTTCTCCCAATCCATTAGTGTGGAATATCTTTCCATTTGTTTGTGTCCTCTTCAATTTCTTTCATCCGTGTTTTATAGTTTTCAGAGTACAGGTCTCTCACCTCTTTGATTAGGTTTATTCCTAGGTATCTTATTGTTTTTGGTGTAATTGTAAATGAGATTGATTCCTTTATTTCTCTTTCTGCTGCTTCATTATTGGTGTATAGATATGCAACAGATTTTTTGTATATTGGTTTTATATCCTGTAACCTTACTGAATTCATTTATCAGGTCTAGTACTTGTTTGGTGGAGTCTTTAGGTAGGCATCAGCACTTTAAAAAACAGCCTGGGAGGTTTCCTTGTGTGATCAAGTGTGAGGACCAGAAACACTATTGATTTTTCTTTTTTTTATTTTATTTTTATTTAAAAAAAAATTTTTTTTTCAATGTTTATTTATTTTTGGGACAGAGAGAGACAGAGCATGAACGGGGGAGGGGCAGAGAGAGAGGGAGACACAGAATCCGAAACAGGCTCCAGGCTCTGAGCCATCAGCCCAGAGCCCGACGCGGGGCTCGAACTCATGGACCACGAGATCGTGACCTGGCTGAAGTCGGACGCTTAACCGACTGCGCCACCCAGGCGCCCCACTATTGATTTTTCTATATTGGTGATGACTCTGGTCATTTTAAACTCATCATAACCATGTAAAGGATTCCTTTGGGTTTATGAATATAAATGGTGTCATATATAAAAACATTTTGCCTCTGGATTTACAGTATTTGTATTTCTTATTTGTTTTCATGTTACTTCATATTGGAAATAAGTCCTGACACTATATTAACAGTGATGATTAAATACGTCTTCATTTTTTGCCTATTTTTAATGATTACATGGCTCATTTCTTCTTTGAAGTATAATATTGGCATTTGGTTTTAAATAGATACTCTAATAAGGGGAAGAAAGTACACCTTTATTACTCGTTTTAGAATTTTTATTTTTTTTTATTATTTTTTTTTTAATTTTTTTTTTTCAACGTTTATTTATTTTTGGGACAGAGAGAGACAGAGCATGAACGGGGGAGGGGCAGAGAGAGAGGGAGACACAGAATCGGAAACAGGCTCCAGGCTCTGAGCCATCAGCCCAGAGCCCGACGCGGGGCTCGAACTCACGGACCGCGAGATGGTGACCTGGCTGAAGTCGGACGCTTAACCGACTGCGCCACCCAGGCGCCCCGTTTTAGAATTTTTAAATTAGGAATAGGTATTGAATTTTAACGGCTGAATTTTTGGTATCTGTTAACATGACACGGTTTTAATTTAAGCTATTCTTAGATTATGTTTACTATTATTTTCTTTTAGATTTGAGCATAAATTCTAAGTAAGCTTTGTCTATAGTTTTCTCTCTTTTCTTTAGCCAGCTTTAGGACCAGGTTAGTACAATAAACTATATAATGTATATCTTGGCCTATTTTAGGCGTAATTTCTATGTTATGAATTGTTTGTTTCTGGAGAGTTTGAAAGTACTCACTAATAAACCATCAGAGGCTAGTGGCTGTGTGGGAGTGTCATTTTTTTAAAGATGTTAGTCTAGTTAGGTATTCTATTTCTGCCAGTGTTAGAATTTTACATTTTTAAATGCATGAACGGGGGAGGGGCAGAGAGAGAGGGAGACACAGAATCGGAAACAGGCTCCAGGCTCCGAGCCATCAGCCCAGAGCCTGACGCGGGGCTCGAACTCACGGACCGCGAGATCGTGACCTGGCTGAAGTCGGATAGAATTTTACATTTTTAATAGGAAATCCATTTATTTAATTTTATCCAAACTTATTAAGCACATGACACTCCCTTACAATTTTATTGCCTTTATGTCCTGTTTTCCAACTTCATCATTTCCTTTTTTGAAAAAATTAAATTTATGTTTAGTCTGTTCACAGGAAATTTATTAGAAATAGAAAACTTTATTAGGTTGTTATTATTAATAATTATTAATTATTAGAAATGAGAAAACTTTTAACATATAAAAAGAGGCTGTGAAAAATCAGTTTCCACTCCTGCTCCTCAGGTGGGCAGTCCCCTCTCCTACGCAGCAACTCCTGCCTATTTCTTAAGGTTCCTTCCAAAGTATTTTGGGTTTTGCTTTCAAAATCTCTAACTCCTTTCTTTAAAAAAAAAATTTTTAAGGGGCGCCTGGGTGGCGCAGTCGGTTAAGCGTCCGACTTCAGCCAGGTCACGATCTCGCGGTCCGTGAGTTTGAGCCCCGCGTCGGGCTCTGGGCTGATGGCTCAGAGCCTGGAGCCTGTTTCCGATTCTGTGTCTCCCTCTCTCTCTGCCCCTCCCCTGTTCATGCTCTGTCTCTCTCTGTCCCAAAAATAAATAAACGTTGAAAAAAAAAAAAATTTAAAAAAAAAAATTTTTTTTTAATGTTTATTTTTGAGAGAGAGAGACAGAGCACATGAGTGGGGGAGGGGCAGAGAGAGGGGGAGAGACAGAATCTGAAGCACGTGCCAGGCTCTGAGCTGTCAGCACAGTGCCGGATGTGGGGCCCGAACTCACGAGCCGTCAGATCATGACGAAGTCGGACACTTAAGTGACTAAGCCACCCAGGTGCCCCTCTAACTCCTTTTCTTTAAAAAAAAAAAAAAAAAGTTTCTCTAGGTTTTTTTTGTTGTTTGTGTCTCAATATTATTAGCTGGTGTGCTTAGTTGTGTTTTTTTTTTCTTAACAGTACTCAAAGCAATGTTTGTCTTATGTTTTTTTCATTGTCCATAGATACCTTGTGTAGTGATTTTGTTACATTTTCTAACTTGATTATTGTCATTTCAGAGCTTATCTCTTTCAAGCAGATTATTGTTGGGTTTTGTCTTCTGTTGAACCAATCTTGAAGATTCTATAACTTATGTGTAAATTTATCCTCTTTAATTCATGGTTGTTATTGCATTTGTCATATTTTCTATAAATGATTTGTTTCTTGATTTTTATATTAGTTGTCTCTTTTCTGTTATACCTTCTGTTTTGGAGAATGTTTTTTTTCTTTCCTTTTAACTTTTAAACATTTTAAAGGTGAACAATCTTTTGAGTTTTCTTAGTGCCAAAAATAACATTTGTTTCTATATTTATTTACTCTCATCAAAGCAAAGAGGAACTTTTCTTTCCTTCCATATAAGGAAACTTCGCTTCTCCCTGTTTTGGCTTCCTCTCTCCTTATCTACTCCCATTATTTTCCCCTTTCACATTTTACATTTGTTCTGTGAGGTGTACTAATCTTCGGAGCTTCAACCTGGTGCTCACAAGTATTTTGCTATTCTTGATTCGGTTAGTTAACAACCACCGAGGTCTCACTCTAAGCTGGACGGACGCTGAGGTTGGTACAGGAGATGTAAAGGTGAAAGCAGTTCTGACCCTGCCTTCAAGGTCCCCTGTCTGGTTGAGGAGGTGGCGTGCATGCAGACTAACAGTGGCAAAAGATGTGATGTGTCAGGTGTCTCGGAGACACGGAGGGAGGGAGAGAGTGAAGTTTGGTGAGTCAGCAAAGGCATCCTGGGAGCTGAGTTATATTGTACCAGTAGAGCTTTGCAAGATAGAGGATAAAACAAAAGGGCAAAAGCCTGAAGATACCCAAGTTCATCATAGCCTAAAGGTACCCAAGTGGCTGGAGATGAGACTGAACAAAGGGATGTTGGGCCAGATCATAAAGCACCTCGAATGCCTGTCCAACAAGTTCAGTTTGTCGTATCCTGTGGGCTGCATCACAATGGTTTTAAAGCAAGGGGGCACCATGCTCGAGTTTATATTTAGAAAGGTAACTGTGGCTCTCAGGTGAAGCATGGGCTGCAGGAAGTCAGTTAAGCAGCTATGGCAGTCATCCAGGTAAGAGATGTTGGGAACTCGAACAAGGTGGTAGCAGTGGTGATGGAAAAGAGAGAATGAGGTGTTTCGAAGCAGTGTCTAAAAGCGCTAGGGTCTGACTCAGGTGAGATTGGGAATTCGTGGTTGACTGAGAGGGGTTGGTTGGTTTGTTTTAGGGAAGGCGATGACCAACAGTGGAAATATTGGCCAACTTATGGAGTGGGGTAATGGATGCAGGGGGGCTGCAGAGACTTATTTGGAGAGACAAGAGTTCATTTTAGGACTTGTTGAATTCAGAAAACCCTGAAGAGATGTAGGGAAACATATCTAGGAGCAGTTAGAAGCATGGGTCAGAAAGTCAGGTGTGTTGTGAGGGCTGGAGATAAATGGGTGAGACACACTTGCTCTGAGGATGTCAGAGTCATGAGAATAGACATAAACCCAGAGGTAGAGCATGTAGACAGAAAATAAAAGGGTTGGGATGGCCTCTGGGCAGAGACCAGTTCTTTATGTTCAGGAAATGGAGATGTCCTGGGCACTCTGATAACATGTCCCACACAGGGTGGTGAGAGGTTTTTCACATCGCTTATTTTATCTTCTCAATAGCCCTGTGTATGGAAATTATTACTACTCTACTTTGTGGGCCAGAAAACTAAGACTCCAAGGCATTGTTACTAATCTAGTTAGTGGGACTGCAAACCAGATCAAAATGCCAAATCGATGCTAGAAGAAGAAAGAGCCGTATGGAAGAGATGATTTCCTATAAGGGGCAGTGGCCACCACAGGTCCAGTAGGGTAAGAAGCCAAGCCACTGGTTTTCCCAGTTAGAAAACTGGTAGCGATCCCAGCCTGCCTAGTTCCCACAGAGTTCCTAAGTCAGCTCTCACTGGAGCGTGGAGAAGCTGAGGAAATGCAGGTGGCTATTGACTGCAGCTTTTGGAGACGGCTCAGTGGGAGAGGATTGACAGGATACCTGGTCTGCAGGGTGGCATCACTGTGTTTACAGATCAAGTGTTTTGAATTGCTCATCTTTTTTTTTTTTTTTGAGGTCTTATGTCTTACATTGCCTTGTTTCTAGGCTTCTGCTACAAAAAAAAAAAAAAAAAATCAAAACTCTGCTGGATTTCTTTCACATAATCTGCTTGTTTAACTTGTTTTCTTGGAGTTCTTTTTTTTCTCTTCCCTTTTACACATTGCTTTTAGATATTTCCAGGCTGTGTCTTAGTGACCCTCTTTGATTGCTAATTAGGTGAGACCCTGGGAATTCCTCCTTGTTTCTTTGAGGTCTTTCCATTCTGGAAGTGGTTTTCTTCTGTCATTTGAATCTTTTGTTCAATTCAGCTTCATCCAGAATGCTAATTCATAGCCTGTGTGTGTCTTCTGGACAAGAATTTGTTCTTACACTCTGACAACAGGAGAGCCCAGTGCTGAGAGCATGTACTCTGGAACTAGGACCTGCCTGGGTTCAAATCCTGACTCTGCTGTCTACTCACTAGCTGAGTGACCCTGGGAATTACTTAGCCTTTTTGTGCCTTAGTTTCTGCACCTGTGGTTGGAGGCGATAATAATACCAAGGGTTGTGCTGAGGACTAAATGAACTGCTGCATCGCGAGCGTGCAGAATACACAGTGTCCGGTGCGTGTCATGTGTTCTGCTGTTGTTATTGCTGTTGGTGTTGTCTTGGAGGAAATAGGAGAGATTACCTTTTCTTGATTATCATTCGGACCACACAAATTCTAAGTGATACCTTTATAGACTATTAGAGCCTTACTTGAAAAACTAGGAATAAGTAAATTCTGGGAGCCAGGTAGCATTCCTCCAGATTTTAAAGTAATTCAGCAATGAACAACTTTGACTTAGGTCCAGATGCCACATCTGGATGCCCGTTGTGTGACCTCACCCTCCCCATGGCAGTGTTTCATTGCTCTCCCTAAAATACAGGCTGTAAAATTTTTATTTCTACCTTACTGAATAGTTATTTCAAAAAACTGTTAATTTTGCTTACCCCATCTGCAAATAATAGATGCTGGCCAACCAGCGCACAGAAGTTAAGTGATTTACTTGAAGTCCATGATGGAGTTGGATTTCAGCCCATGGTCTGTGTGTGACTCCAGTGGTATTAAAAGAGGAGAAAAAGTTCACTGGGATGTATATACATCAGATTATCTACAATGCTGTCTTAGCTCAGGCTGCTGTAACAAAATACCACAGACTGGGTGGCTGACAAACAACAGAAATTTATTTCTCCCAGTTCTCGTAGGCAGAAGTTGAGATAAGGTACCAGCATGGTCAGGTTCTGATGAGAGCCCTCTTTTGAGTTACAGGTGGCCTTTTTCTTATTGTGTCCTCCTATGGTGGGGAGGAGACAGAGCTCTCTGAGGTCCCTTCTGTGAGGGCATAATCTCATTCATGAGAGCTCCACTGTCATGAACTAATCACCTCCCAAGGCCCTGTCTCCTAATACCATTACATGGAGAGTTAGAATTTTAATGTGAATTTTGGGGTGGACACAAACATTTAGTCCATAACAAGTACCAATCCCTAAAGGTATGGTTATGAGCTCTCCACAGTGATTTTTTTTTTAACAGCAGAGGTGTGCTATTTTTATAAGCAGAAGAAAAACATAATTCCTTGAACAAACAAAAGGGTAATATCTAAGTGTTTGCGTGATAGAAATAATAAGGTGAAATCATATCAACTAAACTCTTGTTTTTAAGGAAATTGAGTAGACTTATGAATGAGGGGGACAGTATTTTAAGAAATGATTGACAGAATTTGCATAGTCTCAGCTCTCAACATGTTTATTAACTATAAAGGAAAGAAAAGACAGTAACTTTGTAGCAGAGAAAGCATCTTAACCAAGTGATCAAGGTGAACTATCAACAGTTAGAAGACATACTGATATAATGACCCCTATGATATGATGTACTAAGGAGAATACATCATTTCTGTGTTATTTTTGTCAAAAATGCATAACCTCAGGAGAATGGGTTAACTAGGTGATAGGGATTAAGGAGTACACTTGTCATGATGAGGATAGAACGTATTGAATTACTATATTGTACACCTGAAACTAATATAACACTGTATGTTAACTAACTGGAATTAAAACTTAAAAAAAAATGCAAAACCTCAGTGTAGTCATGAGAAAACATCAGGCAAACCCAAATCAAGGGGCAGTCAGAAAAATAACTGATTAATACTCTTAAAAAGTGTCAAGGACACAAATGGCAAGGAAAGATCGAGGTTCTGTCACAGGCTACAGTAGACTAAGAAATAACTACATACAATAGGATTCTAGATAAGACAGAAAAAGGACATTGCCAGAGAAAAACTTGTGCAATTTGAAAAAGATTCTTGGTTTAGTTAATAGTATTGTACCAGTGTTAATGTCCAGGTTCTGTTCGATGTGCTAGGCTTAGGTAAGATGTTAACATTACAGGAAGCTGGGTCAGGGATATATGGAAACTCTGTTATTTTCGCAACTTTTCTGTAAGTCTAAAATTAGCTGAAACTAAAAAATTTGTTTAAAAAAGAAAATTTTGATAGGATTCATTACCAGAGTTTTCTGTTTTCTCCCTGTCTCATTTTCTTTTCAGTAAAAAGCCATCATAGGCTAGAGAAACAATTTGGTCCTGGGTAGACACTGGCTTAAGAATAGGAACAAAGCTTGGAGGTCAGTCCCCCTCTCTGAGTGGGTAAATGATAATGGTGATTTGCCACAGTGTTGCCTGTGGGCTCAGTTTTGAATATGTTAAATTTCCTAGACCTTTCTAAAGCTGTGCTGATGGGAGATTTTTCTGAAAATTTTGTGAGGCCAAGCGGGCAGAAAATTAGTCAGTGCAAGATATTGCACTTAAGGAAAAACAGAAATCCAAACCAGAACTTACACAGAGTCATGGGTCCAAAGATATCAATTAGTACCCTGGCATTCTCTTAAGATATTGCCTCACTGCTGCTGAGGCCAAAATGGGCCTTGAAATCGGCGCACATCCACGCAGAGATGACCAAACCCAAGCAGTCCTCTGGAAGCATATGTAGATGAAAGTCTCTCCTTGGTCATTAGGAAGCAGCCAAGTTTTAAAGTCTTGTAAACAGAAAAATCATAAAAATTAGAGGTTTATAACATGTTCAAATGAAGAACGTTGCAAAGAGATAGCAGACTGGGAGTCTGAGTGAAGTCTAGGAGGATTTGGACTCTGTCAGAGTACAGACTGCTCTGTCCACAGGACGGAAGATGCCCCACCAGGCTGGGACTGACATTTTGGTTACTGCAAAGTTGAGCTCACTATGTATGCAGCTCACTATATATATGTGTGTATATATATATGCAGGTTGAATATCAGGTTTGTACCTGATGAGGTATAGCCTGATGAGGGATTGTTTCCCAGATGCCCTGATGTAAGGAGAGGACAGCTCTGCACAAATGGCAGGAACAGTAAGGCTCCTGGAAAGCAATACCACTTCTAAAAATGAGGGGGGAAATCTCGTGTGTCTCCATTGAGTTTGGTTGGTATTAAACCAATTCTGGCCCACCCAATTAAGAATTTAATAATCTCACTGAACTAAAAAGACAAACAAACTTTGTATTTCTGTACTTCCGAGCTGAAGACTCGACTGTTTTCAGTCAGCAGATATTTTGTGAGCACCCGTTGTGTGCCAGGCACTGTGTTAGGCCCTGAGAATAGAGCAATGATCAAGACAGTCATGGTCCCTGCCCTCATGGAGCTCTGTTCCTCTGAGCTCTGAGGCTGAACCAGCCAGCCCACTCACTCAAAGTTGCCTCTTCTAAAATGGTTTGATTTATACCAAGATAAAAGTTTGCCCACATGTAATCCTAGAATTTAAAAACCTCTTTATACATATTTTGTTATTTTAGTTTCCTTCCAACAGTACTTGAAAGGTGTGTTATCATGTGTATTTCATATGTTTCATATACATAATTTTGAAGTAGTATTTGGTGCCTTTAATCATAAAACCTGCCCCCCTCCTGACCTTTCCCCTCAGGCTCTGATGTTGAAGACACTTTGGGAAGGCTTAGTGGGCTTGCTCAGTGCTTCTGGCAATCAGACATATGTTTACCAAGGCAGAGTGAGCTTGGAGAGAGGCAGTGCGGCCAGCTGGCAGTGTCCAGAGGGAGCCACCTCTTCTCTGCTGCATAGACATTTCTCCCTTCCTGAATTTAATCTCTTGGGTCAGATTCTGAGTTAAGCCTCAAAGCGATGGACCAACTAGAGTGGTGCTAACTCACTTGATTCCACAAACTGTTAGTAATCTCTTCCTTGGCCCTCCTTCCAGAGGCTCTGGGCTTTCTTAAGTAGAGATTTGTCCTCACGCCTTGAGTTGGTAAAATACTAATGGTTATGAATTTTTAGTTACTGTATTTGAGAAGTACAGTGCATAAATGATGAGCAGCATACCTTATTTGTCAGAAGAGTCAAGGATAAGCTATTGGTTGACAATTAATTTGGAAGACTCACCTCTACTAACCCAGTGGAGTATATAAATGGTTGGTCAGTTTTTTGAAGCACTTTTGCAAAACAAAGTCCACATTCATCAGCAGAGCTTTTCGCCATCTGATTCTGATTCCTCTCCAGCCACAAATCTTCCAACCCACCCTTACATAGCTTCTCTTATGCCCTGGTTGGCTGTGTACTGTGTACTTCTGCATTATGAGGTTTTCCCTGCCCTCAAGTCCCAGGTCATCCAGTCCCCTTCTCCCCCATCCCCCCCATAAATCCACCTTTGGTCTTCCTCTGGCATTGTTATCCGTTTTATTTTCTGGTGTCCCAGGCCCATTGTAGCACATCTCCTATGGCACACATCGGCCCCCATTCTGTGATGCTTCTGTTGACATGTCTTCCTCCTGTCCTGGATTGTCAATCAACTCCGTGAGGTGTCAGGGACTTGTGCATTCATCCACATGTTCTCTGTGTGTATCCAGCATAGTGATTGAGTACTCATACTGTTCTAGCTACTGTCTAAGCACTTTATATATATTACCATGTTTAATTGTCACACTAACCATATATGTGCCACATACTTGCTCATTAATAAGCTTTCCCTGTCCTTCTCTGCCTTCAAGTCCCAGATCATCCAGTTCCTACCACCCTCTCCTCACCCCCACGTAGCTGTCTTTGGTCTTCTTCTGGCACTATAATGAGAGAGAGATATTGTCATCCTTTTTTATTTATTTAACAGATGAGGAAACTGAGGCACAGAAAGGTTAAAAATTCTGCCCAAAGCTACAAAGTGGTGGAGTTGGGATTTGACTCCAGGTGGTCAGTTAGGAGTCATGGCTTCTAACCACTGCTTGGTATGCTCCAAGCCCATACTCTTTGCTGTATGCTATACTGGCATAATAACAGCTAGCATTTATCAAACACCAGCTGCGGCAGGAACTGGGCTAATGTTGAATGTTTATTATCTTACTTAATCCTCACAGAACTCCCATGATTCAGAGGGCTTAGGGCTGAGACACTTGTAGGCAGTACTACACTGGGCGCCTCGTAAGTGTTTTCAACTAGATGAACAATCGGATGAATAACAGTAGGGACAGAATTTGGGCAGAGAACTAATGTGTATTGAGTGCCTTACATTTTTTCCTGTAGGAAGGTTTTTCCCAGTATTTTATTATGAAAAATTTCAAATGTTCTGCAAAGTGGAAGAATTCCACAGTGAGCAACCATACACCCACCACCAGGTTTTGACCATTAACATTTTACTCTATCCTGTCCATTTATTTAGCCATCTATCCATATATTTTTTTTAAAGTTTATTTTTGACAGAACAAGCAAGTGAGCATGAGCTAGGGAGGGGCAGAGAGAGAGGGAGACACAGAATCCAAAGCAGGCTCCAGGCTGTCAGCACAGAGCCTGACGTGGGGCTTGAACTCACGAACCGTGAGATCATGACCTGGGCCAAAGTCAGACGCTCAACTGACTGAGCCACCCAGGTGCCCCTATCCATATTTTTTAATGTATTTTCCCTCAGTGCTTCAGCATACATATCAGTAAGTAGAGGTCATTATTTATAAGCGTACTTCTTTTTTTTTCTTTTGAGGTAAGATTTGTACATTTCATTGCAGTTAAATTTTAACTGTACTTGTGCTGAGTTTTGACAGAGGCATACACCTATGCAGCTCAAACTCCTACCAAGATATTATCATTACCCAGAAAGTCATGTCCTGTCCCTTCCTAGTCACTGCCCACCCCTAATTCCCAGAGGAGTGTATACTATTTTTATATTGTATATTTACATGCTTTTTTTGTTCCAAAAGAGTTTAAGGTGACTCATTCAGATCCATAAAATTCAGCAAGAAATAGGTGGAAAAAAAGAAACTAAGGAATATTAAGGTGCTCTCCTGGCTCCAGTGTGATATGCCAGGCATTTTTATAAGTAATATATTACTTAATCCTCGCAGGGGTATCCATAATTATTTCATTTTATAGATGGAGATGCTGCAAACTTGTGTAGTTAATAAGTAATAGGGACTCTTTGACTCTGAAGTCCATGCTTTTTCCACTGTAGCTCAAATAAAGCAAGACAACAGGTAAAATAAAAGCTTCTCTTAAAAGCAAATAGGATCTCCAATAATATGTGCTCAAGTATTTGTAAAACTGTGTTACCTCTTCATGTTGGTGGATGGCGAGGTGGGGTCATTAAAATAGTCCTGCAGTATTTGCAAAGAGCCTTAAGGTCTAGGTTGGCTTTGAGTCCTGTATGGCCCTAAAGATGGGATTCCATGTCCTCAGTAGGAGAAAAAAAAGCAGCTTTTCCAGAATCGGTGATAAAAATAGGAAGTCTTGGGGCACCTGGCTGGCCCAGTCAGTAGAACATATGACTCTGGGTGCCTGAGTGGCTCAGTCAGTTAAACTTCTGACTCTTGGTTTTGGCTCAGGTCATGATCTGACGGTTTCGTGAGTTCAAGTCCTGCATTGGGCTGTGTGCTGGTGGCGAGGAGCCTGCTTGGGATTCTCTCTTCCTCTTTCTTCCTCTACCCCACATGCGCTGTCAAAGTCTCTCAAAGGAAAAAAAAAAGAATATATGATTCTTGATCTTGGGGTTGTGAGTTCAAGCCCCACATTGGGTGTAGAGCCTACTTAAAAAAAAAAAAAAGGAAGTCTTAAAATGGTCCCATTGATTATTAAATAGAGCCGTACAACAAAGAATATTTTTGATTATTAAATGGTCCCATTGATTATTAAATAGAGCCATACCAACAAAGAAGCAAGCATCTTACACACGAGTCTTGGTCAGAGCTTTCAACTTTGACTTTAATAGGGCTCATTTGTTGTGTTACAAAAGAGTAAAGGTAATATTTGGTAAAAGAATTATAAATATCTAACGGGGGGCCTTAGAAATATTTATCTCTGCTACTTTCTGCATTCTATGTTGAATCTCCTTTATAATAACAGATTGGATATAGAAGTAAAGGGTCAGGAAGAATTGAAGATTACTTTGAGGGTTTCTTACTTGAAATGTCAGAAAAAGGATCAGGCCTTTTGTGGTAGGAAGGTTATCTCAGGGCTCCTGAATAAAGTTAGGGAATGGCTTTGAAAAAGAAAGGAAAATGGGGGTGTTAACTTGGTATCAACTTGGCAATGTAAAATAGAAGAATTTCCTCTTCTGGGCTGTTCTATAATTTTCATTTGATTCCTTTTTTTATAACTTCTGTTTTCTTTGATGAATTTCTGTTTGTTAATTTGTTTCAGAAAAATTTGTAATTGCTTATTGAAACATTTTTATGATGGCTGCTTAAAAATCCTTTGCAAGCTAATTCCAACATCAGATTCATCTTGGTATTGGTGTCATTTGGTTATGTTTTCTCGTTCAAGTTGTGATTTTCCTGGTTCTTGGTATAATGGGTGATTTTTCAGTTCTCTTCTGGACATTTTGTCTGTTACGTTAGGAGACTCTGGGTCCTATTTAATCATTTCTTTTACCAGGCAGTCAACTAGTTAGGTTTAGCACACAGGTTGGGATCTACTTTTGTGGGCTATGGTTCTCTTGACAGTTTCTTTTCCGAGCCTTTGTTTTTACTATTTGGGTTTCCTTGGTTTATCTGACACAGCTGGGGCTCACACTGGTCCTTGCTGGTGCTATCTCATGGAGGGAAGGAGTTTCCTCAGGCCTTGCTGTCTGGTGATGCCTTTAGGTGGGGGTTGGGAGTCTCCATCCTGCTGGGTGAAGAGTACTTCCTGGGGCCCTGTAGGGAGGGAGAGTGGTTCCCCACACTGCTTTGTCAGTGGGCTCCTGATCCATCTTTGTTGGTGCTGCCAGCTGGCCTGGTATCACCAGCAGAACTCCCATTCTATTACAGGGAAGGATGAGCCCACCTGGATTGCCTTCTGTTGCTAGGTTGGGGCATGGGAAACATTGGATCTTGGGCGGTGTTGAGAGAGCGGAGGGGTGGGCAGCTGTCATAAGATGCTCTCCTTCTGTGTTGTTCCTCCAGTCCTGGGGCCACTAACCAGTTTGTCTTCCTTTTTCCACCTTTCAGACTTCCCCTTGGGTTGCCTCTTGTGTTATTTCCAGTGTCTGTAGTTGTACTCAGCAAGGAGGTTGAGAGAGAAGCCATTTATACCATGTTGCCTTAACTGTGATGGTGTTCTATTCAACTATTTGTCTTTTTGGATTATTCAGGTTTTTTAAAATATTTTTATTATTTTTGAGACAGAGAGAGACAGGGCATGAGCAGGGGAGGGGCAGAGAGAGAGGGGCACACAGAATCTGAAGCAAGCTCCAGGCTCTGAGCTGTCAGCACAGAGCCCGATGCGGGGCTCGAACTCACGAACCATGAGATCATGACCTGGGCCGAAGTCAGACACTTAACCAACTGAGCCACCCAGGCGCCCCTATTCAGTTGTTTTAAGTGAGTTCTGTAGACATCATGATGGAGCGGGTGGCTTCCAACCATCTGGAGATCTGAAAGGCTTCCTTACTGCACAGACCTGCGGGCCTGCCCAGCACTGACGGTTCCTCAGCTGTCTTCCGCTTGCTTGGCTGCTGCTGTCAATTCTTCACGTCTGCTCCAAAAGCAGGCATTTCTTATTGATGGTGTTCTTATGCTCACTGAATAATGCAGTAGTATGTCACATTTGTAGCGTGATTAAAACAGATAAACTGCTGCCTTTGTAGAGCCTTTTCTTAGCCTATCATTTTGGTCAATTTTCTTTCTCTTTTGGCAAAGGTTTTGTATTAAACTCAGCCATGCGAATTATATCTAATTATGATTTAACTATGAGATATTTAATTTTTATGTGAACATTTTTTGTTTCAGAGCTGCAAAACAATAGCCAGTTTTTTTTTTATAGATTAGTGTGAAAAAAAATTTTTGACATTTTCCACTTGTGCATGAGGAATTTGAGGTCATCTCAGTTCTTCCACAGTAAATGTGCCTTAAAAAAAATCAGAGTGGGAAATCCTTTATGTTAGAAGCCACGGGTCCCTTTGTATAGTTTACCATAATAGTTTTGCCCAAATAATTTCAGGTTAAAATTGCATACTATTTATTCCCACCCATTTCCTTTATTGGCTGTGACACACAGGAATTACGCCCATTGCTTGACTAACCTTTCTGACCTTTTGTTACTTGGCTATAAATTGACTTGGGTCTTTTGCAAAAACACTGTCAGGGGGGAAAAATCTTTTTGTTAGAACCCAGCCAATTCCTGCTTCAGTGCAGAACAGTTTGTTCTCCTGAAGAAATGAGCCAGTTCAGTGAACAGAAAAACATAGCCATAAACTGGCATCGCCAGAAACTGCAAAAGCAATTGCCCACGATCGTTCCACAGAGCAGCGAACTTTTATAAAAGTGCGACACTTTGGGGAGAAAAATACGGTTTTGCGTTCCATGGGCTCTAGGTAAACGTAACAGACTTTTTAGAATTGTAACCACATTGAAAGGGCCCTCTTTTTCTGGGCTCTGGCAGTCACCAGCACTCGAACATTTTAGATGGGAATGTTGGATTCTCCCTTTGCCTGCTCCCTGAGTCGCAGACTGCCCTTGGAGCACGTATGCCCTGCATTTGAGTTGATCTGTCCCACTAGGTGTGGGTCGAAATCTTCTTCTGTTCAACAGCACAAACATTTCTTGAGTGACAGCTCTGTGCAACACACAGAGTCCCAGGCCCATCCCCCAAACAAGACATTTATGGTGGGCTAGCGAATTCCACGAAAATGTGAGAAGTAACTACAGCCTGGCAGCTGCAGGGACAGAAAAACTGTACAAGACACAAAGTCAGTACCTGGCCTGCTTCACTTCATTGGAGTGGTATTTGCAGGCTGTGTGGGAATTTGCCCCACAGAAGGAGAGGAGAAGGATGTAGTGGGCAGTGAGAGGGGTGCGGGAAGTTGACGAGGCGGTGTGGGTGTCCACGCACCGTGAGTAGGATTGCTTGGGTGCGGAGTCTGAGGTGGGGAAGGAGTCGTGGTCAGTGCAGCTGGAGAGGGACAGGGACCAGACAGCGTGTGTCTCTGATGCCAGGTGAAGCACTCTGGAGTTTATACTAGGCCGTGGGGGCTGTGTCAGGGCTTGGAGCAGGGCTGGCCCCAGGAGCTGGAGTAGGAAGATGTCGGTCCGCAAGGCAGCATGAGTGCAGGAAGGGCGGGTTGGACCAGACTGAGAACGGACCTGGACCCCAGGCTGAGTGGAGGGACCCTGTCCTGTGGGGCATCAGTGCTGATGCCACGCCCCGTGTTTTGGAAAGGCAAATGTTGTGATGCAGGAGCCCACACGGGGAGACGTGTGTGGGCAGGCGGCATACATCACTGAAGTCCCCGCAGCAGTCTGCACACAAGAGGAGAGGGACTGTGCTTAGAAATCTCGCAGAGGGGCCACGGCTACCTCGGTGACCTGGGAGGGCAGGGAGTGAGGAAGGAGGCAGGAACCCCAAGACGTCTGCTTAACTCTTGAAACACCTGGCAAGGACACCGTCACATATGCTGCCTTGTCTCATTTTCCTAGTGAGCCTTGTGCTGTAGGCACCGATACATCCCATTTTATAAAAGAGAAAACTGAGGTTTAAGAGGTTAGATACTTCACCTCAGACGCAAGCGACCTGCACTAGAATGTTGCCGAGTCAGGGTTGGAACTCCAGTTTATCTGACTCTAACAGTAAAGACATGTCACCTCTGCTCTAACTGAGCACCCACCCCCCTGCCCTACCCTGCCCCCACCCGGCCCTCCTCACAATGCCTGCATCCTCTCTGCAAGAGCTGTGCCTACAAATAGACTTAGACTTTAGTATTGACAGTAATACAATTCATATTTTGAAAGCCTATTTTTCTTTTTTTCCTTAACCTGTCAATCCATGAAAATATCAGATACATGATTTTATTTCTTAAAATCTCACCATTTGGGGGGCGCCTGGGTGGCGCAGTCGGTTAAGCGTCCGACTTCAGCCAGGTCACGATCTCGCGGTCCATGAGTTCGAGCCCCGCGTCGGGCTCTGGGCTGATGGCTCAGAGCCTGGAGCCTGTTTCGGATTCTGTGTCTCCCTCTCTCTCTGCCCCTCCCCCGTTCATGCTCTGTCTCTCTCTGTCCCAAAAATAAATAAACGTTGGAAAAAAAAAAAAATCTCACCATTTGGGAAGAATCGGTATGGAAGAGGTCCCAACCAAATAGGCAAAAAGTATAAATGACTCAATATTCTACAAGGAATAATGCAAGCTGGTGCAGCCACTCTGGAAAACAGTATGGAGGTTCCGCAAAAAGCTAAAAATAGAACTGCCCTACGACCCAGCAATTGCACTACTAGGCATTTATCCGAGGGATACAGGTGTGCTGTTTCAAAGGGACACATGCACCCCCATGTTATAGCAGCACTATCAACAATAGCCAAAGTATGGAAAGAGCCCAAATGTCCATCGATGGATGAATGGATAAAGAAGATGTGGTGTACACACACACACACACACACACACACACACACACACACACACACACACTGGAGTATTACTCGGCAATCAAAAATAATGAAATCTTGCCATTTGCAACTACATGGATGGAACTAGAGTGTATTACGCTGAATGAAATTAGTCAGAGAAAGACAAAAATCATATGACTTCACTCATATGAGGACTTTAAGAGACAAAACAGATGAACATAAGGGAAGGGAAACAAAAAGAATATAAAAACAAGGAGGGGGACAAAGCAGAAGAGACTCATAAATATGGAGAACAAACTGAGGGTTACGGGAGGGGTTGTGGGAGGGGGGATGGGCTAAATGGGTAAGGCGCACTAAGGAATCTACTCCTGAAATCATTGTTGCACTATAGGCTAACTAATTTGGATGTAAATTTAAAAAAATAAAAAATAAAACAAGTTAAAAAAATATGTGATGAAAAAAAAGAAATGTAATTTTATAATGTTCAAGTGAGTATGTGTATGTAACAACTCACATTAGAATAATAAACTATGGCTTTCAGTGATTAGAGAAACTTTTAGGACTAACATGAAGTTAATTTGGTAATTTTTAGTAAATGAATGCTTTTAAAGGTTGCAGAAAACATTTTTCAAGTAAGTGTACTATAGCTGATGGAGAGGTTTACTAAGTAAAAACCATCTTCAGTAAAGTCCCAGGATGAATGAATGATTCTATGAAATATTGATTCTGTAGTCACGAGGTCTTGGATCCCAGGGTTAGGACCTAGGAGGCAGATGGGAAAGAACCAAAAGCAAACAGCCTACTCTGTATCAAAAATATAGTCTTGGTTAATGGATCAGCCCTTATTTAGTTACCAAAGGGAAATACTTTCCCATTTGGGACTGGAGCCTTGAGGTTCTAGCATCAAAGGCTATAATTATGGAATGTTGCAAGCTGTCTCTTTAGCATCTCATTTCACCCTTTTTTTTTCTTTTGCTTCTCAAAGTGGAACCAAAAATAGTGTTTTTGCGATAGAAAAATGCTCAAAATGTGGGAAAAGTATCTAAGTCTTAAGCTAAGTCTGTATTATGATTTTGTGGTATCACTAGCAAAAGAAAATTTGCCGGATTAATATCTAATGTGACTGAGCTGCGGAACTGTAGTATGCTCCCTCGCCAAAACAGAGATTATATATAGCACAGGAAAAGCCAGCCCTTCTTTCCTCAAGTGGCTACGCAGCAGAGTGTAGCCGTGGCTGGAGAAGCACTTATGTAAGTGGGTGTGCTCATTAGCTGGGCTGTAAATTCACAGCACTGGGCCGCGCGGGTTCTTTGTCTGCCTGGCCTTAGCTCTTGCCTGCTTCCTCCATGGGGTCTGGGGCCTGTGCCTGGCACAGAAGGAAATGCTGGAGACACAGAACCCAAAACACAGCCCCTGACAGTCTAGTGTAGTGGAGCAGACAGAGGAGCGGGCGGCCACTGCTCACGCAAAGCAAGAGGCTGTGGGCCCCGGCGCCGAGAGGAGGAGCATCGAGGCCCCCCCCTGCCCCCAGCAGCCATGCCTGCGGCCTCTGCTCAAGTGGGCTGCCCTCAGTCTGTGAGCAAAGACAGGTCACTTGCCTTCCTGCACCTCACTTTCCTCCACCAAGAAAAGATTATAACACCCACCTGGTCCGCAGGTATTACACGATGCTGTGAAAATTGAATGTGGTAGCCTTACCCATGCAATGTGCCTTCCCTAGAATTGGCACAACGTGGGCTTTTGTGAATGTTCCATTCTCTGCCCCTTTCCTTCCCTAAGATCCCCAGACCAGTTCCACTCTGTTTTCTCTATACTGATAAACATGGTCCCCCTTGGTGAACTCTGTCAGTATCTCAACCTGGAACCTCAGAATTCTCTCCTCTTCACCGCCACCCCCCCCCCAACCTTTCCTCCCAGTCTCCCATGAGCGAGTCTCCCAGTTGCTTTGGCCTTGTCTGGGCAGCGGCAGCCCCAGGGGGAGAGTGCAGGGCGGAGGGGAGACATTGCAGTCGTGGCTGCGTCACACTCCAGCGTTTCTTCTCATCTGGGTCCCCTCAAATCTTCTCCTGGTGGGTCTTCCTCTCTTGCTTCAGGTTACTGAAAGGAGAGAAGAGAGTGAGGATTTGCTCATGCCAAGTTGCCTACATCTAGAATCCTTTCCTCCCGCAGACATTCTCCTCCCAGCCAGAGTCCTGCTGGGCATTCTTCGAAGGCACCCCACTGTGGGACCACATCTGGCTCCCATTTGTCCTAATGTTGTCGGAGTCCAAACCTGGAGGAGTTGATGAGTGGACACTGGGGAGATCTGCTCCCTTTCTTGTGTGGTTCATGGCTCCCCTTCCTACTCTCCAGCCCCCATGCCCAGGCAGGCCCTTCATCTAAGGCAGTGGTTCTCAGCAGGGCACAATTGGCAATGTCTGGAGACCTTTTTGATGGACACAACAAGGAGGTGGGTGGGAGGTGCTGTAGACACCTAGTGGGTGAAGGTCAGAACATTGCTAAATATCCTACGATACCCAGGACAGCCCCCACCCCCACCCCAACAAAGAATTACCTGGTCTAAAATGTCAATACCAGGTTTGAGAAACCCTGATCTAAGAGATTTTCCACATGTTTCTTTCCTTGTGCTTGTCTGCCTCTGTGTCTGTGCTTGGGGGCTTGTGTTAACCTCAGAAGCTCTTGCTCCCCAGTAGATGGCCGGCCTTACCTCTCTGAAGTTTTTGTTAATCCCACCCCAGTCAGAGTTGGTGCTCACCCTCAGGTTTCCAGACTCTGTGTGTCCATTCATGGCAACACTTACCATCCTCTGCCTTCTGATAATCCCCTTCAATGTGGCCCTTTTTTCTCTTTTGAGAGTAGAGTAAGAGGTTGGCTATAATGAGGATGACCATCCAGGGGTGCCTGGTGCTTAGTCAGTTAAGCGTCCAACTTCAGGTCAGGTCATGTTCTCACAGTTCGTGAATTCGAGTCCCGCGTTGGGGTCTGGGCTGACAGCTCAGTGCCTGGAGCCTATTTCGGACTTGTGTCTCCCTCTTTCTCTGCCTCTCCCCCCATGTGCACGCGCGCTCTCTCTCTCTCTCTCTCTCTGTCTCCAAAAATGAATAAATGTTAAAAAAAAATTTTAAAAATGGGGATGACCATCCAAACTCCAGTTTCTAGAGTAATAATATTCCAAGGCCCCAAATCTTTTTCGCTAGGAGAGTCCGTGATACAACATGGAATGAACACTGGAATTGGCATTAGGAGATCCAGTCTGATAACTAACTATAACATTCCAGCACTGTGGCCCTAGAAGTAACTTCCCTGAGCTTCAGCTTCCACATAGGTAAGGTGGAGATAACGTCCATTTCCTGGGTTTGTTTGAGGCTGTGAGGAGATGTTAGCACAGAGCCTGGTACACAGTAGTCAGTCAAATGTGGGTTGAACCTGAAAAATGAATCCGATATGACCCTGAAAACGGATTTATTTCCCGTTGCCTTGATAGCAGCAATCTTAATTCCAGGCGGCACCTCACCATTACACCCATCAGAATGAGGAGAAACCCTACTGACACCGGGCTGGTAGCACATCCTGTTCATTGTAGAAGTACCAGAGTGTTGAAATTTTCACCTATTCCCACTGACTCACTGGCTTCTGGCTCCCCACTGTTTTATAAGGAGATATTTCTCTTTTGAGATTTCTGGGGCCCTGGAACCATACCCTGAAGGTTGGGAGGTCACCCTGACCTGAGGTGAGGAGAAGTCAGCTGTTTTGTAAGGAGGCTGCTGAGGCATGAGAAGGACACTGCATCCATTCACTCCCACGACTTTCTGGTACATGAAGACCAGCACAGAGGAAGTAGTCTTACATTTTGTTCAGACATTATATTACATTTGCCTTTTTTTCCACACTGCTAGGTGTTTAGTGATAAGTAGATCCCATGTGCAAAGGCAATTTTCATGTATTCCTAGCGCTAGGGTTATAAAAACCATCTCAATATCCAAACAGTGGAAATACCGTCTAACATTACCAGAGAATTTCAAACTTACTCCTTTTATATATGGCCTTATCTCTAGAACAGAGAATAAGGGTGTGCATATCAAAGGAAGAACTGATCCCACCCTTGGCAATAGCTATAAAACGTCCTCAGAAATGTCATCGGCCGTCCATTTTTATCAGTGGCTAAATAATCAAGAGATACTGCATGAGTAGGTCATGAGTCAGAGGCCAGGGGATAGATGGTGTGTGATCAGCTGGACGTCAGCATCGGTAGGGCTCACACAACTAACAGCAGCTTATGATGGTTCATCATCACACCACATGCTGCCTTTGGTTTCTTCCAAATCCTGGGGAACTTAACTCTACATCCCGGGACTGAGCTTTTCACTTTAACATACTCTCTAGTACTATTCGCTCTTGCGGGATGTTCGTGTCTGTTTTCTTGCCAACCAGATGTGAGGTGGGTTAAGAGCGTAGCTTTGAGATCAGGAAGACCTGGATTTGAATCCCAGCCTTGCCTGTTGCTTGTGTGACCTGAGTGAAGTTACTTAGCTATTTAACTTTGGTTTCTCAACTTGGAAAATCGATTGATGATACTTAGCTCATAGGATTGTTGTGAGGACTAAATTAAATGGGGAAGTAAATGTGAAGCACTTGGCACAGTGCCTGACATAGAGTAATTTTTTTCGGTCAGTGTTGGTGGTGGTAGGGGTTCTCCTTAAGCACAGAGACATTGTGGCTGTGAATTCTTCCGTTTCTACTGCATTTCTTAGCACAGAGCTGACCATCTCATAGCACTCAAATATTTTTATTTGAAATGGTGACAGGGACACACATCTGCATACAACACATGCTCAAGAGGATAATTTGACAATGGCAATAACTTTAAAAAAAACCTCTAGAGGTCATGTTTTAAAAGTGTTTTAGCTCATTTCTAGAAATTTGATACATAAGAAGGAATCTAAGATAAGTCAGTCCCTACTCTTTGCAGTAATTTAGATCATTTGAAGGGAAGACATCTAGACCATTTCATCTCAATCCTTTGCTGAAATAACTTCACTTGGTTATGATTTACTGCCATGTCCTCTGTCTTCTGGAGGGTCAGTGTAAAGAGTGGCTGTTTGTGTTTTACCAAATTTAGCCTGCGTCCTCGCCATTACCCATTTCTCCTTACATAGAGTTCTGAGATATGTTTCTCCTTGAGTTTACCTCCAAGACACTTTGTGTAAGAGTGAATGTCCATCTTCATTCAATAATGAAGTGCCACTCAAAATGCATTTCCCTGTTTGCCCTTGATAACTAGAGATCTCCAAGTTGAATATAGTACCAGGTGAGAAGTGGAGAACATTGTAACTGTCCCCGCTGCCCCCCTGCCCCATCTCTTCCACTTCCCCACTCCCTTCCCTAGCAAACAGACAATATTTATTTTTGTCTTCCAGTAGAGAGGGATCCTTCTCACTCTCAGCTCCAGGGGTGGATCTTGATTGTGTAAACCCAGTCAGGTAACCCCTTGCATGTTGCCACAGTGATTAACCCAGTGGCAGTCAGTGCCAAGGTTCAGTGCTAGGCATGTGACCCAGTTCAGGCCATCAGAATGTTTGCTGAGGATTTGGGAAGAAGGCTCCTCGGTGTTTTGAGAGTCCTCTCTGTGTCCTTCATGAAGCCTGGGACTGCTATAGCCATCTTGCCTTGATTAGGGAAGGTACTCCTAGGATACAGCTAACAGAGTAGAGAGAAAGAAAACAGGCCTTGCTTTTATTGTAGAGCAAAGGAATCAAACCCAACCTGTGGGTTCTTCATGACCTGTGTTAGTAAACCCCCTTTATAATATAGGTCATTTGCATTGGATTACTTGTACCTTAGAATCCAAATGGTGCTTGGTAGATAAATTTCTTTCTATTTTATATATATATTAGTGATTCTAATCTATGGACCAAGACTCTTACCTTGGAGGAGGGGGGAACAGGTTAGAGTGCTCCATTTTGGCAAAGCATGAGTTGCTTATGTATTTCTGCAAATTAAGGAAGTTTCTTGCCCATATATTAATATTTTCAAATTTATCTGAAGATTTTGATTAGTGAAATAAAAATTTAGGTAAAAGTACTGAATGTATAAGTTTCTATCATGTGTTTTCACATTGAATAGGTGTTAAAGGGTCATGTAAACTTCCGTAAAAATTTTTTGTGGTAGAGAAGGCATTGCTTAAGTGTTTCCTTTTTCCCTCCCACCCTCCCTCCTTCCCTTCCTTTCTCTAATTCTTTCTCTGAATCCTTTATCATCCTTTATCTCCTTCTGTTTAGTCTTGTTATCCCAACATTTGTTAGAAATAGCTGAGATATAAATTCTAATTAATTAATTTAGATGTCTACATTAAGATTCAGTTCAGCTTTCCAGATCCTGCACCTGTGAGCTATACAGACATGTGAACAAATACTGGGTATTTGAGTGCTTTTATAGCAAGAGAAGTGAACTGAAGTTCAATCTCATGCAACACATTGGGTATTGGATGGGAATACTTGTAATTCTACCCCCTTTTTATTGCTAGTAAAGCAGGACACTGCAGGTGAACTCCTGTCACTCGTGTGTTTAATAGATGCCCGCTATGTACACATCATCACTGCTGAAGGTGAGCGGTCCCGCGCAGACCCCTTACCTCAGATCTTGTTCTTTGGAAAGACTGTACACCGGATACTATATGAACCAGAGCTATTTTTATAGAGGAATATATCAGTGGGTTGTTCTGGAACCTCTTAGAACTACTGTGTCAGAAGACCAGACTGGAACCTTGCATTTTATAAATGTCAATCACTGCTATTATGAAATACGCTCTTTGCTGTTTCTCAGATGCTCTTTTCTTTACCTTTTCTATTTTGCCAGATTCTTGACCAGTAATTCTTAGCTTTTTTTTTTTTGAGCCATTTACAGTGGTTTCTTGTCATAGAACCAAAATTTTGACACCCCTTCCAGCCTTGCACACACGCACATACACACACACACATAAAATTTGTTGCAAGTAGAGCATTGCAGCAATTCATAACTATAACTCTCTCATGGAAAAGAGGCTGTTGTTGGCCCTGCATAGGTGTAAGTGAGCTAGCTGAATCCCATTCGTATCTTTACTGGTGAATAAAGTAAAGCTGAATGCAAGGGAGATCCCTGAGACTTATCATAAGGACAACCCTGAATTGTTTCCTAATTTGTTCAAAACAAAACAAAACTTACCAAGTCTGGTATTACATGTCAGCAGTGACATAAGCTTGCTGAGCTCCCCAGTATTTGCCTGGCCCCTGTGTGCTGCTTCTAGAAGACCAGGCTGAGGCCGCCAGCTGGCTGTGGAGCCCTTATTCTAAGACTGTGCTGCCACTTTCTTGTGACACTGGAGTCAGAAGCAAAAGGGGCTTGCTGCCAGTAACCTGAAGGGCTGTCTTCAAGCACTGACCTATTTTTACCCTGTAACCGGTTCGGGTTTCTCTTTTCCCTCACAGTACTCACTCATTCTTTTGAGTACTCAAGAAGCCAGCTCCCTGGTACTTCTTTGGCTTGGTTGTTTTTCAGTTTGACATAGGTCATTCTTAACTGGGGGCAGGAATATCTGCCCCCTTTCCCCAGTTGGAGGATGGGGGCTGATTGATGAGGATTAAACAAAAGGGACAGGAAAACATGAACCAGGTGAGGATGGGTAGCTGAGGAGGAAGAACAGAACAAGGTGAAGCAGGTAGAGGAAGGTATTTGGGATTCTAGGTCCTGGACTCTGCTCTTTACATCCTAATCATGCATATGGACTAATTAGTCTACTCCTCAAACTGTGCTTCGGCTCCATACACCTGAGTGATAGAGGCATAGTGATACGGAGATACAGCCCTCGCCTCTGCCCGCAGTCTTGTGGGGGAGGAAGCTCGTTACACAGTGATGGCACATCATCACCAGGGCTGCAAGGGAGAGGCGTGCCAGCAAGGCTGCTGACTTGTCGGGCAGGAGCTTCCCAGCCAGGCCAGCCCCTCGCCTCCCGTCCTCTCCGCTCCAGTGTGTTTGCACCTCCATTGGACCAGTGCCCGGTCCGTGTCATGCTTGTGTGCTTGTTGCCACTTGGGTATGTGCTTGTTCAGGTGCATTGCTCATGTCTCCTCAAGGAGACCTGTGGGGCAGAAGGGAATGCGTGATGCATGACCCCATTCTTCCAGTGGTGACATGGCTGGGGGCCATAGGTTTTTTAGTTGTTGTTGTTCTTGTTGTTTTTAAGGCCCTAAGGCCTTTCTACCTAGAATGCTACATGCTCCTCTCCTGCCTGGACGATGCGTTCCCACCCTTTAAGATATGCTCCCACAGGGTGTTAAGTTCTACTCTGTCCTGGGGAACATCCAGATAGTTCTTCTCTTGTGTTTCCACTGCCTTTTTCCTGTTCTCTGTTAGCACTTACAACTTTGAGCATCAGCTTTACACCTGTATCTGTCTGTCTCCCCCACTGGGCTGTGAATCTTGGACACAGGCCTGTGTCTTGTTCACGTAGGATATACCAGCTGCCTAGTAGTGATGAGTCACATGCGTGAAGTGTCTGTGCCATATAAATGAAGTTCCTACCCAGCACCAAGATGACTGAAGATATGGAGAGGACCTCAAAACATTCTTGAGTGATTTCCAGACTTTTTGGGTTCGTAGAATATCTTTTGTACTTAAAAATAAAGGAAGGGATATGGAGAACATTTTGGACAATATAGCCTAGGAGAATGTAAAAAGTGGCCTGTTGTCATTCATGAGACAAAGAGACATTGATAAGGAAGGGTCATGTACACTGTGACACCTCAGGGGCACCTGTTGGAAGAGTGTTCCCCAAGTTCTGTATTTAAGGTCCTCTTTGGCGCAGGGCAAAATTCAAATGATCTGGTAGAAAGCATTGCCATGCTTCAACGTGAAATGTTTGTGTGCCAGCTGATTTAGAGATAGCCATGTTTAACATCTACAGAAGTTCAGGCTGACTGTGTAAGAGCCTTCTTGGTTCCCAAGGCAGAAGTGCCATAGTAAGTGCTGGATAAAGATGGAGGTAGTGATTAAATGAACACTAGGACTCGCCTGGCACGAGCTTCTCTTGATTCTTTCTTGGTTTGGACCTTATATTTTGAGAAATACTGATAAATGTCAAGAATCTTCCTCAACTGAAAGCTATGTACACCAGAGGGTGCTGTGTTTCAATTTTCATATCTTTTCTTTCTTTTCCATTCCTAAGATTGTATGTTACGGGATTCGTTTGAAGATTAACCAGCTGAGGATTTGCCCTCAACAAAAGACTGTCAAAGGCCTAAACACACCCTACCCATTTACTGCTTTCTCAGCGTAATTAAAGGCATTTGGAAGTAGCTTACACCACAGACATTCCCGTCCTCTTGCTATATACTGCTAGTTCTTAGTTGTTAAGTTCTTTCTTTAAAACTAGACAACTTTTCTTATGCTGCAGCTTAAGTCCATTTCCAGTATTCTTTTTTTGGTGGAAATGGAGACCATCTGGTCACCATCGTCTATGTAATAACAATGATTGAAGATGGTTATTAAGTCACCCTTCGGCCTTTTCTCTTGTCTAGGCAAAATTGTCTCTGTTCCTGTGGCCATTCCCCATAAATCTCATTTCCAACCCTTTAATCATTTTGGTGGCTTTCTGTGGAAACTACATCAAAGGCTCAGTTTCAGTGACTCTATTCTGGTGGGATCTGGGCTGTCAGCTAATGAATTCAGAATGTGGTTGTTTTAACCATCCAGTTTCTGTAGCCAGTCCCTACATTTCCAAGCCATTCAGGGTCTGCTAACCATTAGGGGGATGGTTTACTACCTCTTAATTGTGACACACTTTATAAATATGATTAACGTGCTGATTTGACTTAAAACACAAATTTTGGCTTGTGAATAATTATAGCTTTTTTTTCCCCCTCCCAGCCTGGTTTGTTGCATTTAAGATACTTTTCTGAGCTGATTATTAAGTGGATATGTTAGCTTTTTGGAGGATAGTCTGGATTTTGTTGTGTTTCCTTCATTTATTTATTCGCTCAATATCTGTGAGTGCCTCCTGAGTGTCAGGATCTGTGCTAGGGATTGAGGACCCAAAGATGAAGAAGACGTCTTCCTTAAGTTCAAGGAGAGCTCACAATCTAGAAGGAAAATCAGACACATATTTTTTTTAAAGAGACAATATAAAGTATAAAGTGCTATAAAAGGTGGCAAATCAGTAGAAATTTAGAAAAGCTTCACTGAAAGGGCGTCTGGATGGCTTAGTTGGTTGACCATCTGACTCTTGGTTTCAGCTCAGGTCACAATCTCACGGTTTGTGAGTTCAAGCCCTACATGGAGCTCTGCACTGACAGCATGGAGCCTGCTTGGGATTTTCTCTCCCTCTCTCTGCCCCTCCCCTCCTTGTGCTCTTGCTCTCTCTTTCTCAAAAGTAAATAAACAAACCTAAAAAATTTTTAAAAAGAAAAACTTCATTGAAGATGTCATATTTGAACTGGGTCTGAGCGTGAATTAGTCTTCAGGGATAATGGAGGTAGAGAAGGCTCTAGTGAGGGGACTCGAGTACATGTGAAGGCAAGGAGGTGTGTCACGGTGCAGCGAACCTTGGGTTGGCCAGACGTGAACTTGAGTGGCTGAAGAGGCAGGCAGATGCCAGACTGAAAACTGCCCATACCAAGCCAACAGGTATCCAACAGAAATATAAGGTACACTTCATATGTCATTTTAAAATTCTCAGAGCAACATTTTAGAAGTAAAAATAAGAAACGAGCTATCAAGCCTTGGAAAGATATGGAGGAACCTTAAACACATATTACCAAGTAAAAAGTCAGTTTTTCAAAAAGGCGAATACTGTGTGATTCCAACTATATGACATTCTGAAAAAGGAGAAACTATAGAGACAGTAAAAGGTTAGTGGTTGCCAGGGATTAGAGAGAGGGAGGGATAGAGCACAGAGGGTTTTTAGGACAATAAGACTATGCTGTAAGATACTGTAATGGTAGATACATGTCATTAGAAATTTATCCAAGCACATAGAATGTATAGCATCAGGGATGGATTGTAATGCAAACTGTGGACTCTGGATGATAATGATGTGTCCATGCAGGTTCATCAGTTGTAACCAATGTACCACTCTGGTGGGGGATGTTGTTAATGGGAGAGGCTAAGTATATGTGAGAGTAGGGGTGATTTGGGAAGTCCCTATACCTTCTGCTCAATCTTGCTGTGCAACTAAAACTTCTCTCTAAAAAAAATCTTTTAAAGATAAAAAGTCGGGGCGCCTGGGTGGCTTGGTCGGTTAAGCGTCCGACTTCAGGACTTCGGCTCAGGTCATGATCTCACGGCCCATGAGTTCGAGCCCCGCGTCGGGCTCTGTGCTGACCGCTCAGAGCCTGCAGCCTGTTTCAGATTCTGTGTCTCCCTCTGTCTCTGCCCCTCCCCTGTTCATGCTCTGTCTCTCTCTGTCTCAAAAATAAATAAACATTGAAAAAAAAATTAAAAAAAAAAAAGATAAAAAGTCAAATTAACTTTAATATATTTTTATTTAACTCAGTCTATCAAAAATGTTAATATTTTAACATGTAATTAATATAAAGGTTACTAATGAGATACTTTACATCACTTTCTTCTGTACTCAGTCTTTGAAATTTAGTCATTATCTGATACACAGCATCTTAATTTGCACTAGCCACATTTCGAGTACTTAATAGGCATATATAGCTAGTGGCTGCTATATTGGACAGAGCGAGTTGTGAAGACTGAAACCTGAGCTTGCCTGATTAAAAAGCCTCGATTCTCAACCACACTGCTCTCCTGCTCCATAAGCGCTGTAATGATAAATACAAGAGGAAGGGAGCTTGCAGACTATCATTTAATCCCACGGTTTCACCTGGTGCCCTCCACACTGCTGGTGGCCCCAGTTCAGAGCATCGAGAGCAGCGCTGGTCAATAGAAATATAATGGAAGCCATATTTGTGATTTAAAGTGTTTTAGGGGGGCGCCTGGGTGGCTCAGTCAGTTGAGCGTCCAACTCTTGATTTCAGCTCAGGTCACAGTCCCCGGGGTATGGGTTCAAGCCCTGTATTGGGCTCCACACTGGGCTTGGAGCCTGCTTGAGATTCTCTCTCTCCCTCCACCCCTCTCCCCTGCTTGCTCACTCTTAAAAAAAAAAAAAAAAAAAAAAACAGTTGAACATAGAGCTACCATATGATCCAGCAGTTCCACTTTTGGGCATATGCCCCAAAGGATTGAAAGCAAGGACTTAAAGAGCTATTTGTGTTCCTCATGTTCATGGCAGTGTTACTCACGATAGCCAAAAGATAGAAGCAACTCAGATGTCTATTGATGGATGAATGGATAAATAAAATATGGTGTATAGATATATACAAAGGAATGTTTTTCAGCCTTTTAAAGGAATTCTGACACATGGATGAACCTTGAAGACATTATGCTAAGTAAAATAAGTCAGTAACAAAAGGACACATACTGTCCTTGTATACATACATCACTTACATGAAGTACCTAGAGTAGTCAAATTCATAGAGACAGAGAGCGGGCTTCTAGGGGCTGGGAGGAGGGGATGAGGAGTTAGTGTTTAATGGGTACAGAATTTCTGTTTTGCAAGATGAAAAGAGTTCTGGAGATGGATGGTAGTGATGGTTACACAACAGTGGGAATGTACTTAATGCCACCATGCAGTGAACGATCATTAAGATGGTAAATTTCACATTATGTATATTGTACCATAATATATTTTTTAAATCCCCCTCCTTCCAAAAAAAAGATGTAATAACTTCTGAGACCATCTATGAACATTTAGAATGGGAAAAGACATGAAGGAGACATGAGAGTGAAGGCACTAAGAAAAATAAGCTACCAAAAACTATAAGCATACTGATTCAAAAAGGTAATTTAAGGGTGATTTAAAAGCTACTAGATAGCATTTGTTCTGTCACTACTTTAAATAAAGAACTCTGTTCTATTTTGCATTCATTTTCATATTAAGTCTTCAAATCCTGTGTGTATTATTACCCTTATGATACGTCTCAATTTGGACAAGCCACAACTGAAGCGCTGAGTAGCCACATGTGGCTCACGGCTACAGTATCAAACAGCGTATGTGTAGAATCTTCTGGCCCTGGCAGAAACTCTTTAAACCAAACAAACAGATTTGTTTTTAAGGATGTTGACTCTGCTGGCAGTGTTAGAAGTGGACAGAAGGGGAGAAAGAACTAAGGGCTAGAAGCTTGAAGGGTTGCTTTGGACTCCAAGCCAGAGCAGACAGGGGACTGAATTACAGTAAAGCACACAAGGATGTGCCAGTAGCCCTTGTG
Source organism: Puma concolor (assembly GCF_028749965.1). NCBI lineage: Eukaryota > Metazoa > Chordata > Mammalia > Carnivora > Felidae > Puma > Puma concolor. Next base: position 122,372,015 of record NC_141669.1, on the reverse strand, counting down.
TGTGGTGCACTTGCTTGGTGTCAGGCATAGTATTGCACCCCTTACGCCTCCACTTTATTCTTGCAGCAGCTCTGAGAGATTGAGTCTAACACCTCCACTTACAGAAGAGGAAATGCAAACACCGAAGACACAAGCACCTTGCTCAGGTTACCAGTAAAAGCTCATAGGTAGCAGAATCGGGACATAAACCAGGCCCGTCTGGCTCCAGATATTATGCCCTTAACCATTGGACTATGTCTCTCAAGGATGTAGACAGAAGGTCCAATGTGAAACATTTATAGACTTCTAGGATTTGACAACAGCCAGATAAGGGGAAGGTGGGCAAGGGCTGCATAAGGGATGCAGGAGTGATTTGGAGATCAGACCTGTTGCTTGGAAATCTGGATGAATGGTGGGAAGTGAGATGAAGATCTAGGCAGTAGAACATGATGGCTGAGTCTTTTGCTTATTTTGTTCTGTTTCTTTTGAGGTGTGAATGCCAGGTAAGGAGAGGCAGAAACTAAGTGTGTAGCTTTTAAAGAACTACAGGGAGCAGTGGCAGTTGGAAGTGATGGATTTGGAGCTTGACAGATAGTTTAGAGCTGGCAAGGACAATTTGGATGTCACTATGTCACTTGGGGACAGGAGATTGCAAGGTCCTGGGCAGGGGGAGTTTGTTGCCTTGTGAAGAGCTTGTAGCGGCGTGGGTCTTAACCTCCTTTGGGTCCTGAATGACTTTGAGACTGGCTGAGAAGTTGGAAAGAGCCACTTGACCAGTGACCTCGGTGCAAGTAGTTTGGACAGACTGGGAGGAGGCAGTGGAGCCTGCAGGGTGCCAAAGACCGACTGAGCAAGGAAGTTGAATAAGCTGGATGGTGGAGGCTGGCTCTGCGGGGGAGGGGGAGGAGGGAGGATGGGAGAGAGCCAGTTAAAGGGCCGACTTCTATTCTTATGAGACTTAAGTGGCATTTTAACTAAAGTCAGATGAATTTTATCGTCCAAGATTGTCATAGAAACACCACCACCAAACCAATATGTAATATTAAAGCTGCCCTAGGGGCGCCTGGGTGGCGCAGTCGGTTAAGCGTCCGACTTCAGCCAGGTCACGATCTCGCGGTCCGTGAGTTCGAGCCCCGCATCAGGCTCTGGGCTGATGGCTCAGAGCCTGGAGCCTGTTTCCCATTCTGTGTCTCCCTCTCTCTCTGCTCCTCCCCCGTTCATGCTCTGTCTCTCTCTGTCCCAAAAATAAATAAACGTTGAAAAAAAAAAAAATTTTTTTTAAAAAGCTGCCCTAACAAACAGATAAACAAATACACAACTTTTACCAAGTTTATGATGGCTGACACATCACATCCGTTCTCATATATGCCATCAGGAGAAGTTCTTAGAAACTTTTGATTTAGGCACTGGAAATCTCATGGAAAAAACATAAATATGCTTACTAGTTTGCATGTCCCCAAACACTCTCCTGAGCGTGGTAGTGGTGAGTGTGTGTGTGTGCACTCGTGTACCATGGGAAGAGAGTTGAAATGGGAATGGGGGACGCGTGTACATTATTCCCGGTTTGATGATGGTTGTGGATATTTGATGATGGTTGTTGGTATTTTATATTTGTACAGTCATGGTCACTCTTGTTTTCATGATTTGTCATTGACTTTACTGTTTTATAGACTAGAGGAGGCTCAGGTGCTGAGACCTATTGCTCGTCCCTACCCCTGGGGGACCTTGGCACCTTAAGGTTGCTCGAGACGGATCCAAGAGCCCCCATGAGGCCCCAAATGCATCTTCCATCTAGCTTTCAACACCTGTGTCCTGATACCCCTCAGGACAACAACATGAAAGTGAGTGTGACCCTGAAGAGTTACAGGAAAATGTGGAACTTGTTGATCAAATCCAGTTGTCCCTTATGGTTGGACACCCTAACATAAGGGGTGGATTTGCCTAGAACTACTCTGGTTCTAAGTCACAAGACTGATAAACCCAGTGAATATTATTTAATCATGCCTGTCAAGGGAAACTGACAACTTCCTTCTGAAATACTAACAGCATTCAAAACATTACTTATAGAGTGAACATATTAAAACTGTCCTGGACCATCTGGGGTAGCACCACAGTCCCACAGTATTCTGGGGACCAGGCCTCAGGCTCCTGCAACTCCGTTCTGCTCAGGCCTGGAGGGCTGCCCTACTCTGGATAAGGGATCTGGAGATTTTCCAACAGAGAGGGTGAACGAAAATTTTAATTAGCTTTCCTCCCTTCTTGATAAGGAAATAGATTTGAAATTTGACTTGTCAAATTAAAAATAGAGAAGCCTGGGGGACATCAGAAAGGACAGGGGAATGAGCTAAAGAGGGAGATGATTTGGTGACAAAAGCTGCCGGGTGGAGGCAAATGGGACTGCTATGACTGGGGCCGTGCTGCTGGCATCATTGGATTATGGAGAGCTTTAGAAATAGTGATATATGGGGGCGCCTGGGTGGCTCAGTTGGTTGAGCGTCTGACTTGATTTTGGCTCAGGTCATGACCCCGGGTTGTGGGATCAGGGCTCAAGTGGGGCTGTCTGCTGAGTGTGGAGCCTACTTGAGATTCCCTCTTTCTCCCTCCCTCCCTGCCTATCTACCACTCGTGCATGCTCTATCTCATAGTAAATAAACTTTAAAAAAAACAGTGATACATATATATCCAAGAGAATTGAAAGCAGGGTCTCAAAGATATTTGTACACCCATGTTCATAGCATTATTCACAACAGCCAAAAGGTAGAAGCCACCTAAATGTCCATTGACAGATGAATGGATACAGAAAATGTGGTCTCTGTATACGGTGGAATATTATTCAGCCTTAAAAAGGAAGGAAATCATGTTGCCTGGGACAACATAGATGATAAACCTCGGTGACGTTGTTACAAGTGAAATAAGCCAGTCACAGAAACACAAATACTGCGTAGTTCCACCTATATAGGAGATATTAAAGTAGTCAGACTGTTAGAAAGTGGAATGGTGGTTGCCAGGGCCTGGGGGGAGGGGGGGAAAGGAAGTTGTTCAGTGGAAACAGTTTCAATTTTGCAAGAGGAAAAGGACTCTGAAGACGTGTTGCAGGGCAGTGTGCATATAGTTGGACTACTGTGCAGTACACTTAAAAATGGTTGAGATGGTAAATTTTATGTGTTTTTTTTTTTTTTACCGTAATTAAAAACACAAGCAGGATAAATCAACGGATGTACCTTTTGCTGTTACACTGGATTATCATCCTCCCGTGGCTAGCCTGTGCGTGGTAGTTAGAGCAGCACCGATTGCTGCAGTGACTGTGACTTACCGCGTGCTTACTGTGTACCAGGAGGCACGCTGTATCCTTTTGTAACCCTATCAGTTCACTGAGCAGCGTGCCAGCTCTGCGAGGTAGGCATCGTTATCTGCACTTACCACTGGGGAGTCCGATCATGAGAGAGGAAGTTGTTTGCCCAGGAATACACGGGTCGTAATGAAAGGGTTTGGGGACAGACCCAGCCCTGTCTGATACTAGATTTGTAGCCCCATTCTCAGCTTCCGCTTATTCATCCGTTCATTCACTGAAAATCCTTACTATGTGCCAGGCCCTGTGCCCGCCACTGAGGATACCGTGGCCATAGGCCCTGATGTTACAGAGCTTAGAGCCTAGCTGGGGTGAGAGACAGTAAGCAGGAAAAGGTGTAAATGCAGATGCAGTGACCAGTTTTGGTAAATGTTATGAAAGAGACAGGGTGCTGCATGGAGGACTGGTCAGCATGGAAGTTGGGGCCTGATGCAGACATGTTCCCAGAAGAGCTCACGAGGGCTGTGATTCTCAGGAAGAGAGGTGTGCCGCCACCACCACTGCCAGGGGAGTCTGCAGGGGCCTCGCTGATCCAGATAACATGACTGAAATAAAGGACAAGAAACGAAAACATTCCCTCAAGACAAGAAGGTAGAATTCGAAGAGGCAAAGGGAAAGAAAGCCCAGAGCTCCTCTGTCAGGATTATAGACGAGTGTCTGAAAATGTGCAGCCCAGTGGCCTGTGATGAAAGAATCCCGGTCCTGCCAAATTCCAGTAGTGTTCTCTTGTTCCACTGGGCCACGTCACCCCTCTGGGCCTCAAATTCCTCATGTGCATGGGGAGAAAAAGAAAGTAAAACATCCACCTAGATAGGTTTCTGGTAGTATTAGTAGTGATAGTATAATCATTACAGCACTGCTCCTGTGTAATTGTCTTCTGATGGGGCTGCATCTCGAATGCTTAGTTCTAATTGCCACATTTTGAGAGTGACCTGGACAGATTAGGTGTATCCAAAGAGCAGGTCACTACAGAAAGTGTGGAATGAGTTTGGGATGCTTACCCTGCAGAGGTGAGTGCTGACAGGGGAAATGGTCATCTCCAGTGTGCACAGGCTGCTATGTGGACAGAGTGGTTGACTGAAGAGTGAACAATGAAGGGTGTTCACTTGTTCTGTGTCCATTCAAAAGGCAGATCTGAAACCTGGGAATCAGGCCTGACTAAGAAAGGAACTTTGCAATAAATGGTTATAAGCAATAATGAGCTCCTGGACCACGGGGCTACTCTAACTAGAGACTGGATAACAGGTTGCTGTAGGAGTCTTTAATTGGGAAGGATGTTGGTCTGCATATATGTCTGATTCCTTTGTCTTAGATGTTTCTAAGTTATTTTAGAACAGTGGCTTTAAGCTGGCAGCAGATGGAGTATATTTAAGATGTTGTGTTATATTTAGTTGTAGATGAAATGGCCAATGTACACCATTACAGAAGTTCAACCAAAAGCCCATCTGTATTTATTAGAAATTTGAAATGTAAATGAGCGCCGCATGGCATTGACCTTCATCACAGGTTCTTGTCCTCTGCCCCAACCCCATTAGCCACTCACCTTTTCACTTGTTGCTATCTGTATCAGCCCACACACTTTGGAAAATGTGCTAACATTTTTTCCATTTATATATTAATTCAAATTCTAATTGTTTTGAATACGTGGTACATTGACATTGTTGAGAATTTTATTTTATTTTTTTTTTCAACGTTTATTTATTTTTGGGACAGAGAGAGACAGAGCATGAACGGGGGAGGGGCAGAGAGAGAGGGAGACACAGAATCGGAAACAGGCTCCAGGCTCTGAGCCATCAGCCCAGAGCCCGACGCGGGGCTCGAACTCACGGACCGCGAGATCGTGACCTGGCTGAAGTCGGACGCTCAACCGACTGCGCCACCCAGGCGCCCCAACATTGTTGAGAATTTTAAAGGGTTCACTGGGAAAAGCTTCCCTGACTCCCTATTCCCCTGTCCAGAGGCAACCATGGTTACTAGCTTCTCATGTATTTGTCTAGAGATATTTTAAGTGTATACATACCTAAGCACATGTGTTTTTTTCTTTCTGCACTTTGCTTTTTTAAAAAGCAGCCAACTCTTGATTTTGGCTCAGATCATCATCTCACAGTTCGTAGGATCGAGCCACATGTTGGGCTCTGCGCTGGGCATGGAGCCTGCTTAAGATTTTCTCTCTCTCCCTCCCTCCCTCCTCTGCTTGTGCACATATACACACTCCCTCTCTCCCTCCCTCTCTCTTGCTCTAAAAAACTTTTTTAATTAAAATTAAAAACCTGTATCAAGATGTCTTGAAGATTAATCCATAGTAGTATAAAAAGTGCTCCCTCATTCCTTTTCACAGGTGCATATTATCCTACTGGCCGTGTTGTGGACAAGGAGGCTATCTCCAGTCCCGTGTTATTACAGCATGGACAGTGGATTACCTTGCATATCCACTATCGCACACGTGTACAAGTATATCTGCAGGCCATGTTCCTTGAGGCCGACTTGCTGACTCAAAGGGAATAAGCATTTGTAATTTTGTTAGCTATTGTTATATAGTTCTCAATAGAGGTTTTACCAGTTTTCTCTCTTGCAAGCAGTGCGAGTGCCTTTCTTCCTCAAACCCTTGCCAAATCAGTATATTGTCAGACATTCTGAGCTTTTCCAAAGTAAGCGAAAGAAATAATCTGAGTGCTTTTAATTAGCATTTCTCTTACTGGGAGTGAAATCAGTATCCTTTCTCCTGCGTACAGTCTTGCTGGGCTTTGTAGTGAGGCCATTGAAGAAAGTCATCGGTGCAGACTGAGCCTGGAAGGAGGGGGAGGAGCATCATATCCACAGGAGAGAGCCTGAGAGTTCTTTTTTAAATGAATGTTTGTGAGAGGTTCAAGCAGGCTCAGTCTCCTGCAAGCTAGTTAGCCCGTAAACTCTCTCACCCACATTGGAAAAATTCAATTAAAACAAAACAAATGTAATTCAGAAGTAAAACCACATCCAGAACAAACCATTTATATTGCTTTTTAAAATTTTTAGTCTTAAATTTAATAAAGTGATTTACTTTTGTATTTGAAACAAAATTTAGGATGCAAGTAACATAATATGTTTAAGTTTGCAAGGAGCTGCCCTGTGCTTCCCAGCATGCAGGCTCTGACTGGTTGACTCTCAGGGTATCCTTTGATCCCTCAAGGTTTGCTCCCAGCCTCCTCCTGTCCCCAACTCCTCATCCCCTACCCTGCCCACCCTCTGTCCGCCTTCCCTCGGCTTTTGCGGTGAGCAGGTTTTGGCAAAGACCACAGTCTTTTCACTCGGAGCATTGGCATTGCACAGCCTCACTGCTCAGTAGCGGCCTGACCGTTAGTTCTCTAAAATGCTTCTGACCAAACTGGCCCCATCCAGTTTTTCACCTGGAAAGGAACCTTCCAGTCTTAACAGCACAGGTTTGCTTTTGAGTTTTGCAGTAAGCTTCCCAGGTTCAAACCTATCTTGGTTGATGGCAGGGCCATCCTTCAAGTCCCTCAGATCAGAAACCCAGGAGGTCTCCCTGATTGCTATGGATACAGTGTCCACACACTCCATCCAGTCCTTCAGGAAATCTTGTTGGCTCTACTTTGAAAACGTATTTAGAATCCAGCCACGTCTCTGCCTCCATCTGCACCATCCTGGTCCACGCTGCTGTCATCTGCTGCCTGGATAACCTCCTGACAGGTTTCCCGCTTCTCCACTTGTTTCTCCTGCTGTCTGTTCTCCACGCAGCCAGCAGAGGCGACCTGGAGACACAAGTTGGATCGGGTCAACCCTTTCTGTTCCAAGCGCTCCCCGTGGCTCTGCCCACCTCAGGGAAACCAGGTCGTCATGGCACGTGGCTCTGCACAGTAGGCCTCCTCACCTCTCTGACCCTGTCTTCTCCCACCCTCTCGACTCCTCCCACCCATCTGTCCTGGCCTCCATGCTGGCCTTTGAACCAGCCGGGCACATTGTCACTTCAGGGTCCATGCCAGCTTGTGTGCTCTTCCCACACATCCAGATGGCTCCCTGCCTCACCTCCAGGTCTCTGCTCCCGTGTCCTGTTCTCAGGCCATTCCAGATACCACGTTTCACACTGCAGCCTCATCCCTCCCCACCCAGTGTGGACTCCTTCTCCCTTCCCTGCTTTATTTCTCTCCATTGCACTTACAATTTGATTGATTTATTTGCTTTATGGTCTGTCTTCCAAACTAGAATGTAAACTCCAGGAAGGTAGAGATCTTTATTTATTTATTTTTTAGATCTTGCTCATACTAAAGCATCTAGAACAGTGCCTGGCACAGGGTAGGTGCTTAGCAAACAGTTGTTAAATGAACTCTCTCTCTTTTCTTTACTAAACTTGTTCCTCAGAGTCTGTCAAACCTAAACTAAAATAAACAAGTGTACTTTGGTACTGGTACTGGTGATGTGAATTAAATCAAGGAGCACTCATCCCTATTTTTTGAGGAATCTCACAGTGTAAATACTCAGGCATCATTTGGGTAACAACATGGGGAGAAATCAAGTATGACACAAGAAGTGCCATTAAGGAGAATGCTAAATCCATTCAGACTGTATCTGGAGGATTCAGTTTCGATTCAGGCGCCGCTCATAAGAGGACTGTAGACAAATAAGAACACGTTCAGAGAAAAGCAATGGGGAGGCGCAGACGGTCCAACCCGTGACACGAAGTGCAGGAACAAGAATGGGGAAAAGACTCCTAGGGAATAGGATTCCTTTTTTGAAATGTTGAGAAGGTGTTCTGTGGAAGATTACTAGGTCCACAGAGAAGATCTGTAGACCTGGAATCATTTCCTTACTCCCCTCCACCCCATCCCAAGCACATCTAGCTCTTGTGCAACCTGAACGTTAGGAGAGAGGCCTTCCTAAAGAAAAAAAGTATAAAGAATATAAGTATAAATTTATAAAAACAATAGATACAGGCCACTGAAGATGCCTGTGCAGTGAGGGTCTCCAAAGCATCAGCTTCATTTATTTCATGATAAATCCACCCCAGTCAGATTGCATATGCCAGCAAAACTGAGCTCCTTGTAATTCTCCGAACACACCATGTTTTCTCTTCCTTCGGTGGCTTCACATAGAGTGTTCCCTGTCTAGAACACTCTTCTCAACAGTATCTACTCATCCTTTAACTTCTAATTCAAAGGTTACCTGTTCTGTGAGGCCTTAGCCGAGTCCTCCGGATAACTTAGGTGGTATGGCTTTTCCCACACCCTCACTGAATCCCATGCGTGCCTCCACTATGGTACCTGGCTTCTTGTTTGACTTTGGTTGATTTGTCAGGCTTCCCTTATACTGTGTATTGGTCAGGATGGGCTGGATTATGCCATAGTAACAAGCAAGTCCAAAAACCTCAGTGGCTTAAAACAGCAAAGGTTATTTCTTGCTCACACTGTGTGTATACATTGTGGGTCAGCTTTTGTTCTCACTTTATGCTAACAGAGTAGGCACAATCTGGAACACTGCCAGTTGTGGGCCAGAGAGTAAATAGTGAAGCAGAACATGTACTTTCTCTTAAAGCTTTCTCCTAGAGATGGCATACTTGTCTACATTCCATTGGTTATAACTAATTGCAGGTGGTCAGGGAAATCCAACGTGACCCGTAGGCGAGGAAGCTCCAGAATATTGGCCAGTAGCCTCACAGCCTCAACAATTAGCTTCTTGAGAACAGGGGTGGCACAATTCTAAAAATCTTTACATACCCAGTATCTAGCACATGTTACTTAGCACATAGTAAGTCTTCAACTATTTTGAGTGAAAAATGTAGAGAGCGGAACCTAAAAGAAGGTAATTGCTTTCCGTTTACTGCAAGGAACTATTTCCAACATCTTTTCAACCTCAATAGGTGCTGACCTTCCTGTCTCTGGAAGTATTCAAGCATAGGCTTTCCTAACTGGTTAGTGATATTTTCAACATAATTCATGCAAAGATGAGTGATTAGAGACTGATGTGGTCTCTAAAATCCCTTTAATTCTGGGTACTCTGTATTTATATCATAATCACCTTTCTGAGCTTGAGAAGGAATAAATTTGTGTTCACGGAAAAGGTGATAACATCTGACTGGAGCAGGCTATTTCTGTTGGTGACTTGAGAGAAACAAGAATGAGTTGAGGGGAATAAACAAGTAGAGGGCTCTGGCCCCAAGCCCTCCACTGAAGGGTCATTACTAAATGCACAAAGTATCGTGTCCCTTACAACCCAGAGCGTAAAAGGAGGCCAGCACTGGACTTGGCGTTGCTTTGACACTTGAGGATTCGGCTTAGAAACAGGCTTGAACTCTTTGTGATTCCTTTCTTTGTTTCAGCAAAACCTGATAATTGTAGCCAGCAGATCTGCTGGCCTGCCAAGGTTCTGCCCACACACATTCCTGAGGATGGACGGTTCCCTTGTGTTCTCTTTGTTATAGATTCCTGATGACTGACTTGGTCTAGTCACTTGGCCCCGCTGTAACAGAACTCTGTAGTCATACATAGGAGTAAATAACGTGCCCCCTCTTCTGACAGTGTAAAATGTTATACATATTAAGGATCATGGTAGCCCTGTCAAATCCTAATTTAAAAAAAGACAACACTGGAATAATTCAGCTTCTAAAACCTTTGAGCCCTTGGTAAGTAGGCTCAAAATAATAGAATTCATAATGTAAATAATGTAAAAATAATTAAAGGTAGTGGGTTTATTATTCAGTTGGTATTCAGAGTGAATATGGTCTAAAAAACAACATGGGATTTAGTCAGAATATCAGGCTCGTCCGCAGATCTGCTGTGTGACTTTGTCACGTCACCTCAATGCGAAGATGGGGGAAGGAACAATAACCACCGGCGACTTGGAAGGCGAGGGGGATGGATCAAAAGAAATGAAAGTACTTTGCAGGCTATGAAGCACTTTGAGTGATAACATGGAAGTAAATCCAGTTTCCTAGTTGGTCATGGAAATTTCTCGGCCTTTCTTTCTAGCATAGCGGTGGCGCCATCAGTGCAAATTGATCCTCTTGTGTGTGGTGTTATCTTAGACTGCAGAAGTCTCTTCAGATGGAACCTATTGATTCAATTCGGAGCTTCTGGCAGGGTTCACAGCACCAGCCACTGATCCCCACTGCTGGGATCACTTGACTCATGCTGAACAGTGATCCTGAAAGGTATCCACACGTTCGATCACTTATAGCCCTGACTGGATTCATATGAGAACCTGCCGGGTTTTTTGTTTTGTTTTGTTCGCACATCTGGCTCCAATACAGCTTGTTGACACGCTTCGGGTGCTTAAGGGGTTCACTGATTTTTTTCAGCTACTGTGTGCAACTCCACGCAAATATGTGATATTTAGGATGTTTGTAAGTAGGGCTCTTAAGTATCAAAATTCTGTAAGTAGTGCTCTTTTTAAGTATCAAAATTCTGCAAGGATTCTGCCTCCATTTGTGCCCTTATGGATTTCAGGGTGTCAAGTGTTCTTTGAAGTGGTCAGATTCGTTGATGGATTAAGAACCGTGAGTACGGTTTGTGAGTTCGAGCCCTGCGTCGGGCTCTGTGCTGCCAGCTCAGAGCCTGGAGCCTGCTTCGGATTCTGTGTCTCCCTCTCTCTCTGACCCTCCCGCACTCATGCTCTGTCTCTCTCTGCCTCAGAAATAAGTAAACATTAAAAAAAAAAAAATTTAAAAAAAAAAGAACCGTGAGTGGTCACCATCCCTCCACCTCCCTAGTCCAGGCCACAGCAGTTATCATGTATTGTTCCAGGCAAATGACCTCCACAAGTCAGGCTTAGCAAGTAAATGACAAGATAGTGATACCACTTAGGGGCTCCATGTTGACAAAGCCTGGGCACCCCTCCTGCGCAGATGGTTCATGTCACATCGAACCTCCCTGCTCTGTGTGAGCGACTTACAACCACCCCATATGCTGGCCTCTCCATTGCAGGGTGTACTGCTCACTGGCACTATTAATTTTACCTATTTTAATATCTACTGATATTTTTTAATTAAAAGCAATACATTGGGCACCTGGTGGCTCAGTCGGTTGAGTGACTTTAGCTCAGGTCATGATCTCGCGGTTCGTGAGTTTGAGCCCCACATCAGGCTCACTGCTGTCAGCCTGTCAGCATGAAGCCTGCTTGGGATCCTCTGTTCCCCTCTCCCCCACCCCCGCCGCCACTTGCGCTCTCTCAAAAATAAATAAATATTTAAAAAGCAACACATGACTGTAACAAATTCAAACAATATAGAAAGCACAAAGTTACAAAAAAAAGGTAAATGTTCTTGTCTGTCCTAATAAAATCACTCACTATTCAATGGATCAGTATTTATTCTTTGTTCTTTTAAATTCTGTTTCTATTCAAGCAAATATAAGTCTACAAAGATTGTTCTTTAAAAAATGAAACATATTTTGCAGCACATTATATATTATTATTTAAATACGTCTTAGAGATGTATTCACATCAGTACCCATAGGTCTTAACCTTTTTAAATGGCTGCGTTTCATTTCCTAGTGCTAGCTCTATTGTGTGTTTCATCACCACCTGACGAATGGACATTGTTGCTACTACGAAATGATGCAGTGGATAACCTGATTGGGATCTTTGCGATCATGTGCGTGTATTTTTGTACTTCATCAGATTATGTGGGCTTTTCAGAGTGAAATGGCTAGATAAAAGGAAAGGCCTTTTCAAGTTTTGATGGCTATTGCTAAATTGACCTCCATAAAAATTTCACCAATTTATACTCTCCTATTGCATGAATATGACACAGTCTGTTTTTCTGATTTTTGTCAATCTGTGAAGAAGGAGGAAGAGCCTCATTTAAAAAAAAATTTTTTTTAATGTTATTTTTGAGAGAGAGAGAGAGAGAGAGAGAGAGTGAGCGAGCACGAGAGGCTGAGGGGCAGAGGGAGAGGGAGACGCAGAATCCAAAGCAGCCTCCAGGCCCTGAGCTGTCAGCACAGAGCCCAGTGCAGGCCCAAACTTAGCAACCATGAGAACATGACCTGAGCCAAAGTCAGATGCACAATGGAAGGAGCCACTTAGGTGCCCCGAGCCTCATTTTTAATTTAATTTTCATTTCCCTAATTACCAGTGAGGTTGAGCATCTTTTCTAGTTAATAGCTTGTGGTAATTTGCTTGTTCATTTCCTTGCCCCCTTTCTAGTATTTTTGTCATATACATTGTAAACATTATCGTCATCTTATAAATTTCCTCCCAGTGTGTCACTTATGTCTAAGCCTTATTAATGGTTTCCTTTAGTAGTCAAAATTTATCATATTTATGAAGTCAAATCAATCAACCTTTTCTTTTGCAGTTGCTAGGTTTTAAGTCTTGCACAGAAAAAATTTTCAGCACAACTTAAAAAGATTTTTACTGTATTTTTTCTAATATGTTTGTGATTTTGTTTGTTGTATTTCTCTGTTAAATTCACCTGGAAATTATTTTTCTTTAAAATATTGGTGAGGATTGAACTTAGTTGCTCTAATACTTATTAATTTGCCTCACTTTCCCAACTGATTTAAAAATAGCACTGTTTTCATACTCTGAAAATTCCATGTATGCAAAGTGTATCTAGATGATCTATTCATCCATTTATCATTTCTTATGCTGATAATACACTATTCTAATTACTCACGCTTTAAATGTTTTTTAATGTTTATTTTTGAGAGAGAGAGCGAGGGAGGGGCAGAGAGAGAGCGAGAGAGAGAAGAGAGAGAATCCCAGGCAGGCCCTGAAGTCAGTGCAGAGTCCAAGGTAGGTCTCGATCTCACGAACCATGAGATCATGACCAGAGCCAAAATTAAGAGTTGGATGCTTAACCACCCAGGCACCCCTCAAGTTTTAAATATGTTTTGATGTTGGGCACCTGGGTGGCTTAGTCGGTTGAGCAGCCAGCTTTGGCTCAGGTCATGATCTTGCGGTGTGAGCCGCACACCGGCCTCTGTGATGTCAGAGCCTGCTTTGGTTTCTGTGTCTCCATCTCTCTCTCTCTCTCTCTCTCTCTCTCTCTCTCTCTCTCTCTCTCTGCCCCTCTGCCCCTCCCCTGCTTGTGCGTGCTCTGAAAAATAAATAAACATTAAAAAAATATGTTTTGATGTCTTATAAAGCAAGTTCATCTAAATAGTTTTGTTTTAAAACTTAAAGCTGGGGGCGCCTGGGTGGCACAGTCGGTTAAGCGTCCGACTTCAGCCAGGTCACGATCTCGCGGTCCGTGAGTTCGAGCCCCGCGTCAGGCTCTGGGCTGATGGCTCAGAGCCTGGAGCCTGTTTCCGATTCTGTGTCTCCCTCTCTCTCTGCCCCTCCCCCGTTCATGCTCTGTCTCTCTCTGTCCCAAAAATAAATAAACGTTGAAAAAAAGAAAAAAAAAATTAAAAAAAAAAACTTAAAGCTGTTTTGTGCTTTTTGCCTTCCAGAGGAATTTCAGATTTAGCTTGTCAAATTCTATAAAGAATCCTGATGGCAATTCCTCAAACATTTTTTTAATAAAAACTTTCAGACATACAGAAAAATTGAACTAATTTTATAGTGAACACCCACATCCTCATCACCTAGACTTTACCGTCCCCATTTTACAGTACTTGCATTACCTGCTGGCATTTTGATTGTGATTGTGATTGTACTGGATTTAGAGATTAATCTAGAGAGGACTGACATCTACATAGCTCTGAATCTTTGCCTCCAGGAATATACTATGACTCTCCACTTATTTAGGTCTTCTTTTTTGTTCTTGTTAGAGTTTTGCAGTTTTTGCCATATAGATATTGCCCGTGTTTTTACAAAGGTTTACTCTGAGATCTTTTCCAGTTTTGGTTGTTAATGTGAATGGGCTCTCCACCACCCCCTCCCATTTCCTTCTCTAATGGATTATTTTTGGCATAGGGGAAATGTAATGATTTGTGTGTATTGCAAATGTATCTCATCATTTTTTTAAGCTTATTTATGTTTTGAGAGGGATAGCATAAGCAGAGGAGGGGCAGAGAGAGAGAATCCCAAGCAGGCTCTGCACTATCAGCACAGAGCCCAATGTGGGGCTCGATCTCATGACCATGAGATCATGACCTGAGCTGAAATCAAGAGTTGGATGCTTAACCGACTGAGCCACCTAGGAGCCCCTATCTCATCCTCTTACCCAGTCCTCTTATTATAACAGTTTTTCAGGAGATTTTCTTATTCATGTGCAAATAACACCAGTTTGTCTCATCTTATTGTCTAGGATCCCATTACAATGTTAAATAATGATAATGGGAATTCTTATCTTGTTCCTGAGTTGAGTGTTTCACTACTAGGTGTAATGTTTGTTGTGGTTTCTGGTAGAAATCCTTTATCTCAGGACGTTTCCCTCTTTTTTCCTTCATTTCCTAAATCTTTTAAAAAATGAGAGTTTAGACCGAAACAATAGTAGAGACCATTTGGACCTGTGAGACACATACAGAACCCTCCACTCAACAACAGCAGAATGTGCATGCGCCTTCTTCTCAAGTGCACCTGGAACATTCTCTGGGATGGATCATATATTAGGACATAAAACAAAGCCCTAACAAATTTTAAAAGATTGAAATTATACCAAGTGCCTTTTCCAACCACATTTCTTTGTGGTTGGAAATGAGATGAAATGAAATGAAACAAATCACTAGCAAAAAGAAAACTGGAAAGTCCACAAATATGTGGAAACTAAACAACACACTCTTGAACAACCAATGGGTCAAAGAAATCACAAGGGGAACTGGAAAATATCTTGAAACAAATGAAAACACAAACATAACATACCAAAACTTATGGATGCAGCAAAAGCAGTACTAAAAGGGTCATTTATAGTGGTAAATGTTTACATTAAAAAAAAGGAAGATCTCAAATCAACAACTCACTCTGCACCTCCAGGAACTAGGAGAAGAACAAACTAATCCCAAAGTTAGCAGAAGGAAGAGAACAATAAAGATTAAAGCAAAAATAAAATACAGAATAGAAAAACAATAGAAGCCAGTGAAACAGAGTTGGTTTTTTGAAAAAATCAACAAACTTTGGCACACCCTTAAAACAAATTGGCACGCCCTTAGCCAGACTAAGAAAAAAGAGAGGAGACCCAATGACAAAAATCAGAGATGAAAGAGAAGACAGTACAACTGATGCCACAAAAATTAAAAGGATCACAGGAGACTATTAGGAACAATTATATGCCAACACATTGGGTAACCTAGAAAGAATGGATACATTCCTGGAAACACACAACCTACCAAGACTAGATGATGAGGAACCATTAAAGATCTGGTCAGACTTCTAACTAGTAAGGAGACTTGAATCAGTAATCAAAAAGCTCTCCACAAAGAAAAGCCCAGGACCAGACAGCTTCACTGGAGATTTCTACCAAACATTTTAAAAAATGACACCAAACCTTCTCAAACTCTTCCAAAAATTGAAAAGAAGGGAACACTTCCAAACTCATTTTATGAGGTAAGCATTACCCTGATACTGAAACAAAGATATAACAAAAAAGCTACTGACCATATTTCTGATTACTGTTGATACAAAAGTGCTTAACAAAATACTAGTAAATCAAATTCAATAGCACATTAAAAGGATTATATACCATAACCAAGTGGGCTTATTCCTGGAACCCAAGGAATGTACTACATATGAAAATCAATGTAATATACCACATTAACAGACTGAGGGACCAAAACCATAGGATTATCTCAATTGATGCAGAAAGAGCACTTGATAAGATTAGACATCTTTCATGGTAACACTCCAAAAACTAGGAATGGAAGGTAATTCCCTCGACATAATAAAGGCCATATATGAAAAGTCCACAGCTAACATTATGCTTAATGGTAAAAAACTGAAAGCTTTTCCTTTAAGATCAGGAGCAAGTCAAGGATGCCCACTCACACCACTTCTATTTCAACATACTACCCGAAATCTTAGCAGAGCAATTAGTCAAGAAAAATAAAGGCGTCCAACTTGGAAAGGAAGAAGTCAAATTATCTCTCTTCACAGATGATATGATCATATATGTAGAAAATCCTTAAGCTTCCACAAAAATAACTGTCATAACAAAAGAATTCAGCAAAGTTGCAGGACACAAAGTCAACACACAAAAATCGGTTGTGTTTCTATATACTAGAAGTGAAAAATCTAAATAGGAAAACAGACTCATTTACAGTCGCCTCAAAAGAACAAAATAACTAGAGAGCCCAAAGACTCATACACCAAACACTACAAAACAGTATCAAAAGAGACTAAAGAAGACCCAAGTAAAAAGAAAGACATCTTATGTTCATGGATTAAAAGACTTAATGTTGCTAAAATGTCCTTACTACTCAAGCCAATCTACAGATTCAATGCAATTTTTATTAAAATCCTAATGGCATTTTTTTTTGCAGAAATGGGAAAAATCCTGAAATTCATATGGAATTTCAAAGGACCCTGAATAGCCAAAACAGTCTTGAGAAAGGAAAGCAAAGCTGGAGGCCTAACAAATCCTAATTTCAAAATATATTACAAAGCTACAGTAAGAAAAATTGTATGGTACTGGCATAAAGATGGACATAGACCAATGGAACAGAGTAATAGCCCAGAAATAAACTCTTGCATATGTAGTTAAATGATTTCCAACAGGTGTGCCAAGGCTACTGCACAATGGAGAAAGGATAGTCCCTTCAACAAATGGTACAGGAAAAACTGGATCTCCACATGCAAAAGAATGAAGTTGGACCGTTACCTCACACTGTATACAAAAATTAACTCAAAATAGATGAAAGACCTAAACATAAAAGCTGAAACTATAAAACTTCAAGAAGAAAATATAGGGGTGAGGGCTTCATGACATTGGTCTGGTAATGATTTCTTGGATATGACATGGAAAGCACAAGCAATAAAAGCGAAAATAGACAATGACTATAGACAAATAGACAAATTTGACTATCAGATTTGACTATACCAAACTTAAAAATTTCTACACCTCAAAGGAAACAATCTAACAGACTGAAAAGGTGACCTATGGAATAGGAGGAAATACTTGCAAACTGTGTTATCTGATAAGGATTAGTGTCTAGAATATATAAAGAAATCCTATAACACAACAAATAACCTGATTGAAAAATGAACCAAGAACTTGAATAGACTTTTCTCCAAAGAAACTGTACAAATGACCAACAAGTATATGAAAAGATGTTCAGCATCACTAATCATTAGGGAAATTCAAATCAAACCAAATGAGGTATCACTTCATACATGTTAGGGTGGTCACCATTAAAACAAACAAACAAACAAAGAAACAAACAGAAAATAACAAGTGTTGGTGAGGATGTGGAGAAATTCATTGTTGGTGGGAATGTAAAATGGTGTAGCTGCTATGGAAAATATTATGAAGGTTCTTAGAAAATCAGAAATAGAATTACCATATGTCCAGCAAGCCTACTTCGGGGTATATATGCAAAAGTATCAAAAGCAGGGGTTCAGAGAGATATTTGTACACCCTTGTTCACAACAGCATTATTCACAATAGGCCAAACATGGAAGCATCCTAAATATTCTTCAAAAGATGAATGGATAAAATTTGGCATATATGTACAATGGAATGCTATTCATCCTTAAAAAGGAAGGAAATCCTGTCACATGGTATAACACGAATTAACTTTGAGGACATTATCCCAAGTGAAAGAAGCCGGTCACACAAAGACAAATACTGCATGCTTCTACTTTTATGAGGTATCTAAATTTGCTGGACTCACAGAAGCAGAAAGTAGAATGATGGTTTCCAGGGGTTAGGGAGGTGGGGAAAGGGATCCATTGTTGTTCAGTGGGTATACAGTTTCAGTTTTGCAAGATGAAGAGAGTTCTGGAGATAGGATACACGAGAATGTGCATATAGTTTACTGTGCTGGACACTTCAAAGTAGTTGAGATGGTAAATTTTATAGTGTGTGGTTTTTACCACAATAAAAAATTGAGAGAGCCTGGGTGGCTCAGTCAGTTGAGTGTCTGACTCTTGATTTTGGCTCAGGTCAGGATCCCAGGGTTGTGGGATTGAACCCATATCGGGCTCCGTGCTGAGTGTGGAGCCTGCTTAGGATTCATTCATTTATTCATTCATTCTCTCTCTCTCTCTCTTAAAAAAAAAATTGAGAGTATAATCTTATTAAATGCTGTTTTGGTTCTTCTCCTTTAATTAATTAATGAAATTAATTTTTTAAAGAAATTTCCTAATATTTAAGACACTTTGAAATCTTGGCATAAACCACAGCTTCATTTATGACAGATTATGAGCCAATTTCCTTAATATATGGAGGACTCTCTATAATGCTAAGCAAAATAAGTCTGTCAGAGAAAGACAAATATCCTATTATTTCACTCATATGTGGAATTTAAGAAATGGAAAAAAAAAAAAAAAACAAAAAAAACAGACAAACCAAAAAATGGACTCTTCCCTAGAGAGAACAAACTGATGGTTACCAGAGGGCAGGTGGATGGCGGGATGGGGAAAACTGTTGAAGGGGATTAAGAGTACACTTGTCGGTCATGATGAGCACTGAGTACTATGTGGGATTGTTGAATCACTATGTTGTACCCCTGAAACTAATACAGCATACTATATGTTAACTATCCTGGAATAAAAAAATATATATGGAGGACTCTCAAAATCCCCTAGAACAATGGACAAAAAAGAATTTGTTACAAAATGTCAATGATATGTGAGAAGGTTTTCAGCCATGCCTGTAAAGAAATGCAAGTTAAAACAATTGTGACCAGTTTTTTGTGTGTCAAATTAGCAAAGACTAATAGTAACTATATGCAGTGATAGTGAGGGCACTCTAGTTCTCTGGTGGCGAGAGTGAAAATCAGTATCTATTTGGAGGACAACTTTGTATTTTACTAACAATATTTTACTAGTAAGAAATTCTTATAAGAAAGTCAGAATTTCAGAAATTCTCAAAAGCACAAAAATACATGCAGGGACAGTTTTTGAGCCATTGCCTGTAATAGCTTAAAAACTAGAGAAATGTGCAGATGTCTGTTAACAGCTGGATTGGTTAAGTAAATTATGATGCACCCATAATTAGAACATCATTTCAAAGAGCAAGCTGAGGGGTGTGTGGGTGGCTCAGTTAAGCATCTGACTCTTGGTTTTGGCTCAGGTCATGATCTCACTGTTCATGGGTTCGAGCCCCACGTCGGGCTCTGTGCTGACAGTGCGGCGCCTGCTTGGGATTCTCTCTCCCTCCCTCTCTGTCTCTCTGCCCTTCCCCCACTCTTGCTGTCTCTGTCCCTCTCAAAATAAATACACGTAAAAAAACTAAAAGCGTGATATAAACCGTGGACTCTGCCACTCTTCCCATTGTCACGGAAGACACTGAGGAGCAGAATGGGGTGTAAAATACAACTCCATATTTTGTTGTTTAAAAAGTGGTTATAATAATCTATGCCTAGAAAACATACTTGAAAAATGGACACCAGATTGTTAACACCAGCTGTCTTTGGGGTGAATAGGGACGAATTTTACTTCAGTTCATTGTTTCTGAGAGAGAGAAGTTTCTACATAAAGAGCATAATTTGAAGGAGGAAGTAAAAAGGGTAAATCTCAATGTAAATCTCTATTGCTAACAATTTTTTTACAAAAAGAGAAGGCTACCTGCAAGTTTTTGTTTTGGATAAAGTTGAAATGTACATAGTGTCTGTTATACCACAGGACTGCCTTTGCAGTCTGTTCCAGGGCAGTTTTTAAGAGAATGCCAAGTTGGAAGAGTGGGTATCACTGTTACAGTCGTAGGAGACAGCCCAGTCCTTGGTGTGTCAGATGACCTCCGGGGTCCATGCACCGAGAACCCCAACGTCTACACAGTTTCCATACAGACACCCAAAAACGGGGAGGGGCTTGGGGAGCCCTGCCCCGTCATGCAGTCTCAATAAAGCATACTGTGCCCCCCGAAATAGGAAATGATTACTGTAAAATATTCGACTATACCCATATCTGTCGAACCAGCCTCATTATAGAAGTCACGTTCTTCCCCTGTGTGGTCCTCTGTTTGATCTTTCAAAACCACGAGCAGTATGCCACAATCTCTCCGTGAAGTTCTGTTTCTGTAACTCTGCCAGCTGCTCCCATGGTTCCTGTTCTTACTGATAAGTCGTGGGCTGTGTGTTTAGGAGGGCAGCCAGACTTGGAAGGAGTCTGCTGGGAGTCGCCTTTCAAAACGTTGAGTCCTCCTGTTGAGCTCATTGTGCTTCTAGTTCTTTCCTCAGAATTAAAACAAAACAAAAAAAAAAGTTCTTATCTATAATGTAAAGTTAAACACTTTAAGAATTTGATCTATAAACATTTTTTTCAAGCCCCACATGGATATTTTGCAGTATTGAAATGTAGCGATTAATAACTGCAACTTTGCTAATTTAGTGAATTGAGCGGCTCTGAATTCCCAAAGACAGACTTTTCAAAAAGTTATATGCTAGGGGTGCCTGGGTGGCTCAGTGGGTTAAGCATCCAACTCTCGATTTCAGCTCAGGTCATGATCTCACAGTACGTGAGTTCAAGCCCTGCATTGGGCTACATGCTGACAGCACAGAGCCTGCTTGGGATCCTCTCTTTCCCTCTCTCTCTGCCCCTCCTCCACTCATGTTTCCTCCTCACCCCTCTCTCTACCTCTTCCTCCCCTGCTCACTTCTTCTCTCTCTCTCTCTCTCTCTCAAAATAAATAAACATTAAACAAATTTTTTTTAAGTTAGATGCTTTTCTTATTAAAAAAAATTACAAGATGAATTTTCAAGACAGAGTATAGAAAAGATTCTACAAAGAATGATGAGCATGCAGTTGTCACCTGGACCTTGTCTGTGGCTCTTTGGCAGCTTAAAACCTTGCATTTATATCCGCCAGTGTCACTCAGGGCTTGAGTTAGGAGTTCCACGTGGTAATTAGAGCCTCGTTTGTCAGAGCTGGTCCATGAATGTCTTGTGGATGAATGGTTTTTTAGATAATTGGGGCTTTACCCTTTAAGTACCTCTTTTATTGGATGCCCTGTTAAAAATGCATGACAAGTAAGCAAACCCAGCTTACCTAAAGGTAAGGTAATGTTGCTAAAAACAGCCCACGGTAAGCATCCACTTGGTGAGCATATGGGTGTTCACTGTAAAATTCCTTCAGCTTGGTTGCATGTTTAAAATTTTTCCTAATAAATACTGAGGGGAAAACAGCATTTTTGAAAGTCCTGCACACCCCTTATTCCAACAATGTTGTGGTTACTCAGTGTGTGTGTGTGTGGAATGGTTAAGGCTGCCGGCTCTGGAGCCAGACTGCCAGGTTCCTGGGCCGTCTCTGCTGCTTCCCAGCTGTGTGCCCTTCAGGCGGTTACTGTCTTCTCTGAGCCTTGCCTTTCTTTTCTGTAAAATGGGAATGATAGTTCCTGCTCCAGGGTTTGTTGTGGGAATGGACTGAGAAGATGTGTATATACGTGCCTCCCGCAGTACCGAACACTCTACACTTTGGCAAGTATGGCCACTCTACCCCCACTACCGTTACATTGCAGGTACCTTCAGCGTTGACCCCTGGCCCACTCAGAATCGTTACTGCTCTCCTTGGTCATTGACTTGAATGACAATTTGGGGCTACTTTGAGACTTAATTTTCAATGCCATGGGTATTTTTCCCCCAATCAAATCATCTTTATGTTGTCCACCTCCCAGCCTAAATTGCCAGGAACGTAATTTAACTCTTCCTCAGTGAAGCCCAGCCCCATCCCAAACCTCAGTGATGGCAGTGTCTCGGGTGCCTGCGCCCTGTAGACAGAGCTGTGCGCTTTCCTGCCCCTGAATTCTGCTGGCTGCCACCTTCAGGTGAGCACATGGTCTCTTTGTTTGCCCCTGGGGCTGCTGTTCGCTGGTGGCTGTGCATTCTCTTCCCTCTCTCCCTCCTCTCCAGCCTTATGTTCACGACCTCTGCTGTTCATCTTTACCCAGGACAGAAAAGAGGACCGAGGTAAATCAGGAAGTGTCACAGATAAATGACGTCACCTGTATAGGGACCTCATAAGTGGGAATGATGCCCTTTTTCTACAGAACTGAGTGCTAGAGCTTTCTGTCCTCCACCTCTCTTGGGTTTGATGTCCTTCTCGTGGTTTTCAGCATATTCACGTTTTTTTGCAATCATCACAACTGTCTCAGAACGTTTCACGTTCTTAGAACATTTCATCACCCCAAAAGAAACCTCGTACACGTTAGCAGTCATTCCTCATTCTCCCCTCAGCCCTTGGCAACCACCACTCTACATTCTGTCACTTTGGATTTACCTCTTCGGGGCATTTCCTACAAATGTGGTCATATAATGTGGCATTTTGGAGCTGCCTACTTGCAGTTACCATGTTTCTGTCTGTGTTTGGGCATTTTAACGGTGCTTCGTTCCTTTTTACAGCATAATAATAAGCCAGTTACATAGACATACCAAATGTTGTTTATTCATCCATCTGTTGGTGCACATTGAGATTGTTTCCACCTTTTGGCTATTGCGATGGTGATGCCATGAGTGTTTGTGTGAACATATTCTTCTGTGTATATACCTAGCACTGGAATTACTGGGTTTTCTGGTAACTCGGTATTTAACTTGAAGTTGAAGAACTGCCAACTAATCTACAAAGTGGCTGTGCCATCTTATGTCCTGCCAGCAATGTACGAAGGCTCTGACTTCCCCCCATCTCCACCTGTACGTGTTATTTGTCACTGTGATTGTAGCTATCCCAGTGGGGAAGTGGTATCTCCTTGTGGTTTTGGTTTTTCACTTCCCTGAAGACTAATGATGTTAAGCACTTTTTAATGCTTATTGGCCATTTGTAGATCTTCTTTGGAGGAAGGTCTGTTCAAATCCTTTACCAATTTTTAATTGGGTTGTCTTTTTATTGTTGAGTTGTAAGAGTTCTTCATATATGCCGGATACAAGCCCCTTATCAGATGGAGGACTTGCAAATAAATTCTCCCCTTCTGTGAGTTGTCTTTTTCACTATCTTGCTGGCAGCCTTTGAAGCACAACCGTTTTTAATTTTGACGGAGTCCAGTTCACCTGGTTTTTCTTATGTAACTTGCACTTTCAGATATTCTTTTTGATGTCCCCAGTGATTTCTCTGGAAATCTGATTTGCTCACTGTGTACAGAATTGGATTATGCTTAGTTTTCCTGATTTGGAATTGTAAAGCACTTGCTTTAAAATGTTTGCCAGTAATAGAGGATGTTAGAAATGTTGATACTTGTGGAGGTGATAAACCCATTTCTGTGCCTTTAGCCTCAGGATGATAGAAAAAATACATCCTATCTATGCCCAGAGGTCATTTCACTGTCAGTGACAGTGGGACACTGGAAGCCAGTTCAGTAGCAGGGAGGGTGATTAAGTTCTTAGTGGGACCTTATTAGGCAACTATTGAATGATATCATTAGGAAGCTTGATGAAAATGTTTATGATGAAATCTTCAATTTAAAAAAAATGAAACACAGGGCACCTGGGTGGCTTAGTCAGTTGAGCTTCTGACTCTTGATTTTGGCTCAGGTCATGGTCTTGTGGTCTGTGGGTTTGAGCCCTGCGTCGGGCTCTGTGCTGACAGCGTGGAGCCTGCTTGGGATTCTCTCTCACCATCTCTCTCTTCCCTTCCCCCGCTGGTGCTGTCTCTGTCTCTCAAAATAAATAAGTAAACTTAAAAAAAAAAAAACGAAACACAAGTATGTGCCTTGTATGACTAAAATATGTGTTAAGACATTTGGACTAGGTTGAAGGGTATACAAAATTACAGGTAGTTTTAGTTTCATCTATTTTATTTAATATCAATTTTAAGGTATTTTACCTAACAATTAAAAATTCAGTTTAAAAAAGTATGCATGATATTTCAAATCAGTGGGAGAAATGGTGACACGTAGTTAGGTCTAGTGTGCTTATTCTTATCCCACCCAACTTTTTTTTTTAACAGGAATTATTTTTTATCGTCATGATCATCAGGGTTAGACTTACAGAAAAATAGTTTGCTGTGAGTATTTAAGAACTTGAGTAGAGATATTTTGTCTCTTTACATTTTCATATTAAATCCAAATAGTGATGATAAGGTGATTTTGGAATTAGAATTACTATTTATTTTAGTCATTACCAGTATTGCAGTTTGCTATGTTAATAATAGGGGTCCCAGAAACACTTTTCTCTCATGGCATCTCATGAAAGAATTATAATGACTTTATATGTAAATAAACCAATCACTCCAACATTTGAAACAAATTTCATTGAAAAAAATTATTTTTATTCGGATTCTGTGTCTCCCTCTCTCTGCCCCTTCCCTGCTCATGTTCTGTTTCTCAAAAGTGAATAAACGTAAAAAAAAAAAAAAAAAAATTGAATAAAAGAATTTTGGGGCACCTGGGTGGCTCAGTCGGTTGAGCGTCCGACTTCTGCTCAGGTCGTGATCTCATAGTCTGTGAGTTTGAGCCCCGCGTCAGGCTCTGTGCTGACAGCTCAGAGCCTGGAGCCTGCTTCTGATTCTGTGTCTCCCTCTCTCTCTCTGCCCCTCCCCGGCTTATGCCCTGCTCTCTCTGTCAAAAATAAAAATAAACATTAAAAAAAAAATTTAAAAAAGTTTATTTATTTAGGGAGAGAGAGAGCGCGCGCAGGGGAGGGGCAGGGAGAGGGAGGGAGAGAGAATCCCAAGCAGGCTCTGCACTGTCAGCCCGAAGCTCGATGTGGGGCTTAAACTCAAGAACCGAACCGCGAGATCATGACCTGAGCCGAAACCAAGAGTCGGACGCTTAACCGACTGAGCCACTCAGGCGCCCTTGAAACAAATTTCAAATGATCAAAGATGTTAAAGTGTTTTGTTTGTTTCTTTTAAGGAACAAAAAGGCACCAAAGGAAATATAAAGGGAAGTAAGCACGATGCTAGGTCACGTGTATTATGCACACCCAAGGTGATGCTACAGTCTGAACTCCTGCACCGCAAAGTGGGTCCGTGGCTCCCCTGGCCCTCCGAGCTTCGGCTTCGGTCCGGGGTACAGCCAGTAACTAGGAGGTGCTCCCTCTTCCGTGGCCTGGACCGGGTGTGATAGGGCAGCAGACAGGGAAAGGCTGCAAAGGGAGGCCCGGCTCCTGTGGCAGCCAGCAGCCCCGCACCCACTTCGCACACTGAGGCTGACTTGGCCTCTGGGCCCGGCTTGGGGGAGGCAGAGGCGGTGTCTTGTTGTCATATGTGGGAAGGCTATGAAAAGAAAAACCCTTGTTGGCCCAAACATTTAAACAAGAGTTACACTAGGATGTTTTGTTCTCACTCTGACATGGTCAGAATTAATTTGGGCGTCCAAAACAGGATTATTTTGTTGTTGTTGTTTGGCTTTTGAATCTGAGTAACTTAATACAAGAACACAGAGGGAAATACAAAACAAAATGCATGGCTTAAGTCTGTCAGGGCATGGAACATCCCCTGGAACACCCCCAGGGCATTCTTCGGGGCATGATTTTGTTAGTGTTTAGGGGGCTTCACATTCAAGCTGCTGGTGACCTTCTTTGTGAAAAGGCCCCAGTGATCAGAGGCAAGCAGCTGAGTGTGTGTGGGCATCTGAGAAGTGCGTGGCCAGAGCCCGAGAGATCGTAATCACCGTTTTCTCTTCCTCCTTAGGTTTAATAGGAAAAACTTGCCTTCTGCAAACAACTGAAAAAACTGCCCTCAGAAACCGTTTCTTTGGCCCTCATGGAGCAGCTGGAACTTCCACAGTGAGGCCCTGGACAGGACAAGCTCTCTCTCCTGCCACCCGCCCCCCCCCCCGACCCCGATCAGCCAGAGCGGTGGTCGCCATGGCCAGCAAGAGGAAATCCACCACCCCGTGTATGATCCCGGTGAAGGCGGTGGTGCTGCAGGAGGCCGGTGTGGAGGCCCAGCCGGCTGAGACCTTGCCTGAGGGGCCCCAGCAAGAGCCGCCCCCTGAAGTGCCCGCCGGGGGCAGTGGGGAGGTGACCCAGATGCCCAGCAGTACCGACGGCACCACACTGGCCAATGGGCACCGGAGCACTTTAGACGGCTATTCCTATTCCTGCAGATACTGTGACTTCAGATCCCAGGACATAACCCAATTTGTGGGGCACATGAACTCAGAGCACACAGACTTTAACAAGGACCCAACTTTTGTATGCACTGAATGCAGTTTTCTGGCAAAAACTCCTGAGGGGCTTTCTCTGCACAATGCCAAGTGTCACTCGGGGGAAGCCAGCTTTGTGTGGAATGTGGCCAAGCCAGACAATCATGTAGTTGTGGAGCAGAGTGTCCCCGAGAGCACCTGCACTCCCGACGTCTCGAGTGAGCCCAACACTGAAGGGACCGACGGACAGGCCGAAATCATTATTACCAAAACCCCAATCATGAAGATAATGAAAGGCAAAGCTGAAGCCAAAAAAATTCATACACTCAAGGAGAACATCCCCAGTCAGCCTGTCGGTGACGCGGCCTTACCAAACCCGTCGGCAGGGGAGACCGAGGCGAAGGAGGGGGACCACTCCTTTGTTGACGGGGCGGTCCCGGTCGGTCAGCCAGCCGCCGGCTCGGCGAAAGCGCCACACGTGGCCAACGGGCCCCCGATGGGAGCGGTGCCAGTCCTGCCGGCCGGCCTCGCCCAGTTCCTCCCCCTGCAGCAGCCACCCCCCGGGCGCGCCCAGCACCACCACCAGCCGCCGCCCACATCCAAGTCCCTCCCCAAGGTGATGATCCCCCTGAGCAGCATCCCCACCTACAACGCGGCCATGGACTCCAACAGCTTTCTGAAGAACTCGTTCCACAAGTTCCCCTACCCTACCAAAGCCGAGCTCTGCTATCTGACTGTGGTCACCAAGTATCCAGAGGAACAGCTCAAGATCTGGTTCACGGCCCAAAGGCTGAAGCAGGGCATCAGCTGGTCCCCTGAGGAGATCGAGGACGCCCGGAAGAAGATGTTCAATACGGTCATTCAGTCTGTGCCCCAGCCCACGATCACCGTCCTCAACACGCCCCTGGTTGCCAACGCCAGCGGCGTCCAACACCTCATCCAGGCCGCCCTCCCAGGCCACGTGGTGGGGCAGCCAGAGGGCACAGCAGGTGGCCTGCTGGTCACTCAGCCACTGATGGCCAACGGGCTGCAGGCGCCTGGCTCGTCCCTACCGCCGGCAGTCACGTCTGTCCCCAAGCCGCCCGCCGTGGCGCCCATCAACACCGTGTGCTCCAACACGACGTCGGCTGTGAAGGTGGTGAACGCGGCTCAGTCGCTGCTCACGGCGTGCCCCAGCATCACCTCCCAGGCCTTCCTCGACGCCAGCATCTACAAAAACAAGAAGTCTCATGAGCAGCTGTCAGCTCTGAAAGGAAGCTTCTGTCGGAACCAGTTCCCGGGCCAGAGCGAGGTGGAGCATCTGACCAAAGTGACGGGCCTCAGCACCAGAGAGGTGCGCAAGTGGTTCAGCGACCGCAGGTACCACTGCCGGAACCTGAAGGGCTCCAGGCCCGTGCTGCCCGGCGACCATGGCCCCGTCGTCCTTGACCCCGGGCCAGACACGCCCTTCGCCCCGGCGGCCAAGGCCCCAGAGGGGCCCTGCGTCCCACCGGCGGCCACCCTGGCCGCCCCTCCTTCAGCCAGACGGCAGGCCTGGCACCAGACCCCCGACTTCACGCCGACCAGGTACAAGGAGCGAGCCCCCGAGCAGCTCCGAGCCCTGGAGAGCAGTTTTGCACAAAACCCCCTTCCTCCCGATGAGGAGCTGGACCGCCTGCGGACTGAAACCAAGATGACTCGGAGGGAGATCGACAGCTGGTTCTCGGAGAGACGCAAGAAAGTGAGCGCCCAGGACACCAAGAGGGCCGATGAGGGCGCCGCTCCGGAGGAGGCGGCGGCGGCTGCGGAGGACGACGTGGGAGAAGAGGAGCTGGCTGGCGACCTGAGGGTCCCTGGCGGAGACGGCTCCCCAGAAGAGGCCGGTGGCCACGCGCTGGCCGAGCGCAAGGTCAGCCCCATCAAGATCAACCTCAAGAACCTGCGAGTCACCGAAGCCAACGGCAAGGGCGAGCTCCCGGGGCTGGGTGCCTGCGAGCCCGTGGACGGCGGGCCCGGCGAGCCGGCCGAGCAGCCCCCGGGCAAGGCAAGCTGCAAGAAGACGGCCCAGCAGCGGCACCTGCTGCGGCAGCTCTTCGTGCAGACGCGGTGGCCCAGCAACCAGGACTACGACTCCATCATGGCACAGACCGGCCTGCCGCGGCCCGAGGTGGTGCGCTGGTTCGGGGACAGCAGGTACGCCCTGAAGAACGGCCAGCTCAAGTGGTACGAGGACTACAAGCGGGGCAACTTCCCCCCAGGGCTGCTGGCGGTCGCCCCTGGCAGCCGGGAGCTGCTGCAGGACTACTACCTGAGGCACCAGACGCTCTTCGAGCGGGACCTGCAGAGCCTGTGCGACAAGACCCAGATGAGCTCCCAGCAGGTCAAGCAGTGGTTCGCTGAGAAGATGGGCGAGGAGACCCGGGCCGTGGCGGACACCGGCGGCGAGGACCAGGGCGCCGGTGAGCCCGCGGCGGCTCACAGAGGGACTGGTGACGGGTACTCGGAGGTGTCGGAGAACAGTGAGTCGTGGGAGCCTGGAGCCCCCGAGGCCAGCTCGGAGCCCTCTGATGCGCCGAGTCCCCAGGCTGCACTGGAGCTGGGTAAGGAGGCCCCTGGGAGTACAGGGCCATCCTCCGTGGGGAGGGTAGGAGGTCCCCGATGGCCCAGGGGTGCCTGCCATCTCAGAGGCTGCCCCACAGCAGGAGCAATCGGCACAGGATGTGGCTCTGACACAGGGTGGAGAGTTGTGTTTTTATTTTGTTTCACGTTTCTCCAAACCTGTGCAGGGGGCGGGAACACAGTGAACGTACGAGGGTGCCAGCTTTTCTAGCCATTTCTTAGCAATCGGAGAACAGGTCAAAGCGCCATCTGAGTCCGGCAGACCCACCACCCCTGCATAGGAGAGAGCAGTGGGGCTATTGAGGAAATTCAACTCATCTTGGCGAGCAGAAGGAAAGAGGGGCTTTAATTGTCCTCAGATACGTGAAGCCCTTTTTTTTAAATGATGGAAGTCCTATAAATTTTTATTTCTTTCTGATTTGTTGTTCTTTCTGATTTGAAGTAATAGAAAGTCATCTTCCTTCTTGTGGAATCAAAAGCCTGCATTTTGTTCCTCAGTTTCTCTGGATCATATTTCTGGGATTATTAGAACTTGAAAGAAAACTTGAGATGATTTTATTGAAGGTAGTTTTGTAGCCACAGATAAGTCACATTGTCAGTATTGGATCCTGACCCGAGTTCCCAGCCCGTCCTTTCCCTCCCCACCTTTGGGTATTTGTCTCCGTAGAGGCCTCCCTCATCACAGGATGGCCAGGAGCGATCAAACTTAGCTTTTCACAGGAGGCTGTGGGAACTGAGGAAGTATCTGGATTCTCAGATTCTCCGATTTGGGGACATTTAGAAGTTGGTTCCAGGACCTGATATTTCCAGACTTGACCTTGTTTTCTTCTGGGCCCCCATGAGTCACTGAGGTCCTCATAGGGAGTGATGGGCCCCAGGGAACAGGAGTGGCTTCACAGGGCTGGTTGCCTCAGGCACCTTCTCCAGCCCTGGGCCTGCCCCTCGGGAATGCCCACCCTCGCTTGATGGCAACTAGAATAAACTGATTTCATTTTTTGTTTTAAATTAAAATTTCCCTTAAGTGTATTCTTGGTTAGCTGGAAATAGGGTGGTGGTTACACAGCCCTGTGAATATGTTTAAAGCCGTTTAATTGTACGTTCAAAAATAGTTAAAATGGTAAGTTTTATGTTATGTATATTTTATCACAACTAAAAAAAAAAAAAAAAAAATGGCTAGCCTGGAGTTGGGATGAATGGGTTTGAGTCACGGTCCCTTGGGCTGGAGAATGGAGGAGTGGCTGGCAGGAAGGCATTGCTCGTGGCATTAAGAGGTCCCTGGAGCCAGCGGTAGCACCCTGGCACGGCGAGGATCAGGCTGCTTTGGGGGCTATACGAGCGGCAGCTGATGTGGAGGTGACAGGCATGTGTTTTCTCCTCAGAAACGGACTGAATTTGAACTGATTACACTGAAGGACTGGCCAGTCTGGGATGCCGCCTGCCACGTGAAGGGGCTCCACCCGACTCTCCGCTGCCACATGCTGTTCCCACGCCCGCAGCTGGGCACACACGAGAGCTTCTGGAGGCCTCGCTGCCAGCCTGGAGCCCACTGCCACCTTGGGCCCGCCACCACCAAGCGAGCCAGCCAGCGGGGATCGCAGAGTCCTCGTCAGTTCTTCCTCCCACAATGTAGGACCTTTCCTTTGCCTTCCAGTGGATAAAATAGTTCAGATTTCATATTCATAGACACAAATCAAGTTTTTAACATATAAATCTGCCTATACACATTTAATAAAACGTCAGATTGTAAACACTTTCATTACATAGAAACTTTGGTTAGCAAGCAGTACATTGCCGTCTACGTCATCTCTGAACATGCCCCGTGTCTCTTCTCTAGAGATCCCTGGGGCCACGCGTCCCCTCGGCAGCGGGCCGGGGGCACCGCACACTCAGAGGCGTACCTGTGCGCTCCTCCACGAAGGCAGGGCTTTTGAAGAGGTCTCTGCCGTCACGCCGGGCTCGCGTCGCCCTGCGGGATGATAATCTGTGCAGAAGCGCCGGTCCCTGCAGTTTGTACGTGATGGCGCGTGCTCGTCCCGCCCGAAAGTCCTTACAGCCCTTCTCCTTTTTCATGGGCGTCGGAAGCATGGACCAGAACTTTTCGGTTCTCAGATCACCTTAGAGAAACGTTTGTTGTCAAGCCTGATGTACCGACCTATGTGCCCACATTTTTGTTTTTTTTTGTTTTTGTTTTTAATCTAGATGTGTTGAGAGTGAGAGGGAAATTGAGAAAAAGGGGGCTTAAAGTGGAAGCGCGCAGCCCCGGCAGGTGGCTTTGGCCGCTGTGGTGTTCAGAGCCCTTGACCCTCACTCGCTTCAAGGCTGCCTTTGGTTGGGAAGGAAGACCTGCACTCAGCCAGTAGTCCGAGTGAGAGCTGACAGGATCTGGGACTCCGGAGTTCTCAGAGCTGGGGTGGGCTTGCACGCGGGGGTTCCTGGTGGGACGCCCAGAGTACTCGTGGCCCTCACGCCAAGGGCCTGGCTGGGTGCTGGACATCACCGGACAGGTGCTTGTGAGGATTTTTCAAGTTCTGCATTTCTGTCCCCAAAACTTGGAAACAAAATCTTGGTCTACTTTAGCCTAATCCTCCCATCCGTTTTTTTTGTTTTGAGAAAATCACAGGAAAAGGTGCTTTTGCAACACTGGGGAACTTGCTTACAGAGCTGTACTACATGGTAAATCCTTCTCTCCCCAAGACGGGCTGCTCTGACAGCAGCAGGTGGAGGGTGGGGCAGGCAGAAGGCCCGTCACGTGTACTTCTCACCTTCTGGGGACCACCCGCTTCCCAAAGCACCGCGACCTCATGAGCACGCTCCTCCCGGGCCCAGGCTGGGTGAGTGGCAGGGCCTTTGGGCAAGAAACCCTGGTGGTGGGCTAGGCGTCGTCCTTCTCCCCAACCCCACGTGGCAACTGAACTGCGTGGGGCACTGTGCTGGCTTGGCTCCAAGGACTGAAGGTGGTGGTGGCGCCTTCTGCCTTTCAGGAGAGGGGCTGTCTTTGCCAACCCCAAGCCCTTGAGCCCCTGTTCTTCTAAAGTGTCTTCTCTTCTCCCGGGCCCTGTAGGGACCACCTCTTAGTTGTTAACAAGTGAGTACTTGGCAAGTTTTGCACTCCATGTTTGTGTCCTTTCCATCTGAGTGTGAAGCTCTTTAGCCCCAAGGGCCTGTTTCCAGAATTGCCAAGAGTGGTGAGTGATTCTTCCTTCAGAGAACAGACACCTGGGATTTTTCCTTTAGTGTTTATGTACATGCAGATTAATTTATATATACACATAGATACAGGACAAATACTCACTTTGATACTTTACTCAGAAGATGTACATCTGAGGTGTGCACCTGAGGAATCTAGTGGCGTGTGGGTGCCGGGGACA
Organism: Puma concolor; assembly: GCF_028749965.1. Taxonomy (NCBI): domain Eukaryota; kingdom Metazoa; phylum Chordata; class Mammalia; order Carnivora; family Felidae; genus Puma; species Puma concolor. The sequence continues at coordinate 122,339,677 of NC_141669.1, read as the reverse complement.
GTAGCCTGTGTTGAAGGCAGTGCTGGAATCCCAGGTGCAGCTGGGGTGGCCCAGCCGGAAACCATCAGTGTCTGAGACACCACCCTGCGGGCCCCGCTCCAAGTCCTGCACATACTGGCCAGAGGGTTGTGTCTTTAGAGAGGGTTTTCTTGGTTATTTAATTTGTGTTCATATTTCATTTACAACCCAAACAGCAAAACAAAAAACGAATTACGTGGTAGACAAGTTGGTGCAGGACATAGGGACCCCGCCTCGGCACCAGCCTGTCTTTGAAAGGTGGGAAAGCTCCGTCCGGTGCTGCCGCCTGGGCGTGTTTTCCTCACAGATGTTCGCTCTCCTGGCGCCCAGGGCCACCCCGCACATGGCAGGACCGCCCAGGTAAGGAGCCCCGCAGACTGGATGGTTCCTCCCCCACACTGTGCTCTTGGACCGGATTGGGTAGTGGGGTTGGAGCCTCAGACAATGAAAGGTGAAGGCAAGAGAGACAGGTCAGCGAGCGGGTGGCCCAGGAGATGTTGCAGCAGGTGCACAGGGCTTTGGGCGCTTGAGGAATACAGCTGCCCTGGCACGCGGAAGTATGCTGGCCCGGAACCGGAACTGCACCCCGTGCGTCGGGCCCCTGTCCTGTTGTGAGACATCACTGCAGTTTTGCACACCGCCAGAGGGTGTCTGTGACGTCGCCTCCATTAAGAAGGCAGTCTGTGGGCTGTAGAGCTGAGAGAGGTGGGACGGGGTTTCCTAAAGTGACTGGTCGTTCCCCTCTTCTCCCGACGCACTTGGACTTGTCACGGTAGTAAAATCTTTGGTGTTTCTTGTTGCCTGTCTTGCACGTTTGGTTTATTAATATTTTTACACGGAGTTGTAGATCCAGTTTTAATGGGTGAAACTAGATCATCCTGATCAGAGAAATCTGAATTTATGATACATACACTTTGCATATTAAAAAAATTTTTTTAATGTTTTTTTTTGAGAGAGAGAAACAGCGCAAATTGGGACAGAGGCAGAGAGAGAGAGAGAGAGAGAGACATAGAATCCGAAGCAGGCTCCAGGCTCTGAGCTGTCAGCACAGAACCCAACACGGGGCTCAAACCCACGAACTGCCAGATCATGACCTGAGCCAAAGTTGGATGCTTAACCAACTGAGCCACCCAGGCGCCCCTACTTTGCATATTTTGATTACTTATTTGAATTCTTGACTATTAAAGAGCTTTTTGATTTGAGAGGAGCGTTCCCATTTTCGGGAGTCGAGGGTTCCAGAGTGTTGGATGGCCTGTTTGGGGTTTGGTAGCATCATGTGACTTAGAGCTCCTGGCTTGGCCAAGCTGCGTGGGTGACCAAAGCACCAGGACCTGAAGGCCTGCTTTCCGGAAGGACAGGTGCGGGAGCTGGGCAGGGTGCTGTACTGACGGTGCCGTCCGAGCTGGCCGTGGGAGGCTGACCCACCGGGAAGTTTCTGCAGGTTTTCCAGGCTGAGTTGTGGCTCTTATCCTGCACAGGTCCTGTGTTACCTCTCTCTCCCCTCTGGCTCTGGGACATCTGTGCCGGGCCGCCTTCCATGGAGGGTGGGCGTTGGCCTTTCTGGCTGGGTGCTCGCCTTGTCTGCACACCCTTCTCGGCAGCCTGCCTGTGCTGCCCGCTCTCGGCCCTGTTGCCTTGTGTCTGCCTGTTCTCTTCTTGTACCGAGATCCTTGGGTTTGAGCAGCTTTGTCAGTTTAAATGCCACAGTCCACGTGGATAAAGGCACTTTGTAGAAGAGAACCAGCCAAACCAAACCTGAAATTTGGGTTTTTTCTAATTTTCCCCCCTTTTCCTTGCTCAGAGTTTACTCAGGGCAGGTTATTGATTTGACCCACCTTTTGTATTAAGTTTACATTTTCCTTTATCTTATCAATGTGGAAGGCTCAGTTGTAAGCCGGAGAAGAAAAATCCTGTAGATGTGCTAGGGTCCACACAGCTACTTCCAGGCCAGAGCCAGCAGCTTCCTGGGGCAGGAGGCAAACAGGGCTGGGCTCTCCTCACTACTGCCCGGGGCCGTCTCCAGGTCTCCTGACTCCACTGCTTTGCTGAGGAGCACAGGCTCGCCTAGCCTTCTTCCTGCCCAGACCTTGGGGCGCATCTCCGTGTGGCTTGGGGACCGTGTGGCACCTGAGAAAGCAGGGAGTGGGGAGCCGAGCTTTCTTTTGAATGGACCCCTCCCCAAGCCCGGCTTCAATCTGAGGTAACCATCGTGCTGCTTCTCTGGCCACTTAGAACAGCCAGGCTGTGCGACACCAGGGCTGAGAAAACTAGGCAACGTCTCAACAAAGTGACGGGTTTTGATTTGGGCCAAGTGCCTGGGTAGAGGTGACAATCATGAGTGCCACCCAGGCAAGCTCTAAGTCCCACACGGAATGGCGAGGCCTGTGTTGTGTACCTTGGCACCGGTCGTCCCAGGAAGGCAGTTCACTGAGCCACCCAGCATCTGTATGTGGGGGGTGTAAAGTAAAGGGCTCAGGGCATTTGGCCCGGGGGGTGATCCAGGGTCTGCTTTTCTGTTCTTCAGTCCTGCGCGCACTTGTGAAGACTGGCCACTAACCTGGCCTGTCTTCACCAGACTGGAGATTGGACAGCCCGGATCCAGCAGGAAGCAACGATTCTACCTGCCAAAGTCCGGAGCAGGGGCAGAAACCTGATGCCCGGCACGGCCTAGGCAGGCGCTGGTCACCCCATGGACAAGGGTGGGAGCAAGCACCTGCTGCCTTGACTTTTAAAAACGCTCTCCTTGGTTTGCTGGACCACCAGGATCCGCAAAGAGCATATGACTACTGCTCTGCTGTCACCAGCCCCAAGGCTTTAGCAGCCCTCAGCGCCTGGCCCTTGTGGCTGCTCAGGCTGGAGCCAGAAGGAGGGGTCTGCACGGCGAGCAGGGCCCTTCTGGCGGGGGCAGGGGTAGCTGCCTTCTCTTCTGCTGTCTGCTGGGGGCAGGTGGCAAGCCAGGGTACCGGAGAGGGGTCTGAGCGTCCACCTGCCGTTAGTGCCTCTTCTTCTGGAGCCCGGCCCTCCTCTGTGTGCACGTGCGTACCCCTGAGCACTTGAATGTCGATGAATAGCTTTTCCTGGCTAATGCTTTTATAACTGTTGTTCCTTTCCACTATAAGTGGGTGACTTAGGAGTATTTGAAAGAAGCATTCGGCTGGAGCCGAAGGTAAATTGTCCAGGGTAAAGACTGTTTGGAGTCCCTGAATATAGAAAGCTACAAGTGCGTGGTCTTTCCCAGGAGTCAAACCCCAGAGTAGATACACTGGTGGAGGGTAACAATCTACTCACGTGGTAGCTGTTCTGTCATTTGTGTTTAGAGAGAGAGATGGTCACTCATCCTTGGTTCCTGCCCCCACACAGTGACCTCATTCTTGCAGTTTGCTTGAAATGCTGGTGGGGCAGGAGTCCCAGGCTGTGTGGAGCTGGCTGGAGGGGGAGCCGGGCTGCCCTCAGTAGGGACCCAGCGTGGTCCTCGGGCCAGGGGAGAAGGGGTGGCCCGTGCAGAGGCGTTCCCGCGCTGCCGTGCCATTTAGCTGTGTCGGGAAAACCCGACTGTGCCATAATCGTTATTACGAAGAAAACGCCAACCAACCTTACCCTCTCCCCTGCCGGCCATCGTCCATTGAAAGTTAACTGAGCACAGTCTTTGTGGAAGTCAGGGAGGTTGCCAGAGCTGCGGGGTCCTGCCTGAGAGTGCTGATTCCTGGTTTTCTACCATCCATTTACCTTCTGGTCTTCGGAGTGACCGGAGGCCCTGGGAATGGCTGGGGTGCAGTCAGCTTTCGTGCGCCTCCCAGAGAGATGGCTGAAAGACGTGGTCACCTTGGTGCTAAGAGACAACTGCCCTGTTTGCCCAGAGGCAATCTGCAACTTCACCAAACTATACAAGAGGGTCCCCTGACTGCGGTGGCCAGGAGTGAGACCAAACCAAGGGGGCACACTCTGTCGGTCAGGCCTGGGTGGAATGGGAGTTCTTTATCCAGAGTATGTGTTTTTAACAGAAAGCCGTAACTCACCTTTGGACAGTGGCTATGCTGAGGTGGGGGTGGGCTGTCCTCTCTGGGCTGCCTCCAGGCCTCACGAGGTCCCCTGTGGGGATGCTGCTATTTCTAAGATGCAAATTGCACATTTCCTAGATTTTGTATCTGTGGATTTGGAGAAGGGAGGGAGCAGGGACAAACTGCGTATACAATTTGATATGGGCCGAAATGGTACTTCAGATCTTTTGATTGTTCCTAAATAAAAACATAAATATGTTTCACATCTGCTGACTTTATTTTGTGGGGGAGCCAGAAAAACTAGAAACATTTCACATCTGATTTATTCAGTGGGCAAGCCAGATCTTAAGCTTGGATGGATGAGCAAGGCCGTTCCCCTCAGCCCGCTTCAGGAAAGTTCCTCTCTCCGTCTCCCACGCTGCTGTGTCCACAGGCCTGGCTTCTGTGTGACAGAACTGTGAGGTTTCTAGAATTACGCTAAACAGACAAAAGGCAGGAAGGAGTCAGACTCACAGTCATCGGGTGTCTTGTGAGAAAGTGCTGGGAAGTCCTTTTCTTGTCCCTTCCCCCACCCCCTCCCGCCCAGTGAGAATGTGCTCAGAAGCAGAGCACTTTCCTCTTTGCTAAGGGGGTGCCAGTGAATCGGTTAAGGATGCGGAGGCCTTAAAAGAATAGGATTTTTTTAAAAAGCTTAATTTCTGGGGCGCCTGGCTGGCTAGGTTGGTGGAGCATGCGACTCTTAATCTCGGGGTTTTGAGGTCAAGCCCCACGTTGGGTGGTAAAATCTTTTCTAAAAGCCCAGTTCCTAAGATTCAGAGCAAGTGAATCTTGTTGGGGTGACCCCGAGGGCCTGTGACAGGAAAAAGGAAGCCCAGACAGAAAATCACCTGGGGCAGACACACACCAAGGCCGGCCAGTGATTCTGGTCCCAGGTGGACACGGGGGCCTGTTCCCGACTTGGTCCTTCTGGAGGCCAGCTGAAGTCTTGGGAAAACAGCTTTGTGTTGAGTAAAGCAAGAGCAGCCCGGTGTGGCAGCCTGAATGCCACGCAGCTGAAGCCCGGGGTGAGTGCAGACTCGGGCAGGGGCTTTCCGGGACACCACTGTGGGCAAAGTGGGCAGTGGCAGCCCGCTGTGGGTGGCTGAGCTTCCTGGGGGCACTTGCAGTGGCCTCCAGGCAGGAAACAGAACCCCTGCCTGACTCCTGGGCAGGAGTCCCCTGGGGATCATCAGAGGAAGACCCAATGAGGAGTCTCCAGCGGAGACGGGGCTTGATCTCTTTAACTGAGATGTGAGGAGGCAGGAACTTACTCTGTTCTGTGAGCTACTTTGGTGGGATAACCAGATAGTGCTTATGATGGTTTTTCCCTTCTAAAGAACAGAAATGGCGAGACAGGACAGGCTCAAACTTAAAGACAAGTGAGTTTTTAAGGAGCCCCAGCCTCCAGATGATGTTCAGGATGTGTCTGGTCAGGAAGGGGGAAGGGGGGGGAGGTCTTGTGTCCACATGCTTGTGGCCACAGATCCTTATTAATGGCACTGTCCTCAACTGGAGTCAGAAACTGCTCCTGCCTTCCCCCTTTATAGAGGGGTTCTTGCCCTGACTGCTCTTTTTGCAGGGGCTTCGGAAAGCTGCTGACCTTGCAAGTAGTGCTGTGTGCACGTGTGCACGGGGTGAGAGAAGCGCAGGCCTGCAACTCTGAGCAGTTACTTGTCCCTGGTGTGCCAGCCAGCCAGGAGTGGTTCCTATTGGAGACAGCAGGAGAGGAGACTCCCCCTGCAGGGAGCCAGTCCACTTCTCATCTTTGCCCCTGGTACCATGGACTTCCTCTTCCTGACCGTGGTTTTCTGGTTTCCTCTGCCCACACTTGTAGCGTCTCAACCCTGACCTTCCATTCACCCGGGAAAACTTTTGAAAAATACCTATGCTAGGGCTGTAGGCACTGGTATTTTTTAGAAGCTTCCCAGATGATGCGTAACCCAGTGGGTAGAAACTCGTGCCAATCCAAGCTGCCCCACCACAGGGACGTGGCCCACATGCATGACGAGGCAAGCAACTACGCACCATAGGGCAAGACCTTCAGTCTCAAGTGAGGGTTTCCCCTCACCCCCATCCCTTCCCCTTTGTAGGGCCTCATGGGTCGATTAATGAGCTCAGGTCTGTCTGGAGGAAACAGGAGGTGAAACTGATCTGTGTGCTTGCAAGACTGAGACTTGTCCTGTTTTCTACCAGGAAGAAAGATCAAGGCATTTGCAGTGAAAAGCAGTGTAGCGTAGCCTGGGAGCCTGGAAGATAGGTGTGCCTCAGGTCCATGAAGCTGCCTTAGGGACGTCAGAGCTGTTCCTCTCCAAGTCATACTCCAGAAAGACACTTGTTCAGTAAATGGGGATTCATCCTGATTAAAATAAAAATGGTCAACACCAAAAAGCCAAGGATGTCCTGTGATGACAGGCAGCCCCTAACCGAGGGGTCAGCACAGAACTCTTCCTTCACACTGGACAAGCTCTCCTGGCCACAAGAACCTGGAGCAAGAAAACCCAGTTTAGAAGTTCAGGCCAACTTCCATCAACTCCCTTGTCGCTGGGAAAAGAACCATCCTTTTGAATAGGACAGATGAAGCTCTAGGGAGAAAGCCAAGGGGCCAGCAAGAACCTGAGCAGTGGGCGCTCTGATACTGGCTCTTATATCTAGTTCAGTGGATGAAAGGAAGTATTTTAAACTGATCCCGGTTCTCCAAGTGGGTGGTGCTCAGAGGGAACTAGAATGAACCAGGACTTGCCCTCAATCTGTCAAATTGGGAATTGTTAGGTCTTGGTCTGACTTATCATATAGGAAAGGGATGCTCTGAACCTGTAACTCTTTTTTTTGAAGAGGGCGCAAGTGAGCAAGGGGGCAGAGAGAGAGACTCGGGGCTCACCCAGGGCTCATGTTACCTGAAGCAGGGCTCGAGCTCACCCCTTTAAGTGGGCCTCAAACTCATGAACTGTGAGATCATGACCTGAGCTGAAGTCGGGCTTACCGGCCAAGCCACCCACATGCCCCTCAGAACCTGTAATGTAACTCTTAATCAGCCTTGGACTTAACAATCTTGCTCTCCATGCTTTGGTACGTGAATTATCACACCAGCGATACACTAATTACCATCTTAAGAACCAACTGATTACACTTACCTGCATCTTTTCAGGATCCCTGGGCTGGCTTTTTATGCTCGTCCCCATCCATCCACCAGGCAGGCAGCTCTGTGTGTGGCATCATGTTTGACCTACATCGGCGCAGACCACCATGAAAACAGCCACAGGAAGGTAAGGGCAGTGCCTTTTCAACCACATCTGGGCAGAGATTTGGTTGCAAGCTATCGAGGCAACCAGAGTGGCACCCGGCAACCTCCCTTTGAAAGGCGAGGCTTCTGTGAACTGGGAAAGGGCTCCGGCTGCATCCCGCTCACCAGGGTTGGCAAGCTGCAGGGATTCGGGCTGCTGTCCCCGGACATCCTGTCTGCAGGGGAGCTGGAAGAGCAGGTGTTCTCACCCCACTCCGTAGCCCAGAGGAGGGAAGAGATGCTTGACCTGGGAAGTTGCCAAAAACTTCCCACCTGCCTGTACCGCACAATAACCACCTGACAAGTTGTCTCCAGACAACCGGCTTCCCGGGGCCCGTGAAAGAGCACCCAAGTTAAAAGGACACGGGGCCGATTTATGTGGCAGTAGATCTTAAGAGGCCAGCACAACTGGCAACTGAGGCCGAATGAGGGCAGTGGGCTTGCGTGTGCCAAGTGCCAGCTGTGCCGAAGGGCACCCTTGTGCCCACGGGCCCGCACCCCTTCGTGGGGCTGCCTTCCCAACCTTCCCGTCTCCTTTCCGGGGTCTTCTCACCAGCTCAATGGAAGCAGCCAGCTGCATGGTGACCGCTCCCTCGCCTGCCCACAGCGGGCCGATCCTTAACCCTTTTCTGTCCCTAAGGGAACGCACACTGCATTGTCTTTGCCTTCGAACAAAAACCACGTGACCAGAATAGGCTTTGCTGTTTTCCTCCCACCCCCGGCCCGTTCCCGACAGCCTTACCATCTGTAGCACAGCTGTCCCCACGTGTCGGGTGGTCGCCGGCCCCTCCCTGTGGCTCTGCTCCAAGGTTGCCCTCCAAAGGTGAGGAGCAAGGAGTGTCACTAACTTTGTTACAATAATAATACTGCTGTTCTTTTCAAAAGGAAAGCTTTTCTAATAAAATTTACGGTTTTTGTTAATATTCTGATTATACACCAAACGTTGGCAGCCATATGTAGATATGTTTGCTATGGACAGGATTGCGAGGTCATACTTGCAGAGACAACTTTAGAATTAGTTTAAATAAACCAATACATTTTCTCAGAAATTGTATAATTTCCTTCGGTTTACAATCCATGATCTGGGAAGTTTAATGTAATGTTAAATAATTTACTTTCTACCCTAAAAGTAAACTATAGAAAACTGAATCACTATTAGGATTGAATAACAAGGCTTTAACGGCTCAGTGGTTTTTCTTAAGAGTATATAAATATATAAATCTTGAAAAGGTAACACTGTTAGTTGAGCTGTAAAATCCATAAAAATAACAGTTCTGCCACAGTGCACAGACCAGTTCATTCGTTTTGCTTCCCCCACCCCGCAACCAAGCAGCTTTCCGGTTAGAAGTGGAAGACAGAGAAAATCATACATCCTATGTGAAATAATGAACATGGTAGGAAACGGTGTGCAAAAAATAACCTTTAAAATTCCATACTCCAACATCACAGATGCCCAGCAAGAGGACTTTCAACTGGTTTAATGAATATTTGGGCTGATCTCCACATCCTCCCACAGTGCTGTCCGCAGACTCAGAGCCCAGGTCTTATGCTGCAACGGGGAGAGTGGTCTTCGGTCTGGAACAGGACGGGGGTCGGGGGGGAGGGGTCCCCTAGCCGACCTGCTGAAGGGTGCCTTGAAGAAGGGCCTGTCAGTTGTGTGCAGGAGCTTCCCAAAGGTACTGGGGAAAATCCCCGGCGTGGCCTGCGACCTGCTCCTCCGTTCTGGCCACGCCGGCACCCATCTCCGACAAAGGCCTCAAGTCCGCTGACCTTGCTGTTAGACCTTCCGTTGCTTGGTGGCCTCTGCGTCAGAGCGAGGCACGCCCTCCCAACGTGGCAGGAGCTGCTGTGCTCGGCCAGCACGGCCACACACTCGTCTACCCTAGTGAGCAGGTCCGGATTCCAGGCTCACATCCCGAGTGTCAACCTTGGGCTGCCTCCCGGCTTTGGGCAGCAGGCAGGCGGTGCAGCCCAAGGCAGGGCAGGACATCCGGGTCCCACTCATCCTCCCATGGTCCTGAGGGGCTGCTGTCCCCATTCCAGGCAGCGCCCTGGGCCTTGGCCTCCTCAGGCCCCTCACACAGTGGCCTGCAGGGCGACCCTCCATGGCCCACAGCAGCCTGGCTTAACCAATGCTGCTATTTCTAACACGATCCCCTGTATCTTGGAGGCTGGGCTGTGTTCCCAGCCACGGGCAACATGCCCTTGTGCTGTGTCCTCTTCCTTGAGCAGGGGGGGACCCTCTCCAGGCAGGTCCTGTGCTCCTCTGCCCTGGCTCCAGGGCCAAACCGTGGGGGCATCTACCCCCACCCCTGCCCGGCTGGGGTTTTAAAGCTACAGGACAATGTAAACTTGGGTTTGTTTCCCTGGCCCCATGAGGCTGCTGCGGTTCCTTAGAGCCTCCTGTGCCACAGGCTAAGGCAGCCTCTCTCCAAGGGGCTGCAGCCATGGTCCTGGCCCCATAGATGGAAAGCTCCATCTCCAGAAGTCAGGACCAGAGGTGTGTGCTTAATTAATTTGAGACACGGTACAGTGTTTGCCTTCCCCCAGAGCTGGGGCACGGAGGCCCCGAACAGTAAAACAACTCATTAATGGCTTGGTTTTGTCTAGCAGTCACTGCTGGAATCCAGGCTCCAGGCTACGAGGCCAGGAAGGCTGCCACGACAGGCCACTTCTCAAGAACCCGGCTCACGGCACTCCACGAGGTGCATGGCACCCGCTGCTCTCAACGAGGCTGGCACACAACTAGAGGCGGTTGTCCCCGTTGACCCGAGTCCTTCGTGGGGCCCTGGACACAAGGAGAGAGTGTCCTTGCCAACGGTGGGGCCTCAGAGTGCAGTGGGACAGCCCAAAGCCAGACAACTGTAACTTCCACCCACCCAGGAGGCAAGAGAAGGACCCGGAGGGGCAGCAAGCACTTCTTCCCATCGCTCCCACCATCCCCCGCCTCCAAGCTGCACACTGGCCACCCATCCTCCAGCCCCTCACCTCCGTTCCCGACTGTCAAAATGGTCTGCCAGATGCTCTTGGGAGATACGAAAGTCCTCAAACGGCTGCTGGTAGCGGGCTTCAAAGGAACCTTCCCGGCCCCGGCCATGGAACAGCTGACCCGAGGCATCGGAGCCCCGCTCGCGCAGAGACATACTACTGAAGGGACTGACGTCACCGTTCTCCTGCTTCAACAAGGGCGGTGCACGAGAGATCAGTGCCTCCCCGGGGCCTTATGAGGCTGCTGCCTGGCTCCTCCCCAGCCCCCCTTCCTCGTGCTCACCTTGGCAGGGAAAACCTCGATCTTGATGAGCAGGGAGGCCAGCTCCAGGTCCTCACTGTAGTTGTTCTTCAAAGGCACGGCTCTGTATCCTAGGAGAAGGCCTGGCCCTCAGCCCAGTAGGGAGCCAAGCAGGGGCCTGCGCCCCCCCCCACCCCCACCCCGTCCCCAAGCTAGATCCCGGGCACTGTCTCTAGTAAGGATCCTCACCTGCCTTCAAGCCCTTTACTGGGAAGGTGGCCTGAGCCAGGAAGTTCTGGTCACTGAACATGTCCTCCTCATACACCACAAAGCGCAGGAAGGCGAATTCCGGGTTACTGATCTGGAAGTGGAAGGGCTTGGCGGGCCAAACAGGGTTCAGTCCGTTGTCCACTGCAAAAGTCAGGGCAGAAGGCCTCAGGCCACCACCAAGAGAGGACAGGGTCACTGGCATGGTTGAGTGGGGAAGGCAGACCTACCCACAAATTCTGTCTTCTGTTTGATGCTGTCATACTCTGCTCCGGCCACCTCAATCTCCACAAAAGGACACACGATGCCTCGGCCATTCTTCGGCAGGTGCCGGGCCCCCAGCACCTGTAAGGCAGGGTAGAGATGGGCTGGGGGACTGTCCTTTCCACTCCCTCCAAGTCCTCACTATGCAGTGGAGGCAGTGCGCCCTCTGCTGGGCCCCAAAGACACGGTCCACTAAGTGGCTCATGGCATCAGGGCCCTGAGCAGTGGTATTGGAAGAAGCTTCAGCCAAACTTCTCATGGGAGTTTCTGCAATCTACTTCATCAAACTCATGTCTGTTTCAATATGCAAATCTTTTAAGTTACTTCCCCACAAGGTAAAAAAAAAAAAAAAAAAAAAAAAATCGAAGTCTCTTCTCGGTAAAGCAGTACCCACTCACCTTGTGCTATCCTCACCTCCTTCAACACTGCTCAGCCCCACCCGCCCCGCACCCCACAGCTTCTCACCAGGGGGCATCAAGTGCTCAGGGACTGTTCTTTTTTTTTTTTTTTTTAAATTTTTTTTTTTCAACGTTTTTATTTATTTTTGGGACAGAGAGAGACAGAGCATGAACGGGGGAGGGGCAGAGAGAGAGGGAGACACAGAATCGGAAACAGGCTCCAGGCTCTGAGCCATCAGCCCAGAGCCCGACGCGGGGCTCGAACTCACGGACCGCGAGATCGTGACCTGGCTGAAGTCGGACGCTTAACCGACTGCGCCACCCAGGCGCCCCTCGGGGACTGTTCTAAAAGAGAGCTGGGGATGGGGGTCACTCTCCCTCAAGCCCCATTCCAGTAAGTGCCGTCCCGCTGGCTCCTGCGGATAGCTCACCACGGGCCCTGGTTTCCTGTCCTGCCAGGCAGCGGCTACCCATGGCCTCACTGGACAGCCTGACTCTTCAGTGCCAAGAACTGGCTACATTTAGCCTACCTGCCTCGGGCTTTCGCCACTCTGGGCCCAGCCCCACGGTGGAGACTTGCAGCTGCCTTCCTATCTCAGAGGACGGTCACACCTTCCTCACGCTCAGGAGCCAGTTCGGTGCCCCCCACCAGTCACACAAACTGGCACCCCATCCCTGACTCCAGAAACGAGCCCCAGAAGAGCAACCCCTGCCCACCCTAAAGCCCACAGGCGAGTGCCACCCACCTCGATGCAGATGGCATATGGCTCCAGGCCTCGGAGGCTGCTCTTGTCAAAGGGATCAAAGGCCTCATCCCGCATGGTGCTCGGCTGCAGCACGTAGCCACAGTGGCCACCGGCCATGAAGAGGGCCTGGTTCATCTGCATAGGCTTGTCTGAAAGAGCCGAGTTACAGTGGACTCTGGCCCGATGGTGCCCCTCCCCACCCCATGGGGCACCTTCTCACCTGGGGTCTGGAAGTTGAGAGCCACGAGCTGACTGCCACAGATCCACATGGGCAAGGGGTCGTAATTGGAGGAGTCCAGCCGCTGGCCCTTGGGGTAGATGCGGGAGAGCTGCAGCCGGTTATACTGGAGAAACTTCTTGCCTTTGGCCTTGTTCACGTATTTCTCAGCCTTGGTTTCCGGGAAGGACGACATGTCCCGGTAGCAGGCACGTTCTGTGCCAATCTCTGGGCCAAACAGGGAGAATGCTTACAGAGCCCACCCACCCCGGGCAGCTCCCCCACCCCCCATACAAAGGGACGAAATGTACGTCTTCCACCTGCCAGGGAGGGCGCCCAAACACACCCCCACCAGCCCTCGGCCCTTACTCTCTTCATCAAAGGGAACAGGCCGACAGTAGACAACCAGCTCGGAGAGCTCCAGGGCGATCTTCTTCCTCCGCTCCATCATCTTGCCCTCCGTGAGCTGGTGACACACACACATGGCCTGATGCCCCACCCGGAAGGATGCCCCTGCCAGCTTAGGCATACCCACAGTGCAGGTGCTCTCTGGGCCCTGCCCTGTCCTCCGAATCTCCCACACCCCACTGGACAGTACACCCCAGAATCCTCCTTCCTTTTCTCTGCCCCCAAGGCCACACTTGCCCTCCTAAGACTCTTAGAGGCTGATGTCCTCATCACCCACACCCCAGTGACAGCTCAGGGTCCTGGGGTTGGCTGCACTCTTTGGTGATGCTTTGTGACCATCGGGTACCCAGCCTCCCTTAAGCAAGGCAGCCTCCTGTGACTTCAGTGGGGACTCAGGTCTCTGGCTTGGTCTCAGGTCTCGGTGCTGAGGAGACTCCTCCCACCTTGCGGGCCTAATGGCTTCACACCCTCAGATGCCCCCCTGCCCGACACAGCCACCTACCTACCGTGGCCGCTCACAAGCGCATCCCGTCCTGTCCTCATAGCTCCGGAGGCCCACTTTCTTCCATCAAGGGCTCCTACACTCACATTCTTACTTCCTCTTCCAGCCCAGACCCCAGAATTCCATCCCCTCAACCAGCCAGTCTGCCAATAAAATCCTCAGCACCTTCTGTTCTCTGTGCGGCTCACAGGCACCCATCCTCCAAAGCAGCCACAGACCTGCCTTGTCGCCCTCCACCCACACCAACTACCTGGGGAATGGCCATCACACAGAATTCCCTTAACCCCTGTGAATACATCCTTCCCTCCGCTCCCCCAGGCTCAGCGGAAGTGGCCTCCCTCCTCTCTGCTGGCTCCTCCTACAGCCAAGCGTGAAAGCTGGCCCCAGCTCTAGCCCTGTGGAGACCCACCACCATGGTTCCTAGTAGTGACCCTGGGGCCATTTGCTGCTGCCAAAACCCCGGGCACTTTCAGGTTATCGTGCCCATTGGTACCTCTGCAGCCCTCACACATCAGATACCATCCACCCCTGTCCACCGCCAGCCTCTCGGCCCTGCCCTTCTGGGCTCCCCCTGCCACCAACACCCTCCAAAGTTAAACCCTCTCCCCACTCCACACCACCCATTCCTCCCAAGCCTCTGGGCACCCGCTCCTGCTTCCAGCACAAGACTGCTCTTGCTCGGCCCCTGTGTGTCCAACTGCCGACCATGCAGATCCACAGGGCGGCCCACGGCCGCTATCCATCTCTGTCCTAAATGAGCCACATGGCCTTCTGTGTGTGTGTGTGTGTGTGTGTGTGTGTGTGTGTGTGTGTGTGTGTGTGTATGTGTGGTTTCCTCCAGGTCCCAGCCTAGAGGCAGGCCTGGTGCTGCAGGCCTCACCCCCAACAGGTTCACATGCTGCCCACCTGCACCCCACAGATGCCCCTTACCCTGGCGTCTGCCGTCTGGGCCACTTCTCGGATCTTCTTCACCCAGTCCTGCAGCTCCTCTTGTGAGTCAGCAGCGACATCCAGGGACCAGTGCGCCACGGAAGCCATACTGATGGAGAAGACGAACAGCCGGTTGTTCTTGCCCTCGGGACGGATGGCTGGGAGAGCAAGAGAAACAGCGTTTGGAAAGACGTCCCCGTCCCCCACACTACAGCCCAGGCACTGGCTCGGAGCCCCTCACCACCTGCCCTCCACCCCACGGGGTGTGAGGGAGGTGATGCTGCGCTGCCAGGAGAGGCGACCAGGGCTCAAACCCCGGTCTCGTGCGGGTCACGTGCCCCACCCTGTCTCCAAGGTCCCGTCACACTGTGGCCCAACCTACAAGGACTGTGGAGGTCAGCTAGCCTTCCGCATCACCCAGTGCCTGGCTCAGGGCAAGCATGCAGGGGGTCAGAGCTGGAGGTGAAGAATCGAGACTGGGGTGTCAAGAGAGTATCCAAGCACAGGGAGAGCTCAGAGTGAGGACAGCCTTTGGGAGCCCAGTCACTGGCTTCTTCCCACAGAACACAAAGGGAGCCACAAAGGAGAGCCTGACCCTGAAGAACCGTGGGCTGGAGAAAGGGGCGGGGGCTCACCAATCTGACAAGCTGGCACATCCAAGACCCCCCGGAGCAAATCCCCCAAGGGGCTGTTCTCGTCCAAGTGCTGTGGAAAGCAAAGCCCATGGGTCGTCAGCACATCTGCTTTATATAGATGCATGGGAGGAGATGTCTGTGTGCGTGCAACAAACACACCTTAGGCACACACCCATGACAACACAAACACAGCAGGTGTATTGGAAACTGCGGACCCCACAGGGGTGTGACAGGACCGCAGGTGACTGGTGGCTGTGCATGCACAGGTACACCCGACACTGTGTGTGATGGGCATATGCACAAGAAGAGTCTGGGGACGGGGATTCTGTCGCACCAACATGGCTCTGCTCTCACCTCCCTCTCAGGCTCCAGGGCTGCGGGGCTGACCATCTCTTCCACGTAGTTTGACGGGAACCACAGCTGCTTCTTCCCACCATAGTCCCCCCGCCACCTGTGGAAGCCACAGGGTGCTGACCCCAGCAACCACTCCAAACTCCCACAAGGAGGGTATCCCTTGTCAGAGTCCCTGCACCTACACCAGGCTGCAGGAGCAACGCTGGTGCGCAGGTATGTGGGACAGACACACCACGACAGCACAGTGGCAGGTGCACAGGGGGGCCCCCGCCTCCCAGCCTGCCACACATGCCAGAGGCTTTGGCTCTGGGGACCAGGCTCACCAGCCACCTTCTTGCTTCTCCACGTTCTGGATGATGGCGCTCTTAGTGAAAGTCAGCTCATCCTCTCTCTGGGCCTTGTAGTCAAAGAGTGCTTTGACTGCACACTGCAGAGAGGGAGACACTGGTTAGAGCAGGCAGTCTATCCTCGCCACTCTGCTGACGTGGGGCAGCCCACCCAGCATAGTCCTCGCCATCAGCCCTACAGGAGGCTCCAGGACACATGTGACCCAGGGCCTCTGCCACGGAAGCTCCTCAGGGTCCAGGTGGAACATTGCAAGCCCCTCAGCCCGGGCCACAGGGAGATTCTTGAATCTCCCCCAGAAGCCAGGGCTCACAGGCTAGGAGTGTCTGTAGGTGCCCTGGGTGCCTCCCCCAGGACCTGAAAGCCTATGGGCATGACTGGGATCCCATCATTCCTCATCTGGAAAGTAGGAGAAAAAACCTTGTCCCAGGCTCCCTGGCTGCTGAGGGACAAAACACAACTCCTTACTCCTTAGAGAAAAAAGCAGAGAGAGAAAGGTCCTTTCCGAGGGATCTGCACGAGATAAGGGAGTGAGCAGCAAAGAACAAAGTTTCTGGCCCTTGTGGCCGACCCCCGCCCTGCTGCCACCCAGAAAGTAAATGAGACTTACCCTGAGGAGCAGTTTGGAGGGGTCAGTGTTGACCCCTAGGGACAGGGACTGGGAGGGGGTCAGCCCCAGGAGAGCTGTGGTCAGACACCAACCACACATCTCTCACAAGCTCTAAGGACTCGGAAAACCACAAACACCACTTCTCCACAACGACCACAGATGCACCCCTCCACCCCCAGCAGAGAAATACAAGCCCAGAGCAGCCAGGAGCCTCTCTAGCTTCCTGTGCCCGGACACCCGAGGTCGTACCTTGAAAGTCGGCATAGGATTCGCCTCCACATAGAAGCCTGGGTTGCGGCCCTCATACAGGGCCCCGTAGTCTGGCTCCTGGAAACAGGACCGAATGGCAGACGTTAACACCCAGAGAGAACAGGGGCTGCTGGCTTCCCTGTGCCCCTCAGTCGGTGAGGCAGGCCTCCACATGGCCTTCCTCTCCAAGCCAAGTCTGCCCCCTCCCCTGGCACCTGGTCCACCAGCATCTTGGACCTTAGCAGCACAGCTTTGCCCTTCCCTCTCTCCCAAGTTCTTAACCCTTGAGGCCCACCCCGTGATTCCGAAACCTCTCTGTTCCTGAAGGCCCAAGGTGCTGCCCGACATTCTTGCTTAATGGCTCGCTCACTCCCCACAGGGCGCCCCCCACCCCACGCTGCCTATCCATCAGCCCAGCCCCAGGCCCCAGTGTGCACAGTCCTCTGGTCACCTGTGCTCACCAATGCCAAGTCTCAAGCAGACCTCCCGCCCTAGTCCCCATCAGTCCAAGTCCTGAGCCCTCTCTGTCTGTGTAGCCTTCTACCTCACATGCCTCACCCTCATGCCTCTGCCTCCTGGAGCCAACTCCCCTGCCCTGGCGACAGTCCAGTTCACACCTCCTGAGTAAGCTTCTGGCCTTGGGCCTACCTTTCCCTGCATGAGCTCCTGGACCGCCTTACCCCACACCCCGGCTCGCGGGGGCTCTCTGCTCGAATGCCTTCACCTAATGCGTGCCCATCCTCGCAGACACGTTCTTGTGGAGGACATTCCCTCTGGGACACCGTCCCGGCACCCACACCATGGCCCCTAGCTGGGCAGAGTGACCCTCCCAGGAGCTCCTACAACATCCCTGGCTTCTGTGTCCCACATACCGACTGTCCTGCCACTGCCCAGCAGCTAGCCCAGGGTCACCCTGTCCACCACGCCCCCTCAAGCACTGGGCCCTCACAGCTGTGCCGATCTTCTCCAGCGCCTCCTCGTTGATGGGATAGCGCAGCTTCATCTTGCGGTACAGTGGGTGCTTCTCATAGTAGCTGATGAGGTCCACGAGGCTGTCGAACTCTGAGTTGCCCAGGACCACCGTCTGGCCCTCCTGCTGGACGCGGCAATGCTTGATCTTGCCCTCAGCCCTTAACACAACAGCCACACAGGGTCAGGGCAGCCCAGACTCAGGCATAACCCCACACCACCTACAGTACCCCGAGGCCACACCCCTCACCGGAAGGAGATGGCGTAGGAGTTGGGCTCATTCCGTTTCCTCACCAGGAAGGCCCCATCCCGGGGGACGCGCATCAGCATGTGCTCGGCCTGAGCTCTGGTCAGGCTGGCATGGTACCACCTGAAGATAGGCCCAAGTCAAGCCCTGGCCATCACCTCTCACGTCCCCCACCCAGCCCTCGGCCCCTCCCTCACTCTTTGCTCTCGTGGGCATTGGTCTGCGGGACTGGCTCTGAGAGGCGCATCTCAAATTCGTTGCAGCGTAGGGGCACCTGCTGGTAGTGTGTGATGAGGTCATAGAGCGAGTCAAAGACCAGGTTGTCTGTCAAGAAGAACTTGGGGGCCCCAGCGTCCTGCCGAGAGTGGATCCGGCAGTGCTGGACTTTCCCATTCCGCCTGAGGGAAGACAGGGAGGCAGTGAGGAGCAGGCCAGGCCCAAGCGAGGTACCTAAGTTGTTCGGGTGTGGGTGGCCCTGCAGGAGGGCTCCAAAGCACCCTGAAAAGTATATGTGTGTGCATGCATGTGATGAGATCACGTTCCATGGGAGAGCCTGTGACAGAGACCAACTACGGACCGTGGTGGTCTCTGGGAGGTGCCGCATCAAGAGTATACACACGCCAGGAGTGGGTTACCAGAAAGAGAGGGTATAGTCGCCCACGAAGGTCTCGCTCTCTCGCACGAGGAAGGAGCCATCAGGGGCCCCGGTCTCGATGCAGTACTCGGTAAGCAGGCGCTCAGCGATGTGCCGCCCATCCCGTCCTGCCCCGAGCTTCCCGTGGAACCATTTCTCACTGGAGTGCAGCTCTGTGCTGCCACTGGCCTGTGGGGGGAGGGCAACAGCAAAGACACTCAGTGACTCTGACCCCAGCCCAGCCCCCAGCCCTGGGCTGGCCCCTCACCTCCTTGGGCTCCTCCTCATCCTCGTTGCCCTGGTCACTGCTCGTCTCCTCAGAGTAGTAGATTTTGCTGCTGGTCAGGACGAAGTAGTGGGGATACCACTCCTAGAAGACAGAAGTGGGGCCCATGAACGGAGCCCTCCTCCCGCGGTGCCCCTCCCCATGCTTGGCCTGGCCTGGCCCTCACGTGGTTCACAGGGTCCTCCAGGTAGAGGATGCCATTCTTGATGGAGTTGCTGATATCGTTCTCGGAGTACATCACTGATGTAGGCACCTCTTCATAGGCACTGCCCTCTGCCAGCTTCTTGTGCTATGGGGACAGGCCAGGACATGGCAGTGCCCCCTAGTCCCAGCGTCCCTCCTCCTCACCCAGGCTGCAATGGCCTGGGAGAGGTGCTGGGAAGTGTGGGGGGCTCACCCCTACCTTGATAAGGATCTTCCTCTTGAGCTGGTTGGGTGAGGGGAGTCCATCGGCAGCGATGTCCACAGGCTTGGTAAGGAGTGTGTCCCCAAGCACCTTCTTGAAGTACTGTGCCATGTTCCTCTGCTGGGCAATGCTGCAATGGTCCTCAATGGACAGGATGACCGGGTACCTAAAGGGTAAGGAGCCAGTGCAGTGACAGAGGCCTTATAATTCTGAGGGATCAATGCTTAGTCCAAACACCCTCTCAGAGAAGGAGGTGTTAGGGACCAAGGCCCTGGAGGCCCTGTCTGTAAGAAAGCTACCCAGAGAAGATGCTGGCCTTGGTTGCTGGAAGGGTTAAGAAGGTTCCACAGGGGCACCAAAGGGTGCAACAGGAACAAAGGGGTGGAACCCCTGCAGACAGAGGTCCCCAGAGTTGGTCCAGCTATGGGGGCTCTCCCAGCAGTGCAAGAGACATCCCACACCAAGAAGGTAAGGAGAGACAGGAATCACCCTCCAGTTAGTTGCTGGAGCCCCCGATGATCCCTTCAGTGAGGCATGAGAGACTAGTGAGCACAGGTAGGGGTGAACAGGAATTGCAGGACAGCAGGTAGGGATGTGGACAACTCTCTGGGCTGTGAAGGGAAAGGGGTTGGTCGGACAATGGCCTAAAGAGACCACTGGGGTTAAGGAAGTGTTTTTTGCGGACGGGTAGAGCTTTAGTTTGCTCCACAGGCTAGAGAAAAACCATTGAAGAGGGTGGACCATGGATGTAAGAAACAGGGAGGGGCTTAGGAAGAATGGGTCAAGCAAACGGCAAGAGGACGAAAGAAAAATGGGGCATGGGGACAGGGCACTGGAGGGGACCCTCTGTCACAGGACAGAGCTGGAGCCAAGCTGACCCCAGCCCTCCTCCCTTCTCTCCCACTCACTCTGAGGCCACAAAGGCGTGCTCCTTGATAGTGTGCAGGACGTCTGAGAACTTGATCTTGGTGGTAAGGGTGTGTCCATGGTAAATGACTGGCATCCCATCTGGGCCATCCCAGCAGTCCACTGGGGAGCAACATAACCACAGTCAAGAGGGCAGGCCCCCCCAACCTCCTCCCCCAGCCCTGGCCCTCACGCACACTCAATGCAGCGACAGCCCATCCGCAGGCAGCGAGCGTAGGCTTCCAGGGAGGACTCGCTGGAGAACTGGTCCCCGGTCAGGTACCTGGACAGGGAAGGAGAGGCAAGCGTGGTTGGGTGAATGCCTCCCTCCCAAGGGTGGGCCAGGTGGGGCCCAAGGGAGGCACTCACGTGTTGTGGGAGGAGGAGATCCAGTAGTGGGAGAGGGGGTTGTTCATGGTTTCTGGGCACACTGCATCCAGCTGTGAGTTCCACACACTGTTCTCTTTGGAGAACAGGAAGGTGACAAACTGTCCAGGAATGGGCAGGAAAAGAAAGCCAGAGTGAGCCCCTACCCCAATCTGCTGGCATGGCAGTGGTGGGAAGGAGAGGATGCTCACGGTCTACTGTGGTGGGCCAGGAAACCAGTGTGTGTTGGGGGGGGGGGGGGTGAGGGGAACGAGGTAGCTAGCACCCCTAAGGAGAATCTGGCTCCTGGGACCCAGGCGGGCTTCTGGTCGGCAACCCCCATTCTGGCGAGTAAAAGGCAGGGCTCACCTCATCCAGGAAGAAGTACGGCTCTTCAATCTCTCGCAAGGGGTCTCGGAGAAAGCTGAGCATAAATTCTTGCACCTGAAGCTGGTCGACGGCCCACAGCTCCTGGTGGGGGTGGGGTGGTGAGGAGCGCACGAGACGCGGCCCGTGACGAGCCCAGTCCCTACCCCCCAGCCAGGCACCCTGGCACCGCCGAGCCCAGCCATACCCCCTGGTACTCGAGGAGGAACTGCTGGAACTCAGGAAGGGACACGCGACAGAGCTCCGGCCGCTCCACCGCCCTGTGGGGAAGAAGGGAAGTACCTGGCAGCCAGCTGGCTGGCACAGCCCACAGACAGTGAGGGGCCCCTCGGAAGGCAGAGCCCAGCTCCCGGCCAGCACAGCTGCCCCAAAGGGTCCCGCATGGCTCACCCCCTCCCAATGCCTCCCACCTATACGGGGAGGGACCAGGGGAGAACCCTACCGCCCCACTTCAAACCAAACCTCAGGGCACTGGCTTCCAAGAAGGGGAGGTCCATCTGCAGGAGACAGAACCTGGTCAGAGTGAGAGCCCCTGGGGAGGCCATGTGGGAAAAGGGCTTTCAGGAAGAAAGGCTGGGGCAACAGACAGGGGTGGGCCTCAAGAGGAGAAGAGCTGGAGAAATGACACCCAAAAGCCCTCAAGCGGGGCAGCAGGGCTGAGGCAAGCAGGGCGGGGGCTGGGGTGGGAAAGCAGGGGCAGGGGCCATGGAAGGGCAGGTGGCTCATGCACCGTCTTCTGGGCGCTGTACATGAGGCTGCGGTACAGCTGAGCAAACTGCCCATAGGTGATGTCACTGCTGCGCTGCTCCAGGTCCTGCATGGCACAGGACAGGGCTCCGGTCAGGCCCACAGCAAGAGGCTCCCGGGCTGCCCCCACTGCCTGCCTGTGGATGGCCTGAGAATTCCCTACCGTCAGACGCTCTCGGAGGAAGCGCATGTTGGGGACCCGGTAGTTGACCTGGGACAGCATGTTCTTCAGGTCCTTGGCTGATATACTGAGGAAAGAGAGACATCCCCAGTGGCATCACCCAACCTCTCATGACCTCTGACCTATGGGCTGAGTCCACCTGGGGTTGGACAGGTAAGCACTACCCTTGGACCTATGTTTCTGATGGGGAGACTAAATCAGAACCCTTGGGGTGACCAAGAGAAGTCCCCTCCTTTCTCTGGGCCTCCGTTTCCTCATCTGAGCAAAGAAAAAGGTCATGATTCTGGCAAGAAAGGAGCAAACAGGCCCAGGGAGGTGGGTCAGGATGGGGGAGGGGAGCCAATCTTTAGGTGTCAGGCACTCAAGCCTGTACCTCTAGTCCCCCAGGTTCTCCCAGAGGCTGTTGGTCCACCCAGAACACAGGGAGGCAGCCTCCCCCTGCTGAACTTCCAGGCCCCGCACAGCTTGCTCACATATTCCCTGTGAGGGGCAGCTCAACAGTGATTCCTCCCCAGTCACCCTGGAATGCTGGGAGTTTGTGCTTCAATACCCAGAACTGGTGGCGGTAGTAGGGGCGGGGGAGGGCCGGCTCAGTGAACTACCACTGCTGGTGACTGGGCACTCTCCTGGGGTCTGACGGGAAAGTGTCCCTGCCCTCCGGGGCCCAGGATTTGGGGATAGGGGACACTGCTGGGCCCTGGCAGCAGAATGGAAAAGATGGGGGAAAGGGGGGCTTTCCCCTCCTCCTCCTGCTCAGGAGCCTGGCAGGCAGCAGCAAAACTTCCTTCCAGGATCCACCTCTGTACTGAGTGGTCTTAGCTGGTGCTGGCAAGTGCTGTTGAGCAAGTGCCTGCTCTCTGCAGGCACTGGCTCATCTCTGACCCCCAGTCACCAGGAGGGAGACTGTCAGGGTCCTTGCTTTGCAGGTTAGGAAACTTGCTGCATCACCAAGCTTTCCCTCTGTGGACTCTTTGCCATTAGCATTACAAGCTAAGCAAGCTATCTCTCTGACCAAAACACTTGTCTTGACCCAGCTAACCTCTCCAGCTACCACCCCCTTCTCTGCTCCCCTTCACAGCAACACCTTGAAGGAGCCATCCACACTCCCTTTCCTTCCCTGAACTCGCTTCTCCACTCCTCAAGGTCACCAACAACCTCTGTGCTGTCAAGTCCAAAGGGCACCTCTCTGTCTTCAACACACTTGACAAGGCCTGGCACAGCCGACCATTCCCTCCTCCCCAGGCTTCCAAATCTCCCCCCCCCCCCCAGCCCCCGGCCAGGTTTTCCTCTTACCTCACGAGTTGCTACTTCCCTTGGCCAGCACCTCTTCACCTCTCAAATCCCCAGTGTCCGAGCAGCCTGGGATCAGATGCTAGCCCTCTTCCCTTTTTGGGCTATGCTTACCCCCACCCCCCACCTCAGGTGATCTCCAGCCTCATGGCTTGTAGAAGAAACATCTCTATACTCCTGAGGTAACATCTCCTGCCCCAACTTCTCCCTTAAACTCACTCCTGCCAACTCCATGGCTCTACCTGGACATCTAAGGGCGTCATAAAACTTAATACACCCCAAATGAACCCGTAAGCTCCCCAAATGTGCTCCTCCCATGGCCTTCCCCATTTCAGTCAATGGCAACCCCACCTTTTCAGATGCTCCAGCCAAAAAGCTTACTGTTATCCTGGACTCCTCTTTCTTTTGCATGCCAAAATCAATGGTAGGAAATTCTATTGGATTCTATCTTCAAAATACAGCAGAGCTCAGGGGCGCCTGGCTGGCTCAGTCAGTTAAACATCCAACTCTTAATCTCAGCTCGGGTCATGATCTCAGGGTTTTTGAGACCGAGCCCCATGTCGGGGTCTGCGCTAACAGCGCGGAGCCTGCTTAGGATTCTCTCTCCCTCTTTCTCTCTCAAAATAAACAAACTTAAAAAAAAATAAAACAAAACATTAGAGCCCAAATCCAACCGCTTCCTTCCCCCCGCCCACTCAAACTCTCTCATCTTCCACCTGGAATGCTGAAGCGGCTCCCTGGCCAAGCTCTCCAGCTCTGCCCTGCCCTGGACTCTCCAGAAGCACCAGCATTCCTGTGCAACTCAAGTCAGGTCACCAGATGCCTCCCTTCAAAACCCTCTGTGGTTTTCCAGCTCTTTCACAGCAGCAGTCAAATGCCCTTACCATGACCTGATCTCTGTCCTCCACCTCTCCTTGGCCCCTCTGTCACAGGACAGCTTCAAAGGCACGAGCTTCAGAAGGCACCCCCTTACACACTACAGGCCCCTGACCCTCTCTGTAGAACACCCAGAGCCAGTTCTCCATGTCCTGTCTCTGTCCCCAGTGGCAGGGCACACAGCTTATAGTCCCTGGCCTCTCTCACCAGCCTGCACCAAGGCCATTAGAGGGCTTTCTGCAGGAAGTTACTTGTGCCAGAACCACTCGCCTGCCCCCCAGCTCTGCTAAAGGCAGGCCTCCCTGGGTCCTCTGGTTCTCCAGCAGCTGCTCAGAGACATGGCTACTGTTCTGGCTGCCCCAAACCACCTGCTGGGCTACAGGCACAGCTCAAAACCTACCGATCCTCACGATTCCGATCCACTGAATAGAACTGCTTCCTCAGCCACCTGGAGGGAGAGAAGCCTGAAGTGAGAACACTTCTCCAGCCAGACTAGTTCTGGGGAAGTCAGTAGGCAGTGTCCGGGCACACAAAGGCCTATGTCCCTGCCTCTGCTCCCTAGAACCTAATGCCTCCAACCCTAACCACATCAGGGGTGGTTCTTACCTTTCAATCTGCAGAGGTGTGGCCGCCTGCAATGTATCTTCCATCAGCCAAGTTAACCCCTTGATCCACATGTTCACTTCATCCTCAGATGTAGCTGTGATCAAGGGGTAAAGAGCTGAACTGAGGACACATACTTCCTGCCGAGCCAGGAGCCAGTAGATATTCCCTCTAACTACCCCCTACACCTCCTCCAGACCCTGGACTCCTACCTTGCAGGCTCAGGGTCTTCAGGCGGAACTCCATCCCATACAGTATGACAAAGCAGTGTGACTGGTCTGTTCGGAAAGCAGGATCCTCTTGGTAGCGATCAAAATCCCGTGAGGTCTTCCCTGGGCGGATCTCCTTGATTTCTCGAATGTCAACTAGGAAGACAGAGAAGAGACCAAGATCAGGCTGGGGTCTCTGAGTCCACACCAAAATGAGGGCAGCCTGGTTTCCTCACTCATTCCCATACTCTCCCTCAGGGAAGAATGACAAAGAGAGACACCCTGTCCAGGGGCAGAGCCAGGAATGCTCACAGTCCCACTAGCTGGTAAAAGAGAGTTGGGCTAAGCCTAAGGACAGGCCTCTACTAAAAGCTGAGCTGTCTGAGGGAGCAGACAGCCCCATCCTGCGTACCTTCCCTTGCTGAGAATGTAGGCAGGTCACTCTGACCTGGAAAAAAGCTGGACTCTAAGAGAGAGAGAAATGGGGACTAAGGCTGTTCTTCTGTGACGACCATTTCCTGATACAAAACACACAAACCAAACTGTAAAGTCCCAGGGCAGGGCTAGGAAGACCCAAATTGTCTCAGGATCCATGGGAGAAATGAGGGATCAGGCCCAGGGGACTGATGTACCCCTGAAAAGGCTCACCACCTAAAGACATGCCCAAGCAAGTCTCAGCAAGAGGCCTGGCAGTGGGTATCCAAAGGGATGTTTCCCCATCCTGACTGTCAAAGGGCCTGGTGCTCCCCTGCCCTGACACAGTACACATCAGGGAAGCACAGGGGCCTGAATGGGAGACAACCTGCCTCAGCCACTAATAAGAGAGATGATGCCAAGTGACTCATTTAACTTCTTCCAGTCTCAGTTTTACCATATATAAGGCCAAGGGCTTGACTGAATTTCTCTAGTAAACAGGGTGGTAGAAAAACATACATGGACTCTGGGATCAGACTGCCTGAACTAGAATCCCAGCTCTACCTCCCACCAGCTGTGTGACCTCAGCACAATGACAAACGCTCTGACCCCACTGTTTCATCTGTTAACACAGGTAACAAGTAACAGTGAGGGTGCTAGTAAGATCAAAAGTCCTAAGAGCCAAAACTGCCCAGCCCTGTATGTGGCACACCGGAGCTCATTCAATGCAAGCTCCCTTCCTCTGCTCCCTCACCAAAG